>NW_022589704.1:10441210-11143050 GCF_004348235.1 Phoca vitulina | reverse complement strand
TTCCTTCCTTCCTTCCTTCCTTCCTTTCTTTCTTTCTCCTTCCTTCCTTCCTTCCTTCCTTGACTAGGACATAATCTACACACACAAAAAAATGCCTTTAAAAGAGTATTCGTTTTAGTTAGAATCTAACCCTTTTGATATGATTTCCTCACAAATCCATGAGATCCTAGAAGGGGGGTTTCTTTAAACAAATATGTATTGAGGATCTTTTTGGTACTAAGATAGAGCAGGTACGAGAGAGGATCTGGAAGGTGATAGTGAATGAGTTGTATGGTTCTAGAGATGTAGAGTCTAGAGCAAAATTCTGAAAATGGCTTGAATAATCCTCCTGAAACTGTACAGGTAATCCCTGAATTTTACATACGTGCAGTTTTCCTTAGATTTTCAAAAGAGCCTATACCACAAAAGTGTTCAGAATCGTAACTTCATTTTTCTTTGTCTCTCTGAATACTCTCAAACGTTCCTTCACCTCTTTATCCAAAATTGCTCAAAATCTGATTTCTCTGTATCTTGCTCCAAACATCGAGGAAACCAAGAAACAGCCTGCTGCTTGATGTTTAATAAGAGGCCTGTTCAAATCTTTATTTCCCTGAGACATGGAATTCCATAGAACAACTGATTTGTTCCTCCTGGGAATACCGCCTTTTCCGTTCTCTCTGCCAAATAGCAATGTGTAGAAAGTTGTAGTTGGAAGTGATTTTATATATCATATTGTCTGTATACTTTTATCTGTTACATTAAAAAAAAACCACCAAAATGTTTCAGAAAAAAAACTTAGGTGCTGGAGGGCACACACAGCTGGGACTGGAAATGACTGCTTTGTCTATAGATCCTTGCACTTACATTTTAAAAGAAGATCCAGATGTTGAGTGAAGGAAGAAGGAGATACTGATCTAATTGAGGAAGGCTTTACTAGACATTTCTAAGGCTTTGGCAAAAGGCTGGCATGTGGCCTACTGCCTTTATCACTAAAAATTATATTGCTATACTTAAAATAATTGGCCTGTTGCTTGAAAGAGTAGGCCAGAGGACCCTTCACACATGGCACACATGGCTGTGAAGAATCCAGTACACTTAAAACTGGAGGATGTCTTGGTTTTATCCACCTTCATTCAACTTCGACAAATGGCGATTCATTCTGTTTTCCCCGGAAGAAGCAAAACTCTCCTACCTTATCTGTGTCCCATGTTGTTGTTTGTGATACGGCAAAAGAGGGATGTATTTTGTGTTTATAAAGATTTGGGACAGACTAGTAGAAAAAAACAAACAAACAAAATATAACCAGTGTTGACAAGGATGTGGAGAAAAGGGAACCCTCGTGCACTGTTGGTAGGAATGTAAATCAGTGCAGTCACTATAGAAAACAGTCTGGACAGCCCTCAAAAAATTAACAACAGAAATACCATATGATCCAGTAATTCCACTCTTGGGCATTTACACAAAGAAAATGAAATCACTAATTCTAAAAGATCTATGCACCTCTGTGTTTGTTACAGGAGCATTATTTATAATAGCCAAGATACGGAAACAATCTCGGTGTCCATTGATAGATGAACGGGTAAAGAGACTGTGGTGTGTATATATGATGGAATATTACTCAGCCATTAAAAAGAATGCGATCTTTCCATTTGTGGCAGCATGGATGGACCAACAGGGAACCATGCTAAGTGAAATGAGATAGCCTGAGAAAGACAAATACCATATGATTTTGCTTATATGTGGAACCTAAAAAACAACAACAACAACAAAAACCAAACAAGCAGAAACAGGTTCATAAATACAGAAAACGCACTGGTGGTCGCGAGAGGGAGGAATGGGTGGAATAGGTGAAGGGAATTAAGAGGTACAGACTTCTAGTTCTAAACTAAGTAAGTGACGGGGATGAGAACTACAGCATAGGGAATAGTCAGAAATATTGTAATAACACTGTAGAGTGACTGATGGTAGCTGTACTCATTGTGGGGGGCATTGAGTAATGGACAGAGCTGTCGAATCGCTACGTGGTGCACCAAAAACTAATATAACCTTGTATGTCAACTATAGTTCAATAATACAAATTAAAAAAAAAAAAAAAGACTTGGGCCACGTGTTCAGCCCAGGGACCACACAATTTGCCAGGAAACAATCTTTGCATCTGGGATCTGTGGCACTTTGAGCATCGTGGTAGCATCTGGAGTCCCTGCCACGTTCCGGGCCGGAAACAGGCACAGCAGAGATTGAAGCAGTAAATGGGACAGGGTTCAACAAAGCAGTGAGAATCTTCCAAAGGCAAATAAATAACTGGTTGATAAGAATTTAACAAAAGGCCATCTCTGAAGGACAGACAGGGAGGAAATAGGAAGGGGATGTGAAAACTGAGAAGAAGCAGGAGAAACTGGATACGGGGCTTTAACGGGGCGGGGCGGGGGGAGAGCATTTTAAGGGAACTGTTACAGGAAATGGAAAATTTAGGTGGTCGAAGGATTCTTGCAGCAACACCAGCAGATTGCATTTTGTTGGCTTTTCTCAAGCACAATTTTTGCTGATAGAAGGGCAGCTCAGATGTTTTTTCCCTGTCCACTGCATTCAAACGTGTCTATACTCAATCGGCCTCAAAGTCCTGCTGATAATGTCCTGAATATGATTTAAATGCATCCCAATACCATGAAAACATTCTCAGTTCTCTGATCAAAATTCTTATGCAACTAAAATAAAAGGCAGTTTTTCATAGAAAGTTTCACTTGCTTATGTCCAAAAGTAATTTCATAAAAAAATCTCAAGAAGCTTAATATACCAGGTAGCAGATTCTGGTAAGCTAAGAAGAACATTTTGGTAGAATTGTGTTTCAGGAATTAGTGGTTGAACATCATTAGTTGGAAACAAAAGTTACCCACAGCCTACTAGATTTCCCAGTGGGCAAGGCTTTGTGCAAGGACTAGGGCGGAAACCACAGACCCAAAGGTGGCTCCACCCTCAAGGAGCTTACAATCATCACAATCATCGATGCCCAGAGATGCAGGTATTCCACTTACCACGTAGAAGCAGGTGGCGGAAAGGGTGTCAGGAGGCCTGGTTTGCTCAAACCCTGCAGATCCCGAAAAGAGGCTTGTTTTCAGATCATGCCTTTGGCTGATTCCTAAGGGCTAAGCTCTGAGCCTTGGACTCCAGGATGCCCTCTTATTTGCCTCAGACAGGGACCCCCCCAAATTCCCATTCTTCACCTTATAAATGATTAACTTGAATGACTCAAACCCACCGATCAACTGGAGCAAGGTGATTGTTCACCAAATTCATTTCACCAAAATTCAGGAGCTTCTGTCCTTCCTCCAGGCCCCTGAACGTTGACCCATCCTCAACCTGATCCAACCTACAGCCCTCGTTAAGAAGCCCCTCCTGAGGGGGTGCATGGGTGGCTCAGTCGGTTAAGGGACCAACTATTGGTTTCGGCTCAGGTCATGATTTCAGGGTCATGATCTCAGGGTTGTGAGATCGAGCTCTGTGTAAACTCTGCACTCAGCACAGAGTCTGCTTAAGACTCTCTCTCTCTGCCCTTCCCTCCATCCCTCCCTCTCAGTCGATCACTGGCAGGTCTCCCAGGGGGACCACTCTCACTGTTACCACAACCTCGGTGCCCCATTGCAACAACCCCTTTCTCCTTCTCATTATAATCCTTTCAAATAAAGTCTCTCCTTGCCAATGTCCAGAGTTCATTTTTATTTGACATTACCCTGTGGCTGACTGGATAAGCCTTTACATAGCATTATTTATGCCTTCTTCTTAGTGAATAATATAAAGTGCTCAGAAGTCTCAGTGTTTTATTTGCACAAATTCTAATAATTTATTTCCTGAATTCAAAGAGCACCAATCCATTTACCTCTAAGCCTGATAAGTTTACCTCTAGTTTACTGGAGTCTAGGTCAGTTTATCCCCAAG
Source organism: Phoca vitulina (assembly GCF_004348235.1). NCBI lineage: Eukaryota > Metazoa > Chordata > Mammalia > Carnivora > Phocidae > Phoca > Phoca vitulina. Next base: position 11,139,138 of record NW_022589704.1, on the reverse strand, counting down.
CCTTGTTTGCCTTGTGCTTCTTTCTTCCATCCCCCAGACTTGCTGTAAAGGCCACAGCCCATGGGCCTTGGGAAGGTGAGAGGGAATGCTTGGTTGTCAGGTTCCTACTGGGATTCCCTAGACTAGAGACTACAGGCTCCCCTTCCTTTACCCTAACACCTTCTAGAGCCTCAGGCTCTGCCCCTTCAGTGCATTATTTATACCAGCAACCCCTAACTGGTGGTGATTTTTGTCACCCAGGGAACGCTTGGCAATGTTGGGAGATATTTTTTGTTGTCACAATGGGAGGAAGTGGTTACTGGCATCTAGTGGGTAAGGGCTGGGGGGCTGCTAAACATTCTAGAAGGCACAGTAACAAAGAATTATTTAGCCCCAAATGTCAATAGTGCCAAGGTTGAGAAATGCCAATTTACATGAATATCACTGGTGCTAACTAATTTAGTTAAAGAACACGGGCTTATTTGAAAGTTGAGAGTGTAACAGTAAAACTTGTCTAAGGGATAATCTACCTTCATCCAATCATACTGTGGCTCTTGTGTTATATGAGGCACTCAGGACTTTTGGAGAAAAAAGGATGAACAATTCGGCAACAAAAATTTATTGATTAGTTTGCAACATTAGGTACAACATATAACTTTATCACACAGTTACAATCCAGTATTTGTGCTTTGTAGGATAAGTAAACATTCATTTGAGCACAACAAATGTCCACACACAATATTCTGGGATTGTTTAAAAAATAAATATATCCTTTTCCATTTAGTAGCACAAAGAACTTTCAGCTTGAGATAATGGATACATTTTAAAATTTGACATCTTGTTAATGTGACAAATTAAACATATATCCTAAATTTGGACTATTAATATAATAAATGTCTAGTGAGTACTGGGGAGGATTCCTCCGTGTGTGTTGAAAAGGGAAGTAAGTCTTACAAGGAAGCTTTCTTGACATTTCAAGATGGCGATGATGCATAAGGCCCTCATTGATGGCATGGGGCCTTGTTCACACTTAAAATTACTTCACAATTTTTAAAAATAGAATAAAAGCATGGTATTTCAGGAAATCTTCAATAAACACCTTCTTTGGTCAAGAAAATAAAAGCCAGCGTACCTCATTTAGTTGAAGGGAGAGGAGAAGTTAGATACTTTTTATTTTTCAGAACAGTCAATCTCTGTTATTAAAATAAATTAAATGTGATAAGGTTTTCTTCTTCCCACATTAAATGCCAATATCTTTGAATCAGGAAGAGTGTATGATCCTAGCAGGTTATGTCAAATCCTGCGTCTGTCATTATAAATGTCACCCAGGTAACAGGTCTGCCATACCAGAACCAACACATTTATAATAAAAGCACTGAGCTCACGTGTCAAGATATGACACTTAAGACAACAATCCCCTCATGTTTTATGAACCTCTAAGATAACTCAATATATTATTTAAGATAATAATCTCTTCATAATTTACAATAAAAATAAAATGAAAGTTTATATCTTATATAATTTAATACACAAGCAGATTTTATCTCAAAAGACTTTTTTTTTTTTTTTTGTAAGAAAGCTTCATCTTATGGTAAGAATTCTGTGAGCATGTTACCCAAGTAATACAGAGATGGACATGAGACAACCTTCAGTCTTTCTCTCTCTCAACTAAAAACCAATAGTATTCTGGTTAGGTGGGAACACAGATATTGTTGGGGAGGTGCAGAGTATTATCAATGAGTTGAAGTAAATAAATGAAATCACCTCAGTAGAGGACATCAGTAATACTCGTGCCCTTCTGTTAATATCCACTGATATTGGTCTGATAGTGAAAATCCTTTGTATCAAAATTCTGGAAATTTCTCATCCATATCTTAAGTGTTGACCTGGGCTGACAGCCCCTGAATCAGCTTGAAAGAGTAAAATAAAGGTTATATCATAGTTTACAAAATTATTTTGATTAGTTACTTTGCTTCTAGTTGATTCACATAATTGGAGACATTACACATCAGTTTATATAATTAAAAATATTTAAGAACACCTTTCCTGGATTTTTGGGCCTAGTTTTAAGCTTTTAGTTTAGGGCCCACTAAATTTTTGTTTTTCCAGCCATTCTAATACAAGCTCTTTTGAACTTGCTCATAGGTTGTATTGATTTGTACAAACCTATTGCTTTTCCTCAGACTTGTTCCATGTGCAGTAGAGTTGAATAGCAGATTTTTTATAGCTCTGCTAATGTAATGGGATGTTTTGAGAAAGTTTAGAGCATTTAGAGCAAACCACTGTAATCTAAGCTGGGATAAAGGAAAGGAATACTCTAAAGGCAAAGCTGTCTTATCCCAGTTCCAAGAGCCAGTCAAAGAGACTTGGGGTCCCATCCTTCTGTTCCTCATGCATTTTGCAGTACTGAACAACTGCATGAAAGATATCTCCCACTTTCCAGGACTTCTGCTGAACCAGCTGCACGACATCTAAAAACTAAAATAAAGCACAGAGTTAGGATTCCCATATCATGGATGAGCCTCAAATTTATCGCATTCAATCATTCTTCCAAAGCCAACAGCTCTCTAGGCTATATTTTTAATCTCTAGTGACAGGGGGCTATTTTCCAGGACAGTCTATTTTCTTTTTAGACAATTCAGATTGTTGGAGAGTTCTTTCAAGTGAACTGGAATTTTCTTCTTCAGAGCAGTTGTCATCCATTGACTGCTGGAGACTAAATGGAATTCTTCTTTCAAGAGTCTGTCTTTTAGATATTTCCAGAGTTTCCTCAGGTTTGCGTTTCTCTGGGTTGGACTCTCTCTGGCAGGACCGTACAGAATAGCTCCCAGCACCTTCTACCTGTCTCAAATAATCTCTGATTGGGTGCATACATTTAAACTAAATAAATCGAGGGCTAAATTTTTGGGTATGGTCACTTACAGGCTCTTCACTCCATCTTGAAAAATCCCCTCCCCCATCATCACATTTCAAGAGACATTGGCTTTCCATTGCAAAAGGTAAAGTAAAGATTAAAGAAACACCCTAGATTTGCCACCCACTTATTGGTACCAACTTCAACTGGCCACGACTTAGAGACAATGTTTTTGGCTGCAGGTGAATTGTGAGCTGAAGTGTTGAAAGATGAGAAATCATTGTAGATCATTCCCTTCATGACACTGTGGGCTGAAGCCAGGGTGAAGGCCTCTCAAACTCCTTAGGCAGATACTTTTAAAGAAAAGTGACAATTATTAAGGGCCAAAACCTGTACGAAGTACATTTCCGCATGTAATCTCATTCAACTCTATCAACAACTCTGTGAAGCAGACATTAACAATGAAAAATTGAGGTCTTGGGAGATGAATACATGTGCATGATCTTTAGGATGATGTAAACAAAGAGACAGATAGGAGGTCAATAGCAACTAGGTTATAGATAATAATCCCCCAGGGAAGGACAACACCTAAGCCGTATCTTACTATCTTGTTCCTGTACCTGATAGGTGTTCAATAAATATTTGCTGAATGAGAGAAGGAACAAATGACCAAATGTGAGTCAAATACATTCAAAATGACCATGAAGACTATTTGAAATATGGGATGGCATCCAGAATCATTGAGGATGAACCTCATCTAAGTATTCTTTCTTAAGTGTTATGTAATGTATTTACATATATGTAATTTAAACGTGTATCTTGAGGCTGTTTAGTCAATAATTTTCTATTGATAGGATGCTCCACAAAAGTGGTTGTAGGCTGAGGCTGAACAGAGCCTAGATTAGTGAAATGGTAGTGGGCAAGAAGCACAGTAAAACCTGATCATGTGGCATCTGTCTTATTGAATTGTGACTGACAGTGTTGTGTGTGTTGTGGGGTAGGATAGCCCAGACCTCTCTTCACTGTTCACTTGAACAGCAATGGAAGGTTAACTCCATTCAGCTCCCTCGGTCTCAGTGATAACATTTCATAGACTACTAGTTGTTTGGGACCCCTTTGCAACTTCTGCCTAGCTTCCTGTCAGATTCCTGAAATTTTAGAGAGCTTAATCTTTTAGGTTAAGACTTTGCTTAAAAGGCAAATACCCTCAGATAGGGGAACATTTCTAGCAGCTATTAGTAATTTATGGAGATGAATAAAAATAACTTTGTGAGCTGTTACTTATATCTTGGCATGTATGAATGATCCGAGGCATGTTTTCTGTCATACTAATGGTAAAAACATGAAGCATCAGAGAAAAAGAGAGAAAGGCTAGGATGTCTTTGCATGATTTGACAAATCAGACTTTTCCAGCTCTTACTGGAAGTCTAGAAAGTAGGTGTTACCAGTGGAGAAGGCTTGAACATCAAGCTTCTGAGGTCTCATTGTGAGAGGTTCATAGGTTGGTGACTTCTCTTCAAGATTTCCTTCAAGTGTCACCAATGGCCTTAGGCCAGACCCATCCCTTGAGGGTGTCTCCTCTCCCTTAACATGTCTTATAAAGATGCAGTCAACATAAAGTGCACAGAAATATAAAATTAGCCTCAGCTCCTTTTTTTCTTTCTATAAACTCTGGCTCACTGGTCTACCATTTTGTTCCCAACTTTTATCCCTGAGTCATTGCTCTAAGAGACAATCAAAACTCTGGAGCAGATGTCAGTATTTGCTAAGCCCTTCCCAGAAGGCTCTCAGCCTCAGACCTCTTTAGAAGCTCAATTACTGCTTCTTTCCATCTACTTAGGACTTGTTGAAGGAGGATCTCCCACTGTGGTGATGACCACAGGATGAGGTTGATTGACCCAAAGTTGTCAAAATGCCCCACAAGGTAGTCACTCTGCCAGTAGTTTGTGGAATGGTCACAGGCTAGAATCTGTCTCATGATTTCTAAATCCAGTCTGATATCCCAATAAAGAAGCTTTTAAGAATGATCTGCCCCACTAACTATAGCCTACTCTGAGGCTGTGATGACTTAATCTCAGACATCAAGACCTTGAAACATCTGTGGGTCTGATGAGCAAGAAGGTCTTACACTTTCTTTTCTTCCTTGACTGCAAGAAATTTCTAAATAAAAATGAGGCTAAAATTGTGAAGAAGCCAAGAAAGGACATTTCCAGCTTGTTACCATAGCCTTTAAAACCACATTCAATTTAGCAGCTGACCCTAGATCTTTCATTGTGCCTGTCCATGTGTTTGCTCTGGTAATTTCATAATCAGCTTCAGTCTGTCAGTGATCTGAGTTTTCCATTTCAATGCACTGAAAAATAAAAATCAAATATTTTCATTTCCTGCCATTTCACAATCAATAATAATTAGGTTCCCTTTCTATAGATCATAATTGGCATTTCCTTGAGCAAATATTTTGTCTTAAGGAACTAGAAGGATTTACATCCTGTGATGGTGTATCATTGACAGACTCATTTGAAGAAGAGTGTTACATGGTAGAGGACTTTTATATTCACAGGCACATTTACTAAATTAGATCAGTTGTTTACAAAATCCTATGGTAAAATCTATGGGAGTTGTTGCAAGCTGTGAGATTTTAAAGAAACACTCAGCTTGGATGTCTGAAAGTAACTACCTTCTTTTGCTCCAAGGCAGAATTCCATTATCATTAAACACAAGTGAGTTGGTTTTTATATTGCTCCTGCAATTACAGCCTGTAGAGCTATGATTACCAGCCTTGCCTGTACCCTGGAACCACCAGAGACCTTTAGAAAACTCCAATGCCTGGGCTTCATACCAAGAGGAGATTCTAATTTAATTGGCCAGAGCATCTGGGTCCATAAATCTCCCCAGGTGATTCTAGAGCACACTGAGTTTGAGAACCTTGACTAAAGGGTTCAATTCAAGACAATTTCTTATGTTTATAAATGAAGAGATTTAGTATCTATTATCCACTAAATGTCAGTATTCTCCACCAAATTCATATATTGAAACCGCAAACCCCAATGTGATGGTATTACGAGGTGGGGCCTTTGGGTGATAATTAGGTTTAGATGAGGTCATGAGGATGTGGCTCCCATGATAAGATTTATGCCCTTATAAGAAAAGGAAGAGACACCAGAGCTCTCTCTGTCTACCATATGAGGACAGAGGGAGGGAGAGGGCCCTCACCAGGAATGGAATCTACTGGTAACTTGATCTTGGACCTCACAGCCTCCAGAACTGTGAGCAATAAATGTCTTGTATAAGCAGCTCAGTCTATGGTATTTTGTTAAGGTAGTCTAAGTTAAGGCAATATATAATTCTTCTCTATTTTTCCTTCATTTTTTTCTCTTATTGTCCTTCCACCACTTTTCATGTTGAATAGAATGAGAAATTAGATGTGAAATCATGTCTCTTCTGACCCTCACTTTCTTGGGGAGGTATGCATACACCTGTTTCCACTCTTTCCTCTGTTCTTTGCATTGCCTCCAAGAAAAGGAAGTAATTCTCAAATGCATAAAGATGAGAAAGGCACTGATTTACAGTGAAGCCAGTCATCAGGCCATTCTAGCTCACAGAAGCTCATTAGATTTAGAAAAGGAGCTAAAGTGCAATGATACCTTGTATCCAAGAGGCAGAATAATTGGCTAATTTATGTCTTTTTTTAAAAAAACAGTTACCTTCATGATTTTTTTCACTTTGAATTAAGCAGATTAAATTTTTTAAAAAATTCTTTATTTAAATTCAATTTAGTTAACATATACTGCATTATTAGTTTCAGGGGTAGAATTTAGTGATTCATCAGTTGCATATAGTGTCAGCCATTGTGAGTGATGTTTACAAACTGTTTTAGATCATTAGGCATTAGGATTCTCAGCAATCTTTGCCCTGGAATTTAGGATACTTAAAGTGTACCTCAAATTCTACCACCTCTTCAGGATATTTCTTATGGAAGGGGGTCTCAAACTTTAGTACTCATCAAAATGACTTCACTTGAGGGAAATTGTTAAAAAATATATATTTCTGGGCCCCATTTAACGTAATCAGGGCCAAGGAAGGGCCTAGGCATATGAATTGTAAGTAAGTGTCCCAGGTAATTCTGTGAATTTGGCTCATAGTTGAGGTGTGAGAAATCCCATTTTTAAAAAAATTTTATTATGTTATGTTAGTCACCATACAATACATCATTAGTTTTTGATGTAGTGATCCACGATCCATTGTTTTTGTATAACACCCAGTGCTCCATGCAATACGTGCCCTCCTTAATACCCATCACCAGGCTAACTCATCCCCCCACACCCCTCCCCTCTAAAACCCTCAGTTTGTTTCTCAGAGTCCATAGTCTCTCATGGTTCATCTCTCCCTCCGATTTCCCTCCCTTCATTTTTCCCTTCCTTCTCCTAACGTCCTCCAGGCTATTCCTTATGTTCCACAAATGAGTGAAACCATACGATAATTGACTTTCTCTGCTTGACTTATTTCACTTAGCATAATCTCCTCCAGTCCCATCCATGTTGTTGTAAAAGTTGGGTATTCATCCTTTCTGATGGCTGAGTAATATTCCATTGTATATATGGACCACATCTTCTTTATCCATTCATCTGTTGAAGGGCATCTCAGCTCTTTCCACAGTTAGGCTATTGCAGACATTGCTGCTATGAACATTGGGGTGCATATGGCCCTTCTTTTCACTACATCTGTGTCTTTGGGGTAAATACCCAGGAGTGCAATTGCTGGGTCATAGGGTAGCTCTATTTTTAATTTTTTGAGGTACCTCCACATTGTTTTCCAAAGTGGCTGCACCAACCTGCATTCCCACCAACAGTGCAAGAGGGTTCCCCTTTCTCCACAACCTCTCCAACATTTGTTGTTTCTTTCCCTGTCCATTTTTGCCATTCTAACTGGTGTAAGGTGGTATCTCAATGTGGTTTTGATTTGGATTTCCCTGATGGCTATTGATGATCAACATTTTTTCATGTGTCTGTTAGCCATTTGTATGTCTTCTTCAGAGAAGTGTCTTTTCATATCTTCTACCAATTTTTTGACTTGATTATTTGTTTTTTGGATGTTGAGTTTGAGAAGTTCTTTATAGATCTTGGATACCAGCCTTTTATCTGTAGTGTCATTTGCAAAAATCTTCTCCCATTCTGTGGGTTGCCTCCTTGTTGTGTTGACTGTTTCCTTTGCTGTGCAGAAGCTTTTTATCTTGATGAAGTGCCAAAAGTTCATTTTTGCTTTTGTTTCACTAGCTTTTGGAGATGTATCTTGAAAGAAGTTGCTGTGGGCGATGTCAAAGAGGTTACTGCCTATGTTCTCCTCTAGGATTTGGATGGATTCCGGTCTCACATTGAGGTCTTTCATCCACTTTGAGTTTATCTTTGTGAATGGTGTTAGAGAATGGTTGAGTTTCATTCTTCTGCATGTGGCTGTCCAATTTTCCCAGCACCATTTATTGAAGAGACTGTCTTTTTTCATTGCATGTTTTTTCCTGCTTTGTCAAAGATTATTTGACCATAGAGTTGAGAGTCCATATCTGGGTTCTCTATTCTGTTCCATTGGTCTATATGTCTGTTTTTGTGCCAGTACCATGCTGTCTTGGTGATCACAGCTTTGTAATATAGCTTGAAATCGGGCAACGTGATGCCCCTAGCTTTGTTTTTCTTTTTCAACATTTCCTTGGTGATTTGGGGTCTTTTCTGATTCCATACAAATTTTAGGATTGTTTGTTCCAGCACTTTGAAAAATGTCATTGGAATTTTGATCGGGATGGCATTGAAGGTATAGATTGCTCTGGGTAGCATAGACATTTTAACAATGTTTATTCTTCCAATCCATGAGCATGGAATGTTTTTCCATCTTTTTGTGTCTTCTTCAGTTTCTTTCATGAGTGTTCTGTAGTTCCTAGAGTATAGATCCTTTACCTCTTTGGTTAGGTTTATTCCGAGGTATCTTATGGTTTTTGGTGCTATTGTAAACGGAATCATTTCTCTAATTTCTCTTTCTACAGTTACGTTGTTTGTGTATAAGAAAGCAACTGATTTCTGTGTATTGATTTTGTATCCTGCCACATTACTGAATTGCTGGATGAGTTCTAGTAATTTGGGGGTGGAGTCTTTTGGGTTTCCCACATAAAGTATCATGTCATCTGCGAAGAGAGAGAGTTTGACTTCTTCTTTGCCAATTTGAATACCTTTTATTTCTTTTTGTTGTCTGATTGCTGTTGCTAGGACTTCTAGTACTATGTTGAACAATAGTGGCGAGAGTGGGCATCCTTGACGTGTTCCTGATCTTAAGGGAAAGGCTCTCAGCTTTTCCCCATTGAGGATGATATTCACTGTGGGTTTTTCATAGATGGATTTTATGAACTTGAGGAATGTTCCCTCTATCCCTATACTCTGAAGAGTTTTAATCAGGAAAGGATGTTGTGTTTTGTCAAATGCTTTTTCTGCATCAATTGAGAGGACCATATGGTTCTTCTTCCTCCTCTTATTAATGTGTTCTATCACATTGATTGATTTGCGAATGTTGAACCACCCTTGCATCCCGGGGATAAATCCCACTTCGTCGTGGTAGATGATCCTTTTAATGTCTTGTTGGATCCTATTCGCTAGGATTTTGTTGAGGATTTTGGAATCCATATTCATCAGGGATATCGGTCTGAAATTCTCCTTTTTGATGGGGTCTTTGCCTGGTTTGGGGATTAAGGTAATGCTGGCCTCATAGAATGAGTTTAGAAGTTTTCTTTCTGTTTCTATTTTTTGAAACAGCTTCAGTAGAATAGGTATTATTTCTTCTTTGAATGTTTGGTAGAATTCCCCAGGGAGTCCATCAGGCCCTGGACTCTTGTTTTTTGGGAGATTTTTGATCACTGCTTCAATCCCGTTACTGGTTATTGGCCTATTCACGTTGTCAATTTCTTCCTGTTTCAGCCTTGGCAGCTTATAGGTTTCCAGGAAGGCCTCCATTTCATCCATACTGCTCAGTTTATTGGCATATAGTTGTTGATAATAATTTCTAATAATTGTTTCTATTTCCTTGGTGTTAGTCATGATCGTTTCCCTTTCATTCATAATTTTATTAATTTGGGTCCTTTCTCTTTTCTTTTGGATAAGTCTGGCCAGTGGTTTATCGATCTTATTAATTCTTTCAAAGAACCAACTTCTAGTTTTTTTGATCTGATCTACTGTGTTTCTTGTTTCTAATTCATTGGTTTCTTCTCTAATTTTAATTATTTCTCTTCTAATGCGTGGCTTAGGCGTCATTTGTTGCTTTTTCTCTAGTTTTTTAAGGTGTAGAGTTAGTTGGTGAATTCGGGATTTTTCTATTTTTTGAGTGAGGCTTGGATGGCTATGTATTTCCCCCTTAGGACCGCCTTTGCAGTATCCCATAGGTTTTGGACCGATGTGTTTTCGTTCTCATTAATTTCCATGAATTGTTTAAGTTCTTCTTTGATTTCCTGGTTGACCCAAACATTCCTGAGCAGAGTGGTCTTTAGCTTCCAAGTGTTTGAATTTCTGCCAAATTTTTTCTTGTGATTGAGTTCCAGTTTTAAAGCATTGTGGTCTGAGAATATGCAGGGAATAATCTCAATCTTTTGGTATCAGTTGAGATTTGATTTGTGACCCAGTATGTGGTCTATTCTGGAGAAAGTTCCATGTGCGTTTGAGAAGAATGAGTATTCTGTTGTTTTAGGGTGGGATGTTCTGTAAATATCTATGAGGTCCATCTGGTCCAGTGTATCATTCAAAGCTCTTGTTTCCTTGTTGATTTTCTGCTTAGATGATCTGTCCATTGCTGAGAGTGGAGTATTGAGGTCTCCTACAATTAACGTATTGTTATCAATATGACTCTTTATTTTGGTTAACAGTTGGTTTTTGTAGATGGCTGCTCCCATGTTGGGGGCATAGATATTTACACTTGTTAGATCTTGTTGGATAGACCCTTTAAGAATGATATAGTGTCCTTCTGTGTCTCTAATTACAGACTTTAGTTTAAAATCTAATTTGTCTGATATAAGAATTGCTACCCCAGCTTTCTTTTGAGGTCCGCTGGCATGGAAGATGGATCTCCATCCCTTCACTTTCAGTCTGGATGTATCTTTAGGTTCAAAATGAGTCTCTTGTAGGCAGCATATGGATGGGTCCTGTCTTTTTATCCAATCTGCAACCCTGTGCCATTTTGTGGGAGCATTTAGGCTATTCACGTTGAGAGTGATTATTGAAAGATACGAATTAATTGTCATCATGTTGCCTGTGAAGACGTTGTTTTTATAGATTGTCCCTGTAAATTTCTGTTGTATATCACTCTTAGGGTCTTTCTCCTTTTACAGAACCCCCCTTAATATTTCTTGCAAGGCCAGCTTAGTGGTCACATATTCTTTCAGTTTCTGCCGGTCGTGGAAGCTCTGCATCTCTCCATCCATTCTAAATGACAGCCTTGCCGGATAAAGTATTCTTGGCTGCATGTTCTTCTCATTTAGTACCCTGAATATATCTTGCCAGGCCTTTCTGGCTTGCGAGGTCTCTGTGGATAGGTCTGACGTTATTCTGATGTTCCTGACTCTGTACGTAAGGAATCTCTTCCCCTTAACTGACCTTAAGATGATTTCCTTGGTTCTAAGATTTGCAAGTTTTACTATTACATGCCGGGGTGTTGGCCTGTTTTCCTTGATCTTGGGAGGGGTCCTCTCTGCCTCTAGGATGCGAATGTTTGTTTCATTCCCCAGATTAGGGAAGTTCTCAGCTACGATTTGCTCAAATACATCTTCTAATCTTCTCTCTCTCTCCACTTCCTCTGGGATTCCAATTATTCTGACATTGGAATGCTTCATGGTGTCACTTATTTCTCTGATTCTATTTTCATGGATTCTGAGTTGTTTTTCCGTGGCCTCCTCTTTTCCCTTTTTATCTACTATATAGTCTTCCAGGTTGCTTATTCGTTCTTCTGCCTCACTTACCCTAGCTGTTAGATTATCTAGATTGGATTGGATCTCATTGATAGCATTTTTAAGTTCTGCCAATTCAACTTTCATTTCTGCCCTTAGAGACTCTATGTTGCCATTAATTGATTTCTCCATTCTAGCCATTGTCTTCACAATTGCTAGCCTGAATTCCATCTCCAACATCTTGGTTAAATCTGCACCCATTTGTAAATCTGCAGCATAAGTCATAATCTCTGAGTCTTTTCTATTTTTGGGGTTCCTCCTAGTCATTCTGTTGATGGGTGTTTGAGGGAATGTATAGAGTCCAAATTATTGACCAGAACCCAAGCAAGATGCACCTGTTTTCTTGGGACCTTAGGGTTGCTGGCCTCTTGTTTTCCCAGCCTGTCTTCTGGGGGAGGGGCCTGCTGCACTGTTACTCAGGCAACCCTGTTTGGGCAGAGTTGCCCTGCCCCCCAGTGGTAGGAGATGGGCTCAGTGGGAATCAGTTTTGGGGGCTTTTGTTCTCTAGCAGCTTTCCCTGGTGGCTTTCCGTGTCTCTTCCGTGAGTCAGAGCAGAAGAGACCGTTTCCAACCCTCTGCCTCAGAGCAGAGAGATCACAGTTTGTTCTTCAGTGAGCTCTCCAGGCCACACCGTCTCCGTTTCTGTCTGTGCTGCTATAAACTGCAGCGTCCTGGGTTGTGCGCCCTTCAGCAGTGATCCCAGTCCTGCCTCCAGGTCGGGGCACGTCTCTGCCCTTTGTGCTTCTAAAACCTCCAGTGGCTCCCAGTTTGCGCAGGTGACCCCGCTGCTCTGGGTTTCTGCCCCAAGGGCTGCCCTAAAGCCCTTTCCCCGCTGTTACCGGTCTGCAAGTCTGTGCCCTGTCCCCAGTGAGTGAGACTGTCACTCACCAGTGGTGTAGGATCCCCAAGGCCAGGCTCCCTCCCACTGCCGTTTATCCTCCAATATCTGCCTGCAGAATCAGGGCTCCCCACTTCGTACCTCGAAACCAACCGCCTGTGATATTCTGTTTGTAGAGATCCAGATCTTCTTACATCTCAGGCTGGTTTCATGTGTGCTCAGAGTGGTCTGGTAGATATGCAGCTCAATTCTGGGGACCAGTTGAAATAGGTTCCCCTACTCCTCTGCCATCTTTCCTCTCCCTGAGAAATCCCATTTTCAATGTGTTTGTCATCTGCTTCTAAAATAAGTTTCCATCATATTTCAAGATTTCTCTTTACAATCTGAGCTTCTCCCAGTTTATATTCACCCTACTCTGGGTCCCTCTGGAACTGGAATGGAAACTCCATGGGTCGTAAGTTTTGTCTCTTTTGTTCCCTCTATTTCCAGAGCCTAGAACAGTGCCTTGTTGTACATGCTCGATAAACATTCGATGAATGTTCTGAGTGTATGACTTTCAAGTGGACAGCATTTTAATGAGTAGAAAAAAACACCATGAAAGAGAAAGCTTAAAAATGAAAGTGTCGGGCGCCTGGGTGGCTCAGTTGGTTAAGCATCTGCCTTCGGCTCAGGTCATGATACTGGAGTCCTGGGATCGAGTCCCGCATCGGGCTTCCTGCTCTGCAGGGAGTCTGCTCCTCCCTCTGACCCTCCCCCCTCTCATGTGCTCTCTCTCTCATTCTCTCTCTCTCAAATAAATAAATAAAATCTTTTAAAAAAAAATGAAAGTGTCATTTTATCAGAAAAGAGTGACACTACGTTGGGCACCAAAAATGCTTGGAATCTGCCTTTGAGTTGAAATGTGGCTGAAATTCATTATAAGCTGACTTTAATTAAGTGCCCTTCAACTCCAAGGTCAATGGTGGGAAAGATGAGCTGCTTCAGTATTTACTCACGATACCCTCTCCTCTTCAGCTCACGCCTGTATTGTCACAAGGCAGGGGGTTGATGAGGGAACACCTTAGTGGGAAAATTGTTAACTAAGTTAATCTATTTTAAAAATTCAGAATTCACACAAATGGGGACTCAGGGCATAGATCTATGAGTGATGTTTAATATTCGAGTGATGGTGGGAAAATGACATTTCTGAACTAAACAGAGATGCTTCTTTAATCCTCTACAAACTGAGTAGGAACATGTGAGACATTGTTGCCCTCATGGGAGGCCACAATCTCTCTTCCACACTACTTCAAAATAACTACTTAACTAATTAAGAAAGACAATCAGAATGAGGTTTCCAAATGCAGCATTGATAAAAGAAAGGATGTCAACATTTTGCCTGTGGGTTTGCTTTATTTGACCAGTTCCATCTCAGACAACAAACAGTGCCCATTCATGGAGAAGCCACTCTGCATAGAGAACTTTGAGTCTGAAAAAAATTAGAATATTTAGTCCCTAAAGTTACATTACTTAGAAATAAGTTCCTTGACCTGATGCTACATTGAATGAGTAAAACATTACTTCCTGTTTTTCTTGATAACATTAGTGGAGTGTTTATTTTCTTAGAAAAACAGCTATAAGCAAAGGCAGGAATTCCCTCCAAGAATTGAAAATTAGTGAGGATAGTGGGAGGGATGGGGTGGATGGGTGATGGACAATGGGGAGGTTATGTACTATGGTGAGTGCTTAATCGTGTAAGACTGATGAATCACAGACCTGTACCCCTGAAACAAATAATACATTATATGTTAATAGAAAAATTAAAAAAGAAAAAAAATAAATAAAAAGTAAAAACAGAAAAAAAAAAAGAAAAGAAAATTAGTGAGGATAAATAAATAGCAAGTCAGGGCCCGATTTACAAAATCAAGTTAGTAATCAAGTTCGTGACACACCCCTTGTCCTTTCACCTGATAAGGATTTGTGAGACACATATTCACATAGAGTACTATGTTGTTTCTTCAAAATGATGGATTGTATAAAAATCTACTTTATTAAGAGACCATCCAAAAATGCACCAAGTAATGCTCTGGAGATAAAGTTGGAAACCAGCCGTCTTTCATTTTTTCCAGGAATTTGAGGATCCACTTTACCTGAGAATGTTCTTGTTCTCCGCCCCCATGGCAGGGAGTCTTTAGGATTGTGTATGACAAGAAGGAGGGGTCCAATGTGGAGTGCTCTTTCACTCCACTCTTTGCACTGGGCAGGCTGGGTGGTAAGGTGGAAGGAGAATTTATCAAATAGTGAACTACTCATTACCTTGCCAACAAAGGTATGACAAGTATAGGATAGTATCTATAGATAGTATCTAGATTCAGATGGCATGGAATGGTAGGAAGAGAAATATGTTACTGGTTGGAGAGAGAAACTGATGCGGAAGAGGGCAGTATCAATTATGTCTCCTTCTCAGTTTTTCCAGTAGCCAATGCCATTGGCTGGTGATGCAGAAATGGGGAAGCTGTTCTAATTACCATGTGCACAGGCCACATGGTAAAGGATTTTTTCATTTCAGCCTGCTAGATTTTGACAATGAGAATTCCATATTTAAAAAAAAATCCAGATCATAACTCCAAGGCAATTTAACCTGAGAGAGACACTATTGAGAAGTTTCCAGGACTAGGCTCAGACATGACTACCTGAGGACTCTCTCATGGGCCAGCCACTCTGAGTCCTTACTTGCTCATTAAAAAGGGATGATAATAGCCATTGGCTCTTCTGACAGGGTTACTGAGAAAGAAGTATAATCATATGTGGAAATACTTTGTGACAATAAGACATTACAAAATGCACTGTGGCAGTGATTGGCAGGATCCTAAACCAGCTTCCAAGATTTCTGCCCTAATCCTCATTATCATGAATAAGATGAGAAAATTATGACCTCATTATGTACACGGCAAAAGGGATTCTTTAGTTAATAATGTGTTAATCAAAAAGGAGACTATCTGGTGAACCTAATCTCATTGCATAAATCCTTTAAAAACCATTTTCTCTGGTTGGTGGCAGAAGTAAGAGATATTGACTGCATGAGAACATAGAGGGGTCCATAAGACAAGGAATGCTGGAACTTTCTAGAAGGGGCACAGCAAAGAAATGGGTTATCAGTCCTACAACCACAAGGCACTGAATTAGGACAACAACCTGAACAAACTTGGAAGCTTGTTTTTCCCCACAGTTTTCAGACAAGTGCCCAGCCAGGCTGCCATCTTGATTTCTGCCTTGCAAGTCCCTAACCAGAGAGCAAAGTAGAGTTCACCCAGCTTCTGGCAACAGAGCTAGGGGGTGTTGTTTTAACCTAGCAAATTCGTGGCAGTTTGTTACACAACAATAGGAATCTCATACGGCCACATTATTATTAATTTGAACATCTTTAGAAGGAGCATGCTTTTAAATTATGGGAAATTGAGCTTGAAGACATTGGCAGATGGATTTGTGCTTTAATCTTAATAATTAACATTCTATAACAGTTAGTGGACAGTTTTAGAGTTAGAGTGATAGTTGCTTTTAATTTAGAGGTTGGCAAGGGATCTATTCCCTGACTTTATATTTCTGGTAGGTGGAGAGTGATAAGGAGGAAGTCCATCTAATGCAAACCTGTTCAGTAGAGGATTACTTGCATCTTGTTGACACCATGTCACAGTCTGTTTTAAATATCAGTATGGCCTCACTTTAGTTTCTTGTATCTATCAAGCCTTTCCCTTCTACCTCTTATTTAAATGAGTGGTATGAGGAGGTTGGTTCCAGAGCAAGGAAACATCAAAACAAAAAACAAAGAAACAAAACACCAGACTCTGAGAAAGTTCCCATCTCCGCACTTCACTTTCTCATTGTCACCAATGAGCCGAGACCAACTGAGGGTCAAAGAAACAGTTACCATGATTATACTGATGCAGGTGGAAGGTTTCAAAGTTCTAGTCAAAATTTTAAGGTAAAAAGAACAAATAGTTCACATTTAAATGAGTTGACTGGGGATTTACCAAGTTTCCAGCAGTAATAAAAGCACAATTTATTCACACCCAAACACAGGACAGGGTACCTTTTCGATTCTGTTTTCTTGAGATTTCTTAAAGTAGATGGTGGGGATCCCAAGTTCCGAGGCAGCTATCCACTGCAGAGTGGCTCGAAGTTCAGCGTCAGGACACTCTGGCTCCAGATCAAAGTTGATCACTAGCATGTTCCCCTGGGGGCTGGCTGCTCCCATTGCCACTCCAGAGACACCTGAACACAGACCACAAGCCCAGGCTTACTATGCGTTCCAGGGGGAATCACAGGCAAATTGTATGTCAAAATTATGGGAATGTGGCTTACCCTCTACGTTTTCTGACTGTCCTTTAAGAATCTCCTTTTCTTCTACTAATTCACTTTGGGAGAAAACAACAGTATATGGTTGGTAATATTTAGACATTAGCTGTAAATAGACGATGAGGCAATGGATCTTATTGATCTAAAAGCTTCTGAAGTTCAATCTAGATTTATCATTTTCATAGAGGGAAGTAACACTGGAGAAATAGCAATGTGGCTATTACGTAGGATTATTGGGTCTGCCATAAATAGCCCTGGCCCTTAAAAAGGCCAGATAAATTATATAGTTTTAGTTGGGATAATAAGTGTGGGAGAGTAAGAAATTCATCTTTCTCTTCTCCTCAATTTCTCTTCCATCACTGGTTTGAACAATCAAGGAAATATCTTGTAGGCAACTAGATCTGATTTGGGGACTTATCCTTCTTCTGTATTTGACTTGTCATTTAAAAGACCATATATTTCCATCCTAACACAGTGATTTTTTTCCCCTATACTATGATAGCAACAAATTTACATTTTAGTCTAGGAAAATATTTTTCTAATGTTTGTGGTTCTTTGATCTGAAATAAGGGTAAAAAACAACCAATGAACAGCAGAACTTAAATTGTACAACAAAAGATCTCAATTAAAATTGAAAATTTTCTTTTTCTATCAGGAGGATGGAGTAGGCTGGAGGAGATAAAAAACTAGAGACATAACTGAATTATTTCATTAGTTAAAGCCATGTTTAATGTTTGAGGTGTTTTCATACAGTAAGTACTTGTTAGGGAGTCTTAATGTAATGGCAGGACTCAGTAAATGCTTCCAAAATGAGAGCATATGTCCCCACAGCTGAAAGGAGGTGACCATCTTGGGAAGCCTGTGGTTGTCCTATATTTTTGTACGGGCTAGAAATTCAGAATACAGGATCTCTTAAAATGTGTATTTTTATAAGAGTATTCTCCCTTATATTTTCTCTTACTGCTAAGATTTACTGGCTGTAAATTTCACTGTATTCCTCTTAATGTTGAGAGAGAGAGTATAGTTGTTCTGCCACGCATATGGAATTATTTCTAGAAGAATGACCAATTTCCCAAGGGTCTAGAGCCTCTGCTAGGTCTCTGCAAGAGATCTGGTGATGCAGCTTCCCCATTTCTGCATCACCAGAGACCTGCAGAGAAATGAAAGATGGTAGGGACAGTTTCTGCTATTGTGCAGCTGCAGGATGCTGATAGGGGGTGGTCATTTTAGTTTTCCCTGAATGCATAGATGTGTTTGGGGTCCTAGGCTCTAACCCTGGAGAAAGATGGAAAAAGATAGCTAAACAAATGTTTCCTGAAGGAGAAAAATTTACCCCAAGGTAATTTTTTGTTTGTATTTTGGTTCTACTTTTAAAAAACAAAACAAAACAAACCCAAGATCACGTGTATGTTCATCTCTACTTGTGAATAGTGGCGGTAAGGAACAACAAAGGATTGATTCCTTCAATCACTGAGGAATACTCCCGCAGGCAGGATACCTGATTACATAGTGAAATAAAAATGACTTAGCTATAGAGAGTAACTGAGGAAGTAGATAAGGGAGCAGCATTAGTCTTATATTTCATTTTTATCCTTCTGAGATTTAAGAAAACTCCAAACAGTAATAAGCTAAGTCGTAGTGGTCAAAGATAGATTTCAATTCATTTACTTTTCCAGAATAATCACAAATTCTGGATATAGCCCTGACCTCATGTTGTCCTCCTTTTCCACACTGTATTTTGTGTTACACGTGTCATGCTCCTTAAGTGCTATTTCTCCTTGGTCTTTGGAAGGTCTTGAAGTCTTGGGAAGCAGAGTCACTGTGTGGCAATGACATATCTGCATTGTGGCCCCATTTGGTATTAGGCACATTTAGTAGTGATTATCCCAGGTGTCTACAAGTAAAGGAAAAATCATTCACATTATATTCTATTGAACAATAGTCTTTGTTGGTTGGCATGGTATGATTTAAAAGGATTTTTGCTTTTCTGTGTCCAATTAAGTAAAATGACATGTTATTTCTGATTATATGGATAAACTTCTTCCGGGATGATTTTATCAGAGGAGGCAGATTTGAAATCCAGAAAACAGTGGTGCTAAGGTAGGACTAGTCTCAGCCCCAGTTCTTGCTCCAGTGACATGGAACCACGGCAGTCTAGACAGGATGATTCAGCGGTTGGGCACAGTCTGAATGATCAAAATGGATTGCCAGATGGAATTAGAGTAGTGGTCTCACAATCACTGCATCTCAGCGGCTACTTACTTAATCATGGGAGAAGTTGATATGCCTTCCTGATAAATGTCCAGGTCCATAGTGCCAAGACTGCTAGTGGCACTACTGTTGCCATTGCTGACAAAGCAAAAGTTTACATATTAATGCCTGTCTCCACCACCTGGCCACACGGCCAACGCTGACGTTCCATCTTTCTTCCTAAGAGGTCCTTCTTTGGGTGCCCAGAAGAATATTGTTGGGGGCCTCCTAAATTAATATTTATTTCTGGACAAATTAGGGGAAGACACAACAAAAGACACTTTTGGCTCCAGCCAATCATCATCATTATCATCATCATCATCATCATCATCATCATCATCATCACTGTTTTTGAATTTCTGCACTGGTGTTATAGCTAGTGGGCCACACCTAGTGGGTGACTATCAGCATGGCTTTTGTGTTCCTCATTCTAGTTACAGTGAGGATGTTTATCTGTCAGCAAGAGACCCTTTGGTATACCCACGGAGACTGGGATACTTCTGAGAATGCTGGCTGGGGAGATATCAGAAGGCTCATTTGCCTGCTTCTTGACTTCTGACAGAAACCAGTAGACACATGTTCTCCTTTTGCCATTCAAGGGATTTTTCTGAGGGACATTCCACAGAATATGCACCTGGCTGATTATTTTCCTGTGGGACTGCAGAATTTACAAATATGAAGTTGGGCGCCTGGGTGGCTCAGTGGGTTAAGCGACTGCCTTCAGCTCAGGTCATGATCCCAGAGTCCTGGGATTGAGTCCCACATCAGGCTCCCTGCTTCTTCCTCTGACCCTCTCCCCTCTCATGCTGTTTCTCTCTCTCTCTCAAATAAATAAATACAAATATGAAGTTGGGCAATGCCAAAGTTTTATTAGCTTCTTTATTGTAAAATCTTTGAGAAGCAGCACCTGATACCTTGTGTATCATGGAGAAGGAGGGCTGCTGAATCATTTACATAGGTTACGCAATCAACATATGGTCTAGTTACTAGCTTGGAACTTAGTTGCTGAAACATAGTAGACTTGAGCCAATTTTTAGGCTCTGTCGGTACTTGCAGAATGGAATGCATCCAATTTCAGCAAACCGATTGAGTTTCCTCATACTCCCACTATTTCCCAGTGACATCTCTTCCAAGTCAGGTTTCCAAAGGATGAGTGCTGGTGTGTCCTGTAACGGGACAGTCTTCCCTGGGGAGTACCATGAGTAACAACTGTACTCCTTCAATTTCAAATTCCTGCTTTGGGTTTCATGTGGGGCATTGAATATATTCACTGATTGAAATCTGATGACTCAAACATCGCACTGAAGGCCATTAACATATAAACTGCTGCTAAGTCTAGAGATTTATATTCTCTTTTTTTTTAATCTCCATATTGTAATAATTCTCACTGGTCTGGGGGGATTTTAGACCAAGTGTTTAACACTGAAATTTTCCTAAGTCTAAACAGACTGAACTGCCAGAAATAAGACTGCTAAGGAGCCATTACCCCCAGATGCATCTGAATCCCATTTTCCCACTGGTCTTTCTGGAAAGTCTACAGATTTTTTCCAGTATCATATCAAATAAGACTTGGGGCAGAAATGTGGAGATTCTTTTCATTTCCACCTCACAGAGGGATAGTGTTTAGTTTATGTCTCTTGATGGGCTTGGGTCCTTCCAAATCTGATCTTTCACTAACTCGTCTCTTGCTTTCTCTGAGCAACAATACACAGGGCAGGGGAGAGAAAGGAGAGAAACAATTAGGCCAAACAACACAACACAATGTGGAAACACTTGCCTCATGTAAACCCAGCCTGGGTTGCATCTGAAATACAAATGAACCAGAGAGAAAGTATCAAACACACCAGGTGTAACAGCAGGTCTTATTTAAAAATTCCCAGTTGTTATTGAATGCACTAGCTGGGGCTTACAGAGAAAGGAATACAACTGACTCTTAACCTTGGCCAAGGTAATTAAAGGCACAACTGGATATTAAGAAACCTCTCACACAAATCATGACAGGCAGGCACCTTGACCTAGCAGAGCTTTCCTTTTTGCTCTATTAGGGACTCTTTGTAGAGAACCATTTAGAAAGTATTTTTAGAATCTGTGTTGAGACCTGTTTCCCTGGGAAGTCAAGTAAAGAGCAGGTACCTCAGGGATCGCTCACTGAGCTGCAGAAAGCTACTCGTGTCATCCGGATTGTCCTCCTCATTGGCAAGCTGGGACCAGCTGTCCGTGCTCTCCCCGCTGCTGCCAGAAAGGTTGGGGAACTCATCGGGGGCTCTGCCTTCTGCCATGACTTCAGCCCCTGCTACATCTCTGGCATCAAGACTGTCACTGTAGATGGGCAAGATATCATTACCAAGAGCGGAGACACAAGGCAGAACTTTTCATGGGGACCTGGCTGGCTTGAGCATGAGTCTCTGCCGCAGTGAGCAGGATACTTGGAGATGGGTGGATTTTTTTCTTTCAGGCTATTCTTTCTCCTGGTGCCCTAGGGCCCATTTTGCCTTTTCAAGATTGCTGTCCATCAGTTTCCCCATCTCTTCATTTTATGTCTTTCTACTGACTCCCTCCATTCACTTCAAAAACACAGTGAAGCACCCTGGGCTGCATACATAAGCATAAATGTGGGGCAGTAGTGTTTCTAATGAAGAGACCCAGAATCTCCTCCCAGAGATTATGAGTCATTGCTTCTGCAGGGAGACCAAGAAACCTGCATTTTGAACAACTACTCCAGGTAATTTTAATGCAAGTGGCACATGGACCATGCTGGGAAAAAAACGCCCACCCGGTTCTGCAGGTTTACCAAGTTGTATTGCCTGCAAATGCCTCTGAACACATTTTGCATTTGTAGCTACCCAGTTACACCATCCTCTCCCTCTGAAACCTCTGATTTATATCAGCACCACCTTTCTGGATGAGTGCTTTTTTAGGTCAAGTTTCTCTCCAAAGCATTTAACCCTGGATCCGACAGGCTTTTCTCCTTGCAGCCTTTGTTTTGCTCTCTGGTTCCCAGGACTTCCTGCCTCTGTGGTCACACCTTGCCGAGAGCCTGGTTCCCTGTGTTGCCTCTCAGGGCCGCCGTCACCAGTTCCAGTCTGTCCCTCCGTTCCAGTCTGCCCCTAACAATTTCATCTACTCTCCTGCCTATGAAAATAGCTTCTAAATCTGAACTCAACCTGGGCCCCTCTTCCTGCTTCTGGGGCTCTCTTTTCAGCGGGTCTTCTGAACATAGTCAATCTGTCTCATTAACATTTTGGAATCAACACATCTTAAACGATTTCTGATTGCCCTCCTATCCTCTTCCTGTGTTTTTTATTTCCATTGACCTTTCTGTCTCTCTGCTCATGAAATTATCTTAATTTAGGTCCTTCTAAATTGCTTGAATTTAGATTTGGAAGGAACCTCATAGATTTCCTGTAGATTAGGATGCAGAAGCTTGGTGAATTAAATGATTTGTCCAAGATTGCAATAAGAGTTGGTACCAGACTTTAGACTTCAAGTTTTGAGACTCATGGGCATTGCTCCATTACTCTTGGCTGGACTATATTGTATTGGCCTCCTAACAGTTGAGTCCCAACTATTTCTCCTCTTTCAACTATATGATCCAGAAATTCCATTTCTAGGAATTTATCTCCCAAAACCAAAAACACTAATTTGAAAGGACATACGCGTGCCTATGTTTATTGCAGCACTATTTACAATAGTCAAGACACGGAAACAACCTAAATGTCCATCAATAGATGAATGGATAAAGAATATATAATAAATATATACAATGGAATATTAGTCATTAAAAAGAACATAATCTTGCCCTTTGGACAACATGATGGAACTAGGTGGTATTATGTTAAGTGAAATAAGTCAAACAGAGAAAGACAAATACCATATGATTTTACTTTTATGTGGAATGTAAAAACAGAACAAATGCTGGAGAATCATATTGTGAGGTTTGCAACACAGAAAGAAAACCTCAAAATTGTGAAGCTTGGAGCTCATATAGGAGTTGCTGCTGACACATTTGCCTCTCTTCTTCACCAGGGGGAGAGAGAAAGGAGAGAGACAGAGAGAGACAGACAGAAAGGAGCGGGGGGAGAGAAAGGGAGGGGGAGAGAGAGAGAGATCACTTATAAACAAATCCAAATGTTCTCTGCAGAGAGGAGGAAACGGTCTCTACTTCACCACCCTGGATGGTAAACAAATAGCTCCAGAAATGTAAATCTCTGTATCTCTCTAAAAGTCTCTATCTTTAGGGTTAGTATTCAATCATTCTTTGATCCAGGTGTCAATACTCTTTGTTCAGAAAACGAAATGTACAGAAATATGAACATACTCATGCAACCTTTCTCCTGACACTACTGACCGTCATCAAAAATTAATAGTATAGGAGAGAAGGACATTGATAACTGCAAGCAAAAAGCAAGAGGGTATTTCTCAGGTGACAACAAAAAAATGCAATAACCTGGTGTAGTGGATACAGAATGCTTTTCTGGGCTGTTGCACACTGACTGCAGAGAATATTGGCTGCTGCCAGTGTGCGCTGGGAATCACCAGCAGGCAGAGAACTGCCTGGCCAAGGTTGTACCCTCTCTCAGTGAGCATCCCAACAACCAACTGATACAAAGACACAAAAGGCCAGTTCTTGTCTCACTTGGCACCAAACCTGACAGACCATTACTTCTTCAGGGGTTCCTGTAGGATGTGCTGAAGCCCCAGTTGTAAACATATTTGGGGGCACCCTCTCTCCATATAATCTTGCCTTTCCTACCTCCTTACAGATGTATGCACACATATCTCTGGAGAGCACTTTCTCCTACCAGATTATTGTCCTGAAAATCTCCCTCTTAAAGTCTGTTCCCAGGGGATGCAACCCAAGACACTCAGTGTCCTTCATTCTAAAAATAGTATATTGGCTGCAGAAAAGTCTATGTAATTCTCTTCAATCTTAGGATTAGTACCATTATCTTTTCTCCAAAAATGGTTATACTTGAAAAATTTTTAAATGAGTTCTAATATAGAGAGTAGAGTTTCAAATGTATAAATTTTGGAGTTTGATGAAAAATTTCCTTTTTGATAGGTGAACTGGTTATCTAGAAAATTTCACGAAAGCTTTGGATACTTGCTTCTAAGACTCCTTCCCACAGCATTCTGGATAGATACAGTATTAAAGTGTGGCTGTTTCTAGCATGCTGTGCTACTAACACCTGATGAAAAAAAGTCCCTAATTAGCTTGATTTGCCTTTCTAAAATGTTGAGATTTTTCCAAATTGAGCAGGGAGAAAGTGAGAGAATGGCTGCCACCAAAAAGACATTGGGTGAATTTAGTTAAATTCAAATGAAAGAAAAGTTTATTGAAGATAAATGGAAACAATACAAATACTCCCAAAAAGGGGGTAAATAAGCCAAGTACTGAGCACAAAGGAGAGGCTTCTAAAACCATCTGTTTTCTTAGGTAAAAAGAAATTTCCTGGACTAATTCTTTACTAAATTAGGACCTTACATTACTAGAAAAAACTCATTCCAGGATATTTCTCACTAAAGCAGAAGTTAAATCTCAGTGATTGACATTGAATGTTCAGGCTAAAAATGAGTCTGTCAGCATATTTTATTTTATCTAATTTCATGCTCTATTTACAGTAAATCTCATATTCTATGTCACATAACTGGGAATTCAAAATGAATAATGATTATCTAAAACACTGGTTTTCATTTTCTTTTGAGAGAAATGGGGGTATAGCTTTGCTCATTTATTTATGAATAATACACAGATGTGTTATGCAGATGTATGTAGATGGCCTTTTTCCACTTCTGATTTCATAGTTCACATACAGAGCTTCAGAGGACCGTTTTTTATACGATATCAAATTCAATTGTAGAATTTCTGAGTTAGCAGGGACCTCAGAAATCATCTAACCTAATGTTCCCCCAGCTTAATTTACTAGCAAACCACTGTCATGATTTTTGCCATACCTGCATTCCCCCTATATTATATTAATAATAAAAATTGTAAAAATCAGTTTAAGTAAACTAAATGTGTATTTTAAAAAGAAATATTGAATCATCACTGTAAATGGAAAATAGAAATCACTCGCCATAGGTAGAAAATAACAATAAAAATATAAAAGCCCTCTTTCCAATGGGTCATCCAGTTGTTTAGTTATAAAAAGTTCATTGAAGGGGGAAATCATAACAAACATACACGTTTCTTAAATTTAAATTTTAGTTAGTTAACTTACAGTGCAATATTGGTTTTTGGAGTAGAATTCAGCAATACATCACTTACATACAACACCGACGCTCATCACAACAAGTGCCCTATCTCATACCCATCACCCATCTAGCCCCTCCCCCCCCACCTCCCTCCATCAACCCGCACTTTGTTCTCTGTCTTTAAGAGTCTCTTATGGTTTGTTTCCCTCTCTCCTTTTTTCCCCTTCTCATATATTCACCTGTTTGTTTCTTAAATTCCACATCTGAGTGAAATTATATGGTATTTGTCTTTCTCTGACTGACTTATTTCACTTAGCCTAATACCATCTAGTTCCATCCATGTCATTGCAAATGGCAAGATTTCATTCTTTCTGATGGCTAATATTCCACTGTATGTATATATATGCCACATTTTCTTTATCCATTAATCAGTTGATGGATATTTGGACTCTCTCCATAGTTTGGCTATTGTTGATAATGCTGCTATAAACATCAGGGTGCATGTACCCTTTGAATCTGTATTTTTCTTTTGGGTAAATACCTAGTGGTGCAACTGCTGGATTGTAGGCTAGTTCTATTTTTAATGTTTTGAAGAACCCCCATACATTCTCCAGAGTGGCTGCACCAGTTTGCATTCCCACCAACAGTGCTAGAGGGTTCCCTTTTCTCTGCATTCTCTCCAACACCTGTTGTTTCTTGTTTTGTTCATTTTAGCCATTCTGACAGGTGTGAGGTGGTATCTCATCATGGTTTTGATTTGTATTTCCCTGAGGATGAGTGATGTTGAGCATCATTTCATGTGTGTTAGCCATCTAGATATCTTCTTTGGAAAAGTGTCTGTCTTCTGCCCATTTCTTAACTGGATTATTTGTTTTTTGGGTGCTGAGTTTGTTAAGTTCTTTATAGATTTTGGATACTAACCCTTTATCAGGAATGTTGTTTGCAAATAGCTTCTCCCATTCCATAGGCTGCCTTTAGCTTTGTTGATTGTTTCCTTCACTGTGCAGAAGCTCTTTGATGAAGTCCCAATAGTTCATTTTTGCTTTTGTTTCCCTTGCCTCCAGAGATAGGTCTAGTAGGAATTTGTTCCTGTCGAGGTCAAAGAGGTTTCTGCTTGTGTTCTCTAGGATTTTGGTGACTTCTGTCTCACATTTAGGTCTTTCATCCACTTTGAATTTTTTTTTGTTAAACATACACATTTTAAATATTGTATTTTAACTTTAAATGTATAAACATGTCTTTATTCACCAACCTTTGAACTAAAAAAAAACTTTTAGTTTCATTGATTTTCTCCATTCTTGTCTATTTCTGTTAATTCTGTTTCTTTGCTCTTATTTTTATTATTTCCTTCCTTATATTACCTTGGATTTAATTTGACCATCTTTTCTTAGTTTCTTAAGGTGGAATTTCAGATTGTTGATGTTAGGCAATTCTTCCTTTAAAAAAAGCAACCCCTGCAAATTTTGATATATTGTGTTTTCATTTTCATTCACTTTATTTTTTTTAAAGATTTTATTTATTTATTTGAGACAAAGAGTAAGACAGAGAGAGAGCATGAACAGGGAGGAGAGCAGAAGCTGGATGTGGGGTTCCATCCCAGGATACTGGGATCATGATCTGAGCTGAAGGCAGACGCTTAACTGACTGAGCCATCCAGGCGTTCCCCATTTTCATTGACTTTAAAGTTTATTCTAACTCCCCTTGTGATTTGTTCTTTGACCAATGGATACTTGAGAAGTATGTTGCTAATTTCCAAATATTTGGGGAGTTTCCTAGATGTTTTGATTTTGTTTAATTTCATTGTGGTCAGAGAACATGCTCTATAATATTCTAGCTTGTTTTTTCAATTTATTAAGACTTATTTTTTTTTTTAAAGATTTTTTATTTATTTATCTGAGAGAGAGAATGGGAGACAGAGAGCATGAGAGGGGGAGGATCAGAGGGAGAAGCAGACCCCCCGCTGAGCAGGGAGTCCGATGCGGGACTCGATCCCGGGACTCCAGGATCATGACCTGAGCCGAAGGCAGTTGCTTAACCAACTGAGCCACCCAGGCGCCCCTTATTAAGACTTATTTTATGGCCTCATGGCCTACCCTGGTTAATGTTTCAAGTATACTTGAAAAAAAATGTATACACTGCTACTGTTGGTGGAATGTTTAATAAATGTTAGTTAGGTCAATTTGATTGAAAACGTTGTTCAAGTCTTAAATATCCTTATCCACTTTCTGTCTATTATTCTACCAGTTACTGGTAGAAGGGTGCAAAATTTCCAACTCTGATTATGGATTTGTCTATTTTGCCTTCCAGCCTTCCAGCTCCAGCTCAATCAGATTTTGTTTCATGTAGTTTGAATTTTTGTTATTTAGGTGACTACATATTTACAATTACTGTTTTCTTAATGAATCAGGCCCTCTATCATTATAAAATATCCCTCTTTATCCCTGATAAAATTCCATGTCCTGAAGTCTACTCAGTCTGATATTAATATAGCTACTCCATCTTTCTTTTTATCATATCTTATTTCATATTTGATATTTCTTTTTCCATTCTTTTACTTTTTATCTATCTATGTCTTTATATTTGAAGCACATTTCTTATAGAGTGTTACAGTAGGGGTTTGCTTTTATATTCAGTCTGACAATCTCTGTATTTTAACTGAAGTGCTTAGACCATTAAGAATTAGTGCAATTATCAATATGATTGTGTTTAAATATATCACCTTGATAATTATTTACTATTAATCTCATCTGTCCTTTGTTTCTGTTCTCCTCTTTTCCTGCATTTCTCCAGATTAACTGAAATATTTTTAGCATTTCACTTTATCTCCACTATTAATTTATTAGCATAGCTCTTTGTCTTATATTTTTAGTAGTTATTCCAGAGTTTACAGTATGCATCCAATTATCACAGTCTACTTTCAGATTACATGATACAAAGTCACATAGAATGGGAGATTTTTACAACAGTATACTTCTTTTTCTCCCGCCCATCATTTGTATCATAACCAACATATATTTTAGTTCTACATATGTCATAGAACATTTTGTTTTAAATAATTATCTTTTAAAGAAATTTTAAAAGTAGAGAAAGTGTTGTGTATTTACCCACATACTTAGTATTTGTGGAATTCTTGGTTCCCTTGTGTAGTTCAAGTTTCCATCAGTATTGTTTTCCTTCAGCTTAATGACTTCGATTAGCACTTCCTTTTGTGCAGATCTAGTGGCGTGTTCTCTAAGATTTTGTTTGTATACAAAGTTACTATTTGGTCCTTATTTAAAATTTTTTCAATAAGCTTTTTTTTTTTTTTTTTTAGAGTGTCTTCAGGTTCTAAAACTGAGTAGAGAGAACAGAATTCCCATGTGCCCTTGGTCCGCACATGCATGCCTCCACTATCAACATCTTGCACCAGAATGATATATTTGTTACAATCAATGATCCTATGTTGACACATCATTATCACCCCAAATCTTGGCTTACATTAGGGTTCACTTTGGTGCTGTGCATTTTATGGATTTGGACAAATGTATAATGACATGTATCCACCATTATAGTATCACACAGAATGGTTTTATTGTTCTAAAAACCTTCTGGGTTCCACCTTGTCATCCTTCCTTCCCTCCTAACCTCTGTCAACCACTGATCTTTTTGCTGCCTTTTCTCAGAATGTCCTACAGTTGGAATCATATATTATGAAAACTTTTGGATAGGCTTCTTTCACTTAATAATATGCATTTAAGTTTCCTCCATGTTTTTTTCATGGCTTAATAGCTCATTTATTTTTAGTGTTAAATAATATTCCATTGCCTGTATGTACAAGAGTTTATTTATCCATTAACCTACTAGAAGAAATCTTGGTTGTTTCCAACTTTTGTCAGTTATGAGTAAAGCTGCTATAAAATCCTGTGAGCAGGTGTTTTGTGTAGACATAAATTTTGCTCTCATTTTGATAAATACCAAGGGGCATGACTTTTGGATCATATGGTAAGTGTATGCTTATTTTTGTAAGAAGTTGCCAAACTGTCTTTCAAAGTGGTTGTGCCATCTTTGCACTCCTACCAGCAATAAATATGAAAATATGAATTCTTGTTGTTTCACATCTTTCTCAGCATTTTGTGTTGCCCATTTTTTTTTGGCCATTCTAACAGGTTTGTAGTGTCATCTCTTGGTTGTTTCAATTTGAAATTGCCTAATAACATATGATTATTGAGCATCTTTTCATATGCTTATTTGCCTTCTGTATATCTTCTTTGATGAGGTGTCTGTTGAAGCCTTTTGCCCACTTTAAAAGTCAGGTTGTTTGTTTTCTTATTATTGAGTTTTTAAGAGTTCTTTATATATTTTGGGTAACAGTCCTTTATCAGATACGTCTTTGGGAATATTTTATCCCAGTCTTCAGCTTGTCTTCTGGTCCTCATGTGTCTTTCAGAGAGCAACAGTTTTTAATTTTAATGAAGTCCAGTTTATCAATTATTTTTCTCATGAATCATATCTTTGATATTCTATCTAAAAAGTCATTACCAAACCCAAGGCCACCTGAATGTTCTCATATGGCATCTCCTAGGGTTTCACAGTTTTATTACATTTTATATTTAGATAGAGAATCCATTTTGAGTTAGTTTTTGTGAAGAGTATAAATTTTGTTTCTAGACTCATTTTTTGGCATGTGCATATTGAGTTGTTCTGCCAGTATTTCTTGAAAAGACTATCATTTTTCCATGGTATTGTCTTTGATTCTTTGCCAAAAATCAATTGACTATATTTGTGTGGATCTATTTCTGGGATTTCTATTCTGTTCCATTGATCCATTTGTTCATTCTTTTGCCAATGCCACACTGTTTTGATTACTGTAGCTTTATAGTAAGTCTTAAAGCCAGGTAGTGGCAGCTTGACTTTGTTCTTCTCCTTTAATATTGTCTTGGCTATTCTGGGTATTTTGTCTCTGCATAAACTTTGGAATCATTTCATTCATATCCACAAAATAACAGGCTGGGGTTTTGAATATGCTTGCACTGAATTTATAAATCAAGTTAGGAAGAACTGACATCTTGACAATACTGAGTCTTCTTATCCATGGATAGTCTTTATTTTTTGCTAAGTGAAGAATACAAAGCTGGCAGTTTTTTCCTTCTGCACAGGAAAGATGTCATTCTTCATCTTTTAGCTTTCATTTTTTTCTGATGAGAAACCTGAAATTTTTATTTGTGTTCTTCAGTATGTAAGTTGTTTTTTTCCTCTGAGCTGCTTTTAGGACTATTTCTTTGTCTTTGGCTTATAACAATTTGGTTATGATGTGCCTTGATGTGGTTGTCTTTTTGTTTATCTTGCTTAGGATTCATTGTACTTCTTGATTTGTGAGTTTATAATTTTCACCAAATTATATATTCATGTGTACCTTCAAATATTGGAGCATGTTTGTAATAGCTATTTAAAGTCCTTGTCTGCTAATTTCATCATCTCTCTACTTCCTGAATATATTTATATTGACTGATTATCCTATTGGTTATGGGTGACATTTTTCTGCTTTGTTGTTATTTTTTTTACTTGCATTTTTTTACATTTTTAAAATTTTACATTTACTTGCATTTTTTTACATTTTTACATTTTTAAAATCACAAGAATTTATCTTGTGATTTGAGGTTCTGAACCCTTATTTGATGGGGCTTTACCCATTGAAATCCTTTGAGACTTGGGCTTAAATACCCAGGGATTTATTGTTGTCTCTTCGAAGGTCTCACAGTGCTGTTAACCTGAAATTGCTTTAAGTTAATTTACCAACTTGGGGTTTTCTGGACCACACAGATTGTGTAAATTAGAACCTCACATATGCATTAGGGAATCTGTGGTTATAAATTCTTAGAGGATTTTCTTACTTCTACCTAGAGCCCTAACCCCAAAAGATACATCTTCTTATCAACTCCTTTTCTGGTGAGTTAACCTTTTTTACTAAGTTTGTACTTTTTCTGACGACGTAACACTTCAGGATATGGAGGTTGGTGTCATTTCTAAGTCTTCACCATTCATGGACCCACAGTCTTATTTCTTTTAGAAAATGAACTTGTAGGTTAGGGAGACTGGCAAGGCCTCAAGAGCAAGCACAGAATTACTACTTTTGTTTCTATATCCTTTCATTTTCTGCCTCCGAGATTTTCATCATCATTGTTTATTAATACTGTTAAGGTCAGCCCTGTATTCAAAAGGGTATTTATGATATTTAATGTGGGATTTCTACGTGGTCTGTGGTGGGAAGATTTTTTTTTAGGTTAGCTAGAACACCAGTACTGCTTGAAACACAAATGTACATCTTCCACTTCAATTCTTTACATGATGGGCACCCTTTCATCCCCTAGGTCTCATCCAAATGCCCACATCCTATCTTAAGTAAACACAGTCCCCAACCAGTTGTTCTCCATCACATTATTCTTTTTATTTCCCTCTCCTAACACACTGTAATTATCTTTTCCCAAAGGGTCTTTCCATGCATATTGTCTTCTCTCCCACTGGGTGTGTAGGAGCTATGACAGCAGGTACTAAATCTCTATTTTCTATTGTGTGTTTAGCCCCAAGGATAGTGTGTATCACAGAATGGACATGCAAATATTCATTGGATGAATAATTGTTTTCTTGTAGCAAATAGAAATAAAAAAACCCACAAAATATACTTCTAAAAAACCAGATTATGCCAACAAGGGTGACATGTGAATGCTCAGAATTCTCAGCTTGGTGTTTATACCTTGTGATCTCAAATTATCAAAAGGTTATATAATTGCTCTTCAATAATCTCAGAGAGGGCAGCTGAGTTAAGAACACATTACTGCCCACCAATAGGGTACGATTTTCCCAGAAATCAAGAATTGGGCTATCCTAAATCATTTACCTTCTTTATAATTGAGGGATTATTCAGGTATCTGGACAAATGTGGCAGGTTCTTATTTCCATTTGGGCATGGCTTCCATAATGAATTCTGAAATTGTTACTCTTTTTCAAATAAAAAAATAAGAAAGTGATTTTTATTCAGTATGTTGGGCTTTTATGAAGTTTTAGCAGAATTATGAAAATGTCCTTCAAAGAATAGCCTAAAAATATCTTCAGGACATGACACCTCCCTATGGCCAAACAGAATCAAGAGTGTCTGTGTCACCTCCTTCCCTCTGTGTGTAAGTAGGCAGGAACTATTTCACAGAGAACTGAGTTCTGTATTTTGACATATCAAATCCCCTAATTACAACACTGAGCTTAGAAAATGTGATCTAAATATAACTAATTTCCCCCTTGTAAATCTGTTTTAACAAAATTTTCACACTGTTCATAACAGGTTTCTCTTGGGAAAAAAACATCTCTTGAAATAAAGGCAATCATATACCCTAACCCCAAACAACAAAAACAATGATAAAGTAAACATTTATTGAGTACTTCTAATGGGCTAGGCACTGAGTTAAGAGCTTTATCCCTATAGGTGAGTAAACTGACATAGAGAGATTAGGGAACTTGCTCAAGGTTAGTTAGTGGAGTTCTGTAACAATTCTTTATATTGCTCCACAAAGAAAAATATATTCAATGTCCTTATGTTTTGGAAGCAGATTCAGCTCTTGAATTTCTAAGACTGATGATTCTATATTCTTTTTTCTTTGGTTGTTGGAAAACCAAATCAGAAGTCCATATCATGAGTTGAGAGAATGTGTGCTTGGGTCCTTATATAGAATATAAATCTAAATTAGTGGGAAACTTTATTCATGCATATTTCCCCAATAATTTGGAAGTGTCCAGGTTGTATCTATTTTAAGCATAATATTAGTGACATTTCACTCAAAATTTTATAATGGATATTATTTTATTTCAGTGGCAATCAGTATTTGATTTGAGCCTGCAGCCATGAATCTTATCTTCATAAATGCTCCCTAACTAGGTAACTTTCTTGGGCTAAAATTCTCGGCTGGTTTATGAAGATGTTGAAGAAGATTCTAAGTCAGACACCTGGAATCTAAAATAAGACATTTTCATTTTCATATATCTCATGTTAAGGTAATTCTAAAGAATATCACTTTGGTATTTTGTTTCTTCAACTCTTTGATCACTTTTAAAAACTTGTTTCTCCATACTTCCTGGAGGTGGTGAACACTAAAGTGAGGTATTGGTATTCCTATAAGACATTGATAAGTATTGTCTAGAGCTGGAGAATTATGATACGTATGAATTTGTTTTGGTCAGCTTGGCCTGTATTCCATTTTGTTTAATTTGATGTTCTTTTGCTTGTAAGTTTTCATGTTCCCCCCGCCTTGAATTCTTCCAAGATTTAATTCAATTGGAAAGTTCTCAGCATTAAGTGGCTAAGAAGGAAATACTCAGGTGCACCTGGACCACCACCACCCACACCTTGTAATGATGCCCTGTAGTGATAGGGAGCACCTTTCTGCTTCCCTCATAGGGGTGGGGAAGTATTAGGGATTTTCTAGAGCAGCTGAAATTTGATGAAGACTGTGTTCAACTTGCCTACTGCACCTAAATAACAGGCTCTTTGTACAATAGAAATATGTCCCTGAAAAGACTACATAGGCTATTTCTCCAACTTATGTTTTCCAAGGCTAGTAGCTTAATATCTGTTTTTTTTTTTTTTTCTGTCTTACTTAGCTAGAGACAATAAGTCATGAAGATGAAAAGTACAGCATAGGGATTATAGTCAATAATACTATAATACTATAATAATATATGGTGACAGATGGTGACTACATTTGTGAGCACTGAGTAATGTATAGTAGAACTGTTGAATCACTGTGCTGTGCACTTGAAACTAATATAGTATGTCAATTAACTTTAATAATAAATTTTGACACAATGGTCTCATATTCAAGAATATTATGAATTTTCTATGAAAAGAGGAGATGTAAAAGGACTGATTCTTCCTTAAGAACCTGGAAAGAAATAATTCCTTTATCTCAAATTCAAAATGCATTGTCACTTACACTACAATTTTCTGGAAAGGAACTATTGAAATAGCAAAATTCTAATTTTACTTTGTAACACTGCCATGATTATACCATGCATCTAAAGGTCCAGCATTTGTGGGACAAGGTGTCCTTGCAAAGATCTTTAGAACAAAACAAAACAGAAAAACTTGAAAGGAGAGATGATAGAGAAATGATACCAAAATATTTAATGTCAGATTCCAATATTAAAATTTATTTAAATTTAACTATTTTTCAAATAAGTTGGCATAATTTTCCTTTTTGCTTGAAAATTTTCATGACTGAATTTTAAGAGGTAACATAGTATGGGATATTAATTTTCTTGGGGAAAATGAAACTCTATTTCCTCCATTACATAGATGAACTCCATTTGTTTTAGAAATTTAAAAAAATTACTCCCAACTTTCTATTATAAGTGTATATTAACCCAGGGAGGTCATTTATTGTCTCAGGATTTCAGTTCTCACCTCAATAAAGCCCCTAGGATTTAGAATAAATACTAATTAAGATGCAAACTCCAGTACTATGCACCCTATCTAGTCTAAGGGGTCATTCACTCACCTAGGGTTTTGGCAGGCACTCACGGCAGTGTCTCCACCCCTCAACACATCTGGGACATTTTCATCTTTCAAATGCTCCTCTGCTTCCTGTAGGGGGCTGCTTTTGGAGGGGGAGTGTTCAGATTCTCCAACACGCTCTTCTCTCTGATCTGTTTCGATCTGAATTAAAGGCACTTCCCTTGAGCAAAGTGACCGCCTGGCGTGGTTGACAGGCACAGCCCCATGGCATGAAGAAGTTTCCTTTTTAAAAGGATCTAAACTGTTGTGGTTTGTAAGAGGAGCAGCTTTGCTCTGAGACAACACTAGGGGATGTTTGCTTTCGGTAATGAAGTCTTTCCTTGGGTTACCAATGGACTCCTGAACAAGAAGAGTTGGCCCACTTTGCACTCTGCTCGAAGCTGATCTGTTTGCACATTTCTCCACTTGCATGCGAGAGCCACCAGAAACAGGCTCAGCCTCAGCTGCCTCAGCATCATCCACTATAATTTTGTTCTTCTGCATGAGGGCCTTGATTGAGTTTGCCCACGTCTCATGAATTAACATGTTGGTGATCTGGTCCGTTCCACCTCTCCGATACAAGCAAGAGTCAGATTTGCAGAGACCCGAGGAGGAAGTGCTACTGACTGGATGTACACTTAGGAAATCTTGCTGGCTGTTTTGAGCGAAGCTATCTAAAGAGTTGGCTTTAGTGGGTGCATTCACTGTCAGCCTGGCACCCAGAGATCTGCCATCTGGCATGGACGACTGCCTGTAACACAATGGGGATCGCAGAGAAGGTGACAGTAAGCCAACTGTCCAATCCTGGCTGCTTCGTCTGGAGGAGGTGCTGTCTCTGCTTTCTCTTTCAATGTCCCTCAGCATGTACCTATAAAACTCCTCGGTTATGCTCTCAGTGCTGGACTGCTTAGAGGGACAGCTTGGCCTCACAATGAGGTGGTCATTTTTGCAGCATGCCTGTTGCATGGCTGAGTTCAGGATGCTGCTGGCATTCTTGCCCGCATAGTAATCCAGCAGTAACTCAAACCCTCTTCCTTCATTTTCCATCTGGTTCACCATGAACCTGGAAAACTCCTCAGTGATGCTTTCACAGCTGGACTGCTTGGAGACAGAGCTGTCCCTGCTAACTGGCTGACTTAAGGTACTCATTAAACCTAGGCTATTAACATAAGCCTGGGCATTAGAGTCCTCTTCTGGGATGCTTTCACAGCTGGAAGCCTTCAGTCGGTTCCACCTGTCTCCACTGAGTAAGCGGTTCCGGGGATGGCTCTGGGCTTGCCAGACGCCGTCCACCATTGAGAACTCTGTTAGGTTCATGATCTTGGCTGCCACTTCATTTGCAAAAATATTGACAGAATCTGGGACATCCTCAAGATTCATCGACTCATCCACAACCCTGTTCATCAGCTTCTCTTTAAGCTCTGGGTGCTCATCTGTTTTCCTCTTGATCTCACTGAGCCTTGGTGGCTTGTGCTTCCTCACTGTGGCCCCACTGGTCTGGTTTTCCTTCTTCCTCTTCAAGGACCGGCAGGATACGTTCGGGGTAACCAGAAACTCATTCCCTCTCTTCCATGCACAAAACCAGGGTTGTTTTCCATTTGAGTTGTCAAGGCAAATTGCTGCGATTTCAGTTGCCATGGAGACAATCATCTCTGCTAATTCTTCCGCAAAGTCTGTAATGCAGTATATATCTGCATGTTTTTCCTGTAGCACAGATTGAGCAGGAAGCAGCAAGTCATTCCCTAACAAAGACAGGTTCACTTGAACTTCATTGTTTAGAGGAGGGGCACGATTATACTTCTCCTGGGTGTTTGCACTGGTGCCGTCCTCTGTGTCCTGGGAACCTCTGCTGCCCTTGCCCACTGTCAGTGTCCATTCTCCCTCTGAAGGGGCTCTGTACTCATCCTCATTGTGCCTGAGCATCTGATGAGAGTTGTTTGGATCTTCTCCTGCAGTTCCTTTTTGATATATTTCTCTGGGGGTTGTTTTAG
The DNA here is from genome assembly GCF_004348235.1 of Phoca vitulina. Lineage (NCBI taxonomy): Eukaryota > Metazoa > Chordata > Mammalia > Carnivora > Phocidae > Phoca > Phoca vitulina. The sequence goes on along the minus strand of NW_022589704.1, from coordinate 11,102,211 downwards.
GAGTTGAAGAATCAGGCACTCTGGGACTACAGGGCAATTCAGATTGCAGCATGGGCTTCTTGAAGAGTCCTGGCTTCGCTGGGCCCTTGCTATCTTGCTTCAGATAAACATCATCTGCAAGACTAGTGCTACACGGATTGCTAAGTGGATAGCTGCTGGAATATTCAATGGCTTTGGTCCATGTTAGACCAGAAGCCTGGTCAGGTGGCCGGCAGCTGAATTCCGTTTCCGTCCAGCTGGTGGTCTCATTAGCAAGGGTGGTGGGGCCTTCCCCAACCTGTACCAAATGACTCATCTTCTTGAACGTGAAGCATATCACACTGAAGAGCAGTTGATTTGCACTTTCCATCAAGGTGTCAAGAGTTTCAGGTGAATGCCTGCTATCATTGGGATCAATTATTTTGTTTTTCTGGTGAGCTTCATCAATGCATTGCTTCAGGATAACATTGGACAGGGTCTGTGCCAGGTCATTCCTGAGGACATTTTCTGAGCACAAGATCTGAGGCTTTGAAGCAGTTTCTATGATTCTCTTGCTCATTGATTCCATGAGGTCTCCAATGCTGCTGCAGGGATTGGGCCTTGTTAAAACCAGAGCAGCTTCCTTGAGCAATGCCCAAGCAATGGCCTCATTTCCCAGCTCTATGTTCCCCACTGTCGCCAGACTGCAAGGCGAGGGGGCCGCTGCACAGGCCTCAGTTGCACACGAGAGGCCTCTGGGAGCCTTCGCTTCTCCTGTTTCACCCAGGCCACACACAGCAATGGCACTTGCCACCTGAGTCATGCCACACAGAGCAGAGGGAAAGGAGTATTCACTGATGGATGGCTCCTTGAGTACTTGGGATATTTGAGTCTGCAGCGGTTCATTGCCTCCCACTGGATGGGGTGAAACCAAAGATTCTTGCTCCATTTTGAGGCTTTCTGTGGCCTGAGGACTGGAAATGGTTCCAATCACAGTGGCCGCACAAGCCAATGCGACTTCTAGAGCACTCTGAGGCTGTCTGCTGGACTTCTCTCCAGAGAGGACACCTGAGGTTTCAACGGAGACCTCCACCTCAGACCATGAGGCGATGCCCGCCTCAGGTGCGGCATCACTGCCATCTGGACTCTGAACAATGACGATTTTGGGGAGCTCATCCCATGACCAAGGGCCCACCATACCTTTGGTGGAAGAGCCACTGGGTAGCAGAGCATTTCCGACAGAAACACTGACTGCCGATTCCTGGGGCGGTGTAGGCTGAGAATGGGACAACCGAATAAATGCGTCTTGCAGCACGGATTCTGCTAAATTTGTGGCATACTCGCCAGTTGTGGCTTCTCCATCTTGTTTGGGAGGAAGGGAGTTTATACCATCTTCACAGTCCCCTGGGTCTAAGCTGTTGTCATGCTCAGCGAGGGCACCATAGACGGGAGGCCCACCATTCTTAACCATCCTGGAGAAGTAAGTGTCCCCTGGAATATAGGGTGCCTGGGATTTTTCCATGTGACCTTTAACATTTCCTGAATAGTAATAATTTGTGGTTGGCCTCTCCTTCTGCACAGCTTCATCTTTCCATTCTGATGGCTCGGCCGATGCACCGAGGCTCTGCAAAGTGGTGTCTGCTGCTACTTTTTCCAGAGATCCTTCTGCTTTCATCGTCGGATGATATTTGCCAATACGTTTGTCTTCCAAAGCATAAAGCAACTTTTCCTTGTTGCAATTCCATTCCTCCTGAGTGGCTTCCTTTGGTTTTTTACTTTCCAAAACATTAGCCGAGATATTTATATTTTCTTCACCTAGTGAAGACAAAATGAGGGCTCACTATTACTTTTTGGATAGCGGGATCTCATGAGTCTAAAATAACAATTATTTTTAAAAAAGGCCTTATAGCACCAGGGTTCTCCCCCCCAGAAAAAACAGCATTTAGAATGTTCCTTCAAGACAAGTGAATCTGAAGAGGTTTTTGAGTTTCGTTATGGAGCCCCACTCAACAAAATGGCTTTCAATGTGGGATATTAATGTCAGCACTAGAGTGGGAGAAGATAGCACTGGGGAGCTGAGTGCTGATCACCTTTCTTTCTTTCTTTTTTTCTTTAAAGATTTTTATTTATTTATTTGAGAGAGATAGCACGAGGTGGGTGGGGAAGGGGCAGAGGCAGAGGGAGAAGCAGACTCCCTGCTGAACAGGAAGCCCGATGAGGGGGCTTGATTCCAGGACTCTGAGATCATGACTTGAGCTGAAGGCGAACGCTTAGCCAACTGAGCCACCCAGGCACCCTTGATCATCTTTTTCCATGGCTCCATGGGAAAAGTAACCCAGACAGTTGCATCTTAGAGCTTCCCAGTGCAAACGGAAGGAGGAAGAAGAATGTTTACAGCAACCTCCATAGTAAGCCTTCTTGCAAAACTTTGCTCTGAAGTTTGGGTAGGACTTGTCCCAGGGACTGACAACAGCATCTGCAATATCCTTTCCTCTGTGGCTAAGAGTGGGGAAGAGGAACACATCGTTCACTGAGCTCTTTGAATCAGTCAATCAAAACTGAATAAATGCTAAGTGCTAAGTATTCTCTTGTGTTATTTCCTTCTGTCCTTACCATAATAAAAGGTAAATATCATAAATACAAAAACCTGAATATAGTAAATGTAACAGTGCTAGAGGCATTATTATACTCCCAAATACTGGATAAAGAAACTGGGGCTCAGAAGGACTAGGTAACCAATCCAGGCTTCACAGTCTCAAAGAGGCAGTGCTAGAATTAGGCCAGTTTAAGTTGGCTTCAACTAATACGTGGCTTTGTGGAAGTCTCAGGGAAGATAACTTTCCTCCCTGTGATAGTCTTAGCCTCTTGGCAGGCAGGAGGATGTCCTTCAGCATCCCTATGCATCGTTAGGAAAATGGAGCCATCCAACCATCAAGTCTAAGTGCATGAGTCAGCATCCTCACTCATGGTCTGTTATCCTCCTGCCCTCCCTAAACTTGGCATGTGAAGATTGTGATGTGTCAGCCAAACTGACATGGCCTGAAACTTTCCTGAAATTTCACTCATTTTTAGAGGGTGACTAATTTCAGGATGCGCATTTGTTTCATGGGGTAGTTCTCACCGCTCCTATAGTCTTCCACCTCACTTTCCTCCTCCAAGTGCTCAGAGGCGGTGAGAAAGTCCTCCTCGATTGAAGACAGAGAGCAGTTGGTGTCATCCTCCACTTTTAAGATGTTTGTTTCCAGGTGGAGCTGCCGCTCCTGCACCAGTTCGAGACCAATCAAAAATTTGTTGATTTCAAAGATGATGCAGTTGGTACTGTTTGCCCTGTTCCCTCTCGCACACTGGACCAAGCAGATATCTGGCAGCCAAGGGCACTGAAAGTAGAGAGGAAAAAAGGCATTTATTGAAAGAGAGAATAAAAAATCATTGCTTCTGACCTTTCTTCTTCCACCAGTCTCTCTCGTTACAAGGAGCGGGGGATGTTTAAAATATTTGGAATATCTTCTGGGATTTGATTGATGCATGGTTTGAAAAAGACTCAAGTGCTATTCGGGCACACAGGGTACCTAGGAGAAAGTCTGACTTCGGGGAAACTAGACCAGTTGCATCACATATTTTTGTTGTCTCCTGTCAAAGCAAAAGTGGCACCGGGCAGAGTTAAATAGGTTAAGGAAGACTTTCTTCAAAGCTCTTAAAGTAGGAAAGAGGGGCCAGAACTGACCTGGACCACAAATCCACTGAAACAAGCACAAGGGCTTTTAAGAGCTGGTATCAGAGGGCTGCAGGCCTTCTGCACTTGCTGATTGGCTTTATCCAGAGGAAAAGCTAATGTTCTTGTATCTGCATGGCAGGAGGTGGTTTTGCAAATTGGAGTCAGGCTCCTAATGAATCTAGGCTCCCATCCTTCCACAGAGAAAGGGAAACTATCTTCTTTGATGATCTTACTTCAGAGATGGTTCTCAGGTCTCTGAAAAAGACACTCCTGGGCTTTAAACCTGGCATAAGCCTTTTCAAATGATTTACATCTCAAAGGGGCAGAGACTCCTAACGATGTTTTCTAAAGGAAATGTTCTAAGAAAAGGGTGTCAGCGCCTGGAGTCAGGAAGAAGCCTGTCTGAAGTCTAGTCAAGCTGAGGGCAATGTTGAGGCGTCTTGGGCACCCTTCTTGATTAACCCGAGTCCCAGCTTTTCAGACCAAGATCCTTTTCTGCCTTGGTGATGTTCAGTAAAGCCTCTGCCAGTATTTCAGTATTTCTATTAACTACAGTTAGAATTTATGTGTATTGCTCATCTGAAGAAGCAGACACAATGAGGTACAAAGAAGTCCCCCGGAAGAGCACCGATTATTTCTAAAAGTCCAGCATAAACAATGAATCATGGAACACTACATCAAAAACTAATGATGTAATGTATGGTGATTAACATAACAATAGAAATAAAGAAAAATAAAAAATAAAAGGCCAGCATATGAGGAAAGCAGTGATAAGGAGGCCCAAATCATTGGATGGTGTCCCTGTGAGACCTATTAATTCTGTTCTCGTCTAGGGTGACAGACCATATCCTTATTCTCCACTACGAACTTTCCGCTCTCCATATTGTTGTTCACTAGAATAGTGATAAAAGTTTCAATTGCTCCTGCACAGATGACTAGTAAATTACAAACATATCTTGTGCATTGGGATTTTTATTTTCATAAAAGGGACAATACACTGATTCATAGTAATTTTTAACAGAAAATTCTTTGAATGGAAACAGGAATTAGTGGGGAGGAGAAAGCTAAATAAATTTATATCAAAGTGGAATTTGAAATGTTTGGGGGAAATAGTCTACGTATACATGTTTATCTTACAAAGAGGATTATTTAAATCAAATGCTTATCTGCATTTAGAGTTCATTGGGTCTAATCCTAGTTAACTTGCCATTTTGGAATCCTTGAGTCTGAATACATGTGTGTGTAAGGGGTAAGTATGTGTACATGCAGAGAAATACAGACACATAGACATCCATATTGTATTTCTGAAAGTAGTATATCTTTTTTCTTACATAAATGTCATTTATTAATCTATTTGGTTGAATATTATGATTAGAATAATTCCAGGACACTTGATTACAAAATGAAAAATCCAGTCATTCTCCAAGGGGCCCAAGGGGGCTCAGAAACAGAATTGATCTATGTGCTTATGTAATTAGGTCTGTTTTTCAAGGAAAGGGGTTCATAACCTCATTTTTCAAAGTGTGGGTTGTAGACTAGCAGCCTGGCAGATTGTTAGAAATCTATAATCTCAGGACCCACCCCAGATCCAGTAAATCAGAAACTGTATTTTCAAGAAAAATCTCTTGGTGATTCCTACATGCATTAACATTTGAGAAGCACTGGTCTATAGCTTTTATGAAATTCACAAGGGGTCTGAGATCCCCCACGATGATGAGGAACTAATGCTGTAGAGTAACAGTAGCTGGCTTGATTACTTTTATTTCCAATGAATTCAGACATAATGCACTAACTTGAAATTTACAAGATACTTTCTGGGTGTCTATTATATGCAAGGTATGCTGGGAGGTAGAAACATGAATTAGATGGGGGATGGGGGGTGGGGGGGGGCACAATATCCTGCCAGTGGATCAGGCATGAATAAAAATAATTATAAAGTTGAATTAAACGAAGTTACCATATTTATAGGTAAAAAGGGTTGTGTATTGGCCATTTTCTATCATTCAGATTGAGTATTTATAACATAAGGTTTTATATATCGTGGCAGGAATCAAAAGAGATATTACTAAATCAACATGAGCAGTTAAGTAATACCTCAAAATAAACTTAGAGAAAGGATTGCATGAAATGTGCAATGTTCCACGGCTACTGCATTTGTAGAAAGAAAATATATTTTCTTAACTATCTTCTTGAAAGTAAATAAACATCCTAGGAGTCTTAGGTAAGTGAAGGCCAAATGATACAACCTGTAAAATAATGGCAGGTATTGTTATATAATTTTTATTGTAGTCTATTAGGTGCTTCGACTATCCTATTACCTTTAAGGCACACATGGTTTCTATGAGATTGGTGGTGCCATTACTCTTTTACAGAAGAGAGATCAGACACAGAAAGGCTAACTGATCCTTTCAAGGTTACACAAATATAAAATGGAAGAGCCAGCACCACAATCCAAGCCCAACAGGGCTCCAATTCCTATGTACTTTCCAATTTGCCCCATGGCTTTCTGGTCTAATCAGCAAAACTCCAATACCCACTGAGGATGTGCAATTTGGAAAGAAGAGTGGTTTGCACCTGGACATCCTTGAACTCATGCATGCCCAGTAAAATTACGTGTTCATCTCATAGAAAGGACAGACACAGTAGTAGATCTTATTATTGTACCTAATATGCATCTCTGAAATTTTTTTATTTGGGATTATTTATTTGGGAGAAAAGGGGGAGGGGACAGGGAGAGAGAAAGAATCTTAAGCAGGCTCTAAGCCCAGCACAGAGCCCCATGTGACGCTCGATCTCAGGACCCTGAGATCATGACCTGAGCCAAAATCAAGAGTCGGATACTTAACAGACAGAGCCACCCAGATGCCCCTTATTCTGCTTTAAATAACATTTTCTTTCTACTTCACCTTTTTGGACATGGAAGCAAAACACTTTTCATTTGAATAGTCCTTCTCAAGGTGGCTTCTTCTTATTTTATTAAATCACTATGTCTAGTCTCTGAGAATAGAGGAAAGTTATTTTTTTAAATCTCCATTTTATAGACTAGGAAATTATAGTTGAGAGAGGCGAGGTAACTTGTTATCTGGACTACCGAAAATCTTTGGCGTTGCAATTTCCTGGGTCAAAGGTGCCAAGTGGCTTGTTGATTCCCTTCTTCACAGGGTCACTGGGAACAATAGTTATGCCCTGGGGACTGCTTTAGACTTCTTCCCCTTAACCCAGCTCAAGTTGCCTATGCCAGTATCTACATGATTATTTGTGGATTAACAGGTAACTAACTCCATGAGTCAAGGCGGCCAAACTGAGACTATCCTTAAACAATTAGGTTATGGCTATGGTTGGCTAACATGGGATTCCATATTGATATGCTGCCCGACATCGCTGATCTATTAAAACACATGGACTGTGGTACCTAGAAAATGAGGTAGACCTTTGGGAGACTGCAGAAGGGTGAAGTGCTATGTAGGAAATGAGGGGGACTCTTGGGATAGAGAAGAATGAAATGTTTAAGAGTGCTACAGCTTACAGGCAATTCTTGACAGCTCTTAGGAAAAGTATGCAGAATGTTAAATATTTTTTTTTTTTTTTTTTTTAAGATTTTATTTATTTGACAGAGAGAGACACAGCGAGAGAGGGAACACAAGCAGGGGGAGTGGGAGAGGGAGAAGCAGGTTTCCCGCTGAGCGGGGAGCCCAATGCGGGGCTCGATCCCAGGACGCTGGGATCATGACCTGAGCCGAAGGCAGACGCTTAACGACTGAGCCACCCAGGTGCCCCGTTAAATATGTTTTTGATGGATGATATTTGATGAGTCCTGGGCATTTGGACTTTCCCTGACCCCAATTAACATCTGTGCTGCTTTTCTGATACCACATCATTCAATCTTCTTCTGGTTTTCATACCCTGTGGGGCACCATTTTCTGGTCTACTCACGGTCCAAGTGATTTACATGGAGTTAACTGACCTCAAACTCTGAGTTGATCATGTGACCCAGCCTGGCCAATCGGAACACTGCAATCCTCAGGCCATAGTGATTGGTTCAGAAATGGGCACATGACACATGAGAGCCAATAGAACACAATTAGACTTTTGCTGTGAGTCACCTGGAGGAGACAGTCACTCTTGCTCAACTTGAACCCAAAGGGATAGTGCCTCCTCCTGGGAAGAGACTTGTCTGATAGCGGGTACAGAGAGAGAAAGTCTGAAAGAGGCCACAAGGGGAAATCCATGTCCTGAATACACTGTTCAAATAGCTGTAATAATCTACCCACTATACTTTTTCGTTACATTCCTTTTATACATTATCCAATTTTCTGTTATGTTTAATTACATATCCTAATAGGCCTGGTGCAAAAATACTCTTTTAAAACTCAGATGTGAAAATTACTTTTTGTCATCATAGTTTTGCCCAATATAAAGAGAAGTCACTTAGAACCATTTCTGTTTTCTTTTTTCAGGTGATTAATTTTACCACTAAGAAAATGTGTTATTAAATTGACCAGGAGAAATTTTGTTCTAGTCTTTTTTTTTTTAAAGATTTATTTATTTATTTTAGAGAGGGAGAGAGCATGAGCAGGAGGGGGAGAGGGAGAGGGAAAGAGAATCCCAAGCAGACACTGCGCTGAGCACAGAGAGACATGGGGCTTGATCTTAGGACACTGAGATTACCACACTGAGATCATCGCCTGAGCTGAAACCAAGAGTCGGAAGCCTAACCAATTGCACCACCCAGGTGCCCCTTTTCTAGTCTTGATTACCAAATTGTAATAGGCTGTGTGCAGATTTTTACAAAACATCTGGAGTAGATGCAAATGGGTGGATTTCTGAGTTTTTTGATATTTTGAAGGACTGAAGAATAAAAGAATATTTTCAAATTTTCCAGCAAAACTGAAACCCAAGAAAGAACGACTGGAGGAAAACAACTGTTCATCATTTTGATTTGTAGCTGTGTTATGTGTCACTATCAGCATACCTTATTTGGGAAGATCCACGATCTTTGATACAGTGTGCCTTTAGAAATCTTATATTTGTTTCTGTAAATCGCATAAACGATTTAGAATTGTAAAAATTTAAAGAATGTTATAATGATTTATCTAATAACAAAGAACATCAGTACACTGAAAAAGAATAATAGTGTCTGAATTCTTGCTTTATTTTTAATAATGCTCATTTCTTCTAGGAATTTTACTCTTTAAGGAAAATTCACTCTTTAAGGACTCACTCACTCACTTCACTCTTTCTAGGAAACTCACTTTCCATCCATAGGGTTGCTATCCTATATTTATTAGCCTGGCTCATTTAGTATATCCTAAGAAATAAATATAAGAAGAAAGAAGAAATGTTAGGATTCTGGGACCATATGGTATGAATTAGAATTTTGGTATTGTTTGTGAAACAGAAGACGAGTCTGTTTTTGATTACCTAATAGATTTGAAGAAAACCAAGCTAAGCAGTCAATGCCCAGTGTGTCTGCTCTAGTTAGCATCATGAACTTGAGAAGATAATAAATGTTAGGCATTGAGGTAAGGGAAGCTCTGTCAAACTCTGAGTGGCATATTTAGAAGAAATACAAAAGAAGACTCTTCTTGATTACAAAGAGATTTTGGGGTCCTATGCTATGGGAGCTTACGTGTAGCATCTGTTTGAAGTTCATACTGACTTGTGCCAAGAACTGACTATAGATAACTTATCACTAATGAATATTTTACCAAGAGCTTACATCGCTTACCTGTGAAAGTTCAAAATCTGCCTGGAGATTTCCAGATGTTAACCCACTTAGAAGGACGATTTCATTTTCTTTTGGCTGTTGGACATTCATGGAGCTGATGAGTTTTGGAAGATCTGGTGAAACATTGACCAATTTCTGTAGAGGAAGAAATTAAGTAGTTTAGATAATTTCTTTTCACCTCCAAAACTCTACCCCAAAACTATTTATTTGCAAAAATAATACATAACGTATGCAAGCAATAGATTACTTAATCTACTAAGATGATTACTAGAAGAGATTGTGTGAAATTGAAACATAAAGGTTTAGATTGGAATAGAAAATTACTTAAACATAAAGCTTTAAAAACTCTTTAGTTCTAAATTTTCCAAAGTAGATATTTAATAAATACTGTCACATCACAAGTATACGTAGTAAGGATTTTTTTCTCTTTTAACTCTTGTAATAAGAGATTTGTTGACTAATATTATTGGCAAAGGTCAATAATAATCATATCAATAATAAAATAATTTCCAATATTGATTTTGCTCTACATACTAGGTGCTATGCTAAAGACTGTACATACATTACACCTTAGTACATTTAATCCCCACAACACCCCCACATGGATTAGGTACCATTATTATTTTCTTTTTACACATAAGTAGCCTGAGGCCCAGAGATTAGTTTATACAAGGTCATATAACTAAATCAGTGCCAAGTTTCTACTCTTAGCCATAGCAGAAGACTGTCTCAAATCACTCATATAAATCTTCAAACACACAGTCCCTAAGATGCCAACTTGCTTTGGTCTCTCCTGCTCTCTTTGACAGACTCTGTCTGCACCATAAGTCCATTAAATGAAATCATATGTAAAAATATTTTTTCCCAAAAATCCCTCCAGGACTACACAGATGAATGATATTTGAAGCTCTGTGGAAATCTATAATGGATAATCTGTATGGGCAATTGGGTTTGAGAAACTTCAAACGCATTTGCAGCATTGTCAAGAAAAAACATTATAGGAATAATTGAGTGATCACAGCCCCACTGTTCTCACTGTCAACCTGCAAATAGTGTCTATTACACCACTATATTATACCAAATAGTGAGGTCAAGCCACCTTCAGCTTTGGGTATGAAAGGATAATCATATCACACCAATTAATTCTTCCTATCAGACCCCCTATTGACCCTAGTCCAAAGGATTGAGGGGCCCTTCAATTTCTTGCATGTTGTCAAGGATTTACATCAGGATCCTGCAACCTTGGATAAGTTTGGAATACGTACTTGCTGCAGAATGCAAAGAGTCTGAGCCCCAGTTGAGTGTAGGACTGGGAAACCAAAGTTAGGGACAAAATGTTTGATAAAAGCAGCAGGAAAGAGCAGACCTGAGAGCCACAGAGAAGGGCTGGCTGGTGTCAAGCAGATTTGGAAAAGCCTTGGAAACATCATCTCAGGCAGGGTGTTTGAGAGCAGAGGAGGTGGGGGCAGAGAAAGCCACTATCAGGCCCTGCGGGCAGGGGAAAACACCTGTTTGGAGAGCAGCTCTATTATATTGGGAAAGCAAGGTTCCCAAGTATAAGGAAGGCAATCTGCATGGGAGGTGGCAGGGAAAGGGTCAGGGAATGGGTTGTGATGAAGCCATTCAACTAAAGAGTTTCCAACTGAATGAGCGCTATTTATAGATAAAGTCATGTCTGCTCTCTGGTCGGTGCAGCCAGCCTTTGTCATGAGCTCCCAGAGAGCTCATGTTCCCAGTGTTACCTGCTGCAGGTGCTCCGTGCTGCACGCATCCTTATTCACATCCAGGTTCACGAAGCAAACCTGGGGAAAAAACCCAAAACAGCCAAGTAAGTGAAAAACGTGGCAGTTCTTTTCGAAGAAAGCATGGAATCCATTTGGGGAAAATGATTTGAGAATCCTGCACATTTTGTACACTTGGTCTGACACAGAAACAGCCACTGTAACTTTGGGCTTCTGTGCAAACCTCTAACACCCTAGTCACAATTCCCTTGATCCCACTGCACGCCCTCTTCTATTCATGTCCCAACAAATGAAACAGTCTCTATGTATTCAAGTCAATGTAAGTCACAACAAAATCTTCAGACTTATAAAGGGTTATCGAATCTCGTGAAATAGGAGAAAAGACTTTTAATACTCTAAACCTCTATTGTTTTTTTTTTTTAAGATTTTATTTATTTATTTGACAGAGAGAGAAAGAGCCCAAGCCCAAGCAGGGAGAGGGAGGAGCAGACTCCCCGCAGAGCAGGGAGCCCTATGAGGGCTCGATCCCAGGATCCTGGGATCATGACCTGAGCCAAAGGCAGACACTTAACCGACTGAGCCACCCAGGTGCCCCTAAACCTCTGTTTTTAATTGCAATGAAAATTCCTCTCCATTTCTCTTTTTTTCTCATTCCCCCACTTTCTCCTCTTGTTTTCAATCCAATGCATGATAAGCGGATTTCTCTTTGTTTCATGGTTTTTGTTCATTTATTTAATCCTGTTGTTTAGTTTGCCCCTTTTTAGCCATCTTAAATAAATGTCTGAATAAGCTAAAGTATGAAACCAATAGCGACAATCTTAAAAAATAATTCAGAAAAACAACAAGAGAATTGTCGTAGCTTAAATCTCAAATACAGCGCATAGAAAAAAGTCTACTATAGGCATTTGCTTGGAGATGGGGAGAAAAACTTAAAACATAAAGAAGTGAGATATATTCTTTTCTTTCCCCTTAAATAAATAAATTTGATTTAATTGAAATCTTATTTATTTAATTATTGAGTATGGTTGGCACAAAATGTTACATCAGTTTCAGGTGTACATAGCGATTCAAGTTTTTTACTCTTAACAAGTTAATTTGCCCATATAAAACTGATAACATTAAGTATCTGGATATTTATTTAGTCAGATGTTTGGACTTATGTAGATGCTTGGAAGCATATGGGGCCTTTCATTTCAGTTGTTTGGGGTTATGGTTTCTCAGAGGCCATCTTTTCTCTTTTTGCAGTTAAAAAAACATAATTGAAAGATTTGCGGTGAGTCTTTAAGAACTACAATAGTTATACATTGCTATAGTGTAAAGCTCACTACTGTTTTATTCCTCCAATGGAAGGTTTTCTTGATTTCTGAACTCACAATATTTTTGCAGCATATCTCTAAGATACAGTATCTGCTTGTTAAAAATAACCTGATGGGCATTTGGGGGAAAAAGGGGAACGAACTGCCATCCACACTCTCACTCAGAGGCTCTCCTCCATTGGGTTAATAGGATGTCTAAATAGGAACAAGGCATGAGTTCCTTCAGGGGCAGCATGAAGAGAGGCATGAATAGCAGATAGTGCTTGGAAGGAGTTCATGGTTTATAGCAGTTTGTGAATATTCATACAATAATTGGAACTTTGCCCTTGGAAAACTGGTTCAGTATCTGTTCGTACTCAGTGGCTTTGAATAACATGCAACTGGGACTGCATTTACTGAACTGATTAAACAGTTTTCCAGTCACCTTAAAGAAAGGTGTGTTACCTTGTCCTGGCACCACAAGGCTCTTATCTTCTATCACAGTGGGAGAAGATAATGCAGAGACCAAGGGAAGTAACTACTTCTCCACCCTCTGATATTGTCTTTTGTTCTCTGAAGATGAATTTTCTCTCTATTCATTCTGGGCTGCGATGTGAAACCCTGCCTACATTTGGAAGAAACCCTCCATACTTGCTAGCTGGGCCAAGACCAGAACAAAGCCAGACATAAACCAATCATTTGCTTATACTTGACACATATATCTTTCCATATCTTGGTGGCAGAGGATGATCCAGGTTTTCAGGACCTGATGTACATACAATTTTGGAAGAAATTCTTTAAGAAAAGGAAAAACAATAGGAAAGAATGTCCAATGGAAAAAAAAGACAGTCTCTTCAACAAATGGTGTTGGGAAAATTGGACAGCCACATGCAGAAGAATGAAACTGGATCATTTCCTTACACCACACACAAAAATAGACTCAAAATGGTTGAAAGACCTAAATGTGAGACAGGAGTCCATCAAAATCCTAAAGGAGAACACAGGCAACAACCTCTTCAACTTCAGCCGCAGCAACTTCTTCCTAGAAACATCGCCAAAGGCAAGGGAAGCAAGGGCAAAAATGAACTATTGGGACTTCATCAAGATAAAAGGCTTTTGCACAGCAAAAGGAACAGTCAACAAAACCAAAAGACAACCGACAGAATGGGAGAAGATATTTGCAAACGACATATCAGATAAAGGGCTAGTATCCAAAATCTATAAAGAACTTATCAAACTCAATACCCAAAGAACAAATGATCCAATCAAGAAATGGGCAGAAGACATGAACAGACATTTTTCCAGAGAAGACATCCAAATGGCCAACAGACACATGAAAAAGTGCTCAACATCACTCGGCATCAGGGAAATCCAAATCAAAACCTCAATGAAATGCCACCTCACACCAGTCAGAATGGCTAAAATTAACAAGTCAGGAAATGACAGATGTTGGCAGGGATGTGGAGAAAGGGGAACCCTCCTACAATGTTGGTGGGAATGCAAGCTGGTGCAGCCACTCTGGAAAACAGTATGGAGGTTCCTCAAAAAGTTGAAAATAGAGCTTCCATACGACCCAGCAATTGCACTACTGGGTATTTACCCCAAAGATACAAATGTGGTGATCCAAAGGGGTACGTGCACCCTGATGTTTATAGCAGCAATGTCCACAATAGTCAAGCTATGGAAAGAGACAAGATGTCCATCGACAGATGAATGGATAAAGAAGATGTGGTATATATATGCAATGGAATATTATGCAGCCATCAGAAACCCCCCTGAAATCTTGCCATTTGCAGCGATGTGGATAGAACTAGAGGGTATTATGCTGAGCGAAATAAGTCAATCAGAGAAAGACACGTATCATATGTTCTCACTGATATGAGGAATTCTTAATCTCAGGAAACAAACTGAGGGTTGCTGGAGTGGTGGGGGGGGGGGGGGGGGGGGGGTGGCTGGGTGATAGACATTGGGGAGGGTATGTGCTATGGTGAGTGCTGTGAATTGTGTAAGACTCTTGAACCACAGACCTGTACCTCTGAAACAATATAGTAGGAAGGGAAAAATGAAGGGGGGGAAATCGGAGGGGGAGATGAACCATGAGAGACTATGGACTCTGAGAAACAAACTGGGGGTTCTAGAGGGGAGGGGGGTGGGGGGATGGGTTAGCCCGGTGATGGGTATTAAAGAGGGCACATACTGAATGGAGCACTGGGTGTTATACGCAAACAATGAACATTGTGGAACACTACATCAAAAACTAATGATGTAATGTATGGTGATTAACATAACATAATAAAAATTTTTTAAAAATATTAAGAAAAAAAAAAAAGAAAAGGAACAACAAGGGGCGCCTGGATGGCTCAGTCAGTTAAGCTTCCAACTCTTGATTTTGACTCAGGTCTTGATCTCATGGATTGTGAGATCGAGCCCCACGTCGGGCTCCATGCTCAGCAGGAGTCTTCTTGAAGATTTTCTCCCTCTGTCCCTCCCCCCACTCTCTTGAGCATGCTCTCTCTCTTTCTCTCTCTTCCAGCTAAATAAATAAATCTTTTTTTAAAAAAGGAAAGGGAACAACAAAACTGAAAATTCTAAATTAGATATGAAGGTGAATATTCATTTATTTAGAAGGAGAAAAGAAATCACAACAAATCTCAAATTTAAAAAGGGTGACAAATATCACAAACATGACAACTTCCAGAAAAATATTTAACCTACTGCCTAATACATCTCCATAATAATTTTTCCTACATTTTTGGCTCCATACTCTTTGATCAATTCTTTGTATGGTAGTAGTTTTATAACATTTTCTCTAGATAAAACAGAAAGATAATTCAGTCTTAATCTAATATTGTTGGTTGATTTTTTCAGCTTTACAAACTTTTGTTGATAATATCTTACACATTTTCCAAGTTGTTGTCAAATTCAGTGGGAAACCACTCTAAAATTTCTTTCATATATGAGTTGTTATAGGCATACTCACTGTTTGTAATACTATTACAAATTTGTGCTCTACGAACATAAGAATTTGGATAAATTGTCTTTTGTTTAATTCCCATTATAAAAGAAAAAAATGCATGGTGCAATTATAATTTTCAATGCTATCAAATAAATTTCCTCCAGGAGAGAACTTCTGTGTCGACCAGGCATCAATGAGACCCAGTCTTGTGTTTATAAGTTCACATGTCTGATGACTGAAAGAATTCTCCACAGACTAGTTTCTGGCACACAAATCTTGTTTTCTCTCCACTCTCTACATATATCTAGTTTTGGAAACAGTAGGGTATACCTTATATTGTGAAACCATCTCGACCTGATACCTTCATGTCTCAATGTCTGACTGAGTTCCCACTGTCGATGGTAAAAATATTTCTGAGAGCCATTACTACATGTGCCTGGCTACCAATTGCTTAACTATACACTGAAGTGACCTCAAGCCACATAAATATATCTCAGGCCCATACAACCCCACTCAATTTCCCTTCAGCCAGACTCCCACACATGTTTGTGGTCACTCCGATGACTCTCAACATAATAAGATGTAGTGGGAGTTTGATTGGAAGGAGATAATTTTAGTTAAAATGTCTTCCTTTTGAAAATTTCACAAAAACATATAACCATGTGAGCTGCTGGGAATGGGGCCTGTGCACCTGATGAGCCCTGAATTTTCAGCTTTGATGGTTTTATAGTCACGCTAAAATGGTCTATGTAATGGTATTTCTCTCTTCATAGGTCCACTCTCTGTGACCTTGGGATATTTATTGAGACTTAGGCATCCACTAACACTGAACTCCAAGTGGAGAATGTGACAAGCTTGTGTCCAGAAGAGCTGGGGAATGGTGGGTGTGGGATAGGAGGTTTGTGCAGGTTGAGGAGAGGACAAAGAGCTCCATGTTTCTGAGGGGTATGGTTTTGATGCTGGGTTCTGAGAAGACAAGCAATACGAGGTATTGTTCTTACTCTCAGGGAGTTTTGGTCTGGAGTCAGAACACATTCCTTAAATCTATGAAGCACATTTTTAAGTATTACAGAAGCAGCCAGCCTACATGCTGGAGATGAAGGTGGGAGAACGGGGTCAATCACAAACAGTGGTGCAGGGAAGGCTGGATTCGAGGTGAGCAGGCAGGACACATTTAAAATGGCACAAAAAATGAACGGATAAATCCCCCCTGATCAGCGCCTGCTGAGTGACAGTAAGAGGCTCTGAATTAAGCACAAGAGAAGAGAGGGAGGAGACAGAGGCCGTGAAGTCTAAGGCAACAGTTATGTCCTAGACAAATTCCAGAAGTGAGGCCAAAGTTGGTGAGCAAGATGCCTTTCTTTCTACACTATGAAGACTCTGGGCATAATTCAGCAGATTTTTTAAAGAATGAAGCAAAGAAGAAATCATAATTTTATGCTATGCTCCATGTGCAATAAGAGTTGAGAAAGACCTGAGGGTTAGACTTTCCCTTCCAACAAGTGAGGCTGCTCCCTGTGTTATTACAGAGGTTATAAGGAAACTTCTGGTAATGGAAGTTGAATATAAGCTTCTGGGGGCTTAGGGTGAATGTTCTATGTGACTAAAATATTAAATCCTGGGAGATTCTGCATTATGGTTCTATGAGCTGTGTGTCAAAAGGAGTTCCTCAGGGTCCAGAGAGAATGCCATTAGTGGGGAGGCTGAGGCCATATGTCGGAGATACTAGCCAATTGGGAATAAGATGTAACTTCTCTGTGTTGACTCTTCTTCTCGGTCTGGAGTGATGCTATTGAGTTATCTGTAAAATGCCCAAAGATGCAAATCCAAATATACCAAATGATCCAGGGAAAAACTTTTTTAAGTATGTGCGTTTATTTAATAATCTCTTGAACATAGTTTATTTCCCTGCAGCCTTCACTAGATTGTTTATTCATGAAGGCAGGCCCTGAAATATTAGTGTTTAGCAAAGCCTGGTACTTGGTAGGTGCTCAAAAAATGCTGATAAATGCATATGCATGCGTGGAGTGGAAGCGCTGTCTCAGTAATCACGGGCATCACCCCTGTAATAATTATTTTCCTTATTTATGTCATGAATTCCGATGCTGTCTATAAACAAAGTTTTCTTCCAATAAGGATATAAGGCAATAGATAGAGGAGTTATAGAATTAACTGAGCTAATGTTAATCTAGCAGTTGGTACTGTTTAAAGTACTTGGATTGGTTTCTTTTTTCCGTGAATAAGGATTTGCTAAAAATCAGAAAAAGGCCAAAGTCGAGAACCATAATTGGTAATAAAGACACGTAAAAGATATTAACACTTTCTTGCAATGGAAGAAACTCCTTTCTTTCACATAAACTGCATTTCGTGTTGTGTCTGCACGTGTCCTTGTTTAGACCATCTGCAGAGGTACTCAGCCGAGGCAGATGGAAACAAATCATCACCGGGAGAACACAGACACCTCTTTTTTTCCCTACTTAACAAAGCCAATATTGTGGTTGTATGTACCTTTCAAATGCAAATGCCTCTCTTCTGTAATTATTACAGTTTTAAAATAAAATGTTGGAAGAATAAGTATCACTGAGAAAATGATGCCACTTTATGATTGTGGCTTTTACACAATCTAATACAATAGTCTTCAAAAGTTATTTGTACATCCTAACCATTTTAATGTCCATAGGCGATATGCTGTTTACTCTGCTTAGTATTATGGATTATTTAGCCAAGCAATACCAATTATTTATTTCACTATAAGTCCCTTTTCAGAAATAGAGGACCATGTAGGCATGTTTATTTTTTTTATTATGTTATGTTAGTCACCATACAGTACTTCATTAGTTTTTGATGTAGTGCCATGATTCATTGTTTGCGTGTAACACCCAGTGCTCCATGCAGAACATGCCCTCCTTAATACCCATCACCAGGCTAACCCATCCCCCCACCCCCTCCCCTCTAGAACCCTCAGTTTGTTTCCCAGAGTCCATAGTCTCTCATGGCTCATCTCCCCCTCTAATTTCCCCTCCTTAATATTTCACTATGAAATTTTAGTAAATAATGATTTAAGATATATTTTGATAGAGGGGTGCCTGAGCAGTGTGGTGGGCTAGGCATCCGACTCTTGGTTTCTGCTCAGGTCATGATCTCAGGGCAGTGAGACTGAGCCCACCTCGGGCTCCCTGCTCAGCGTAGAGTCTGCTTGAGATTCTCTCCTCCCTCTGCCCCTGCCCCCCATGCGTGCTCTTTCTCTCTTTCTCAAATAAATAAATCTTAAAAAAGAGACATATTTTGGCGCAAGCCACTGTGAGAAAAAGGTTAACATTAAAATGTAGTTAAAACAAGAAAAAAATAATTTAAAGTGGATTGTAATTCATAACATCTCTTGTGAGTTAATTATATTTAAAAATAGTTTTAAACATTTATTATGTATTTATTGTAGAAGTCAGACAAAGCCATTTTAAGTCAGACAAAAAAAGCGTCAGACAGAAGCAATACTGTACATCACGTACAAAATTCAGATTTGACATTTTGAATTGAAACCACAGAGAAAGAACTGATGATGACTGCCAAAGGCAAACTCCCATTGTGTGGGGACAGTTTTATTTTTTCATGGACTCTTCAGATAGTTAATGTGATATTCGAGAAATGCCATTGCCTTATGGGTCCAGGAGGAGCAGATCATGATGCCAGAGGTTACATGTCAGCAGGCTTTTAGCCCAGAGTGTGGGGTCTCTGACTTCTGCTGGGTACTTTCTCATCTCTCCTGAAGTCGGCTAACGCCTGTGAAGGCAATCATCTTATATGGAGATCCTGCTTAGATAACGTTAACAAAAAACAAGGATGTAAAATTGCCTTTAAAATCTGGGCATTTGAATGTTTACTATTACCAAATGTATACTTAAGTTTTATCTTAGAAGAAAGCCAATCCCTTCCTCCGGCAGCTTCTAACAATGCAGCCATCTGGCCATGCGGAGTGGGTGGGATCCCTTAATTTGGTGGCATTAAAATGCTGATCTACAAATCTTTTGAAGAAAAAATTGCCTCTTTTCTTACCCCAGTCTACAGGCTCCTACTAGATTCAGGACCCTGGACCAAAATTATCTTTGAAAGAATATGA
The DNA here is from genome assembly GCF_004348235.1 of Phoca vitulina. Classification (NCBI taxonomy): domain Eukaryota; kingdom Metazoa; phylum Chordata; class Mammalia; order Carnivora; family Phocidae; genus Phoca; species Phoca vitulina. The sequence goes on along the minus strand of NW_022589704.1, from coordinate 11,082,703 downwards.
CATTTTCCCCGATTAGTGTTTTAGACTAATGGTAACTAAAATGGCAATTTATGCATCAATGTTGTTATGCCATAGTGCTGTCAGACATTCTGGAACACACTTGAGGTTTGGAATGATAACTGCATTTGTATCCAGTTATGATTGCAGTAATCACACAAAATGAAATATAAAGTTTTACTTACACTGGAGACTGTCAAATCTCTCTGCTTTTTAAACTGTCAATATTTTAAAAAATAGCTTCAAATTGCCATTTTGAGGGCAGCTGTTCAAGCAGTTTGTGATGAGAGACTCAGTAAAAAGTATAGAAATTCCTAAACAATGCCAGATTTTAACTAGCCCATACATCAAGCCAATTTTATCGCTAAACTAAAAAAATAAAGAATAAGTATGCTACTCAAGGAAATTACTTTCCCACTATTTTGTTGTTTCTAAAGACATTTATTTTGGAGCAAAAGAGCATATTTATATATAAAATCTGACATGCATTTACCGGTTAAAGAACACACTATATTTATTTTAAATTGCCATTTTAAAGATGTGTTTATTGAGATATAATTCACATGCCATGTGACTTACCCATTTAAAGTATACTTCAATGGTTTTTAATATATGCACAGGATTGTGCAACCAATGCCACAATCAACTTTAGAATATTTCTTCATCCACAAAAGAAAATGTATTTATTAGCAGTCAGTCTCCATTTCTCCCCCAAAATCCTCTCCCTAGCCCTAGGCAATCACTCATCTTTCTGTCTCTACACATTGGCCTATTTTGGACATTTTATATAACCAGAGTCATTCAATATGTGTTTTTTGGTGACTGATATAATTTTTTACAACACTTTGATTTGATAATTCTACACATAACACTATGCTCATCATGCTAAGTGCAGTCACCATCTGTCACCATCCAACTTATTACAATATTATTGACTATATTCCCTATGCTATACTTTTCACCTCTGTGACTTACTTATTTTATAACTGGAAGTTTGTACCTTTTAATCCCCTTCACCTATTTCACCCCCCCCCCCCCCCCCCCCCCTGTTTCACGCACGCGTACGTACACACACACACACACACACACACACACACAAGCTTTTTGACTATAATTTTGTCATCTTTCATCTCCTTAGTGATAAGAGCTTTCTCTTGTCATCTTCTCCTACTGAAAGGGGTAGTATTAAGGAAACATGATGCCCAAGGATGGTGGGGACAGAGATGAGTCAAATTTCCTTTGGAACAGAATTTATCTGGAAGCTTTACCTTGTTTGTATTTTAAATTGAAGGGAAAAGGAATACATATGATAGACTTGGTTCCACTTCGTTTACTTTTTCTCTCACAGAGGTTATTTAGATTTCTAATACATAAAGAGCTGAGATAAATTTCTGAACTCTCAGGAGCCATTCTCTGGGATAGTGCAGGCAAAGAAAATTCAAATATGGATCAAATATCAAGCAGATGAATTATTACAGATGTCCAGGGACCTTCTATTCATAAGCAGACCTTTGGTTTCTTTTTGAATCAAGATGATTTTTCAACTCTTCATTTTGACTACAGCAAGTAAGCCAAATTTCAGGGAGCCACAGTAATACATTAACAAGTTTAATAGGGAAAATCTTTTTCTGGAGTATGTGGAGCATGTATTGAGCAAGGGGAAGTAGACAAAGGATTCATGTCTTCCGATAGATGAGCTAGACCTCAGGAAGTGGTAGTTGAGATGATTTGTTTGCTGATCCTAAATCACTCATGACTGGAATATGAAATGCTTTCCCATTATCAGGTCAAATATAGTAATTCCATATATATCATCCTTCAAAATTCATTGTAGTTACACTGCCTTTTTTTTTTTTTAATAAGCTCTTCCCACTCTCTTGGATGGTTTTAATTCAAACCTTTAACTCTCCTTAATCTGGATAAGCATGCTCAAATGAAAGCATGACAGAGAAAACAGGGCTATTCCTGAATCACGGAAGCCACAAATAACTCAGATCCCCAAAGTATGAACAACCATGATAAAAAAAACTAACAACAAAGAACTGGAGAAGCAAGAAGGCTATGTGACCAAAACCCACCTAGTTTTCAAATATTTTAAAATAATCCTATTTTCCATGTAGAGGATACATCATTGTTCAGAGTGTTAGAGTTCTGTAAGTTTCACCAAAGAACAATGGAATAAATTCCAGACACAGTAAATGACTTATCTATGTCGACTCTTTAGACTCTTTAGCTGACCCTTGGGAGAATGTGTTCCCCTTACATGGCTAGAACATTCTCTCATCTTTGAGATATGAGTTCAGAAGAGGCAGGAGGTTGTGCTTTGCCTACAGTCAAAGCCTGGCTCTGTGCTTGCTAGATCCTAGTCTAAAGGGCTGTAATAAAATACTGTGCAGAATTTCTATGAAGACTAAAAGAAATACAAAGAAATACAAATCAGAGAAAATTGGATACCATTTTATGGATTTCTGGGTTATTGTCTATAAGGGTGAATTATTTGAAGTTGCTGCTCTTAGTTCACACAAAAATGGCAATTTCATAAGGCCCAATCTAAATAATTTGAGGTAGAATAATATAAAGTGCATCTATTTCATAAAATGTAAAGCAATTAAAATTTGGATCCTTGCATGTAGCTACTCCCACTTCTACCCAGATCTTATTTACTTGGTATAAATCTTTGTCCCCATTTAATTATGTAAACATTATTTATAATGAAAAACATTAAATTATTTTTTCTAAATCTTCATTATTTATGTTTGGGGTACATATAAGTATAGCGTGCCACCTTGTTTTTTAGGGCTATCAAATATTTAATTAAGAAATGCCTTCCTTCTTGTTCCCAGAAGTATTTATGACTTAATTTATCTAAATGTACACCATGGGTATGAGCGCTGCCTGGTATCACATCCATAAAACCAATGGATGATTTCAACAGACATGAAAGTGCCAAGTGCATATGTGGAAGTAAAAAAAAAAATACAATTTAAAGCAGAAATGTAGGCAAGTTAAAAACATCTAATCATTATCATTTAAGTCCCTAAATGTGAATACTGCTATTTGTGAGAACTTATAGACCTAGACACAACAGAGACTCTTTTATTAGAAAAAAGATCTTAAATCAGAATGAGTAAATACCCACCTTTATGTGTACAAATCAACCACTAGGATCCAATGCATAATTTCAATTTCTTAATACAGTATAAAAAAGGATATATGGATTAGTTTTACTTTAAACACTTAAAAACAGCAGCCAGGAGTACACTTTTCATCAATGTGGAAAAGCTTATCAGTTAAATTGACAAAAATCCTCCTCCAGGTATGATGAGACAACTCATCTTTGACTATGGCATAAGAACCAAGTGCTATAGGTTTGATAAATTGGCTGTAAATACATAGTTTTAAATTTTGTAGAAATCTTTTTAAGGATTTTGTTTATTTATTTGACAGAGAGAGAAAGAGAGCACAAGCAGGCAAAATGGCAGGTGGAGGGAGAGGGAGAAGTGGTCTCCCCACTGAGCAGGGAGCTCAATGTGGGACTTGATCCCAGGACCTGGGATCATAACCTGAGCCGAAAGCAGATGCTTTAACCGACTGACCCACCCAGGCATCCTGGGATTTTGTAGAAATTTTTGTGTTGGTACAAGAAAGTGGTCAAGTTTCATTCTTCTGCATGTTGCTGTCTAGTTTTCCCAACACCATTTTTGAAGAGACTGTCTTTTTTCCATTGGATATTCTTTCCTGTTTTGTCAAAGATTAGTTGACCATATAGCTGTGGTTTCGTTTGTGGATTTTCTATTCTAACCCATTGATCTATGTGTCTGTTTTTATGCCAGTACCATACTGTCTTGATGACTACAGCTTTGTAATATAGCTTGAAGTCTGGAATCATGACACCTCCTGCTTTGCTTTTCTTTTTCAGGATTGCTTTGGCTATTCGGGGTCTTTTGTGGTTCCAAACAAATTTTAGAATTGTTTGTTCTAGTTCTGTGAGAAGTGCTGGTGGTATTTTGATAGGGATTGAATTAAACGTGTAGATTGCTTTGGGTAGTATAGACATTTTAACAATGTTTGTTCTTCCAGTCCATGAGCATGGAATGTTTTTCCATTGTTTTGTGTCCTCTTCAATTTCTTTCATAAGTGTTTTATAGTTTTCAGAGTAAAGATTTTTACTTCTTTGGTTAGGTTTATTCCTAGGTATCTTACTATTTTTGGTCCAATTATAAATGGGATTGATTCCTTGATTTCTTTTTCTGGTGCTTCATTATTGGTTTACAGAAATGCAACAGATTTCTGTATGTTGATTTTATAACCTGTGACTTTGCTGAGTTTATGTAATAGTTCTAACAATTTTTTTGATGGAGTCTTTTAGGCTTTCTAAATAGAGCATCATGTCATCTGCAAAGAGTGAAAGTTTGACCTCTTCCTCGCCAATTTAGATGCCTTTTATTTCTTTTAGTTGTCCAATTACTGAGGCTAAAACTTCCAGTACTATGTTAAATAATAATGGTGAGAGTGGGCATCCCTGTCTTGTTCTTGACCATAGGGGTAAAGCTCTCAGTTTTTCCCCATTGAGGATATTAGCTGTGGGTCTTTCATATATGGCCTTTATGATGTTGAGATACATTTCATCTATTCCTATAGGCAGTAACCTCTTTGACATTGGCCATAGCAACTCTTACTAGACACATCTCCAGAGGTAAGGGAAACAAAAGCAAAAATGAATCTATTGGGATCTCCTCAAGATAAAAAGCTTCTGCACAGTGAAGGAAACCATCAACAAAACTAAAAGCCAGCCTACAGAATAGGAGAAGATATTTACAAATGACATATCTGATAAAGGGTTAGTATCTGAAATCTATAAAGAACTTATCAGGGGCTCCTGGGTGGCACAGTTGGTTAAGCTTCCAACTCTTGGTTTTGGCTCAGGTCATGGTCTCAGGGTTGTGAGATTGAGCCCTGTGTCTGGCTCTGTGCTCAGCATGGAATCTGCTTGAGATTCTCTCTCCCTCTCCCTGCTCCTCCTGCTTTGTGCTCTCTCTCTCTCTCAAATAAATAAATAAATAAATAAATAAATAATAAATCTTTTAAAAAAAGAACTTATTAAACTCAACACCCAAAAACAAATAATCCAGTTAAAAAAATGGCAGAAGACATGAACAGACATTTTTCTAAAGAAGACATACAGATGGCTAATAGGCACATGAAAAGATGCTCAACCACTCATCATCAGGGAAATACAAGTCAAAACCATGATGAGATACCTCCTCATACCTGTGAGAATGGCTAAAATGAACAACACAGGAAACAGCAGATGTTGGCAAGAATGCAGAGAAAGGAAAACCCTCTTGCACTGTTGGTGAGAATGCAAACTGGTGCAGCCACTCTGGAAAACAGTATGGAGGTTCCTCAAATGGTTAAAAATAGAACTCTCTTATGACCCAGTAAGTGCACTAAGTATTTACCCAAAGGATACAAAAATAAAGATTTGAAGGGTACAGGCACCCTGATGTTTATAGCAGCATTATCAACAATAGTCAAACTATGGAAAGAGCCCAAATGTCCATCAACTGATGAACAGATAAAGAAGATGTGGTATATATACACAATGGAGTATTACTCAGTCAGCCAAAAGAATGAAATCTTGCCATTTGCAATGATGTGGATGGAGCTAGAGTGTATTATGCTAAGTGAAATAAGTCAGTGAGAGAAAAACAAATACCATACGATTTCACTCACATGTGAAATTTAAGAAAACAGATGAACATATGGGAAGGAGGAAAAAAAAGAGAGAGGGAAGCAAACCCTAATAGACTCTTAACAATAGAGAACAAGCTGGGTAGAAGGAGGTCGGTGGGAAAGGATGGGCTAAATAGGTGATGGGTATTAGGAGGGCACTTGTTGTGATGAGTACTGGGTGTCGCATATAAGCAATGAATCACTAAATTCTACTCTTGAAACCAGTATCACACTATATGTTAACGAATTAGAATTTAAATAAAATTTGAAATGAAAAATTTGTAGAAATTTATGTTTTACATTACATGTTAATGAACTAGAATTTAAATAAAATTTAAATAAAATCTGGAACAAAAATTTGTAGAAATTTATGTTTTAACTCTTCAATTAAGCTTTCATTAAAGGTTATTTCTAATTTTTCACCTTCAAAGTAATAAAATCAAATAAACTTCCAGTGATTGCCTTTCTTCACTTCTTTAAAGTCATATACATTTGCAAACACAGAAAATGTAAAAGTGTAGACACACGTTTGCAGTCTGAGTAGCTTAATTATTTTAGAGTAGATGAAAAGCAATTCAAGTGCTTAAAATTACTAGGAATGATAGTGAATCTAATTTTAAAATGCAAATAACTGATCTAAACTAGACATCTAACTAGCACATCTCCTATTTTTGACAGCCAAACCCATAAATAACTCCAAACTTTACCTCTCCAGGTTGCCTCAGGTATACTTGAGGAAAACACTTTGTGCCTCTCCAATGATTAATGCTGCGGTCCATCAGTATAGATAAAAAGTGCAAAAACCAAACACTCAAAAGCAACTTCTAAACATGCATCCTGGGTGATGTAATGCAGGGAAGTGGAGTGACTCTCTAAAGAATTCAGTCCCCCAGTCCAGCTGTTAAGGGGAGAAAGGTACTTTTCCTTCCTTTGAACAGATCTAGATTGACTATCTACATTGATGAATGGCACCAGAAAGCAGTTGTCACTTCCACATCACTGGGCTCAGTCTATTTGACCTGCTCTAGGTCTACATATGAAGCCATTAGCTCAAGGCACGTGTCCCAATTATTGCCCCCATAGCTTTGATCCTGAGGGCCCTTTAGAGACTCAACTTAAAATATTCTAATAGGTTGGCAAGTCCTCAGAAGTAACTTGCTTTTCAATTAAATGACTGTAGTTTGCACATCGTGAATAAATAATTAGATAGGTAAAATATTTAAAGAGAAACAAAAAATATGAGAGAGAACATCTATCATAGTAAAAGGATAAAAACTAGTCTTTCATATTTGTTTCCTCTGACAATGATTCTGATTACTTACTAAAATATCCATGTTTCAAAAGTCTTTCTGCATAGTGAATACAGTGACTGTGTGTGTGTGTGTGTTGGTAAAACTACATATATCCTGATTTCTGGCTTCTTTATCCAGTTTGCTTCCTTAAACTTTATTTCTTTAAGGTAATGACTTCTGGAGAAATGGCTAATTCAAGTTAGCTCAGGCTGGTAACAAATATGGCAAGTAAACCTTCAATTCTAATTATGGAATCAAGTATTCAAAATAGGTGACTCAGAAACTCTTCAAACACTTTATATTCTCTAACTACTCCAAAAATCATGCAGGGAGCTGTTTTTTTGTTTTTTTTTTTTTAAGTTTCATGTTTCAATGTTTCTGACTTCAATCATGAAAATGCCCATTAATCTGACCTCATAATTTACAGAAAAAGAGGGAAAATTAAAAAATAAATATCATTGTAGTTTCCTGTGTGAGGTTAAAAATTCCAGCTTTCAACTGAAGAATACTGTGAATTGCGTATTTGTAGCTTTTGGAAAGCCTCCAAAAGACCTCTTTCTGTGCAAGAGAGGCAACACTGTCTGGACAAGATCATCTTAGGCTATGAGGCCGTGAAGCTCATTCATTTGTAATGCCCAAACCTCATCATAGCATGTCTGTACCCAGCTAACATTTACCACTTGAAAGGGAAACAGAGTAATACATAAGAAACATTCTTGGACTTCAAATAACTTTGTCAAATTTTTTTCACTAGGAGTAAATAATAAGAGAACAATCAAAACAAATAACTTCTAAAATGTAAGTGCAAATACATATAGGAAAAATGTGTTTTTAGTATTTTTATTGCAGTATAGAATAACAGAATTTTAGAGCAGAAAGTGCATTTAAAAATCATCTGGGAGTGCCTGAGTGGCTCAGTCAGTTAAGTATCCTGGCATTGATTTTGGCTCAGGTCAATCTCAGGCTCGTGGGACCCAGCCCCACATCGGGCTCCGCGCTAAGTGCAGAGTCTGCTCAGGATTCTCTCTCTCCCTCTCCTTCTGCCCCTCCCTGCTCACTCTCTTTCAAAATAAATAAATCAAATCTTTAAAAAAAATCATCTGGTTCAACTCTTTCATTTCATCTGTAAGGAAACTGAATCCCAGGTAAGGGAAGCATGCCAAATTTCAAAGCTAGTTCCCTCTTTCCTTCCTTCCTTCCTCCCTCTCTCCATCCCTCCCTCCTTTCCTGCATGTACTTTATTTATTCTATTCACTCATTTATTCATTTAAAGAAAACTTAGAGGGCAACTTCTATGCTTGTTGAAGTAAATACTGACATACAACAATAAAAGGGTCAGAGATCCTTCCCTTCCTTATGATCTGGTGAACTAAAGTATTTATTTACTAGAAATCAGACCACTGTAAATGAAGACAGAGAGGAATGGATGCTTGAAATGTACTTGTGTGGCAGGTACGTTTGTGCCTATCATCTTCCTTATAGGAACTTGCTCTGAGCCTAGCCCACTGACTCAAGGACTGTAAAGGACACGATCAACACCCAAACCCAGCCAAGCCCAACCTGGCAACCCCACAACAACCTGAAGACCCATGTGAAGTATATCTTTGGATACCACTGAAACATTGTGGTTGACTCTTATACAACAAAAGTCAGTTCTTACACCTATTTTTTCTGATTAGTTTTGTTTTACAGTTAGTAATCTTCTTTAAAATTCTAATAGATTTACAAAAGCATTAAGAATAACACTTTTCATATCATTAAACACAATGCGACTTTTACTTTTTTCCCCTTTAACCTGGAGACATTTTTATCGAGTCCCCTACCCTCTAGTCTCATCCAGGTTGATTGTCCTTCAGGTTTCATGCACAGCTGCCTTCCTCAGACTTTCCAGCCTCACCTATTTTGGATCTTCTGCTTTAAATAACCAATGTCTCATTTCTTGATTTACTCTCTTGTTTTGAATGTGCACATTTGTCAAGTAGCTTTCTTAGGGCGCATGGAAGAAAGCTTTAGGCATTGCTCATTTTGGAAAAGTCTTATTTTAATCCTCACTTTTGATTGATAGATTGGCTGGGTATAGAATTCTAGGTTGAAAATCCTTTCACTAAAAAATTTGAAGACATTGCTCTGATGATTTTCAGCTTCCAGCAATGCTGTCAAACAGCGATATGCTGTTCTGATTCTTTTTCTTGTGTTAATGGCTTATTTTTCCTATTAGAAGCTGTGATAATCCTCTTTATCCTATCCCTGGTATTATAAAATTTCATGATGGTAAGACTTACTGTGGATTTCCCCTACTGGTTGTGGCCTATTTTCTGAGATCTATTAAGCAAAACACTCTTTCAAATCTGAGAAATTTTATTATCTTTTTGATAATTTTGTCTCCTCCATTTTCTGCTTTCACTCTACCACTTATATTACTTAGATATTGGATTTCTTGAATTGATCCTCAGATTTTTTTTTATTATTTCCTCTTTGCTTGCGTTTTTTGTTATATTTTCTGAAAGATTCTCTTGACTTTATCTTCCAATATATCTATGGAATTTAAAAATTTCAGCTCTCACAATTTTAATTTCCAAACTCCCTTCCCTTTTATAATTGCTTAGAAGAATAAGTCCTATTCTCATTTTATGGATGCACTGTTTTACTTATTTCTCTTATTGTAAACATTCTAGATATTTATTTGTTGATAAATTACTTTTGTTCCCTATATCTTTGTCTATTTCTTTTGAGTCCCACTTGTCTGTTTTATTTGTCTCTTTTGTGTTAGAGGCTTTTTTCAAGTCTCTGTCTTTAATTGAACATTTATATTTAGGAGTGATGAACTCAAAGTCAGATTGGAAGCCACTGAGTGTTTATTAACTAACAGTTTTCTCTGTCAGTTGATTGGATGGGGGTGCAGCCATATAATCCCTTGCTATCCGTATGTAAATGTTCCCTTCCTTGCAATCAATCTGTTTATCCAAAGAGGAATTCTCCAATTTATTGCTTGGGGTATTGTAGTTAACAGTTTGGCTTCTAGCATTTGGGGATCTTGGTAGTATAGGAGTTGGAAGGAGTGTCTTATCACTTAGCACTTGGCCTTTCACTTACACTCAGTTTTTAGTACCGTGATTTTCCCTTATCTTTCTCTGGAGACTAGCTTAGTGTCACTATGGAATAAACCTTCAGTACCATTGGTTTATTGAAGAATCATTGGCTGAGTATTTTATGCGCCACCTATTGTGTGAAGTGCTAAGAGTGCAATGAACAAAACTTCCTGCTGAGAAGGAAGGGATAGTGGCCTCCTATGTAGGATTAGGGAGAGTTTAGAGGTCTAGCTCTTCTTGACACAAAGTTTCAATGAACAAATCTATTTTAAGGTCCTGCCATAGCAACTTCTTACCAGATATGTCTCCTAATGCAAAGGGAAACAAGAGCAAAAATAAACTATTGGGACTTCATCAAGATAAAAAGCTTCTGCACAGTGAAAGAAACAACCAACAAAACTAAAAGGAAACCTACTGAATGGGAGAAGATATTTGCAAATGATGTATCTGATAAAGGTTTAGTATCCAAAATCTATAAAGAACTTGTAAAACTCAATACCCAAAAAAACAAATAATCCAGTTAAGAAATGGGCAGAAGCCATGAATAAGCATTTCTTCAAAGAAGACATACAGATGGCTAACAGACACATGCAAAGATGTTCAACATCACTCAACATCAGGGAAATACAAATGAAAACCACAGTGAGATATCACCTCGCACCAGTCAGGATGGCTAAAATTAACAATACAGAAAACAACAGGTATTGGTGAGGATGCAGAAAAAAGGAACCATTTTACACTGTTGGTGGGAATGCAAACTGGTGCAGCCACTCTGGAAAAACAGTATGGAGGTTCCTCAAAACATTAAAAATGGAACTACCCTATGACCCAGCAGTTGCACCACTACCTATTTACCCAAAGGATACAAAAATACTGATTTGAAGGGATACATGTACCCCAATGTTTACAGCAATATTATCAACAATAGCCAAATTATGGAAAGAGCCCAAATGTCCATTGACTAATGAATGGTTAAAGAAGATGTGGTTATATACACACAATGGAATATTAATCAGCCATCAAAAAGAATGAAATCTTGCCATTTGCAACTATATAGATGGAGCTAGAGTGTATTGTGCTAAGCGAAATAAGTCAGAGAAAGATAATACCATAGGATTTCACTCCTACGTGGAATTAAAAGAAATAAAACAAATGAACATGGGGGAAAACAACAACTTAACTATAGAGAACAAACTGAGGGTTACTAGAGGGAAGGTGGGCAGGGGAATGGGTTAAACAGGTATCAAGGAGGGCACTGTTGCGATGAACACTGGGTGTTGTATGTAAGTGATAAATCACTAAATATTACACTTGAAACTAAAAACAAAAACAAACAGAAAACAACAACAACAAAACTGGATGAAAAACAAAGTGATAGTATGACTAAGAAGTGTTAAGCAGTTAATGGCACCATCTACCAGCTCCTGGGATTCCCCCCCACCCCCCCACTGGGGAAGGTTCATTGCTATGGCATTGGTTCTCTTACACCTGGAGGGTAGAGAGGATTAACAGTGGTAATAGTAGAATTTCAGGTTGAGAGTGCCAGCTCAGAGTCTGGTAGGAGCTGGGGCACCTTCCTCAGGGAGAGTTACATGCACACTGATGACAGCTGATGGCATTCGGGCTTCCAGTGGAAGGAGATGAGGCTGCCATCTGAAATCCATTACTCCCTTGAAAGCTGTGCTTTATGGCAAACCTCTGTCTCTTGAAAATGCCAACAGTAGTATTTAAGGACTTAAGCACAGTTCTTAGAGACCACAGGATTCCAAATTGCTATTCCAGTTTCTTTGGGCACATTGGTGCCAGTATCTTCAACAGCCTAGAGCCCCCAGATGTGAGAAACAGCCCATGTAAGTTTGATGAGATCGTTCTGGTGCTGCCCACAGGATGGACCTTTATTTTTTGCACACCTGATCTCCACATTCAATCTTGAAGGATAGGATAGGATGAGGGTAAGAAATGGGAGTGCATTTTTTTCTTCTCATCATTCGGACCTCTTAAGTGCTACCTCCTCAAAGTGATCTTGTACAATCATCCTGCTAGTCTCTTCCGACACTGAGCACTTCTTCATGGTAGTTATCACACTCTGCATAAGCTTTATTTAATTATTTCCTGTCTTTTTTCTCAATTAGAAGGTAGATTCATGGAGAATAGGACCGCTGTCTATCAGTGTGTACCCGACATCTATTAAAGTGCCTGGCACCACAAATGTTCAGTAAATAGCTGCTAAATTAATAAAGAATGACCAGGTCATAGAGGAAGATAGAGAGATCTTGAATTGGCCATGTCAAATGCTCCATTTGGGCCCAAACCTGTGTTGTTTCGGACTATTGCTTCGTGCCTGATTTGATTGGAAGCAATGTTGTAATTAATTTTAGCATAATGTGGCAGGACCTGCTTTCCCTAGGCACTAAGCTGGCAATTCTCATTCTTTCAGACTTGAGAGCATCTTAAAGTGTTTTTTTATTTTAAATATGAACAAAGGGCTACAGCAAATAAGCAAAAAAAAAAAATAATATCTTTGTTCTTCAGGAAGTATTACATATGGGCACGAGCCAGAGGGCATCATATTTCCAGGTAATAAATACAGTAAATAAAAGGCGGCTTATGAAGTATTGACAAAAGTGCTTGTAAGCCAATTATCAGACAGCTTTTGATGTATGAATAGGCAGAATCCCCTTCACACTTCCTGTGCCTTGTATGGGAAGGGGCTTTTTTCCTTTGAATGGCTGTATATGTGTGTGTTTGGGGATATTTTAAGGTGGATTGCTCTAGCAGTATTTCTGAGAGTAGTTGAGATGGTCCTCATAGTTGGGAAAGAAATAAAATCACAAACCACCGGTGCTCAACAAGGTACACTTGACTTGCTTAGCGGACTAAGGATGCACCAAGTACTTGCATTCAACAACCTCAGCTGCCACTCACAATTAAAAAGGAAGGCATAAATGAAAATCAAAATTGACTTGACCGTATGTTTTACCTCTTCCTTTAAAATTACCTTGCATACCATAGTTGCAGAAGATGTTCTGACACTTACTACAAGTAAAATATCTTAAAAGAACATAGTATTGAAAAAATACGCTAAAAATCATTCTTTTGGTAATGAATACCATCACACTGTGGGGTAGGGCTTTAACATGTGAATTCTGCAGGGACACAAACATTTAATCCATAACTTCATGTGTCTGTCTTGGAAAGACCCTTATGTGGGCAGTTTCTTTCCCCGGACTCTACCCTTCTCGAATTCTAACATCAGATTAAAAATTGGTCTCATTTCATCTCAGATCCTTGTACTTCTACAGAGCTACAGAGATAGGCCTACATTTGTTTTGTTCCTGCTGCTGCTGTCTGCTCTAGGACCTCGTTCTCTCTGACTGGGAGCAAAAGTCTTCAAGTGACATCCCCAACTTCAACTATCTCCATTCTAGCCCATTCTGTGTCCTGCTCCTCCCCAGCCTAAAAAGCTTCCATTTTTCCTTTAATGTCTAGAGGAACCTTAGCAAGGGGTGTGAGTCACTCCATGTGCTAAGTGCTTATACATAAATTATATCACTATACATGCATTGTTACACTTTGTATACTTTAATCCTCATGTGCATTCTAACATTATACACACATTATATCACATAATGTCATTTAATCCTCACCGTCCCCAGATAAGGTAGGCACTACCATTTTCATGCACTCCACTTGTCAACCTGCTCCTTAAACTCCAGCCAAATGAGACCAGTGGAATTGTCTGAACATGCCCAGGGCTTTCTTTCCTCTACCCCTCTGCTCACACCTTTATCACTACTGGGGAGGGGCCTGTTGTCTATGCCGTGCTCCTCACCCCCTCCTCCATGCATCCATTCAGACCTCAATTAATATGCTGCCTTCTTCAATGCCCTTACTTGCAGGTTTTCTGAAGTCCTGTGTTCCCCTAAGCATTTGTTCTTAACTGCTGCTACATAGCATTGTACTAGTCATGTTAATAGATAGAAGGGTCTTCTTTTAGTAGTTCATGAACTCCTTATTAGAAGTGTTTGCTTATTCACTTTCATTTAAAAAATTATATATAGTAAAATTTACACCCAATAAAGCTCAGTTTTGGGGGTGTACAGTTCTATGAGAGATCTCTTTCCACTGTGTGTGGGCACAGCAAGAAGGCAGCTGTTTGCAAACCAGGGAGAGAGTTCTCACCAGAACCGAAAACTTGTTGGACCTTAACGTTGAACTTTCTAGCCTCCAGAACTGTGAAAAAATAAATTTCTGTTGTTTAAGCCATAAACATGTAAAATAAAATAAAAAGAGTAATCTTGAATATTTTTTTTGCCTGATTGCATCAAACTAAACAGGGAAAGAATCATTATTTAGAAATGGGAAAATAAAAATTTTCAGTGGGTTAAAAGTGGACAAAAAAAAATGGGGGCTGTTATTTTGACAGGCAGAAATCTGCACATATTACGCAAGAGATGAGCAGACCTGAGACAAATTTGTTTCAGATAAAGTAAACCAAATGAGAGGAAAAGAATAAAATAATATTAACATAAGCATTCTCTCTTTGGATTTGGCAAGTAGAACTTCCTTTTTTTTCTTGAAGCTACATTAAAAACACCTTTTTCTTTAGAAACTCCCTCCAAAATCATTTGATACCTGTATTTTAATTGGGTAGGAAATACTCTGTTGTCGTGTGTAGATTTACATACATCTTTCTCATATATCTTGTCAGATTGTGTCATGTTAAAATTTCCAAGTTATGGCGAATTTAATCACACAGTCCACGGCTTGCTGCCTCTGTGGTTCTTGTAACCAGTAATGAGATATTCACTCTACAGCCTAAAATATTAAACAGCTAAACAGCTTTTTAGCAGCTACAGATGAGTGGCATATGAAACCATGTCTTGAATGCGATCTTTGTGAGCCTTTTATTTTCTGTTAGCAATAGCAACTTGCTTTCTCTACTGGGCCAATTAATTGTAGAAGATGTGAGCCAGTATTACGTTCATATTCTCTTTCTCCTCTCCTCCATCATTTTTCGTAGAAACAACACCAAAAATATATACACTCTATTTTTCTCTATATTTCTGCTTTACAAATGAGTCTTCACCACAGAGGAGTTAGAATTTTATGAAAGGGGAAGATTAATGAAAGCAGGAGGAAGCTGCTGCAGGTAAATAATTAAAATTAATAAACTTGGATTCTAAAATGATTCCTAAGTGAGAAGGAAGATAATAACTAACATTTATTGAGTCAAACACTATTCAAAACACTTTGTGTCATTATTTTACTTACTCTACATAGCAATCCTGTGCAGTAATTACTCTAATTATTCCCAGGAAACCAAGGCACAGAAAAGGTAACCACAATGTGTAAAACCCTATGCTAAAAGTCATCAGGGGAAAAAAATAAAATAAGATAAAATAAAAGTCATCAAGGGGCATAAAAATATCAACCCAAAGACCCAAGGTCTAGAAGGGAAGGTAGCAGTTGTAATAACATGTATTGGTTGTGTGAGTGAGTGCTAGGCACTGTGCTATGCATTATTTTAATTTGTCTTCTGGAAGTTCAAAGATATAGTTATTGTGATTTCTGTTTTCTAGGGGAAGAATTGGGACTTAAATAGGTTAAGTAAATCCTGCAAAGTCAGGCAAATACTGTGCATAAGAGTGAAGATTAAATTCCAGTCTGCATAAATATTTTAACAATGTTTATTCTTCTGATCCATGAGCATGGAATGTTTTTCCATCTTCTTGTGTCTTCTTCAATTTCTTTCATGAGTGTTCTGTAGTTCCTACAGTATAGATCCTTTGCCTCTTTGGTTAGGTTTATTCCAAGGTATCTTATGGCTTTTGGTGCTATTGTAAATGAAATTGATTCTCTAATTTCTCTTTCTACAGTTCCATTGTTAGTGTATAAGAAAGCAACTGATTTCTGTGCATTGATTTTGTATCTTGCCACATTACTGAATTGCTGTAAGTTGGGGGTGGAGTCTTTTGGGTTTTCCACATAAACTATCATGTCATCTGCGAAGAGGGAGAGTTTGACTTCTTTGCCAATTTGAATACCTTTTATTTCTTTTTGTTGTCTGATTGCTGTTGCTAGGACTTCAAGTACTATGTTGAACAATAGTGGCGAGAATGTTGCTCAGAGCAATCTACACTTTCAACGCCATCCCGATCAAAATACCAAAGCCATTTTTCAAAGTGTTGGAACAAACAATCTTAAAATTTGTATGGAATCAGAAAAGACCCTGAATCACCAAGGAAATGTTGAAAAAGAAAAACAAAGCTGGGGGCATCACGTTGCCTGATTTCAAGCTATATTACAAAGCTGTCATCATCAAGACAGCATGGTACTGGCACAAAAACAGACACATAGACCAATGGAACAGAATAGAGACCCAGATATGGACCCTCAACTCTATCGTCAAATAATCTTCAACAAAGGAGGAAAAAATATGCAATGGAGAAAAGATAGTCTCTTCAATAAATGGTGCTGGGAAAATTGGACGGCTATATACAAAAGAATGAAACTTGACCATTCTTTTACACCATACACAAAGATAAACTCAAAATGGATGAAAGACCTCAATGTGAGACAGGAATCCATCAAAATCCTAGAGGAGAACATAGGCAGTAACCTCTCTGACATTGGCCACAGCAACCTCTTTAAAGACACGTCTTCAAAGGCAAGGGAAACAAAAGCAAAAACGAACTTTTGAGACTTCTTCAAGCTAAAAAGCTTCTGCACAGCAAAGCAAACAAAAAGGCAACCCACGGAATGGGAGAAGATATTTGCAAATGACACTACAGACAAAGGGCTGATATCCAAGATCTATAAAGAACTTCTCAAACTCAACATCCAAAAAACAAATAATCAAGTCAAAAAATGGGCAGAAGACATGAACAGACACTTCTCAAAAGAAGACATATAAATGGCTAACAGACACATGGAAAAATGTTCATCATCATTAGCCATCAGGGAAATGCAAATCAAAACCACAGTGAGATATCACCTCACACCTGTTAGAATGGTAATCATCAAAACAAGAGACAACAGATGCTGTCAAGGATGTGCTGGAAGGGGAACCATTATACACTACAGGAATGTAAATTAGTCCAAGCACTATAGAAAACAATATGGAGGTTCCTCAAAAAATTAAAAATAGATCTACCATACGATCTAGCAATTCCACTTCTGGGTATACACCCAAAGGAAATGAAAACAGGATATTGACAAGATACATGCACACCCATATTTATTGCAGCAGTATTCACAATAACGAAGATATGGAAACATCCCAAATGCCCATCAACAGATGAATGGATTAAAAAAAAGATGAGACATATATACTATATACAATGGAATATTATTCACCCATGAGAAAGGAAGATATCCTGTGACAACATGGATGAGCCTTGAGCACATTATGCTAAATGAGATTAAGTCAGACAGAGAAAGACAAGTGTTGTATGATATCACTTATATGTGGAATCTAAAAAAGTCAAGTCTATAAAAAAACAGAGTAAAATGGTGGTTACCAGGGGTTGGGGGAGGGAGGATAAGATTAATGGTATTTAAGGGTGCAAACTTATAACAAGTAGTAAATAAGCCACAGAGATCTAAGTATAATAGTAGCCAATAATATTGTACACAGTACAATAAAGCCAATAATATTATACTATAATGATGTGATGAATATTATTTCAATGGCAATCATATTACAATATATAAGTGTACCAAAGTAACACCGTATACACCTTAAATTTGTAAATTGTAACATGCCACATTTGTCAAGTAAAAAATTCATTAAAAAAAAAGATGAGGCAATGTCTCCCCTCCCTACCGACAAAAGAATAGGCTCATTTATGGCTCACTATAAAAGCAATGATTTTTCCAAGCTCATCATTCTTTGGTTGTGCTGCAAACGCACAGTGTGCATGACGTATACTTGGGATCCACCAGTATCGGTCCTGTGGTTCTTTGAAGGCAAGAGAAACTGACAAAAGCACACTGACTCTGACCACTGCTGGGTTTGTCGAGTCTTTTCTTGGCGTTGGTTTAACAGTAACAGCCTAATTATTAACTTGAACCCAGGGTAAAATCTCAGCTCTTTCACAGTCCTTGACAGACACTTATTCACCTAAGGAGGCATCTGCTTTGCTGAGAGGTCAAGAAAGATAAGGATGGGAAAAAGCTCTTAATGGCCCTTGATACACTTGGTAAGAGTAGTTTCCATGGAGTTCTGAGGGCTGGAGACAAGCCTAATCAATGTCAAAAAGTTTGTTGATAAATGAAAGTACAGAGGAGGGTAACAGCTGAAAGAAGCAATGGGGTCAAAGGAGAATTCTATTCAGTTATTACATTGTGTCTCCCTCCCTGCCGCTTTCTGCCCCGGGCTTCGGTTTCCCACTCAACTTTAAAGGCTGCTTCTTTCGGTTGCGCAAGTCTGTGCCATTATAACTCTAGGGGGCGCCATTTACTTACTAGTCAAGGTAGAATTGTAGGGTTATTATAACAGTTTTCTGGAGGGAGGTAGGATGTTGATTTGAAGAAGGGGTGCTCTTTGGACCTGTGGCAAAACTGCCTCAGGGGACACTCAGGATAAATCTGCCATTGAGCAAACCAACCTCAGGCCGTAGAGATGGCTTCCTTGCCTGCACTTGACAAAGATTTTATCTGAGTTAACTAAGCAGCAGGGACAGCAGTACTAGGATCCACTAGTGTACAAGACACACTTCCAGCCCTCAAGGTTCCAGAAACCTTTCAGCGAGAAATAGATGCTGACCACGCTGAGGCATGACCAATGGATAGCTGTCAGCCACCAAAGTGGGGAGTTCAGAGAAGTGAGAATCGTTTGTGCAGACTCTGAGTTGGAATGATTCATATTGGAGGGGCTAAGGAAGAGTGGAGTGAAGCTTCAGATGGCATCCTTTATCCCACGGGGCCCCTGTGGTTCGGGCTGGAAGGGCATCATTCACGCTGGAACTTAAGTACGCCCTCGGAGGCCAAGAACAAAACCGAAAACTGTAGCAGTCCCAGAAAGAAGGAAAGAGGTATACTTCACTTTTTCTAATAATTAGACAATCGAATAAGAGCCAGAGAAGCTCCAAGTGTTTCTTGTTTGTTTTTTCTCATGTTTTCCCTTGGATTTTGCCTCTAACTGATTTCCCAATAAAATGTGGTCTATTCTATAGCTGAAATATACTTGTGTTCAGAAACTTCAAAGGTTGATGATGCCAGGGTGCACCTCGGACGCCATCCTCAGCCACAGCTACACCCTTCCTGCACCTCCCATTCTCGCCTCTGTCCTTTGGGTCTCATCTTGATACAAAGTAATTCATTTGCTATAAAATGGTAATTTGTGCCTCTTTGAAGTGCATCCTCTTTTCAAAAGGTTATCCAATTACCTTCTGTCTCCTTTCAAGCTACAGTCAAGCTGTTTGAATCTGCAGATGCAAAGCTCCCCTTCACCTTCTGGAGAGAACAGAGAGCAGAAGAGCTGGCAGCGCCCTGCAGCCCTGCTGTGTGTGGGCAGTGGAGCCAGAACCCAGGGCTGGGATGAGCACACAGTTTCAGGTTGCAAATTGCTCAGATGGTGACAAATCACACTCATTTCAGTGTCCCCAAGAGAGGGAACACATTTCTCAGCTAGTCGAGCTGTTTGGAGCAATAGGAGCATTCACTCTTCCATAATAAATTCTCCTAGCACAAACTTACTGGAGCAGATGATCTTTTAAAATTCACCCATTGTTTTTAGCACTCATTTAAACAAAGCCAGTAAACCGAAGAGATAATACTTCAGAGGCTGTAAATGTGTTTTTGATGTACTATCCTGTCTATTAGGCTTCCTTTCACTTCTTTATTCGTCTGTCCGGCTTCATTGTGTTTACTCCTTATTGCAAAACATATCCAGGATTGTCCTTCACCTAATGTGAAAATTCAACACCATGGATATGACTTGAAAAGCACAAACCACCGAATGTGTGTTGAAAGACTCAACAACCTTGGTTTTTTTGTTGTGTGAGGATGTCAGGCAGAAGGCTATTTTGCTTCTCTCTTGCAGCCTAGCAGTAAAAGAACTGAAAAGGCAGGAGCATTTGCCTTTTTTATTTGTACACTACCGAGGCTAAGTAATTTGAATTGCAGAGACTCACTGGTACCTGTTGGAAATACAGGTGGGTGCTTCCAATCACAGTCAAAAGTGATTTATTCTTAAAATCACACAATGAAATAAAATAGATAAAAGATCAATATCGAGCTAGCAATTTGCAAAGCATAAAACTGTATGTGAACTACACACGTGGAGCTAGAAATCTGGGGAAGCTGAGGTTTCATATGCTCCGGTACAATCATCTTGACTTTGTGACTGACAGGCCCTCTTGAGGGCTGAGCCAGCCACATATCAGACAGACAGACAGATGTGCAGAGAGACTGTCATTCAGTCATGTTTTCAAGGGCCCCTGGTTCAGAGCTGTGAATGAATTTGATTCCAATCAGGGCCCCAGGACTTTAAATGAGCATTTCTATGCTTCTGTTTTCTGTTTATATACTGGGGGACAGGTGAGACTTCATTTGAAAAAAGATTTTTCCTACTTAAAAAAACAAAAGACCATGATGCTAGGCATATTCAGAGGCTTTATATGAATTATTTACAAATATACACGTATAGTCACAAATTTTAGCTTGAGTTGTTAAATATATAAGGAGATGGAAATCTGCCTTTGTCTTTGGGACCAAACAAACCTTGAAAGTGTTACCTAAAGCAGGTTAAAGTAGATCAGCACTAATATTTTGAGCATGTTAAAATTTTATGTTCCAGGTTTCTTTAGTTATCTTTAAAACATCTTTGTTATTATTTAGAGTTTCAAACATTTCCTCTCACTTCAGGCATTTTGTGTTTTATTCCTTTGGATTTTAATATTACAGAGTTTCATTTTTGATGAAAATTAATCACCAAACAGCTATGAAGTGGTGAGTTCTGGTCTTAAAATCATGTAAGACAGTCCTTTCTTTCAAAGATGCATTAGGATCTTTCCTTAATGTAAATATCAAACCTAGTTTATGATTACATGTATTTGCCTTTGATCATGTTTCTACCCCTGCCTAGAATTGTCTTCCCAATTTTTTTCATCCAATTAATGTTCACCCCACAATTTAAAAACATAATCACATCTCCTCTGGAACCTACTTTGCATGTTTAGTTTTTTCCCATCACCTTCTCTGACCTGAAATAACTCTTCCCTCCCCTGTGATCCCACCTCCCTTCATTAGTATCTTTGCTGCTAAGATATCACCGTGAGGTGGAGCTGAAAGAATGACAACCTTCCCCCATCCTCACAGAGTGCCTTGTAGACATGACTTATCTAGCTTTATTTTTGTTGTAAAAAATGTTTTTATTTATGTTTTTACAGATAATATGGCCATTATAATAAGTGAAACAAAAAATAAGCAAAGACAAAATGGATCACCCCAACTCCTCTCCCCACCTCCGCTCTCCAACATTCATTCCAGTGCAGTAATAAATTTTAACAGCTTAATGTATGTCCTTCCATATCTCTCTCCAAACCAATCTGTATCTATATAGATATATAGCTCTATCAACATATACATGTATGTATGCATAGGTGTTAGGATTTTGTTTTGTAACAATAGAATTTTACTATGTATGTTACAATATGCCTTTCACATGGACACCCATATATCTAATTATATATAATTGTTCTAATTTTTCATACACGCACTATAGTTTTCAGTAAAGGGGATCATAATATAATACATGATGGATTTTTCATCCACAAGATGCAAGAATGTATTTGGGGGGATTACTGAGGGAAAGTGCAATCTTTCTTTTATTCTTTTCCTTTTTACTTAATTTGCCCTACTCCTTTATCTGTCATTTTCATGTGAAATCCCTATTCCTTCTACACCCTGATCTGTGGTAAGAACCTGATATATGTATTCATGTGTGTGCATGTGTTTGTGTGTGTACATATATATATGGGGGGTTTGGACATTGCTTTATAAAACTGAGATCATATTATATATCTTTCTTTATAAGTGATTTCTCCCATTCATCAGTATATTTTGGAAATCCCTCCAAGGTAGTGATACAGCTCCAGTGCCTTCTTTATATTAACTGCATTTTATTCTCTGGGCCAACAGAGCGTAATTTATCCAAGCAATTTATCCAGGTTTGTTGGTTTGTTTATTTCTGTTGTTGCCACTATGAAGAATGCTATATATAGATTCTTGTTTTCAGTTATTTTAATGGATTCACACCAAAAGTGGGATTTCTGGGTTGAAGGGCACACATGCCATTTAAATTTTAACAACCATTTTGGTTTCTTATCTAAACATGTTGGAATAATTTAGATGTCATCAGCAGTTTGGGAAAACGTCCTTTTCCTGCATTCATGTCAGTAATATAGGTGTCTTCTTATTACTAAGAAGCATAAAATTGGAACGTGTTTCCTTGATGAAGCTCACGGATCGTCCCTGTTCTTTTTTTTTTTTCTTTTCCTTTTCTTTTCAGTCCCTTTTTTAATGGAAAAATTCAATCCCCATGCACTTACTTTGCCATTTCACCTTTCATTAATCTTTCCAGTTACTTGGTGAACCATTGCAGTCTGCAGAAGCAAGTCTTTTTTTTAGTTCAGGTAAGCATTTCCTTTTAAATTATTTAATTAACATTTCCCTTTCATTTCCTTAAAATTCCTTTGTCTTTTTCAGAACCTTGTCATTCTCCTGTTCAATTTCCTACATCTGTCTTCTTGCTATTGAATGCTTTTATTTTCAAAATTAGCAGTTTGAGATATTTCTTTTGCTTTATCTCCTGGACTACAAATTTGAATCTCTATAGTAATTGTCTTCCACTCAACTTATCTCTTGGAATTCTTAATTTTAAAATAATGGTTTTCAGTGTTAAATAACTCATTTTTGTGTTGTGAGTAGGTTTCCTTACGTGCTCTGTACTGTCCAAGCCTAGCCAGTCTAGAAGCCCCAGAGTCTCCCTTCAAGAGAGGCAGCTAGGTTGGAGAGAGAGCTGGGTGAGAAAATGACGTGGGACTCATGAAGCCACCTCGTTCCAGATACTGAGTAACTTACAGAAGCAGAGGGAAGTAGTTCGAATGATTCAAGCTTGGAAAACATACAGAAACCCCAAGAAACTAAGTGGCTGGATCCACACCAGATCAGAACATTGAAAGATTGATTAGGTGCTATTGCCATTGTCACATTAGTAAGCTGTGACTTGCAATGTTGCCACGTAATATTGAGTGCCACCTGCAGGGAATGAGTTCTGAACTGCCCCCACTTCCTGTCCCAGTTGGGGACAAGAGCAGGTTATTGGCCAAGCTTGAGTCAGACACCCATGTGGTGTCTGGAGAGTGAGTACCGATCTGTCTTTTTCAGCTTCTAAAAGAATTAAAACATTAATAAATCCCCTAAATATAGGAAGGAATTTCATATGCTAAGCAGACAAAGAAACTTCAACAGCAGTGTGATGATTAATTTTATGGTCAACCTGACTGAGCCATGATAGCAAGTTAAACATTACTTCTGGATGTGTCTGTGAGGGTGTTTCCAAAAAAGATTAGCAACTTTCAATTATATAATACAGTATTGTTCACTATATTCACCATGCTATACATTAGATCCTGAGAATTTATTCATCTTATAACTAAAAGTTTGTATTCTTTGACTACCTTAATCCATTTCCTAAACCTACTCACCTCTGGCAACTACCAGTGTATTCTGTTTCTATAATTTGTTGTTGTTGATCCTACATATAAGTGAGATCATATAGTTTTTGTCTTTCTCTGACTTATCTCACTTAGCATAAGGCCTTCAAGTTTCATCTATGCTGTTGCAAATGGCAAAATTTCTTTTTTTTTTTGGCTGAATAGTATTCTGTTGTGTGTGTGTGTGTGTGTGTGTGTATAGTGTGTATATTCATATACATGGTATATGTATATGTGTATATATATATATTTTTTCTTTATCCATTCAAGTGTCAATGATACGCAGATTGTTTCCATGTCTTGACTATTGTAAATAATGCTGCGATGAACATTGGGTGTAGGTATCTCTTCAAGGCACTGATTTCATTTCCTTTGGATATACACCCAGAGTGGGATTGTTGGGTCATATGGTAGTTCTATGTTTAAGTTTTTGAGGAACCTCCGTACTGTTTTATATAATGACTGACAATTTACGTTCATACCAACAGAGCACATAGATTCCCCTTGCAATGTCTTATCTTTTCAATTACAGCCATTCTGACAAGTGTAAGTTAATTTCTCATCTCTGTTTTGATTTTCCCTGATGATGAATGATATTAAGCACCCTTTCATATATTTGATGGTCATTTGTATGTATTCTTTTGATAAATGTCTATTTAGGTCCTTTGCCATTTTTTTAACAGGATTATTTGCTTTTCTTGTTATGGAGTTGTATGAGTTCCTGATATATTTTGGTTATTAACCTCTTATCAAATGTGATTTGAATATATTTTCTTCTATTTTTTAGGTTGCCTTTTCATTTTGTTGATCATTTATTTTGCTGTGCAAAGCTTTTTAGTTTGATGTAGTCCCATTTATTTATTTTTGCTTTTTTTTGCTTGTGCTTTGAGTGTCATATAAAAAAAAAAAATCATTTCCAAGACCAGTGTCAAGAAGCTTTTTCCCTATTCTTCTAGTAGTTTTATATTTCAGGTTTTATGTTTAAGTTTTTAATCCACTTCAAATTAATTTTTGTGAGTAATGCAAGAAAAGTAATTCTTTTGCATGTGGATATTGAGTTTTCCAATACCATTTACTGAAGAGACTATATTTTCCCCATTGTATATTCTTGGTTCCTTTGTCAAATATTAGTTGACCACTTATGTGTGGGTTTATTTCTGGGCTGTCTATTCTGTTGCATTTGTCTTTGTTTGTTTTTGTGCCAATATCATACTGTTTTGATTACTACAGCTTTTTAGTATATTTTGAAAACAGGATGTGTGATACCTCCAGCTTTATTCTTTGTTCTCACATTTGCATTGGCTATTAGGGGCCTTTTGTGGTTGTGTTTAAATTTTAGCACTGTTCTTTTTATTTCTATGAAAAATGCCATTGGAATTTTGATAGGAATTGCACTGAATCCATAGATGGCTTTGGCTAGTATGGATATTTCAACAATATCAATTCTTCCAATCAATGAACATGGGATATCTTTCCATTTATTTGTGTTTTCTTCAATTTCTTTCATCAATGCCTTTCAATGTTTTCAGTGTATAGATCTTTCACCTCCTTGATTAAATTTATTACTAAGTATTGTGTTGTTTTTGATGCTACTGTGAATAGGACTGTTTCCTATATTTCTTTTTCTGATAGTTCATTGTTAGTGTGTAGCAATGCAACTGATTTTTGTATGTTGGTTTTGTATTCTGCGAATTTACTGGATTTACTAGTTCTAACAGTTTTTGGTGAAGACCTTAGGGTTTTCTATATATAATATCTTGTCATCTGCAAACAGACTCATTTCTTTTTTTTTTTTCTAATTTGAAGGCCTTTTATTTCTTTTTCTTGTCTGATTACTCTGGATAGGACCTCTAGTACTATGCTGAATAGGAGTGGTGAGAGTAGGGACCCTTGACATGTTCTTGATCTTAGAGGAAAAGTTTTCAAACTTTCAACACTGAGGATGATGTTAGCTGTGAACTTGTGATATATGGCTTTAATTACATAGAAATACATTCCTTCTATACCCAAATTTTTGAGAGTTTTTATCATGAAAGAATGTTGAATTTTTTTCAAATGCTTTTTTTGCACTTATTGAGTTAATCATATATTTATCTTTCATTCTGCTAATGTGATGTATCACAATCATTGATTTGCCTATGTTGGACCATCTTGGATCTCAAGGATGAATCCCACTTGATCATGGTGTATGATCTTTTTAGTGTGCTGCTGAATTTTGTTTTCTAGCATTTTTTGGATAATTTTTATTCATATTCATCAGGGAATTTGTCTGTAGTTTTCTTTTCGTGTAGTGTCTTTATTTGGCTTTGGTATCAGTTGAATCCTAGCCTCAAAAATTAAATTTGAGAGCATTCCCTCCTCTTCAATTTTTTGGTAAAGTTTAAGAGGCGTTGGCATTAAGTCTTTAAATGCTTAGTAGAATTTACCAATGAAACCATTTGTTCCTGGGCTTTTCTGTGTTGGAAGATTTTTGATTACTGATTCAACCTCCTTACTCATTACTGGTCTGTTCAAGTTTTCTATTTTTTCATAATTCACTTTTGGTACATGATATGTTTCTAGGAATTTATCCATTTCTTCAAGTTTGTCCAATTTGTTGGTTAAAATTGTTCATAGTAGTGTCTTATGATCCTTTGTATTTCTATGATATCAGTTGTAATGTCTCTTCTCTCACTTCTAATTTTATTTGGCTCCTCTCTTTTTTTTCCTGGTTACCTAAATGTTTGTCAATTTTGTTTATCTTTTCAAAGAATCAACCCTCAGTTTTGTTAATCTTTTCTAAGAATCAACCCTCAGTTTTGTTAATCTTTTCTACTGCTTTCCTATTTTCCTTATCATTTATTTCTGCTCTAATCTTTATTATTTCCTTCTTTCTGCTAACTTTGGGCTTAGTTTGTTCTTTTTCTAGTTCTTTGAGATGTAATGTTAGACTGTTTATTTGAAATCTTTCTTGTTCTTGATGCAATTATTTATAACTAGAAACTTTCCTCTCAAAAATTTTTTTTACTGTATGCCACAAGTTTTGTTTTTCCATTTTTTAAAAAATATTTTTAAGACTTTATTTTATTTGGCAGAGAGAGAGAGAAAGAGAGAGAGGGAAGCAGGCTCCCCACTGAGCAAGGAGCCTGATGCGGGACTCGATCCCAGGACCCTGGGATCATGACCTGAGCCAAAGGCAGACACTTAACCATCTGAGCCACCCAGGCACCCCTGTTTTTCCATTTTTGTTTGTCCCTAATATATATTTTTTTATTTCTCTCTTGATTTCTTCTTTGATCCATTGGTTGTTCAGGAGTATGTTATTTAATTTACATGTATTTGTGACTTTTCTAGCTTTCCTGTTTTTACTGATTTCTAGTTTCATACCATTGTAGTCAGAAAAGATACTTGATATAATTTCTATCTTCTTGAACATGCTACAACTTGTTTTATGGCCTAACATATGATCTATCCTAGAAAATGTTGCATGTGCTCTTGAGAACCTTGTTCTCCTGCTGTTGGATGGAATGTTCTGTATATGTTTGTTAGACCCATTTGGTCTATGGTGTTTTACAAATCTGTTGTTTTATTATTTTTTTTCCACTAGAAAGTAATGTTTTTTGAGATTCTACCAGCTGCACAATTTGCTCCTGACATTAAGCTCCTTCTTTGCAATTCATTCTTGCTTAAGTGGTCTCATGAATCCTTTCTTTTCCTCCACAGTCTGGAATTGGCCATGGCCAAACTTGGAGGTGGTGTCGAGGAACTTAAGGTAAATCTTCTCCAGGGCCTGCTGAGGACTTGGAGAGAGCAAACACTCGCTTCTTGGTTCCCAGCACACAGTCTTTCAGCATGACAAGGTCACTGGTCACTTCATCATAGTGGACAAAGCCACCCAGAGGGTTAGTGCTCTTGTCAGACAGATATAATCAGTGGAAGCATTGTTCTTGATCAGTTTGCCATCCTTGATGAAGTAGCCCTGGACAATCTTGTAGATCTTCTTGTTGATCTCAGTGTGGTGATGTAGCCTTTCAAATCTGTTGTTTTCTTATAGATTCTCTGTGTAGATGATCTATCCATTGTTGAGGGTAGAGTATTAAATCCCCACCTATTATTGTATTGTTGTTTATTTCTCCTTTTAGTTCGATAAGTATTTGCTTTATATATTTCATTTCTCTAATGTTGAGTGCATAAATATTTAAACTTGTTATATCTCCTTGATGAATCCTCTCCTTTATCATTATATAATGACCTTCTTTGTCTCTTGTGACCAATTTTAGCTTAAATTCTCTTTTTTTAATATTTAAGTATAGTTACCTCTTTTTTCCTTTGCTTACCATTTGCTTGGAATATCTTTTTTCCATCCCTTCACTCTTAGTCTTTTGTGTGTCCTTAAGCCTAAAGTGAGTCACTAGTAGGCAGCACATTAGTGTTTTTATAATATGAGAATTCAAGAAGGTGGAAACTATGGCATATTACTCCTATCTATACTAGATTAAACATATTGAAAAGTTACTTTGGCATGACATGATACTGTGTTTTCCAGAGGTGGTTACACCAATGTTTATCACTTCACATGTTCTTTTTATAACACAACACAAACATTCCTCCAGTGAATGGTGGGATCATTTCTTCCTTTTTTATCTTTTATCTTTTTTTGATCTTTTATCTTTTTTTAGCCCATGTCTACAGTAGAAGCGACCCTGGTGATATATGAAGATAGGTCAAAAAAGGCATTACAGCTTCTATCTAGCTCCTGGAATACATGACTTGGGAACCCTGAGCCACCATGTAACAAGTCTGGCTACTCTGAAAACCTTATCCTGGAAAAACCACTTGGAGAAAAAGAGAGATTAAAAAAAAAAAACATTGAAATAAAGAGCTATACACAGCAAGGCCCAACTGTTAGAGATCCCAGCTGTTCGAATCTTCCAGCTCAGATGTTAGACATTTGAATGAGTGAGCTTTTAGATGATTCTAGTCTCCAGACTTCTGGCCAACTTATTTGATGCCCAGTGAGCCAGGCTTCTAGTCTTCCTGCTGAGTCCCAGATAGCATAGGGCAGAAACAAAACACCCCTTTGTGCTCTGTCTGAATTCTTGACCCACAGAATTTATGAGCATTAAGGTTTGGGGTGATTGGTTGTGCATCCATATTAACTGGAACAGATAATTAGAGAATCAAGGACTTTCAGAGATAGAAAAGAATTTTGAGAAAATCTAGTCAAAGTTTATTTTACATATGATAAAATTGGCTCAGAGGGGCAGAATAATTAACTCACCATCTAACAGCTCATTTGTGGCAGAACAATGGTCTTTCCTTTCTTGCCATGTGAGGAGAGTGCTGGTCTGGTAGAGAATGCCCTACACGAGTTAGTGAATTGGGATAAGGTCTTCTCTCTAAATGAATGTTGGTTCATACAGCTCCAGATACTCAGGGTGGATAAAGCAAGACCAACGGCAATGAGGTTCCCAACAGTTACTGCATGCTTTCTAATATACTAGGCAGATCCAGTCCCCAAAACTGTTAACTGTATGCACATGTGTGAGTATGTAAGTGCTACATAGGGGTTAGGAGGATGTGGGAATCTTTCCAACTCCGATTCATCTGACTCAGAAGTATAAATACCAAAAAAAAAAAAAAGAAAGAAAAAAAGAAGTATGACTACCAAGGGAGCATGCCTAGAATTATTAGATGGGTAGTCTTGAAAAAAATGCATTATTAATGTACTGCTTAACACACAGAAAGAACTAAAACATGGTGACATAAACAAAAGCCTGACCCCTCTGAGATCTTCACATGTGAGTGTGTTGCCTAGATTTTCAGCTGTACCACAATGCTCTTCGAATTAAAGCAGCACATCAGCAATCACATAATTTCTAGTGCACTGTTAACTCTTTAACAACTAGCCACCTGGTCATTCCTTTCTGCTAAGGGACAAAACTGCTGCCCTCAGGACATTGTGGACCGAAGATTTACATGTCTCAGCCCCTCTGTGAGTAAGTTTGCTCAATGTTACTTTAGCAGCTATTCCTATTATCATTTAATATATATTTTTTAAGAGCATATAATCAAAGACTTTGAATCTGAAGTTAACAGAGCTATGATGCCATGAGGAAGACCAAAGAATCATTCCCAATGACTCCCTATGGTTAATGTAGGAGAGAACCAGTCTGTGAAATATGAGACAAAATTTTTTAAAAAATCACAGCCGTTTCAATGTTCAGTTTGCAAAAAATGCCATACAGGAGAACAAAGATAAGCTTCTGGAAATTAACCACGAGGTCAAAGTTTCCATAATGTGCCCCTATGACCTTAAGCCAAACAATTGTCTGCACTAAGGCAGGCTGCATTTTTTGATAATTTGAAAAGAGGTGTAAGCAATTTAACAATTACTGTAAATGTATGCTATAATTAATAAGTGTATTTAAATGCAAAACTATTCTGTAATGGGAGCTAACTGATATAATCCCACCATTATGTGTACTTTATATTAAAACCCATGCAAAAATAATCTTGAATTATTGAAGTCATCAGAAGTATTCCCTTGATAGTATATGACTATTTTTTAAGGCTGTCTGCCTTCTTTTTCTTCCTTTCTTCCTTTCTTCCCTCTTTCCTTCCCTCCCTCCTTCCTTCTCTTTACCTTTCCCTCTCTCTCAGTCTCTTTCAACATGCATTCCTGCCAATCAAATTTCTGTTCACCATGAGATAAACAATGTCATCACAGAAAAAATGAGGTTATCCTATTTCAAAGCCAAGAAAATTTTGGCTCCAAGAGCAGAGACTGCGTCCAGTCACCATTGTAGTTCCAGGGAGTAGCACAATGCCTATTGAGGTAGGAAGAACATAATTATGGAAGTAAATTAAAATTACAGAATATCATCACAAAAATGGATTTCAAAGATGAAAGGATTTTTATACTTATGTTTTTCTCTTGTGCCAAGTGTGTAGTAACTTTTTAGCACATTGTTTTTTGGTATTCACAAATGTGTCTGTTTTTCAAAATTAATAATGACTTAGAGCTCAGGTTAACTTACTTCCTGAAATCTGAGGCCCAGAAATGAGGAAATGTATCCTGGATCCCACCCCTTTTGAATTCTCAAGGACTTACTTTCCTTTTCTAAAGAGCTGACCAATGTTTGATCCTCTCTCTGAATTGCAAATCACACATCAAAGATTTTTCAATGACTGGGAGCATGGCTTTTGCAATTTTTGTTAGGTTGTGATTAATAGGCTACAGTAAAATGGGATAGCAAATTAGGGTTTACAGGACTAAAAGTACTGTTAGTAATTACAGCTTTGAGAAAAACAAAGGCTAGGTTTATGCAGGAAGCAATATTGTTCTCCCCAAAGATACCCAATTACTCTTCAGTGAAAAAAGAAAACTCAGTATATATGTCTAATTCTCAGATGTAAGTCAGGGGAAAATGCTATGAAACATGTAATTTCTTAAGACACTTTGAGTAGTTAAGCTAGAAGCAGCTAAGGGCGGGGGGGAAGGAGAAGCTAAGAGGTAAAACAAAAAGACTACTAACGTGAAACAAGAATAAAAGAGTTTGTGGGAAATTATTATGAAAAGTCACGTTGATAAAGATTTCAAATCATATCATGGTTTCATGTAATGGGAAGCAGAGACCAGGCAATTAAAAGTCTTGATGGTGGAAAATAAATTCCTTCAAACACTTGATGCAAAAAGACCTGGGAGTTTCTTTAGATAGAACAGAAATAGTCTTGTTTTTATTCATACTAAACCAATAATGCAGAGAAGTATTATTTATTTTTCAAAGCATTAGCTCTTTGTTTTAGCATACAGGTTGGCAAACTGCTTCTATAAAGGGCCACATAGTAAATATTTTAGGTGTGCAGGCCATAAAGTCATTGCTGCATTTACTCATCTCTACTGTGGTGGTGGGGAAGCAGCCATAGAACATACCTTAGTTCATGGGTGTGACTGTGTCTCCATAAAACTTTATTTATAAAAACAGGAAGTGAGCCAGACTGTATTTTACCAACTGCTGCTCTAGAAAATCAAAGTTATGAAATCATAAGACTTTACTTTCCCAATTAATCCTTTAATTGGAAAGTGACGTGGCCAGGAAGAGGCTATTTGGCAAATGTAATTAGAAAATCTGGTTTCAGGCACCAACTCCATCACTTTATGATCCTGGACCAGCATTAAACTTTTTAACACCCATGTGCATCTCTTCCATAACGATACCTCTTCTGGTTACTTCATAGGGTTTCTGTAAAAAACTCAGTGAAATAGTATTACTAGTGGAAACACTTTGTAAACTAAAGTATTATAAAATTCTCATCACTAACAGGTGGTAAGTGAGCAGAAAATTTATTAGATAGGAACCTAAGATTGTAGCAAAAAAACAGATGCAAATGTATGGAATCACAAAGCAATCACTTTCAGAGGCCCTCTGTTTCTATATAAAATGGAACAGACAGATTGTTCGAATGCCATGAAATCAGAGGGCTAGAAATGGCTTGAAACAGTATGGAGACTGCAGGAAGTGCTGGAAGATAGGACTCTTGGTTAGATGGCTGTGTCTTACTCCTGGCTTCACCATTTACTGGCTGTGTGACTCAGATACACCACCCATGTCAGCCTCGCCTGGAGAAAATAATACTCCCTACTTTGTAGAAATGTTACATGAGTTAATGAATCCACTTAATGTTCTTAGCAGAGCTGCCTGGCAGACCAGAAATATTCGATAAATGTAAGTTCTTTTTTATTGAAAAGTTTCACAAAGTCATGTAAGTCTGGAATGGAAGAGCCTGCAGAGATCATTTACCAGATGCCTGAATCACCTGTAGGTTGTGGCTCTTTGTTCATCCCATCTCTGAACACTTATTAGAAAGCTCATTACTTTGCACAGAACTCAGTATAGGTAACGAATTCAATATTTCTATCATTATTATAGGAAATTTATTTCTTCATAGGAAAAAAATAAAGCAGTGTTTAGATTTATTGTCTTTTTTTCATTTCTCCTACACATATCTAAGCCCTAAAACAATACACAGTGTCCTGCCACCTTAATACATGGTACCCACAGGATGTAGCCTATAGAATGCAACACTGGCTAGGAAACCTTCCTTCACCTGCCTCTCAAAGGATTGGCTGGCAAAGCCCTGCCCATTTCATCTTGCAAGGGCAGTGTGTGTTATTAATTGGCATTGATAATTAGTGTTAATTTTTAAAAGATTTTATTTATTTATTTGAGTGGTGGGGGGAGAAAGAGTGAGAGAGAGCATGCACAAGTGGGAGGGCTGGGCAGAGGGAAAGGGAGAAGCAGACTCTCCCTGAGCACGGAGTAGGACCCGGGGTTTGATCCCAGGACCCTGAGATCATGACCTGAGCCGAAGGCAGATGCTTAACCGACTGAATCACACCCAGTATTAACTTTTTTTAAATTTTAAACAAGACATGAGATTCATAACAGAGTAGCCCTACAAATAGGAAGGTAAATAAATGACTATACAGATTCAAAAGTAGCTTAATGCCTGCATGGATTTTTCCCATCATTAGCAACACCCTAAGAAAACATCAGGTCCATTCATTTCACATTTTTATATATTCCTACATAAATATTGTTTATTATAAATTAGTCAAGTTTTTGGTTGGTCTTGTTTTCAAACAAATGAGCTGACATAAATTTTCATGCACCACAAGAATCCATTTTTCTGTACCATCTTAAATGTCTTGTGAAGCTTTGTTTTAGGCAATCTCTAAAATGTTCACCCTTGATTAATTTTGAAAAGTGCTTTCAAAAACTATAACCCAAGTGGACTTTGCTTAACACATTAATTCCTCCTCCAGTTTCCAGGCACATGAACAGGGCTTGAGTCCAATCCTGTGCTTTTCTCCTTTCAAATCACTTCTCTTTAGACCAAAGGGATCTCTGCCTAGATGACGAGTCAGAAAGGGTTATGATGGACAGAGGAAAAAGGGCATCTTCACAGACAAGCTTATTGAAGGAAGAAAAATAGTCAGTAAAATTGAGTTGTCATAAGAATAGCTTGAAGCCTGTGGCATTGATTGATGAATTCCCTTTGCAGTTACTAAGGTAAACCAAAAATACACCCTTAGTTCTTTTGCCTTTTAGGTCATTCAGACAGAATGTGTTTTCACAGACAAAGCATCAGAGCAACAACAATCTGCTGAGTTAACAGAATACGATGCTGAAGATCAGTGTAAAATTTAAAAAATAAAATAAAGGCAGAAAACATTATGCTGCTCTCACTAATTAAGCAAAATATCACTTTCTTCCAATACTTCCTTGTCAAGAACAATGAATATGCATTTGAAAAAAGTCTTAAATCTGCAAGAAACTTTGAGCTCACATCGACAAAGTGACTTGGGAATTTGTGGTGATAAATGAAGTACAACCCTTAATTTTCTTAGATCTTTAGCCTGCACTTACCTCATATTATTTATCAATACTCCTTGACAAAAAAAATGCAGTGACCAGAGAATTTTCTTTGCTACAGATAAATCTATCCATGAATTTCTGGTTGAAAATAAACAAAAATTCTAGTGTGTTTCAAGAATACACAACTAAAGTCTCTTGTAGGTTGGTAACACAATTATGTAGGAGCAAATAGTGGCATAAGAAGACAATTGGGTCTTTTCTGCAATTAGTACTACAGAGAATGACTCAGTTTTAGCTATTTGACACTTACCATCATTTGCCAGATCTCATTTAATGTTTAAGTACCTTCCAGCCAACAACAAGATTGCAAATCAATTCATATAATATCTAAGGGAACATTTTAGCAATGTTTATTTTGTGGGTTCACTTTGAAATTATATTATATTCCTTAAAATTAAAAAAAAAAATCAATGCTGTTTAACAAGTTTTTAATGGCTACTCTGGATACCGAGTGACCCCTGTTAAATGTTTTCAGAATAAAATTAATAAAAGCGTCTTCTGAAGCTGGACTCCATGTATTACAAGAAACTCCAATTTTTCTCCCTCTTGTCTCTTTTGACAAGTATTCATTTGTTAACTTTACACAAAAATGAGATGCTCTCAGACGGTAGATCCACTTGTGGTGAGCACAGCATAATGTATACAGTTGTCGAATCACTAAGCTGTACACCTGAAGCTAATGTAACACTGTGCGTCAACTATACTTCAATAACAAAATAATAACATAAAAATAAATAAATTTTTAAAAATGAGATGCTCTTCTGCGGGGACGTTGGATGCCTTAGCTTTCATAAGACAATATCCACTCTACATTCAAGAAGTCTGAATGCAAAAGCATATTAAGCTAATTTTATTTAACTGGAGACATGAAGCTCCTGACTCTAGAGTTATAGACCCTGCCTGGGTCACCAACCTCCATGGTATAGAGTAACATGGGCTAGAAAAAGAAGCCACAGTTAGTTTCAGATCAGGGATGACAGCATGGGGAACTCTGTGGACCAACTCCCTGTTGAAATAGGCAGAGCTGGCAAAAACCATGAAAGAAAACATCTTAATTCTCAAGAAAGTGTCCTCAGGACATAAAGAAAATGAAGAAATTTTTCAAGAAGATCTAACACTCAGAACAGGGAGACTCTGTAGCATTTAACCCATTTAAACCACAGCTCACTTTCTCCTTTCCCTGCCTCCCCTTGGCCCAGTTCAAATTGACAGAGCCCTTTGGGTTCCTCTTCCCCTCCCAAACAAGGATTACTATCTCTCACTGAGAATCAGAGACCGCCAGCATTTCTCATCCCGCCTAACTCTGAATTGAAGAGGTTAAATTCTTGGTGAGTAAAACCAAGAAGTCAGGGGTTTCTTTCCTCCATCTGGGCCCGACTCAGGGGCCACCCCAGAACTGACAGACTGACAACCCCAGAGCTGACAGACTGTCAGCCCACCATGATCACCCTCACTCAACCTGCTTGTAGAGGAGAGGTTCCAACTGGCAGGGCCAACCAAGAGATCTAGAGGCTACTGCCCCACCCAGTACTGAGTAGCAGCTCAGAGAGCTGGCCCTGGAGGAGATGCAGTCTGTAAGAAAAGAGAGCTCAGAAGCTCTCCCCAAAGGAACTGAGATGATCTGAAATGGAATCTGTGGAAGCCAAGATAAGGGCACTCTCAAAAATAGGAGCTCCTCTTAATTAAGAGCAATAAGCTAAACTGCAGGCCAGCTAGTTTACTAGAAAGAACCAGAAAAAGAAATAGCTAAAGAAAAGCCCTCATGGGGTCAGAACAGAATTCAAAACTGGTCACAAAAATTATGCCTGCCTAAATTTAATTGGATCAGACGGCTGAGCAATGCATACTCTAGGGCATTGTTAAAAGCAATAGAGCAGTCAGTTAGTAAAATAGTAAAGTCAAAC
This sequence comes from Phoca vitulina, assembly GCF_004348235.1. Classification (NCBI taxonomy): domain Eukaryota; kingdom Metazoa; phylum Chordata; class Mammalia; order Carnivora; family Phocidae; genus Phoca; species Phoca vitulina. Next base: position 11,046,540 of record NW_022589704.1, on the reverse strand, counting down.
AGGAAGGGGTAAAATATCAAATGAAGCAGGCAGCTTAAAAGAAAGATCAGAGGAAGACAGTCAAAGAGAGACTTGCTAAGACCAATGTCATCCTAGGTGACTGTGCCCAGGCCCAAGGTTAAGCACTGAGGAGTGACACCAAAGGCTTCACGCTGTAATGGGGAAATAGATTTCACTAAAACAAAATAGCCTAATAAAAAAAAAAAAATTAAAAAAAAATCAAATAACAACAAAACAAGCCCAGGAGAGTGAGGGGGGATCAGTATACAGAGTTGCTATATTACCTAAAATGTCCACTTTTCTGAGCTGCTTAAGATGCAGAGATTCTGTGCTCATATTTCCATACCCCTCAGAGGTTCTGATAGAGTAGTTTGCACAGAGTAAAACCCAATAAATGCCAGCTGGATGAGAAAGTGTAGGCATTGCCCCTTGAGATGACCAAGGGCTAAGTGGCCTGGCTTGATGCTAGAGACATACCAGATCTTAATGACATTTATACCTACAAATGATGATGTAACCAGATATGTTAGACACAATCAACAGTAATTTATAGACAAACATGTGACAATCTTAAATTTACTAAAAACAACCAATAAAGCTAAATATCTTGGAACTTTTCAATAATACTAATTTAGGGTCTTCAGCTTGGATTACTAATGCAAGTCCCTTATGCCTCAATCCTACAATGAAGAAATTGTATACTTTTTATGACATTCTGACACAATAATTATAATATTTTACAGAGGTGGGGACCTACCATAAAATTGAAAAAGTATACTCACTGCACGAAGAGCTGGTGGATTTGGGGTTTAGACTTGGCCTTGCTACTACTAATTTACTCCGGAGCTCTGAGCAACCCTTTCTCTTCATTGCAATTTTTTCTCCTCACCTGAAAAGTGAGAAGGATGGGCAATATACCTTCTTAGGTTTATTCCAGTTTTGGGGTTTTGCGATGTCACAAATGGAAGCTTAGCCACTTAGTTTGGCAGAATAGGAGAACACTAGTTCATTCTGTTTGCTTAGCATGTGGTGTAAATATGCGCTCCAGTTAATATTAGATTTCAGCGTTACCAGTAGACTCTGGCAAATAAATATTGTGTTTCTTTTTTTTTTTTTTTAAGATTTTATTTATTTATTTGAGAGAGAGAATGAGATAGAGAGATCATGAGGGTCAGAGGGAGAAGCAGACTCCCTGCTGAGCAGGGAGCCCAATGCGGGACTCCATCCCGGGACTCCAGGATCATGACCTGAGCCGAAGGCAGTCGCTTAACCAACTGAGCCACCCAGGCGCCCAAAATATTGTGTTTCTAATGTCAAAGTGTTTCTTCACTGGCCTGTGATTTAGCGTAGCACTTTAAAAATTAGGATAGCGATCGTGAATCAACTCCTTTGGACTTCATATTCAGTCCAATCGCAAACTAAAGCCATGGTCTTGAATTAGACACTGAACTGATTCAGCAGCCCCTGGAGGAATTCTGTGATGCTGAGGGCGGTAGTGGGGACTGGGAATATAATTATTCCTACCACCAGAACCTTAAAATAAATCTAGGAATTTGTTGCTGCAAAAGATTTCAGGAGGAAAAGATACCAGGGCCTTAGGGTGTTCTTTGCTTTTCTGTTTTGCTTTGTTTTTTTCCCCTTCTTTGTGTTTGCTTTTGATTTTTGCATATTAAATCATTAGAAGAAATATGTGGGATATTAGGCAATAAAACAGTAACAGTGAGAATGGAAATGCACAGCCAGACTTGAAAAATCAAAACGGCTTTTGGTAGCCAATTAGAGATGAAAAGTAAAGGAGAAACATGAGTGTGATTCTAAGGGGCATAACATGGGGAAATGTGTAGATTACAAAACCATCAGTGGAAATTGAAAATTTAGAGGGCAGAACATATTTTTAGATACTTACCTCCAGTTATATTGAATTTGGGTTATTTCTGAGATGTTCAGGTGGGTGTATCCAACAAGTACCTAGAAATAAGTCTACAGTACACAGCAGTCACAGGCATATAGATGTGGCTAAAATCATGAGATATGGATGAATGATCCAGTGAAAGCAATCAGCAAGAAGGGACCAGGCTTTTGCACAGATCATTGGAAAATGCCACCACAAAGGGCCAGGTGGTGGAGAGCAAAAGTGCAGGAATAAGACAAAGAAGTAATGATCCCAGAAGCAGGAAAACAATTAGAATAATAATGTTCTTGAAGTCATGGAGAAAAGAGCTAGTTTTCAGAATCTGGATGAGGGTTATGAGTTCAGTGAGTTCTGCCAGGTAATATAAATAGTGAAAACACATCAGTGGATTTGGTGACACTAATAAGAACAATTTCAACAGAATGGTGAGACAGCCAGGTAGTAGCCAGGTAGCAGAGACAGTATACTTTTTATTTGTTTTTAAGTTTGGTGATCAAGAGAAGGAGGAATGTATGATGAATGGTTTCACAGGCAGAGAGGGGCAAGGAAAGTGTCTTTTGCTTGTCTCGATATGTGCTTTTTAAAGAAGATTTGGAGTAACATAAGTATATGTAAGAATGGAAAAGTATATATAAGTAATAAGAACGCAGTGGTGAACAGTACTTTTATTTTTTTAAAGATTTTTTATTTATTTATTTGACAGAGAGAGACACAGCAAGAGAGGGAACACAAGCAGGGAGAGTGGGAGAGGGAGAAGCAGGCTTCCTGCTGAGCAGGGAGCCCGATGAGGGGCTCGATCCCAGGACCCCGGGAACATGACCTGAGCCAAAGGCAGACGCTTAACGACTGAGCCACCCAGGCGCCCCGAACAGTACTTTTATTAAGAACGATGACCACTTGTTCTCTTTAAGACAAAGCAATTTTGAAGCACTACAATATTGAAGTAATTGACAAACTAGCTGTCAGTTCCAAATAAAGTAAGGAATGCAGGAAATTACAGTGAGTTTCCCAGGAATTAATCTGAAAGAAGAATGCAATATTTTTTCCTGAGTTGTCATGAATAAGCAATGCTTAAAAGATGAAATGACGGTTTTGTGTGAACATAGTTGGACTAAAAAAGTATAAGAATTTTTGAGGCAGGAGGCTGGCTCCAGGGCAGCCTAGGAAAAGGAAATAGCATGGGCAAAGGGACACTGATGTTTAAAGAATGGCAAGTATTCCAGCGAACTTGGGGAAAGGGTGGTAGCAGGGAGTGAGGGTTGATCAAGAGACAAATTTGGACAGGGCAGATGGTGGAGGGTCTTGAAGTGGATGCTTGAGCCCAAATATGTTTATTGGATTAATTTATTTTATTTTATTTTTTTATTATGTTATGTTAATCACCATACATTACATCATTAGTTTTTGATGTAGTGTTCCATGATTCATTGTTTGCGTATAACATCCAGTGCTCCATTCAATACGTGCCCTCTTTAATACCCATCACCAGGCTAACCCATCCCCCTACCCCCTCCCCTCTAGAACCCTCAGTTTGTTTCTCAGAGCCCATAGTCTCTCATGGTTTGTCTCCCCCTCTGATTTCCCCCCCATTGGATTAATTTTTATCTTTTGGACCATTCTTTTTTGGTTGGGTCTTCATGAAGTGAATTGTTTACTTACTAGACCAACACTTTCAACAGAAATATATCCAATATAATATTATAAAATGTATATATATATATAATATATAGTATATATTATATGTATATGCATACATGAATATATATATATATATATACATATATGCACACATATGAATAAGGGAAATAAGTTGGCATAATCCACTGTCCTTTATTTTCCAGATTAGTTAAGACTTTATTTTCCAAATCATCTTCAGAGAGTAAGGCCACAGAAGAAGGTGTTGTCTACTCATGGAGAGTGGTAAAAATCCAGACACGCTAATTCAGGTAATGAGAAGGAGGGTTCTAATAATGTACTTGGTCCTACACTAACATACTTTTTGAGCTGGAAAGCATTTGAGGGATTGTTTAGTGACAGAAGTCCTGAATTCAAATGCAAATAGAAATTGGCAGGTAACAAAAATGACACCAGCTGTGCACAAGATGAAATGGCAGCTGTCAGAAACTGGAGTCTTACCAGCTCATTCCATCCCATAGACGTGCTCTGTTTTGTTTATACAATGTTGAAAGAAAATTTTATTACTGGTCAATTTTTAGAAGTCAGATTTCATGTAGAAAACAAAATTTCTGACTTCTCTTAAAAATGAGGAGCCCTTCAACCTAGGACCCACATTCCCATCTGGAATAGAGATGAGCTGACATGCCTGTTCTTTCTGGTTTGTGGGGGAAAGGGTGGAAGGAAATAACCTGGGTACCAAGAGTCGATCCATTAGGTATCAGAATCAGGGTGCTTTTCTTTCTTGTTGCTTTCCAATTGTCTGTTACGTAACTGCATTATATTTGATAAAAGAAGGAAGATATGTTATAAATAAATGTAATACACCTCAATCTAGAAATTGGTTGCCTGGGATATTCCAGTGATACTGGATTCTATGTGTGGGACCTTGACCTACAGGTAGGTATTTTGAACTGGTTTTGGCTGTCTCATGAACTTTCATTTTCAGTCCTTCCTCCCAGTGCTTATGGCCATTGATGAGGGTAACAGGTGAGCGAGGATAATTTGGGAGTAGTGGAGGCTGTGCTTTCCTTCCGTGTCTCTGCAGGCGTGAGGGGAGCTCAAGTTGAAGCCTATGAATAGTAGATACTTCAGGAGAGACTAGGGGTTAAAGCTGAAGAAACTTTAGAGCAGCAATTGCAACTAGGTGAGATTTTGCCCCTCATCCACCACCCCCAGCTAGGAGAGATTGGCAACATCTGGAGGCATTTTTGGTTGTTACAACTGGAGAGTAGATGCTACTGGTATCTACTAGGTGGAGACCAGGGATGCTGCTAAATACTTTACAATGCACAGGAAAGCCCCCCACAACAAAGAATCATTCAGCCTAATCAAACAATAGGGTCAAAGGTTGTTGGCTCCTGCTTAAGAAGAATTCATCTCTGGGTGCCTAATAAAACTACCCAAACCACTACTGACTTAGGCTGTCTGCTGGGTTATTGTTTTAAACTAAACCCTAGGCACAACTTAGCAAGGGGCAAACTTGCCTTCGTCCCTTCTGGACACTTCAGATGCTTCTGGAAAGTACACTGAATGCCTCCAGATAATTTGACTCAATTTCAACCAGCCAATGTGCTCAGTACTGTCTGAAATGTAAAGTAAATGTAAAAGTAAAGTAATGTAATGTAAAATGTAAAGTAAATGTAAAAAGGGCTGCCTCTGGTCTTAATAAAGAGAATAATATTCAAGTATGGAAGAGCAGAAATTCTTCTTTTAGCACTTTCTTATTTCCTAATAAACCTCTAGGTTGAGCTTGTGTCATTGTTACAAAAGAGAGAAATAGTATTCCAGGGGCTCTGAACTAAAAAGCAGACATCTTACAGTAGTCATTAGTGAGGCCCACTTTTTAAATTTCTTCTTATTTATTTTTTTTAAAAAACTTAAGACTCTAAATTGTAAAAAAAAAAAAATGCTATTACTTATAACTAGTTTTCTTGGGATTCTGGAAGAACTGATTAAGAAAGACATGTTGATCCAAACAAACAATTCTACTAAAAAGAAATAGAAATTATATAGTCAATATCCTTGAAGCTGAAAGGTATTTAATGAGGAACATTGTTTATTGTTTTTAGTTTTTCTTGATTGATAGCTTTTCCACTCAGAGGAAAATTGCTATACTAGCAGGAATTGTATGAAATTTGAAATTCAAAGCTATTCTGAGCTATTTTAATAATAAAATGAATTTTAAAGAGAAATAGTATGAACACCCAGGTTTAAATGTACACTCAGGTCTATTCATCCGACTGTACTGTAAGCACAAAAATATCAGGATACATAAAATCCTCCATTATGTATTTGAAACTCAGGTTTACATGCTTAAATGATAATCTCTTGCTTTGGGGGGACCCTGGGACATGGGGATTGCCATATGAGCACTTATCAGAATACCCCATGCTCAGTTGCAAATCCTTTTTTTCTATCTACACACCCTTTTTGGTTTGACTGATCTTCTCTACTCTCTGAGGGTCCCCGTGAAGACCCTCAAATCTCTTATCTCTCAACCTGATCTTTCCAGCAACTCTAAGTTGTACACCTAACTGCCAACTTGACATTTCCACTTGGATGACTAGAAGATATTCAGCACCATCCTCCTCCTCCCACCTCCAACTTGCTCTCCCCATCACAGTCAATAAAACTTCCATCCATCTAGGAGCTTTAGCCCAAATAATAGGACTTAATTCTTGATTTCTCTCTTTCCTTCATCCTACTGATTAACCTGCCTTGTTTAATATATATTATGTACAATATTGGAGCCTATTTTTTATACATAATTACATTGTGAGCCTCTATTTCCATGTCCTGAAATATTTTTATTTTATAAAACTTTGTAAAGAAAGCATTAATCCTCGTGGTATAAATGTCCAATATTTATTTAACCATTCCCGTACTATGGGGCATGCAAGATTTTTCTATTTTTTGCCATCACATGCTGTTGAATTCATTGAATACTTAATCATATTTACTATGTGCAGGCACTGTTCTAAAACTTTAGACATGTTAATGCATCTAATCCTTACAATCCATGAGATAAATACTATAACATCTCTATTTGACAAATGAGAAATCTGAGACACAGAGAGACTAAACAGCTTGCTCAAGATTATGTAGCTAGAAAGGGGAGGTGGAATTCAAATCAAAGTACCCTGACTCCATGTTCCTGAGTCCATGTTTTAAGTCAATCTGGTGTGTTGCCTTGGGTACATTACTTTGCGCGTTGACTGTATTTTACATCAGTCTGCACATAACTCTGGCCATTTCTTTAGAAGTGGATCAATAGTCATGAATATTTAAAATGTTTTGGACAGTACACATTACAAAGCTTTTATCCAGGAAGGTTATACTAACTTTGTCAATTTCTACTCCTTATGTCGGTTGTTGAGAGTGTCCTCTTAACTGTGCTTACATCAACACTGGGTATAATAATTTTTACAATCTTAACAAGTTTATTGGAAACAAATTTTGTAATAGTTATAGTTGATTATCTTTGATTATCAGAGCAGTTAATTTTTTTTCAAGTCTAGAATAACAATTGTATTATTCAGTGAATTTCTTTTTTTTAAAGATTTTATTTATTTATTTATTTATTTATTTATTTATCTGAGAGAGAGAACAAAAGCAGGTGAGAGGTACAGAAGGAGAGGGAGAAGCAGACTTCCCACTGAGCAGGAAGCCTGACGATCATGACCTGAGCCAAAGGCAGACACTTAACCAACTGAGGCACCCAGGTGGCTGTTCAGTGAATTTTTTATGTTTGGCTTTTTGCCAACTCTACTGTTGGAAATTTCACTTTTTCATAATGAATTGTGGTCACTCTTTATGCACTGAGATTAACATCGTGAGGCTGTCATATATATATATATATATATATATATATATATATATACAGTTGTTATTTGATTTTTCATTTTGTTTCTATTGTTTACTGAAGTATAAGCACTGAAAAATTGGTTTCTGCAGTTGCATCAAACTTAAATAGTCATATAAATAACCACCTAGATTTCCCTCTTAATGTTTTTTCATATTATGAATTATTAGTAATCTCATTCCACTTGTTTAAGTAATGGTTAGATATACACCGTAATTCCCGCAGCCAATAAAGAAAGTCAAGGATCTTAATTTTAATTATGCAGCATTTTACCTATAACATAAGCGATAGAACATGAACTCAATTTTCAATTAAAATAAACTTGTAAAAACTCCCTCTTAGTTTCAGGATCCATGGCATTGATAAATGTTCAGACTAGGTCTAACGTCTACACCCACATTACTACGTACTATTTGTCCACACACTGTAGGTGTCGCCCTCAAGTTGTATCAGAAGCTCTATTCAGTTTTATTTATCATGTTGCTAGGTGTCAGTTTCTTGCACGTGACCTCATGGATTTAGAGCCGCCTAGTTGCTTTGGTGGGTGGCTCTTTTCTCTACCACCCCTCTGTGTCATGCTTTATCACAAAGTGTTCTTTCTCATTTATTAGCTTCTAGAGGCTTGGCAAAGTTTAGTGGAACTTTTTTTCATTGAGAGTCAAAAATTTTCCCTGGGACTCACGGATTTCCCAAGGAGCCTCAGGAGCTACTGCCCAGGGCAAGGTGAGGCCACACAGACCACTTGTGGGCTTCTGCTCCACGGCACTCAGAGCCGCCTTGCTTTCTCGGTTTTATCTAGGGCTGGGTTAAGAAGCAAGCCTCCAAAAAGTTCTTCTGGACCAATCAATGGTGGGGGGTGGGTACCCAAAGCCCTGGAAATCAACATGGAAGACATGTAACTTACCAAAACTTCTGTTCAAGAGCAGTCCTGGATGAAGTTGGCAGGAATAATCTACCAGGGCTGAGGGCTGAGAGCTCCCTCTCATGTGGGCAACCTGACAGTGTACTGTCTCCTGAGACTGGGTCCACTTAAATACGGGGCTTTCGTTCTACTCAGTCTGGCTGACTTCCACTGCCAGCATTTGGTTTTTCACTTTTATGGGGGCAGCATTTAGTTTCTCCTTGAAAATTGTTGAATAAATATTTAAAGAACATTATTGTGCAGTTGGTACCAAATTAGTAGCCTGAACAAGGGTTTCTGCAGCTCTGGGTTCAATCCTGGTTTTAAATATTTATGTTCCACACTGAAGTATGTAGGGATAAAGGGGCATTGTGTCTGCAAATCATTCTCAAAAGTTTTAGAAAAAAAAATGCTATATGGACACTTACAGATGCATATACACACACAAAAGGGAAGGAGAAGCAAATATATGGGGAACCTGGGAATTCTAGAAATTCCTGCAATTTTTCTGTAAGTCTAAAATTAAAGAATTTAGGGGCGCCTGGGTGGCTCAGTCGTTAAGCGTCTGCCTTCGGCTCAGGTCATGATCCCAGGGTCCTGGGATCGAGCCCCGCATCAGGCTCCCTGCTCAACAGGAAGCCTGCTTCTCCCTCTCCCACTCCCCCTGCTTGTGTTCCCTCTCTCGCTGTGTCTCTCTCTGTCAAATAAATAAATAAAATCTTAAAAAAATATATCTTTAAAAAGAAACTAAATCAGTTTTTAATTAAAAAAAAAAGTCAAGAGACTTGAAAAGTCCAATTCCTACCCCTTGTGTTAAGGACCTCTATTAAGATAATGTCTCAGCTGTTGGGTTTGGAAATTGGCTTCCAATTCCATTACCCTTCTCCACATTTCCTTCTTTTAAATAATCAGGTTAGGGGCACCTGGATGGCTCAGTTGGTTAAGCGTCCAACTCTTAATTTCAGCTCAGGTCATGATCTTGGGGTTGTGAGATGGAGTCCATTGTTGGGCTCCGCACTCAGCTCCGGGTTGGCTTGTCCCTCTCCCTTCCCCTTTACCCCTCCCCTTGCTTGCTCTTTCTCTCTCTCTCTCAAATAAATAAATAAAATCTTAAAAAAAAAAATGAGGTTAAAAAAAAAGACCCTGAAGGTTAAGGTTAGTGTATTAATTTTTTTTTTTTCAGAATGGCAAATTAGAAAGAAAATGAAGTTTGATAAGAGAATGCTATTTAGGAAAACATAAGCTAATTGTTTATATTTGATACCTGGTGAAAAACTTTTAAGGGTGACTTTTAGGGGGTTTCTCGAGCCAGACTTCCTGGCAAGCTGTTCCTGTTTGGTGTGCCTATCATATTTCTGACTACTTCAAACTACTCTTCATTAAGGCTCTTCATTTTAGCTGTGAAATGAATGCAGTTCTCTATTGAAATAATAACTAAAAAAACTCTTCGCTTGATGCTTGAGAACAAACAGTCATACTGACCCAGGAGCACCACACCCTGAAGGTTTTCCAAGTCTGAGTTTGTCCCTCAATAAAAATTTTAAGTGGACATCTCGAATTCAGAAAATGTTGGTACGCTGAGGTTCTTAGTTCTAAAAAACTACAAGTCCAGACACTTGGAATTCAGTATATTGGATCCCAAGCCAATCAAAACTGGTTCTCAAAAAGTTGGCTGCTAATTTTGATAGGGAAGAAATCAGTTAAAAAAGCAACGATTAACACAAGAGCTATGAACAGAGTACAAAGTGATAAAATATGAGCCAATATTGTAACAGGTTACTCAGATTCTGTTCTGGTTATTTGAAAAGAGATTTTTTCAAACTGAAAAAATGATTTTATTAAACTGAATTTTTAAATGAAACTTGAATAAAGATATTATTTTAAAATACAATAATTTTTCCCTTAAATTATACCTTTTACTTTCATCCTGCTATGGAGAATTTTGTTTTTGAAAGGCAATTAAGTACATGAATTAATAAAACCTGAAAAAAAACACACCAAAAAACCCCAAAACCCAGGAGCACCTGGGTGGCTCAGTCGGTGAAGCGGCTGCCTTCGGCTCAGGTCATGATCCCAGGATCCTGGGATCAAGCCCCACATGGGGCTCTCTGCTCAACGGGAAGTCTGCTTCTCTCTCTCCCTCTGCCTGCTGCTCCCCCTGCTTGTGCTCTCTCTTTCTCTGTCAAATAAATAAGTAAAATCTTAAAACAAACAAAACCCCCAAACCCTGACCATTTTGGCCACTCCCTATGTATTGTTGTTCGATTAAGAGGTCCTGGTCCTGATCTCCATAGCTCACCTCTATTTCGCCTCTAGAATTGCTTCCCTCCAGCAATGTCTAACTCTGGACTCTGTTTTCTCTTCTCACCCTAGAAATCTGTGCCAAGTCAGAAAGAGAGAAAGGACTCCCACTTTAAGAAAATGGGACTAAAGGATACTTTGGAGAGATTGGGGGCTGGCAACTTTGCCATAGGGATTTTGAAATTTCTTTTAGCTTTAGAGTCATGGACAATTTTTATAAACATCGTGGGAAAAAAAATCTTCCAGTATGCCTTTTATTAGTTTTAGGATTTTTCCCCTTTTGGAAAGAATAGAAAGAACTGTAAAGGCAGGATGAATCAGCTCAACCTCACTGATGTCATCTGACACTATAAAGGGACCAAAAATTAAGGAAGGAAGTCATATGGTTTTAACTCCAAATTTGAATCCCTTGGGATTGGTGGGGAGTGGGAGGAGAGTTCTCTTCACTTAGGGAGATCCAATGGTAATCTTGAATCTGGCTATAAATTAAACATTTCTAATTGCAGAGTTCTAATCCAGATTCCAAAAACAGAAAGTTTCGAGAAGACCTCTTTGCCCTCCACTACACAATTTTTCGTGCCCCAACTTTCATGCTTTCTCCAAATGGGAGCCTTCGGTTTTTAAAGGTTTTATTTATTTATTTGAGAGAGAGAGTGGGGGGAGGGGCAGAGGAAGAGAATCTCAAGCAAACTCCCAGCTGAGTGTGGAGCTCAACTCAGGGCTCCCTCTCACATCCCTGAGATCACCACTGAGCTGAAATCAAGAGTCTGACGCTTAACAGACTAAGCCACCCAGGCGCGCCTCCAAGTGGGAGACTTCTTAATACAGGAGCTGCTTGGAGGACAATTTTTTTCCAGAATGTAGCTGGAAAGCCTTTACGCTCCATTTTTCTCCCTTTTACAATGGACAGCTGTGTGATTAGAATTCTGTATCCACAAATGTCTGCATTTTCTAACTTACCTCAGAAGTAAATTCGCAAAGGAGGTATCACTATTAAATTACTTGCCTCCTAATCCTTTTTGTTTTCCCCAAAGATTTTTAGACAGCAACCAGTTATCTGGATAAGGGATTAAAAGTCCTAAAAGTAGCGGGATTAAAATCATTTGCCTAAACAAAGAGATTGAAATAAGTCTGTTGAATGGACTCTGCTTTCCTTGTGCGACGAGACTCTGCGGTGTGAAATGTTTTACATCCTCTGTCTGCCAGTTCTAGTTCTGCCCATTTTATATAAAAAGCTTCTTCATCCCATTTTCAGCTTCCTTCTTTTTTTTGTTTTAATTTTTTTTTTCTTTTAACAGAAATGCTGGCATTCAACTTACCTCCAAGAATAGCTCAGAGCTGAAGTTCTCAGTTTAGTCATGAGAATTACATTTCTCTCCGCTTTGGAAATACTCTTCCCCAATCTCTCTAATTATGACCCCATAAGGGCGAGGTGATTTCAATTAAAATGAAACATATCGCTTTGTAGAACATACAGGAAAGAGCATCTTTGAACAGGAAAAAGAAATCATATTGTTGATTTCTCATGTCAATAATATGTACCCACATATTACGATAAGAATTTTGTTTATAAGAACATCTCTTCCTTGAAAAAGAAGGTTTTGTATGTAAAGCTCAGCTCCAGTATATTAAAATGCATGCCTGTACATTTCTTAGGTTTAAAGGTTTTCAGATGATGACTATAACTTATAAGAATGGTAGAACATTTTTACACAATTTTCGTGTTGGAAAATAACCCACTAGCAGCAGTTATAAAATATATTGAAAAGAATCCAAGAGGGCTCTTGAATGGTCTCTTATTTCTCATCATACAGTTCTATATCTGAATCGTTTTCTCAGTCAGTTTTGAAAATATAAACATCATTTTTCCTTTTCAGAGAATTGATCAGGTTAATTTACCCACTGAAATGAGCAAAATGAGAGTAGAAACATGAGCTCAGCATGCTATTTTGTTAACGGTCTGTGCAAACCAGTTATGCATTTTCTGAAACGATACTTTCCTAAGCTTGTATTTAATGAATTATGAAACTTCCATCTTTAGCATGAGCACACGTGCCGGACTCCCTGCTTTCTCAAAGTAGACCCTGAGAGTTGTGTTTACTTACGGTAGCACAGTTTTCAGACTTGTCTTCCACAAAACCAATCTGGCAAGGCGTCCTTTGATTCTGTAGCCAGTAGTCTGTAGACTCAAGCAGGCTGTTGCTGCAAAGAACCTGGAGGGAATCGAGAAAACCTTCTTAGTGTTACACGGCCAGGCTTTCTATTTCAACAAGCAGCTGTTTTCTGAAGAATGTAGGTGTTTTCTTCACCTCAGAGCATCTGGATACTGGAAAAAAACTTACATGATAATAGCACCTCTAGAATGTGTAAAATATTCAACCAGGAGCTGGTTTTAGAGGAATACATTGATGTTAATACTGATGTTTCTTCTGTCATCAAATCCAACATCTGGAAACTTCAATGATGTCCAATGTGTGGAAACTTCAAATGATTATTTTGGAGTATGGTTCAATTGATAATGAGGATCAAAGTTCATTTTAGTGCTAGTGCACTCTATGAATATTTTCCATCTTAAAAAAAAAGTGTTTTTCCTTTTGGTGCAATATTGCTACTGAAATGATATTCCTTCAGCTTTAGCTTTGCCAACATGTCTGTGAAATAGGGTTCAATTCTTACAGAATACCTAAGGTACTATGTTAAGTTTAAAAATTATTAAGAATAGGGCGCCTGGGTGGCTCAGTTGGTTAAGCAACTGCCTTCAGCTCAGGTCATGATCCTGGAGTCCCGGGATCGAGTCCCACATCGGGCTCCCTGCTCAGCGGGGAATCTGCTTCTCCCTCTGACCCTCCCCCTCTCATGCTCTCTCTCTCCCATTCTCTCTCTCAGATAAATTAAAAAAAAAAAAAATCTTAAAAATTATTAAGAATAAGTAAAGTACATCATGACAATCATTTTCCATGTCAAAACAGTACAGTAAAGCAAAACAAATTTGAATACATGAATCAAAAAAAAAACCCAAATATGATTAACAAATGGCTGGTTTCTGGGCTTGGATTTTAAAGCAAGGAAGAAAAATTATATTTCTGAGACAAGATATTTTGAAGATGCAATCTCATGAATAACCAAACAATTCAAATTCTAATGTGTTTTAACATTACCCAAACAGTGTATAAGATTTTTCCCATCTTATGTGAGATTTCCAATGCTCTCCTGGGGTCCTCTACTTTATTAGGGTACACATCTGCTAATATTTGACTCACTACATTCACTTAAGCAATAGAACAGATTTAATCAGTTTGGTTATTGCCACAAAATAGAATGACACTTCAATTACATTTCATCTGTATAACAAAGGATTGTCTTATGCTGTAAAGATAAAAACACATGAATTTTTGTCTCAGTGTGAGTTAACCAAATATAATTATGACACATCTTTCCATAATACTTTTTGTTTTTGCTGAGAAATATTACTGCTTTTAAATCTTTTCCCACTCAGTTTTGTTATTACTAGAGATGACAGATTTCCATTGTCCTTTTCTAGAATAGTACAAAGAGCCACATAGTGGACAAGCAGGTAATTGAATGATGAACTTGGACTATGATCGCGGACTAAAGTTGGTGACAGAGCTTCTCAATTCTCTTGCAGATTTTACCTAAACTGTGGTTCTCAAAGCACAGGCTGGGCCCCCAGGGGTCCCCGAGGTCTTCCAAGGATGCCAGCTGTCAAACTACTTTTATAATAACAGGAAGACTTTATTTGTCCATTTCACTGTCACGGTCTCTTAAGTTTCCTGCGGAGTTCTCCAGGACCCACGCCAGATGTCAGGGCACAACTTGGCCTCATACAGAAGCCAACAGCAGAGTCTGGTTGCCCAATGTCAAGTGGGACATTAAGGAGATTTGCTAAAACTGTAAAATGAAGTCACTCCTCTTCTCACTAAAAGAGGTTTTTTTCTAAAAAACTATTTTTATTTTACATAAAAAACATGCATATTAATTCCTGTGTTGTTCATTTTAGCCATTTTTTTTTTAATAAAGAAGATGTGGTATACATACAACAGAATATTAGCCCTAAAAAAGAATGACATCTTGCCATTTGCAACGACATGGATAGATCTAGAGAGTATAATGCTAAGCGAAATAAGTTAGTCAAAGAAAAACAAATACCATATGATTTCACTCATATGTGGAATTTAAGAAACAAAACAAATAAGTAAAGGGGGAAAAAGAGAGAGAGAGACAAATCGAGAAATAGACTTAATTATAGAGAACGAAGTGATGGGTATCAGAGGGGTGGGGATTGGGGGATGGGTGAAATAGGTGATGGGGATGAAGGAGTGCACCTGTCGTGATGAACATCAGGTGTTGAACAGAAGTGTTCAATCACTATATTGTACACCTGAAACTAATATTACATTGTATGTCAATTAACTGGAATTTAAATAAAACTTAAAAATATGCATATTAACATGTAATGTGTTTATTATTGTTTTCAAAGTATTTTTAAAATAAAAATTATTATTTTAAAATAAATAATAAAAAAACCTTTCTTAGCTTTAATTGATAATTTGAAAAATGTCAGAAAGTATAATCCCTATAAACAAAAGCTTTGTGAGGTCCCCAATACTTTTTTTATAGTATAAGGGAATTTCAATTCCAACCCTCCAAAATTGAGAACTATTAATCTAGACTCACTTTATTTAAAGTAGAAAAAGGCTCTTGGTCCACCCCACTCCTCACTCTTAATCACTTTCACTTCCAGCATGGAATAAGAGTTTAAGAACATGCGCATAAGTGGTCTGAGTTGAAATCCTAGCTTAGTAATTAATGGTTATTCTACCAAGGTTATTTGGGCAGCTGACTTTAATTCTGATTTCAGCTTCCACACTCGTGGAAGGAGAAAATAATACTCACCTGGTAGGATCACTGACTATTCAGAGAGATGACAAGTGTCATACACTGTGGCATGCAGATAGTGGGTTATCCTCTTTTCACTATTACTATTTGTAATGAACTACAAAGGGAAATAGAAAATTGAATGCTTTCGCTTGAAATTAGTGGATTGAAAGCATTTCAGATCTGTGAAGACAAATTGTCTTTAGCAAATATTCTAATCTAAGGTGTGATGTTGGTTCTGCATTTTGTAGTATTAATAGTTACAGCTACTATTTTTTGTATGCTTAGAATGTGCTGGAAAAATGTGCTAAATTTTTCTTTCTATCTTTTTTTTTTACCTTTTAATTTAATCCTTATTGCAATGCTACAAGGTAGAAGTTATTTTAAAGATAAGGATCTTCACAGAAATTGTTCTTTTGAAGGTGAAGATCTTGAGGCTCAGAGAGATTTGAGTTTCTTTCCCAAGTTGCTCAGAAACTGGCTTTGGATTTGGTTTTGAAGGTACCAAGGCCTTTAAGTGAAATAATTTAATTATGCTGCCTTCCATAACCCATGCAAAATGACTCTAATTTGGGGTATGTTTCTCAAAAGTTATGGACATCTCATTTTTGTTAATATAACTATGCCTTCTTATGGACTTCCATTTTTTTTGTTAAGAGAGAGAGAGCATGAGCAGGAAGGGTAGAGGTAGAGGGAGAGAGAGAATCTTAAGCGGGGTCCATGATGTGGGGTTCAATCTCATGATCCTGAGATCATGACCTGAGCTGAAATCAAGAGTCGGACACCAACAAACTGAGTCACCCAGGCACCCCTATGGACCTCCATTTTAAAGCTGTTTTCCATGAGTGAAATTCTGAAGTGACACTTTTAAGGAGAAGAAACATTTTGTAATGTAAATTATAATAATTAAATTAACCCACTTGGCAAATATTATCAGTATTGAATTTCTCAAAGAAAAACATGGTTTTACATCTGTGTTAACACTGAAAGAAACCCATATTGTCATGCCTCTGCTCTTTGCCTTTCTGTGATCTTTAAAATTTAGAACACCCATGAGTGAAACAAGTTTTCCTTCATTCTGAACCATAAGAACGTTAGAGACTTAAAATGGAGGCATCAAATGAACATACTAGTTAACTATACTTTACTGTGCAGTATAATAAACACTCTGACTATAATCACTTCTTAGTTATTTCAAAGCTCACTCCTCAAAAAGTAGCCACTGGACGTCTTCTACTTTTTATATATTCAAAGCACATAGAATTATGGTTGCGACAAAATATGTCAACAAAAGGAAGCAACTGTCATTTATCAGAGCATATGAACTATTTTTGTCCAAGGTCAGCCTTAGGAAGGGGACAGAGTTCAGACACAAGTCACTTGGGTCTTTCAGAAAGTGGTAACTGGGTTGGCATGTTTTCCTGGTGAAACACTGAGAAGCAGAGATGGAGACACCCAAAGGCCTCAGCCTGTCACCTCCCACTGTGAAATGCCCAAAGCTGTGATAGACACTGCCTCATGACGAGGCCGATGGAGACAACAGCTGGCTAACTTGCCGGATTTCTCCTGCATTTAACTTCTTCAACAGAGAAATGAGGGCAGAACAATGAATCTGTCAAGTCTTCTACTTTAAGGGTATTTTTGTACCTATTTTTAAAGTAAATAATAACTGAAAATATGCAAAGACCTTGTTCTGTCCTATCCTAGCAGTGAGGAAAGTCAAGAGCTTTTTGGATCCGCTTACTCAGTGGAAAATGCTAGAAAGACTGCCTGTTTGGCTAGTCCATACCCCTGGGATACTGAGTGTCTTCTCTATGGTACATCTTTGCTTCAGAGGAAATAGAAATGGCAGAAAAAAGAAGTGGAATTTAAAATGAAACCTAAGTCTTTCAGTGCTTTAGAAGAAATATTTTGAAAGGAGCTTTGATGAGAGTATTCACTCACTATGTAATTAAAATTTGAATTTTATTCATCATAATTAAAGAAATAGTTCACTTGATTATGTTAATAATTAAAGTTGCCCCATACATTTCATTAATAGAGATATAATACCTATATTCTTGACTAAATAATACTACATTTATTGAGAATGTTCTGGGCTAAGGCCTTAAGATATATTATCTGAATTAAACCTCTAGACATACAAGGTAGAATTTAAGGCCCATATATGTAATGTGCTTAAAACAAGAGAACCTATAGCAAGTTTTCAATAAACATTAGCTATCATAACAATGATTATTCTCTTTCTCCTGGGCTTAGAGGGGTCACTAATTTGCCTAGTTAGTGGAGAAGTAGGATTTGAGCCGGGCTCTCCAATTCCAAAGCCCTCATTAGCCGGTGCTCCATTTTAAGTTGGTAAAATTACATAATTTCTTATCCTTGTGTTCTAAGGCATCCCAGTCTATGCATTTATTCATGTCTCTCTCTCAGGACGCTGGTCTGGGTGGTAAGGAGGTTTGAGTTCCAGTCCTGAGCCTACTGTCTGTTTGGTTAAATCACTCACTAGCTTCCAGCCTGTTTTGTAAACAATTAATTCATGTGATCTGAAGGCATGTAACTTCTACACTGAGCAGCATGTAACTCTCCCCCTCGTCCTCCTGCTTGCCCTCGCCCTGCCTCCTCTTCTCTCAGATATATGAAAAGCAAAATAAGCAAAGAGAATAAAAATTCAGCCTTCAATAAACCATTTAGCATCATATGTTAGGCAATTTTAACCTTTGAAGAGCTTTTGGTCTAATGGTTTAGACAAACCATCAGACACAGGAATGCTAGAAGGAAGAATACATACTTGAAAATCTAATGATTTTGAAGCCTTATGAATATGATCTCCCTGCTGAGAGAGTCACTTTCTGAGGGGGAGAAGAGAAAAACTCATCAGGTTCTCAATGGCTCATTTATTTATCTGCTATTTTTAGTTTCAGGTTTACTTATTTCAGATGAAGAGCTAATAATGAATGTGTTGTGTGTTCACAAACTTGAAGTAATAATGACACATTTTCTCTTGAAAATGCATGGGTGTTCTAAACAATGAAGAAAGATCTATCTGCTCTATCTTATAGTGATTCCTCTTTTTTATAGAGATCCAAGTTACATAAATTTACTTTTGACATGGAATGGGGAGGGAGAAATAAACTCTTAGTAACCTGGACACATCTAAGCTGTGCCTTAAATCTTTTTTCAAAAAGTAACCTAGGTTGGAAAAGACAGTATGGTTAGTTAGTCACAGAGGTTTAGAGGTAGAACTGGAATTCTATGCCACCTTATCACTTACTGAGTAAACTTGGGCAAGTCGGACTTAATTTCTGCATCTATTACATGAGGACAAATGAAGCCCCTTCTGAAAGTTGTTCCAAGGTTCAAATAAGAGCCATGAAAAACTATGGGGAAGAAACTGAGGGTTGCTGGAGAGGAGGTGGGTGGGGTGATGGGGTAACTGGGTGATGGGCATTAAGGAGGGCACGTGATGTGATGAGCACCGGGTTTTGTATGCAACTGATGAATTACCGAACTCTACATCTGAAACTAATGGTGTACTATATGTTGGCTATTTGAATTTAAATATAAATAAATTAAATAAATAAATAAATAAATAAATAAATAAATAAATAAAATAGACTCTGGAAAAAAATGTTTGTAAAGGACTAATCTCTTCACAGAGTAGGCAAGTGATATAGGATAGCTATTGTCACGAGAATGCAGTACTGTTTAGACAATGTTTTCCAATGGAACATTTTCTTGATCTTTGCGCCACAGTTGACAATGTTTTATTATTCATAATTTATGATGTACCACTTTTTTTCCTCCTACTTCTCTAATCTCTTTTAGTCAATATTTGGTCAATGAAGGTTCGTTGAAATCTTTAGATGTTTGACACTTGGAATATTAAGATGAACAAAAATGATCACTCCCTTTTGGAAATTAAACTATAATAGGGGAGAACAAACATTCACAGGACTGATAAAGAACGCAGGTGCTTTGATCATTGGCAGCAGCCCAGGACAGATATCACCCAGGAGGAGTGGGTGCTTCTACCTGTGGCAGGGCTGGCGGGAGACTGCACTTGACCAGAGCTTGCAAGATACTTCTGAGTGGTCTGGGAGTATTGGGGGAGGCAGTGGGGAGGACAGGTCTCTCTTTCTAAATGGCTTTTCGTCCTCTGATGCCCTAACTGGGAATATTCCCTCTAGTTCTGTCCTCAGGGTGCTGCTCTTTTCCTCAGAGAGCTCACTGACTCCCGGTCATTAGTTACCATCTGGAGGGAGGACTCAATGGTCCACAGCTTCAGCTTTGACCTTTCTCTAGAACTTGGCTTTTCATTTTTCTAACTGTTAGTTATTACGCTTAGGTCTCCCGCTGTCACTATGAAATCTTGGTTTCTAAACCCAAACCACCTCCTTCCCCAATTCCAGTCTCTAAAAGAAACCTGACTCCCTAACTCCCCTGTTTACAGTTGAAGGCAGAACAATTCTCCTAGCCACCCAGGCTTGGAACAGCTGTGTCATCTGGAATACTGATTTGTCTGTGTCTTGTCTTATATTCTGCTCTCCAAAGTTTATTATTTATTTATTCATTTATTTATTTATTTATTTTTCATTCTCTCCCCATGAGACTGCATACCATGGACTAATCTAGTCTCTGTGGGATACGATAGTGAATAATACAGAGTTGATCTCCATATTTATGGAACTTAAAATATAGCATGGGATCCAAATAGTAAATAAAGGAGCACTGAAATGCACATTCAGTTACAAATTGTGGTGGGTATTATGAAGAAATTCAATATGACACATTGACAGAGGGTAAAGGGGATGGGGCTGATATTTGGGAAGGACAGTTAGGGAAGGCTGGAGCCCTAACGGTTCATGTTGTAACTGTCTGCCTCTTCTATCTCCCTTACTCCCTCATCCTTTACTTCCCAAATCCACCTAGCTCATTGAAACCAGAGTAAAGGATAAGTATGTAAGCTTCCATGACAAACCTAGTTGCAAATTCCAATTTTTCCACTAATTAACTAAGCAGCCGAAGGCAAGTCACTTAGCCTCTTTGAGACTCAGTTTTCCCATCTACAAAAGGAGGTTGATATTGCCACTCAGAATGAGGGATTTTTAATAGACATTAGAAATAATAAATGCACACAGCATCTGATTATTTTAAGTGTTCACAAAAAGGTTTATGTCTGTAAATTACTGATTTTATGTAATTCTATTCCAAGACCTTCACCTTGATTGATTAATTGAGCCAGTATATATTAGCATTTTACCAGCTAGTCCTATTAGCCACTAGGCTAAGCAATGGATAATAGGAAAGAAGGGACATACTTGCTGTCAGTGAGCCCAAAATTTTATGGCCTAACATTCAAGACAGATCCTAATTCAACTCCCACCTGTTAATCATTTCATGGACATTTACCAAGCTCCAATGATGAAGATATTGTCCTATGCCCAATATAGCTGTTTTCCAAGCTTTGTCTCCAATTATTTCCGTGCACATACCCACTGTTATAGTCCACCAGTTTACTAAAGAGCACAGTCTTTATGATGCACGTGGTTTTCCTCATATCTTTTCATCTGCTCCCTGAATTTTTTCCATCAATGTTCTTCCCCAACCATCAAGAACTAATTGAATCAAGGCTCCGCTCCCCACAGCAAGTGTTTCTCTTCTGGTGAAATCTCTATAATGAAAACAATACTTCTACCTCAGAATTTTAAAATGTGCATGTGTGTCTTTTCCTTCCTATTATGATATGGGTGCATGAGTATCTTACTCCATTTATCTTCCACACTTATCTCTTGACATATAGTTGGTACTAAGCAACTGTTTGTTGTTTGGCACTAAAACATTTTGCACTTTGTGTAATGTAGATTTGTAATTTTCTTTTCCAATGATTGCATTTAAGAAAGAAAACCTGTGAGTGATTTATTCAATATGAAGAAAATTTAAGAGTTAAATCTAGGACACAATGATATTTTATATTTCTGCAAGGCTTTTATTTCTCTCAAGGATTTTATGCAAAGGTAACAATTTTAAATTAGACCAGGATCTGCATTTTTGTAGTGCTCTACTACCAAAACATAATCAAATTTCATTTTCTGATAATTTTAAGTGTAAAGATGTAAAGCAGTCCCAAAGCTTTTTTTTTTTTTTTTTTTTAAAGATTTTATTTATTTATTCATGAGAGACAGAGAGAGAGAGAGAGAGAGAGAGGCAGAGGGAGAAGCAGGCTCCCATGGGAGCCCGATGCGGGACTCGATCCCAGGACCCTGAGATCATGACCTGAGCCGAAGGCAGACGCTTAACCATCTGAGCCACCCAGGCGCCCAAAGCAGTCCCAAAGCTTTTAAGAGAGGAAATTTTCACACACAAAATGCTGTATTTGCTTAATGTATGCATTGTGATTAATGATGGAACGTTGCTTAAAATTAACTGAATAATGCCATCAGAAAAAAGGATTCATTTTTCTTCAAAAGCAGAGATTTACCTGCCCTTCCAAACAAGTAGACTCAGAGAAGTTAAGCGTGCTGGAATTTTAAGACATCAATGCGAACAGGGCCTGGCGTGGCCATTTCAGGGCATGGACCCCTGGTCATCTGCTTCCTCAAGAGTTTCAAACAAATATTATTTTTAAAATGAGTCATAATACAAAAAAGGTTTGGAAACCACTGTCCAAAGAAACCTTTCTAACAAATATGACACACAATTTTCACGGAAGAAAGAAAAAGCAAGAGCTATAAAATAAAGGGAGCAAGAGAAGCCCATTGGAAGAGCCATGGGCATCATTCCGAGAAGAATCTCCGGGCCCCACTGGTGTTCTAGACTCTAAGAAACTTAATTAAATGTTTCTTACAGAAGAAGGCTATAGTGTGAGCAGGTCAATCAGATTTGCATAGTAAGTGGGAGAGATGGCAAATAGCTGATTAGGATGAAGGCAGCTACTCATAGATGCTGTCACCTCTGTGCTCCGCAGTATAATTAATGGCATCTCTACTGCAGGTGACTCTTTCTTCATGGAGATATCGTGATCCTATAAAATTCACCCCCTTTTTGTGTGTGTAAAGTTCTATGAGTTTTAAAAAACACACATAATTGTGTCACCACCATCCTAGTCAAAATGTAGAACAACTTTTCAGCTCCAACCCCCCCAAAATATTCCCTCCTGCTCCTTGTAGTCAAATGCCTCTTAAGTCCCAGCCCCTGGCAGCCACTGATTTGATTTCTATCCCTAAAATGTTGTCTTGTCTAGAATGTCATGTATGTGGAATCACTTAGCATGTAGCCTTTTGTGACCTGTTTCTTTCACTTGGCATAATGTGTTCGACATTCATCTACATTGTTGTGTGTTTAGTACTTTTTTCTTCTTTTATTGTTGAGTGGTATTCCATTGTATGGATGTGTACCGATTTTTTACAAAACCCATTTTCCAGGTGAAGAACATTTGGGTTGTTTCTAGTTTTTGGTTAAATATGAATAAAGCTGCTATAAACATATGCCTACAGGTTTTTGTCAGAAATTCAGGTTTTGCTTTGCCTGGGTAAGTACCCAAGAATGAAGTTAATAGGTAGTATGGTAACTTTATAAGTCAGAGAAAGACAAATACCATACGATTGCACTCGTGTGTGGAATTTAAGAAGGAAAACAGATAAGCACAGGGTAAAGGAAGGAAAATAAAATAAGATGAAAACAGAGAGGGATGCAAACCATAAGAGACGCCGAACTTTAGGAAACAAACTGAGGGTTGCTGGTGGGGAGGTGGGAGGAAGGGGTAATTGCTTGATGGGCATTAAGGAGGGCACTTGAAGTAATGAGTACTGGGTGTTATATGCAACTGATGAATCACTAAATTCTACCCCTGAAACTAATAATACAGTATATGTTAACTAAATCGAATTTAAATAAAGAATAAAAAAAGAAACTGATAAACTGGCTTCTAATGTGGATTTATCACTTTCCATTCCCACAGGCAAGGTATGAGAGCCCAAACTGCTTCACATCCTCATCAGTACCTGATGTTGTCAGCTTTTGCTGTCAATTCATTTTAGACATTCTATCAGGTTCATAGTGGTATTCCATCCTGGCTTATTTTCCTTTTAATTTGTAAAGATATGATTTCTTTTCCTTTTTAAGATTCTTCTAAAATTAAAATCTTAATTTGGATTCTATCTTGGTGCAAACCCTTTTCATAAAACCATAATGCATAAATTAGACAATATATTTTTAAATTTTTAAAAAATATTTAATTTATTGATTTGAGAGAAAGAGAGAGAGCGACCAGGGGGAGGAGAAGAGGGGGAGGGAGAAGCAGATTCCCTGATGAGCAGGGAGTCTGAAGCAGGGCTGGATCTCAGGGCCCTGAGATCATGACCTGAGCAGAAGGCAGACGCTTAGCCAACTAAGCCACCCAGGTGCCTCTAGACTATATTTGATGCTAACTTTGAATGCCATCTCTAAGAGAAGGATAATGCCATCCACAGTAACTTTTCATTCTTTCACTCATTCATTCCACAACTACTTGTTGAGTACATATTAGCTTTGAGGGTTTTTAAGTTTTGTTTTGTTGTTTTCTTATTTAAATATATATTTTTTTCACAAAATGCTTTTATTCAATGGGAAAGCCAGTTAAGAGGAAGAGACTTGAGAAGCAGAGAGCTGAATGAAATGAGGCACCAGCCACACAGCCTTTTGGGGGAAGTACAGCCCAGGCAGAGAACATCAGCAAAAACAAAGGTTCAAAGCAGGAGTGTGCTGGTTGTACTAGAAGAACAGAGAGACACCATCTTGGTTATGCAGAGTAAGCAGAGGAGAAGTGAGGAGAAAGTATTTCATTACAATTTTGGAATGTTTAGTCACTGGCTTAAATAGCATTTAACTGCTAACTTAATTTTTTTTTTTTTCCCCAGGGAGCCTGATATGGGACTCGATCCTAGGACCCTGGGATCATGACCTGAGCCGAAGGCAGACGTTTAACCATCTGAGCCGCTCAGGCGCCCCTAACTTAAATTTTTATAATAGCTTAAAGCCCCCCCCCACACACACACGAGGTCAGAAGACTTTGTATAATTTTACACATGTAATTTCATGTTGATTTAATCTATGCTTCAGCAAACTTTCTGAGAATTCTGAAATCTTGTTTCCACCTTGGAAAATAATTAACTTTGCATTCCTTCATGGGGAAATTATAATGCTTATTTAAAACACACCGAGGGGCACCTGGGTGGCTCAGTTGTTAAGCGTCTGCCTTTGGCTCAGGTCATGATCCCAGGGTCCTGGAATCGAGCCCTGCATTGGGCTCCCTGCTCAGCGGAGAGCCTGCTTCTCCCTCTCCCACTCCCCCTGCTTGTGTTCCCTCTCTCGCTGCCTCTCTCTCTGTCAAATAAGTAAATGAAATCTTAAAAAATAAAAAAATAAAAAATAAATCAAACACACCAAAATCCTGAGAAGAGACAGTATACAAACTGGCAATCAAATTGTGTGAAAGAAAAAAAAAAAACTAGCATAGAAAACTCAGTGGTTCAGTCTTCTTTCTCTGAAAGTTTAATTAAATGTTAAGGTAACATTTTCCTTTTAATGATGATTCTAGTGGCTGGCTGCCTGAGTTGCTGTCTATTTAGTGTCCTTTGACAAAAAGGAGAAACTGTTATCCAAAGCATGTTTGATTATTCCTAGGACATAGTCTGTAATATAATTATCTGCTGGGTGGATGTGAAGCATTCTTGCCTCTTAATACTGACCCCTACTACAATTTGGAAATCTTGTAATTGATTATGTGAAAGGAGATTCCAAAGTGAACTAAGCATTGCCAAGAGCATCATTTCAAAATAGGGTGATGAGGGCATGGAAGAAGTAGGGCCTATGCACATCCCCTGTTTCAATTCTGTGAACACCATGAACTTTTGACTTTCGTCAATTGCGACTGGACCACCTCCTGAAATACATCCTTCTACTTTGGACTGAAATAGTGAAACATCTATTGGCTAAATGGCCAATCCTGTATTAGTCAGTCAGTTTAAGTTTGTCAGCACCAATCATAATTCCTTCAAAATAAGTTATGTAACCTGGTGGTTTTTGCCTTTATAAGCCTGTACTCCCCACATGCAATTCAGAGCACACTTTCAACTTCAGTCCGCTCTGCGTCTAAGACCCCAAATACATGCTTTTGGTTGCTCAACAGCCTCTTCTTCTTGGTCAACAATTATTTTTAAAGTATTGGAAAATAAGGGAGTTTTTCAGGCCCTGGAACAAAACAATTCTCCATTATTGAGGAGGGGAGTGCCTAGAAAACACCAGATCAGAGGCATTGTTGGTTGGGAAGGTTGAAAAGGAAATGGTAAGCACAGGATCTGCACCTCATTCTCTGTCTTTACTGTGCAGGGGTGGGAGGCAGTACCCCCAGATAAGAAAGAAGGCAACATTGTCATACCTCATCATAAACATACCTCTAGATAAACTGTATTTTTATAGCAGGAGAGTCCTTACCTGTGGAATGCTTTTAGCAATAGGTACCTGGTCTAACTAAACTTGCCTCTGATAAACATGGGGCATACTGATTTATGGAGTATCTATCTCTGACAAATGTCACATATGGATGCACCTATCTGAGTCTAAAATGGAGATTTTTCATGAACAAAAGTAATCTCTTCTTTGAAATTATTGTCCTGGTGTATGTAATTTAGAGACTCTGTGTGTTGACCTGGGCCAGAGCATGTCCTAATGTGGCAAGAAATGAACCAGACAGAGCCTCAGTGACAGTTTCAGATATCTCACAGCGTTTCTTGGGCTACACAGTTACTTGTTTCCTGGAAACCACATTGTATTTCAGTGGAGTCACAGAATGCTATAAGAGCATAGAGGACAATTCAGAAATATCAAGCCATACTTGTTTACTTCTGCCACATCACACAGATGTCAGGTGGCTGAAGAATGCTTTGAAAGTTGATCAGAGCTTTTTCTGCATGAAAGTGATAACCGAGTTTGAGTCTCAAGTGTAAAATGCAAGAGTTACGGAAACAGATAGGCTCAGGAAATGCAAATATAGTATAATTTATGAATGGTCAGCAATGTTTTAAACAGAATAAAATTAGACGTATAAATAGAGGACAGCTGATTGCTATTTAATTGCTATTTGGAAGCACTATAATGCTGTAATGTTGATATGATCAGTAAGGGGAATGTTAGGAGAAGCAAATGTTTATGCTAGGAGAAGCAAAATACAAGAAAAACACACATGTCAGAAAATATATGATATGCATCAAGGCTTACCATTGATTTTGGATTATTTTGTATAGGCTTCTGAAGTGTAGGTAGTGTGAAATTTACCACTGGTCAAAGGGACAGTGGATTTAATGGCCATGTATTATTTGGGGATTGATGCATGCCTTTGGCCTTTGGCAATTATAAGAAAGTGGCAATTCTCATTTCTTGACTCTTCTCTTGTTTGGAAGAAGCTACTGGAAGCATCTACCTTCTAAGATGTAAACAGATCGACACATAACTTGCTAAGGGTGTCTAGACACCTGCTTCTTGGATGCTCTCCATCCTGGAGAGTATGAGCCCTCACATGGGTCTTTCAGGGTGGGTCTAATTTTGGAAACATGGACACAGAAATGAGGGGGCCTATTCTCAGGGATGAGGCCCCCAAAGGGCCTTCTCTGAGAGCTGTTCAAATTTATCCGGGCCGTATCCTTCTTTCCTTCTCTGACACTGGCTGAAATGACAATTGGGCATTTCAATCAGAAGAGCAAACCTGGAAGGATATAGGAAAAGTGGAAGCTCTTAGGGCTGGTGGGGGATGCATTGTTTACTCCACACTCCAAAGTCAAGAGGGCTGCTTATTCGGGAGACTGGAAGGGAAGAGAGTAAGCCTTAATGTAGGTGGTAGGGAGCAGGGATGGCAGGTCTTTTTTTAAACACCCAAAAATAGAAAGGAGGAAACTTTCTATTATTAGATATTTTTTAAAATTTTAGACCCCTTCCATTCTTACGTAGAGATATTTAATACATAATATAAAGGTTTGGGGAAACTGCAAGAATTCAGGAAAAAAGATCACTTGCCTAGTTCCCTTCGTGCAGCATCACCCTCAACTCCACAAAATGTTCTAAGCTATTTTGGGTTTTCAGAGTCCTACTTTTTGGTTAAAAAAGAAAAGAAAAGAAAAGGCACTGCGAGCTCCTTCCAGGAGTTCTCCACACATAGCAAAAAGGATGCTCAAGGAACTGAGCTGTAGAAGACAGAAGACTAGCATATTGGAATCTCAAGCACGGTAGAGCAATTGCTGGAGGCAGAGAGAGGGGAATAGAAGTTTCCCAACATACTGGCTTTTGGAATAAGAAGCTAAATCACATTCAAACTGCAAAATAAGCCATAATTGATAGTTTTAAACAAAGTCTCCCACATAGGATTACCAAACTGGCATTTTCTGAAGAATGAACTCGCGTGTAGTACATGAAGCCCCACCTCTCCATCTCAGTGTGGATCTGCTGAAGGCAGAGGAAATCTGTCCCACCAGAGCCCTCATTAGCTGCGTTCTGGTCTCAGTGCAACTGTGGCCTCCCGGATGTCAATGTGGTCGGGGCATAAAGAAGGTTTCTTAGGTGGTCAGGGAATTTTGTGGCTGGGCTCTGTAGATGCAACTGGCTGAATCTGAATCTGAATGCTTCTTTTGCTACTTAGTCTCCTAGCTTGTCTTCCCAGTGATCTCAGTGGCACCACCGCTCACGGATGTTCTGGCTTAAACAGACAGAGCTCATGGTTCTGTTTAACTCTCACTGCCAGGGAGTCCTGATCTTGACTTCCACACATGTGTCTGCTCCCACTGCCTGGACGCAGGTTCGGCCTCCCCTCTCCCCGCTCCCCTACCCGCATCAAGTGTGCCCCTCCTGGCATCCCAGATTCCAGTCTCCCTTTGCTCTAAGGAATTCTTTTTAGAACTACTAAATTAGCTTTCTTCAAATATAACTTTTAGTAAGACAATTCTGCATTTATTTTCTTTAAAATCTCCCTATTTCTTCAATGCCTCTGATGACTCCTGCAGAATGGCAATAAAACAGAACACCCAGCGATTTGACAAAACCTAGCTAGGCCATTCTGGTATAAGGAGCTGGGTCTGAAGACCACTGCCAGGTTGCCTGATCAGAAGAGAGTGTTTATAAAGCTGTTGAGTGCTGCATACTCCAGGGTGAAAAGCCTCGTATCTTCCTTCTATAGAAAGTGAATATGCCCAATTATGCTGATTTTGTTTTTAATTTTATTTATGTATTTACATTTTTTTAAAGTCCTTCCTTCCTGTAAGGAATCAGCTTCTAGAAGCACAGAATATTATAGCTATTTTCTATCATGTGCTTCCTAGAAGTACTAATGGGGCCTTTGGCCCAGAACAATACAATTCTGACTAATAAAAATGTCTTTGGAGGTATAGATCAGATCCCGAGAAAGCCTCCCAATTTATATGTCTGTGCCTGCACACATTAATTGAATTGCTTTTGTTAATTACATGCCATCAAGACGATATGAGCTTAGATGAAAGGGTATTTTACAGAATAAGATGAAGCATCCAGGGACATCCATTTTGACAATTCTTCAGAGATTTCTGTGCCACTGTTGACAACAAATTTAACTCAGTTTAAAGGAGGCTAGTCATGGCAAAGAATGCTCTTGAAGCTTCAAAGAGATGATCAGAAATCTTATTAAGATCAAACTCCACCTCTGGGAAACTGAAGTCTTTTCACTCTGCTGCCTTTGGTAGGTCCAGGTTTAATGGGAATTTAATTAACATGACATAAAAAGAGAAGGATATTTAGGTGTTGATTTTTCCCCAACAATTCTTTTGTCACATGAATCCTATTCAGAGACTTGATTCCACTCTATCCTAAAGAGCAAATCTTCAGTCCCATGAAGTGCAGGAAAGATTAAAAATGTCTAGCTACTGTGGAAATGTGACATCGTGTATAAAGCTTTCAAAGCAGAAGAAAATCTAACAGAGATTCAATATAATGAGGGGACAGTGCATGCTACCTTGGATTAGTTTTTAAATTCTATTTAAATAAAATTTGCCCTGTGTAAAGATTGTTTATTTGGAATCAACTAATGTGTACTGAGCACCAGCTGTGTGTGCTAAGAACTTACACAAAGCAGGACTGCCTGGATGGCTCAGTTGGTTAAGCATCCGACTCTTGGTTTTGGCTCAGGTTATGATCTCATGTCATGGGTCAAGAGGTCGAGCTCTGCGTTGGGCTCTGAGCTCAGTGGGGAGTCTGCTTGAAGATTCTCTGCACCTCCCCCACAATCACACACATGCTCTCTCGCTTTCAAATAAATAAATCTTAAAAAAAAAAGAAGTTACCAAACCTTTTTGCATATAAACGTCACACCAACTCCAAGACATCCAAGTCAGAGAAGTTAGGTCACTGGCCTAAGATCACACAGTAAAAGAGAAATGTGGAATCTAACTCAGATCTTTGGATTCTAAGTCCAGCTTTGTTATGTGGTATCCTACTGTCTCCTAGAGATAACAGATTTTGATTTATTATAAAGAGAATAAAAACAACATAACAATAAAAAAATTAAAAAAAAAAAAAAAAAAAGAGAATAAAAAGGCTTTTTTCACTTAGTGTCTAACAGATATAAAATTATAACATTTATAATCATTTAACTCATTTAATGGAAAATCCCTATGATTCAGTTTAACAATAGTGATTGTGTTTGTCTTATAGGAAGGATTGGTCCTATGAGAAGGGGTAACATCAGACAAGATCTGTGTGAGGTAAGATTCAAGAGGTACCACACAGGGCTCTAGTATTCACTCTCCACCAGCTACTCTTTCTCTCCAATTTTTTTCCTGCAATATTTTGAAATTCCATCCTTTTAAACACATGATTTTGGAGCATCACATTGCACACATTAAGACCTTCCTCGAGCTCAGAGCTCAGTAAATTACTGTGACATAGAGGATATCTCACATTCCAAGTTGGATGGATTGATAGTGTCTGCTTGGAGCTTCAAGATGAGTAGAATTCTGAATTCAAGTCCGGGTTCAATAGGATCAATTATCAATGTAAGTTAAGGGAGGGGGCGAATAGTACTAGTTCAGCAGTAGTAGTAGTTAAGTAAAAACAGGTTTTATTTGTCACTGCTATATTAACCTACACAATCACTACTACCTCAGTGAGAATTTATCTGATAACTTTCCTAGCATTTAGAGGAAGGGAAGAAGACAGAGAAAGGATCATTCTGAGGCTTGAGCTGGTTATATAACCATATAACTTATTGTGGCACTTCTGAGAGCAAAAGAGGGTCTATTAACAAAATGCGAGGATAATATATGTAAACTACGATTGGGTGGTATGGTCATCTGAGCTCTGGGGAAGGGCAGTCCCTTAAGGAGTTCCTTCTTTATTTCTTTCTTTATTTTTTAAAGATTTTATTTATTTATTTGACAGAGAGAGAGACAGGAGAGAGGGAACACAAGTAGGGGGAATGGGAGAGGGAGAAGCAGGTTTCCCGCTGAGCATGGAGCACGATGCAGGGCTCGATCCCAGGACCCCGGGATCATCACCTGAGCCGAAGGCAGCCGCTTAACTGACTGAGCCACCCAGGCGCCCAAGGAGATCCTTCTTTAAATAAGTCCACCTAAATCTTTTTTCCTGATGCTATGGCTTTTTCACAGCAGTGGCTCCCAGCAACTATATTTCCCCAACAGCAAAGAGGAACTGAAGCAATTGCATATGTTTAGGAGTCCTGAAACCCTTGGAGATTCAATGTGACACATGGGAGAGAAATTCAGTCAATTTGCAATTTTTCAGAGGCTGATTCTCCAACTAGTGTATTAACTTCCAGACCCCTGTTTTATTTCTTCCACCAGTTAATTTAGCAATATGTCAGTTCTGATAAGAAGGTTTGATGGGGAAGAAGATGAGGCTATTACATAAAATCAGTTTGGGGAATTACCAATAGATTTCAATTATCCATGGTACTCTTATTGAAGGTTGATTGACTGTGAACCGTGGTGATTCAGCTGGACAGCCTTGCTATTTCTAAGAAAGAGCTCTCCTCGTCTTTTTGTCTCTTCGAATACACATTGTATGTGCACTTATAGATTCTCACTTGCCCAGGCCCATTATCTGTGATTAACAAGATTTGTTTTTTCAAATTGATCAATGATCACTTAAATCAGTTTGCAGTAATATATAATAATAAAATAAAAGGATGAACTCATTCAATATTCAATGTCTTGTTATTGAGGGCCTATGTTCCAGATATAAAAAAGAAAACAATAGTGAGCTAAACTTTTGAAGGGAAGGAAAACAATTAGAGCCCACATGGTATATGACATATGGCATATAGGCTACTAACCTGTCTTTAAATGCAATTATTACGTAAGCTTAAGAGAACATTTAAAATGAAAGGAATGCACCCTGAACATTAGAAAAATACTCCAGGACACAAAGGTGTTAACTTCTCCTGCATTAATCTGTAGCAACTTCTCCTAAATTAAGTTGGATAATCAACCTAATTCACTCATTCAAATCTTGATCATACTTGAAAGCCCAAATTAAAATCCAGTTCTCTTTCTGAAGACTGTTGTCTGTTTCAGGTCCAGAGTCTCTCTCTGTTCTTCGCTATAGATGCTCACAATACTCATTTTTCCCATAATTGATACTATCTTCAGATATTACTATATAGTTATCTCACATAGTTATTTAACTTATGAATTATTATTTGACTTTTCACATGAGAAACCAGTATTATCTCCCAAACTGGACTATAAATATATATGTGTTCTTGTATCTCTCCCCAAGATCTAACAGAATTTTGAATGTATTTATACCAGAACATAGGAAATTGCTTGTAATTGATCATTTTTAATCTGTAAAAAAAGAAAATTTCATATGGTTCAACCTGCTAACAATTCTAGAAATGGTTGTGGTATGAGTACAATTATGTTTAAAACTTTAAATTCACATATATATACACAGACATATTATATGTGTACAGATAATAAATGATTGAGTTTGGGTTTTTATTTTTTGAGTAGACATCAGCCCCAAAGAGCTCTATTCAGTAGCTTGCAGACATGATTTTTAAGAAATGAATATGATGACTTCTTTTCTCAGGAAAAAAAAATGTAGCCGAGATAACAGAGCATAAAGTACTAACTCTCTCAGCATAGCAATGCGTATATCAAATTATTTTCTGGCACCGTGTACTTATTGAAAAATTACTCTGTAGAATAATGTTCCTCATAGATAGTCTTTTTTTTTTTTTTTTTTTAAAGATTTTATTTATTTATTTATTTGACAGAGAGAGAGAAATAGCGAGAGAGGGAACACAAGCAGGGGGAGTGGGAGAAGGAGAAGCAGGCTTCCTGCAGAGCAGGGAACCCGATGCGGGGCTCGATCCCAGGACCCTGGGATCATGACCTGAGCTGAAGGCAGATGCTTAACAACTGAGCCACCCGGGCACCTCCCTCATAGATAGTCTTTATTTTGAGTGCTTACGATATGCCAGGCACCATTCTAAACATTTCACATCTATTAACTCACTGAATCCTCACTTGTCACCTTCTTTTTTCAGATGAGCAAATTGAGGCATGAAGAGGTAAGATAATTTGCTCGAGATAACACAACTAATAATGATTGAATTGGGTGTCAAATTCAGGAAGTCTGGTTTCAATCCTTAATTTAAATACCACATGGACTCTAATCAATAGAAATAGAGTTATTTAAAAATTAGAATAAATGCAACATCATGTAGCTTTGGGAAATGTATAGCATCTGGTGAAGACTGTCATTTGGAGTTACAGAGTTGAACAGAACATACCCCAAGGCTTGAAGACCTGCAGTTTTAGCTCTCTCATATAAGCAACTTGAAATCATTTTGAATTATAGTACTTCAGTTTTCTGCATTAAAAATGGACATTTATAGCACTGACTCTTCTATAAGAATTTTATTAGAGGAGAATGAATAACAGATCTTATAACACATGAAAATTAGAGCCTTGGACTGATTAGACCAGTTTATTTTTATATTTGGTTATGAATGTATACATTCAAATAGTTTTGTAAAATTATGTTTAATGCTACTTTTCTATAATCAGTATATGTTCTCTAACACAGATATGTATGTGTCATTTTCTTTGGTACTTGAAAATGATATAAACACCACACAAGCAGAGAATAAATAAGGCTGCTTAACTGGGTGTAGTAATCAATCAATACACATATGCATACATAATGTTACAATATGTATTCATAAATTATATATATATATACACACATATATATACACTACACAATATGTTTAGTAATAGAATTTGTCTTGATTTACACCTATGAATATTTTTTATAATTTAACCTTTTTAAAATAATTAATGAGATAATCCAGTGTGATATCATCTAAGGTTGGATGAGAAGAAACACATCTTTCTCTGGAATTCTGCAGCAAATAGTAACAAAAGCTTTAGGTGGGAAATCGGATGTTTTGCTTTGAGTTTCTGGGCCTTAAGTTGGATTGACTGGAAAAACAAAGCAGATGAATTTATATTGTTCAAATGACAACTTTCAGCAAGTGTGTGAAAGCAAGATTTGTTTTTTAGTTCTAAAGTCTATATTCTAGGAAATGTAACTCTGTGCCTCATAATAAAATGAGCCAAGCACACCCTTCTCTTTAAGAAAGTATCAGAAGAAGAACAGCCATGAGTGTTTCTTAGATACAGATCTAGGTGCTTCCTATAATAAGATGAGCCACTCAAAACCCGGGAAGACTTTTCTGAAGGGAAATGCAGCGAGAAGCTGTCACCCATGGCCGAGTTTGCGAAGAGAAGAGGTAGAAGCTTTGGTGGACCCGCAGTGCGGGCTTATAATTTTCAAGTCATACCTATCTGAGCTGCTTGAGTTTTCTGATCACTCTCATGAATTCCACTTTTAGTGGCGTCAGAGGTTAACCAAGCCAGCAAACTGTGGGCTACTCCATTGTTTGTTTCTGTTGTCGTTGTTGTTTTCTGCTTTAGAAAAAGTACTTGGAGAGTCAAACTACACTAGTGATCAAGTTCAGTCAGGGCGAAGAGAGTGCTGGTAGGCAAGCTTACCTTCTTACAGGCTGTGATGGAGCTCCCCAGGCCGCCTCTCAAACTGTGGCTGGCACTGCCCTCCCGCGGCGCAGACACCTCGTACATCAGTGGTGACTCCAAGTTGCTGTTGGTGCCCCAAAACACAAAAGAGAACACATTCAGGGGAGTCATCTCCGTATTCAGAACGGAAGAAACACAATGTGGTTTATCAAAAAACATCTTTTCAGATTGCACGGAAACTGCAAATCCTGCCGACACTGACATTTCTGTTGGCTTCACTCCTATAATTGGTGGAGCCACTGTGAGCTCTTCTCTTGGGAATAGGAAACCGTGATCCAGTGACTTCTCACGGCTTACGTGGACGCAGTGCATCTGTCTGACTTCCAGCCCTGCTAGTTTTTCTTGAGCAAGCAGTTTTAAAACCCAAATAATGCTTTTTGAACACCACATTAATTCTGCTCGGAATTAAAAATGTAAAAATATTCATCTTATTTCTTGAAATGAATGACCAAACATAATTTTAATCAGGAGTCAGGGCAGTACCATGAAAAGAATGTGGGCTTTAGAAAAAGGTACATCATCTCTTTAGATCTCTGTGGCTGGAAACATAATACCTTAACTTCTCTGCCTCCAAAATTCTAGACTTATCTCCCCCTCCCCCCATCTCTAATTGAGATCATTACCAATCCTGCTTTTCATGGTATGACTGGAAGATTTTGAATTCAGTCCAATTGAAATATAAAAAGACCTCTGGGTTTATGTATTTCTAAATATTTCTCTTCTGAAAACATGAAAACTAGGAATTTAAAAAAAAATGTATGGGTATCTGAAGTCTACACATTTTATTTTTATTGTTCTTGACCACATAGAATATGTACAACTCCTCAAAACATATTTTTTGAAATATGATCTAATAAATCTTTGTGTACTCATCAAGCCAACATTTAAAAATGTTCTCTTAAAAGAAACAGCAAGTAGAAGATCAGTTAAACAATGCATTTCTAGCTAATATGTAACCCTCATGTTTTAAGTTCTAAATTAGTCAATTTTCATTACATTGCAATTAAACATAAGTCAGAAATACATAAATGAAGTCTGTTAGTATTTCCATTATTAACTATTATGAATGGCTTTTTTTTTTTTTAATGACTGCTGATGGTGTATATCACAGATCACAGATTCAGGTAAAAATTACACAGAATAATTCAAGTAAAATCTATTTTATTTTAAATCTTCATATTATTTTCTGAGTAATTGCCACCCTGAGGACTAGAATGAGCTTAATTTAAGTGAAAGGAGAGCACTCATGTTAATCTTGGCTTAACTGGGAAAAGGCAGTGGAAGGAAAAAGGAAAGGAGGCTGGTACTTGGCTCCAGATTCCTAGCTACTCTGCTGCCTGCTTCTTTGGATCTGTCTCTTCATTTTTAAATGAATGCTGGGAGTAAAGTCTGTGGTCCTTTCTGGCACTAGAAATCACTTGCAAAATATCATGGAGAGCCCAAGCCCTATTTTTACAGATGTCTTATAATGTGGGGCCCGTAACTTTTAGCTGACACTTAAGTGTGTCTATACCTCACACCCAATAGCAGATGCCCCTCTGAATGCTTTCCTGGCCTTAGGACAGTCTGGCTCTTACCCAAATGCCAAACATTTATCATTGGTAGGTTCCAAGCCACTTCTATGTGGAAGGTAAGCCCATAGAACAAGCTAACTTGGATATGTAATAACTTGGCTCATGAGTCAAGGAAATCATACTTTCCAGGGTTAGGACATCTCCCATGTCTCTCTACAGGGTTAACAACCTTAGGAGTGAGACGGAAGCAGGCTGAGAAGTACGGTTGAGACAGATCTGATGTGAAACAAGGTAGGAAAAGAGCTTCAATAATCTCTGATTGCTCTAGAGAAGAATGACATCTACCTTGGGGAGAGTTAGTTAGGTCCAAAGTAAGGGTTAATGGGAACACAGAAAAAAGTAAAAGATCACCCATGGAAATTCCTCATTTCCCCATAAAGCACGTTGTATATGACTGCAAGTAGGCAAGGTGCTACAGTAATTTTCATGCATAAAAAAAGTTTAAGGACTGCTGCGTTAGTCTAGTGGAAGGAAGAAATGACAAGTCTACCCACACATACCTTGGTATGAAAGCCCGACTGCCTTTAAGATGATTGTGAGATCCCAGTTGGAAATGGAGGTGAGGAAGGACTTTGAAAGTGTTATTTGCCTATAAGGCTCACTCCATTTGTCCTAATGCTAAGTCCGTATAGCACTAATACAGAAAGTAATTTTAAATATATATGTGCATATGTGTGTATTTATTTATTTATTTATTATTGTGAGAATTAAACAGGGTAGTAGACTCACATTAGTGGGAGTAAAATCAGTGCATTACTCGACAAAAGTCCCACTGCAGCAATATTCAAAGCGAAAGCAACTTCTAATCCCCAGAAACACATTATAAATCAATTTGGTGATGCCTAATATACAAAACTATGTGTAGAGAGGCTTCTCTTTTAAACCACGTGACATGGGTGTGAGTTCCCAGTAAGTGACTTGACAACGCAGCCCCATCTGTTCCCATGCCTTTGGGATGGAGATGGGATTTTTAACGTGTTTGCAAAGATGCTGTCTTTGGTCTCTGGGGAAGCAGAACATTGGCTGCTACAGGATGAGGCAGAGACAGCAACATGAGACTCAGGCATTTATTAAAATGAGGGCAAACTGAAAAGAACTGCTGTCAAGACACAGTGCAAGCTTATAAGTTGCTTCTAATGGGGAAGCCTGCAAGTT
This sequence comes from Phoca vitulina, assembly GCF_004348235.1. NCBI lineage: Eukaryota > Metazoa > Chordata > Mammalia > Carnivora > Phocidae > Phoca > Phoca vitulina. Next base: position 11,009,144 of record NW_022589704.1, on the reverse strand, counting down.
CTTCCCTGGGACATTTTCTTTGATTTTGACAAATGTTGACAATATTTCTTAAGCACATCCTTTCAGGCTGGTTTCATGCTGGAACTGCTAAATGTGTTTCAATGAGGAGGTAGATCAAAGTGGAAAAGAAGGTACAAAAGCAGAGTTTGAAGTAGTGACTTTAAAAAAATACAATGGGAAGAGAAGTAGTCTCCCTTACAGATAATATCATATGTGAATGAGGTGCTGAGTTACCACCACAGGACAATCATCAAGGATTCATGCAGTGTGAATAAGTAGGTCATCAGTAGTGACAATGGCTTAGGGAATAGTCAGTGACTTCTCCGGAGAGAGATAAGTGTCCTGTTACTGGAAATCAAGTTGCCTATATTTTGCTACTCAAAGTTTGGTCTGTGAACCAACAGCATTGATACCGCTTAGGAGCTGGTTATATACCCAGGAATTCAGGTCTCTCCCTAGAACTACTGAATCAGAATCTGCATTTTAACATTCAACCTGGGGGATTCACCTGCCCATTAAGATTTGAGAAGCATTTATCTGACTTGTTAAATTAAATACATATTCCCGTTTGCCCTTGGATCCTTGCACATGGTATTTCTTCTTTGAAGAACACCCATCCCAGGCCCCCTCCTTCCTCTTGAATAATACCTACTCTACCTTTTGGGTCTCCATTTATAAATCACCTCTTGCAGCTCCTTCCTCCCCAAGGAGGCCACTACTCCTCTCCAACGCATCACCAATACCTCATGCAAACACAAACGCACTCACACTCTAACCACGCCCTCTATTCCCAACCTTACCCTAACCCAAGAAATGGGATGGACACTCTTCTTGTGTGTTCCAACAGCACCCTGTACCATGTCCTGTTACAGCACTTGTCAAATGGCATATAATTTTGTAATATTTGTCTGTCTCCCCTTTAGGCTGTAAATACTGAAAGAACCCGGACCTGTTAGGACGGAGAACAGCGCCAGCCAGTGGTGGATGCTGAATTAATACTTATTAATATTCTTACCTTCCTGAGCATCCCGGTGGACATCAAAAGATTAGGCACAAAAGAGTGTTTGAATTCAATGCTCAGTTTTCTGCAGTGGTGACAGATGGTGAGATAAACCATCCTTGAGGAGATCATTTAAAGAGTTTCCCAGGATAGTTTTAATGAAAAGGGATCCTGCTGCTATTGTTGCTCAAATGTCAAGTAAACGAAGTGTAAAGTTAAAATAAATTGAGCAGATTCTAAAAGGTAGGATTTGTTCTTATCTCCTGCCCACTTATAGAATGTTTGCAGTAAAATGTAGTAATTACCATTCCTTTGATTATCTCTATCCTATTAAGGATATTTACTCTTGAGCTTTATACTAAATCCTTCCATCTCAAGACTGGAGAAAAAATAAAAGCTCACCTCTATCAGAAGAGAACTTTAAAAGGGAATTGAGATGGTCTCATTAAATTCAATTTAATGACATACCACAACTAAGAATTTAGAGGACTTTATAACACAACTTCACGTGGTTCAAAATGAAAGTGTGCTCAAGTGGATGTCCTTATTTTACTCTGAGCCAAAGGGATTAACATGTTACATGAAGCTCAGAGGTTTAGGTCAGTCTTTCAAAAACCAATTTGTTTTTAAAATCCCATGATGTTTGTTTCTCTTACCTTCATCTTCTTTTTTAAAAATTTTTAATTTTTTTTCCTTTTTATTTAAATCAATTAGCCAACATATAATACATCATTAGTTTTTGGTGTAGTGTTCAATGATGGTCATTAAGGAGGGCACGTGATGTGATGAGCACTGGGTGATATAAGCAACTAATGAATCACTGAACATTACCTTCACCTTCTGACTCGTCTATTGACAAAGGCTTTCTCCTTGACCAAACTTTAGTCAGCTCCCCCAAGTGTCTTTTCAACTAGATCTTGACCTTGAACTACATCCTTGCCCTTGACCCACTGAGTGCAGTTTTTGGCAAGGAACCCTGCTAAGTCAGTTTAGTAAGAATCCCTCCACCCTTGACATCTCTCCTCATCCCTCACCCTTGATAACTACGTCCTTGGTTGGCTTTTACCGGGAATACTGTTAGGCTATTTTAGCAAGGATCCCCCTACCCTCAGTATTTCCACTTAGTATACTGACCCCCTCACTCTGCCTATTGCCTCTAAGTCCCCATTTGTCCCTGTTATATGTGGAATTGAGCTCAGTGTTCTATACTGATGTCTTTCTCTCCTACTGCAGTAACTCAAATAAAATCTGTCTTGCATTTTCAGCAAATGTTTGCGGCAAAAGTTTTTGTATACAGTATGTGCTCTTACACTCTCCTGCTCCTTCTTTCCTTTCCTAGGTTGGAGACATCAGAACATGATTTTCTTATCATGCCATCCATACAAATTAAATATGTCACCAGTTCATCAGAGGCTGAAAGACCTAAATGGTCCTCATTAATTCTGTAAGACTTTAGTAAGCTTATCAGAAGGAACTACTATCCAGATTTTGGAAAATATTTAGAAACACTGTTAAATGTCCTACTTCAATATTTAAAGGCAACTGAGTAACTATAGAATGGTAAATTCCAGACTTTCCCATCTCTTGGACCAGTGAAATAACAATAAAAACATCAATAAGATTATAAAGTGGCCATCCTTTTATTCCCAATAAGAACATTTAAAAAAAAAAATCCCTACCTCTGCTTTCACCATAATTCTTCAAAGAAAGAACATTTTAACAATGTAACAAAAAACTATGATAGATGATTTAAGAATGAAGAATATTTCTTTTTAAGAAAAGATCATTGACACACTTGATTATCATTTTTGTCCTCAAATCAGTGAAACTATTGTTGCAAACCTAAGTTTGGGTATTAGCAAATGATAATAAGCAGAATATAAACAGGCCATTCATTATTAATCATAAAACAAGTAGCTTATTCTTAGCAGAAATAGTGGCTTCAAATTAGCTATACTCTAATTTAATTTTGATTAATAAAAAAACATAAACAGAGGTGCCTGGGTGGTTCAGTCGGTTAAGTGTCTGCTTTTGGCTCAGGTCATGATCCCAGAGTCCTGGGATCAAGCCCAGTGCTGGGCTCCCTGCTCAATGGGGAGTCTGTTTCTTCCCCTGCTTATGCTCACTCTCGTTCTCTCTCCCCCACAAGCACACCTGTGCACATGTTCTCTCTCTCTCAAATAAATAAATAAAATCTTTAAAAACGCATAAACAAAAAAGACATATGATTATAGCATAGTTAATTCATTTGGTAGACAATTTGTACACCCAAGGGCTAGTGATTTCTCTATTTTCAGTACTAGTTGGGCTGAAATCTTTTATGGTGAGAAATTAAATTGAAAATTGCTCAATAGAGACTTTTCATTCAGGCAACTCTCAAATCTATCAGATATATCCAGTAAAACATAAACCTCATCATATGTAGATACTGTGCAAAAATAAGTAGATTATGATAGAAAAAACAGTCAACTTCTTTATATAAGAAAAGTACATATGTGTATATATATATATATATATACATATATATACACACATATATATATACCTGTAACATCATATTCAACAGTATATATATAATAGAAAATAAATATATTGAACAATATCTTGTGTGTCTCAGAAGCTGTGCTTTGCAAATCCATATATTATCTCTAAGAAAAGAGGTGATAACAAGTAATGTCCTCATGAATTTAACCTCTACTATGGGGTTTATTAGCTTTGGACCTTAAAAAGCTGTTTCACAATCTCAAGCTCCACCAAGACCCCAAGAAATCATTTTAAAGCTATATCTTCTTGTTCAGAAAAGCTCAGGCAAAACAGCATGATAGCTTAGCTTCTTTTTTTCTTTTTGCTAATGAGGGCTATAGGGAAATTTTGCAAGACAAATATCTTGCAAAAGTGTTTGCAAAAAGACTATTTAAACGTAAGGCGAAAAGTACGCATCACTGTTGCTAAGTAAGTGTTGCATGAATATGTATTTATCCATGAAGACTATTAGATGCTTCCTACTGAAGTATTTATCCCTAAGTCCTTTGTTTCTAAAAAAAAGTCTTAAGTGTCTGTTTCCATGGTCAAAACACTTTGGGTATGTCACTGTATTCTGCTGCATCTAGACTTTTCAGATACATTCAGAATGTATGTTATGGTAACCACCTCAGCTCCCAAGGATTTCTGCTCTTCCACCAAACCACCTGGCCCCGTGCTGTTATAAAATCTTCTCTATGTTACTTTTAACAACAATTACTATCATTTAATGTATAGTGGGTGCTTAGAGCTCTAAGAGATATTTTACTTAGTCTTTTAATTATACCCTTTTTATAGATGAGAAATTAAGGATTAGAGGTTAACATAATAGAATCCAAGACTATATTACTCGTAAATAACTGATCTGAGATTTCACCTGCTTCTCTTAGCACTATACCATGTTCTTTTTCACTGTGATCTCTCATATTCCATCTAATCCTTTGCTTCTATGACCATGACATCCAAATCAGTCCTAATGCAGCCAAAACCCTGCCAAAGCATGGGCTTTGGCATTTGAGAAACCTAGATTCAGGTTTCCACTCTACCATTTACTATCTGGATGGAATGGGAGGGGTGCCTGGATGGCTCAGTCCTTTGAGTATATGACTCTTCATTTTGGCTCAGATCATGATCTCAGGGTTGTGACACTGAGCCCTGCATTAGGCTCTGCTCTGGGCATGGAGCTTGCTTAAGATTCTCTCTGCCCCTCCCACACACCCCCTCCCTCTCTAAAAAAAAGAAAAAAGAATTGGACATGTTACTGAAACCTCTCTAAGACTTGGTTTCCTCATCTGTAAAATGCAGATTAGATTATAATAGAAGCTTTGTCATAGAACTCTTCTGGTGGTTAAATAGGGTTATTCTCATAAACCAGCAATGTAATGCTGGCATAGGGTTAGCACTCAATATTAAATTGAGAAATGATATCACATTAAGCCCTATAAACTAATTTATTCTTAAGAGTTTCCCTGTTGGATTTTCAGCACTTTTAAAAAAGATTTATTTATTAAATTAAATATAACATATGCAGACCTTTTGAATAAATGCATAAGTACTTCTTACAGTGACATTTCTCTTTTCTGTTCTCAGACCTAGGTTTTGAAAATATATACAGTAAAGATTTTCATACTTATGCTGACTCTTGACTGTTATCACGAGATTATAAAATGAAGAATAATTAAGGCTTTTTTAAATCCAAGAAAACACAGAATTCATTCAATTAGTCTAAAACTGTACAAAGATGTGGCCCATTCAGGCACAGTTTTATATCTATCAACATGGGAAAATACCCAGAAAATTGAAGCAAAGTCGCAAAACTCACAAAAGACTAGTCCGATATTGGTGAAAATTTGATTTGAAAGTGTTTCTAGGGAAAAGTAGTTGTATTGCTAAAATGCTACTTTAGTTGAAAAAAATTAATAAGATTACCTTAATAAATACATAAGAGTAATTTTTTTAAGGTATTTAATATTTTCCCTCCATGTTTCTGTTTGCCCTCTTCATTTGCTTAGAAAACCCTTTCTTCTGGAGATACTGGGACTTAAGCTTCCATGGAGCCCTGCTTCAGTTATCACAAACATCACATCATGAAACTGAATTAAAGAACTGTTACTAGAGGGGTGGGATCCAGATTTAAACCACGCATGCTGGATATATGTATATATTTATATATTTATATATAAATTTTTTTTTTTTTTTAAGATTTTAATTTATTTATTTGAGAAAGTGAGAGAGAGCAAGAGAGAGAGAGCATAAGCAGGGGGAAGGCAGAGGGAGATCGAGAAGCAAACTCCCTGCTGAGCAGGGAGCCTGACGTGGGGCTCCGTCCCAGGACCCTGGGATCATGACCTGAGCCCAAGGCGGATGCTTAACCAACTGCGCCACCCAGGCACCCCTGGACATTTATACTTAAATTCAGTTATATGAAGTGGTACCTGGGTGGTGCAGTCACTTAAGTGTATGTCTTCATCTCAGGTCATGATCTTGGGGTCCTGGGATAGAGCCCGCAGTGAGCTGCATTTCGGGCTCCCTGCTCAGCTGGGAGTCTGTTTCTCCCTCCCCCTCCGTCCCTCACCCTCTCCCCCTGTGCTCTCTTTCTCTCAAATAAATAATATCTTAAAAAAAAATAATGTGTGATATAATGCATGTTGCTTCGGGGAGTATATAAATTGACATGGCTGCTAAGGAAAACAATCTGTGCATGCTTTTCAAGATTTTTATCCATGCACACCTGTCACTCAGGAATGCCCTTTATAGGAATCTATTCTAGAGCACAGATAGCAAGATCAAGTATGTACTGAGATATTCAACTCAATATTATTAACAGAAAAAGCTGAAAATAAATAATATGTTCACCAATAGATACACTGATGGATTTAGTATGCAGACATTAAGATAATGTCTCCTCTCCCGCCCAAGAAAAAGGTGCAGGAAAATATTGCTCTGTTAAATGAACATAGTTGAACACAAAATGTTATTCTAGGTCAATTCTGTGCTCAAAACTTTGCACTATCACTGCAGTTCATTTCCAGGAAAGTCATAAGTCATTGCCGTGGGCTGTAAGGCCCTAATGCCTGGACTCCCCATCACCTCTGAGACCTCATGTCCTCCATGCTCTCTCCGTCTCCCTCCACTTGTTCTGCTGTCTTACTGCCTTCCCTAGCCTGGAATGCTCTTTGGCCAGAGACCTGCACACTTCACTTTATCACCTCCTTCAGGTCTTTCTCGAAGGCCTCTTCTGGATGCAGCTTCCCCTGACCATCCTGTTTACAGTTGCCACCCAGACCTCCCTATCCCTGGCTTCCGATCTTTCCTATCCAGTTTCCGATCTTTCTCAGTTATCAGTATCATCTTCTAATATTCCGGAATGTATTTATTTACTGTTTATTGTTTTTTATGAGTCTCCACACACCCCACAGGCAATACACTCCACACCACCCCTGCCACAGGCAATAAACTCCACAAATGCAGGGATCTTTGTTGGTTTTTCATGATACGATACCTGTGGAAATCACGATTCAGGAAACAGATCTTCACCTATCAATTTAAAATGTATCAATTTCCATTTTAAGGCACATCTGTATTTTATATCAAATGAAGAGGGTTTCTACAGTCTAGCTCGGGGTTCAATTAAAATTGGTAGACTTTCTTTCCAAATTTGTTATTTAGTTCTCGAGGTGAGAAAGAACATCTAATTCACTATTGAACCTCACAAAGTGCTTAACACAACACCTGGCAATGGTTAGTCAGTGCTCAGTAAATATGGTAGGGTCAATAAATGGCACCACTTAAAATCTTAGCAATTTGTCTTTGTCAGATAAAAGTAAAGACAGGCTCTCAGTTCTCACTTCATGCTTTTGTCTGTGATGGCCTACAATCCTGAAATACAAATGTTAGTGAAACTATCAAATAGCTAGAAATAATCCATATAAACCATAAGGGAAACGTCATGGTTTTTGTCAAGATGAAACTCATGTAAATTATAATTGCAGTATTTGAAACCACCACAATAAATGAAGAGATGTGACAACATCCACACATTAAACGAATATGCCAGATGAGAAGACTAGCAGTTAATATAAATATGCCAAGACTGAAAAACTTCTTATGTCATGTGATATAGTTAAAATATGACTGCATGGTGGAAGTCAGAAGACCTGAATTTGGGTCCCAAATGTCACTTTTATTAGTTTGACCTTAGGAAATTTACTTAATCTCCCTGAGCCTCAGTTTCTTCATCTGTCAAATGGGACCAACACTTGTTACTTTTCATGATTTGCTGCTATTGAAGGGAGAAAGTCTCAGCCAATACTAACAGGTATACTTGATTGACATTCATTCTACCTCCATCGTTATGACGGAACCTTTATCTTTGTCACTTCATAGCCTCACAGCGTCAGGACAGGGGAGGGGCTGCTAGCCTATTATCTTCATAAGACTGACTCAGAGGTTTAGAATTTGCTCAGAGTTACACAGTTAAGTGGCACAATTTGAGATGCAAACCTAGATGAACCAGACCCCTGGTCTGTGCTGTTTCCCAGGTGCCCAGCTGTCTCCACGTAGCACCACTTGCTTTTGTCACACGCTAAGTTTCTTAACAACAGTTTTCTTTCAGATGCTCCCATTTTATGGGGGGGGGGTACCTTTGGGCCCAGAGAAGAGGACTGCAGACAAGGAGTGAGGGTTCACAAGAGGGGATGTCTCTGGCTGCTGCACCAGGTGGGATGGCTAGTCCCAAGGGAAGAGGGAGGCTTCAGTAAAACACACTGCCAGCTCCTGGTCTCCGTGAAAGGGGAATAAAAAACAACTTCCTTTTGTGATTTTGGGGATGAGGAAAGCCCCGCCTAACTAAACATTTCTGCCACCTAGCAAAACTTGATCCTGGAGTCCCTGTGAATGCCTTAGAGTCATTTAAATGGAAAGAGGACTCCAAAAGGATGGACACAGAAAGGGTAAAATTTGATGGTAAGAAAGAGATAACATGCACTGCAGTTTGGAGCTTGGCAGAAATAGTGTTGCAAACCAGAAAGCCAGCAGTCAGGGTCAAAATCTTAGAGTTGGGAACCCAGGGGGCCCATGGGATGCTGGAAGGAAAGTGGAGGCCCTGGTTATGACTTGGCTGCATACATCCCCTGGACCCCACACCCCACAACCCACCTGGATTCCTGGGAGTGTCTCCTGGTGGACAAGGCAGCAGAGAGGCTGGTAGGTGAGTTTGGTTCAACTACCCACATGGCTGATGGAGAGGACCACACCCACAATAAAGGAGTTACAAACACCAGCAGATTTGGAGAGGAGGCAGGAGAGGAACAGGGTGGGGAAAAAAAGAAACAGAAATTTTAGTGTCATTCAAGGAGAAAGGCACACTCAAGCAGGCTGTCTTTAAAAAGAACAAAAGTAGCTAGATGATGAGGTTGTTAACAGTTAAAAACAAAACAAAACAAAACAAAAAAACCTCAGTAAAGGATTCAAAAATTGCACGCATATTTTCAGATAGCCTCTGTCTTGAGTAACGTGCTGGATGTGTGATTGGGCTTCACATCTTTGATGCATCAAAAGATAATCCACATCTTGCAGATAAGAATTACAGATCCTTCTAACCTAGTTTATGGGTATCTATAGGTGAGGAGCATTTTGTGCTTCTTAAGTTTAATATTTTAATATTAAGATTAATATTAAGAGAAAAACAGGGCAACAGATTTTTATGGAAATTGAATGCCTTGTAATCAAGTTTCTATACAATGCTTACCTGTAGGTATGCTCTAGTCCTTTTTTTTTTTAATTCAAATCAATAGTGTATTACCTCAAATCTCAAAAGCTAGAAAGTCATCATAACTATGAAAAAACAGTAATATATCTATATCTTATATATTAGATTTATAAGAGCAAAGGTGAATAAGGAGACAGTGAAATTATCTTTGCATCTCCATGACTGGTAGTTAGCAGTACATGATTAGAATTCAAGAAATTTTATTGTGTGGATAAAGACGTCAGAGAAGACGAAGGCGGTAAAATATCAGAGCTATGAAAGCAGGAGATATGTGGTGTGAGGGCATGGGGTATAGCACCATCTCTGGTCTTATAAGAAGACCTCCAATCTACGCCATTCACTAAAGGTTACAATTTTCTCTGGAAAGGTCTTGTCTGCTTTCTTTAGACTTAGTCCTAAAAAATTCATATTTATTGAAGCATAAAAATGTCCTTCTTAAATCTCACTTTTTGTTTGTGGCTCATACGAAAAAAATGTACTTTATGTGTGTGCTTTGATTAATATTCAGCAAACATGATGAACTCATTTATTAATCCTAATAATTAATCTGCAGATATTTGGGGCTTTCTGTGCACACGATCAACTAAACTGCAAATGTCGAGAGGTTTGATTTCTTCTTTGCCATACCTTCTACTTTTTGTTTCTCATTATTGTCTTTCTGTGTTGGCTAGGATCTTCAGTGAAATGTTGAATAGAGTAATGCAAAAATCCTTAAAGTTATACCACTATGTATTATGTTTCCTGTAGGTTTTTATTAAGGAAGTTCTTGTCTATTTACATTTTTCTAGTATTTTTATCCTATTAATCATAAAAGGATGTTGCGTTTTATCAAATGTCTTTTTACATTTACTGATATAACCATATTGCTCTCTTCCTTTAGAATGTTAATTTGATGAATTATAATTGATTTGTAATATTAAATCAGTCTTCAGTTCCTGAGATCAACTCAATTTGATTACAAATGTATTATCCTTTTTATATATTGTGGGACCTAGCTTGCTAATATTTTGGTTGGGAACTTTTTTCCCTCTGTGATCGTGAATGAGATTGACTGTATTTCCTTTCTTCCCTTGTCAGATTGGTATCAAGGTTATGCCAGCTTCATAAAAGAGATTTAGGGTATTCCTCTTCTATTTGCTGGAAGAGTTCTGGTGCTATAGGAATTAACTCTTCCAGTGAGGCTGTCTGGGAGTGGAGCTCTCCTGTTGGCAGGGTTTTAACTACAGAGTCAGTATTTCTAATGTTTATCATGGTTCCTATTTCTTCTTCAGTTACTTTGGTAGGTTCTATTTTTATTTAAAATTGCCTTTTTAATCCAAGTTGTATATATATGTATTGACATGATGTTTTATACTATTACTATAATTTTGTCTTTAGTATCTGTAGTAATGTTCTTTTTTCTTTTTTTTTGTCATTCCTAAAATCACTTTTTTGTGCTTTACCTATCCCCTTTTTAAATTAAATGTGTCAGGGATTTTTGCCTCTTCAAAGAACCATCTTTTGATTTGTCTATCCTTTACAGTACTATGTTTATTTTCAATCATATAATTTCTGATCTCATTATTATTTACTTTCTTGAAGGTTATTTTGTTGTTTCTTTTTAAAATCTCAGGAGATCAATATTCACCATCATCTTTAGGCTTTCCTTTCGTTTTTTTTAATGTATGTCTTTAAGGACATAAATTTTTTCTCTTATGATAGCTTTACCTGCATTCCACAAGTTTTGAAATGTGGTACCTTTATTATCCTTCAATTCAAAGACTTTCTAATTTTCATTATAATTTTGTTGATTTTATTTCAATTTATATGGAAAATTTCAATTTGTCTTTTCATTACTGACTTACAGTAGAATTGCATTTTACTCAGACACCACGGTGTGCCTAACACTGATCTTCGTATTAAGAATTGCTTTATAATCCAATTATGTGGCCAATTTCTGTAAATGTTATATGTAATCTGCAGGTTTGGGTTATCATAGTCTAGGCATGTACATTGAGTTAAGTTGATTGTGATAGATCTTCTAAGTTCATACAGATATTTTTTGGATAAATTCTTTTTCTATTTCTGTCCATTTTTTGTTTTAATTTTAAGGATACTTTGTTATATGAATACAAATTTAAAATGTAGGTATGCCTTCCTGATTATTCAACACTTTCCATTATGCAGTGACATACTTAACTTCCGGCAATGCTCTTCTGTTTTAAAGGTTATTTTGTCTGATAAAAGCAACATCAGTTTTCTTTGGTTAGCTACTGAATTATGTATTTTTTTCCCATCCTTTTAGTATTTTAAGTTTTAAATATGTCTTACTTTCTTTGATTTTGCAAAATCCAAATGATAATCTTTGCATTTTCTCTGGAGCATTTAGTCCATTTACTTTTAATGTAACCATTATATGTTTAAAATCTTTTATAATATTCTTTAGTAACACTCCCAGTTTTTGCCTATGAGAAAATATATTTATTTATTCTTGCAAGATATTTTCACAAAGCATAGAATTCTAAACTGGCAATTATTTCCTTCATACAGTGACAATATTACCTCATTATCTTTGGATTCCCATTGTGGTTTTTGTGATATCAGCTGTCAATCCAATTGTTAGTTTTTAAAGGTAATGTATCTTTTTTCTAGCTACTTTTAAGATTTTGTTTTTCTTTGATGGTCTGTTGATATTTAGCTAATAATTCCTTATTATCATATCCACCCTTCAATTCTTTTATTAAACTTTAAAATGTTTTATTATAAATTCAGTCATTTTCGGCAAGAGGATTGATGAATAACTTTGTCATATTGCTGGAATTAGAACTCATAGGCCTTTCAAAGTTATCTGATGGTGTGGGGAAGAACACACAGAGAAAGGAAAATAGTACCAACAGGTTTCAAGGATGAGAAAAATGTGAATTAAAAACAACTGACCCATTTCCTGAAAAGCTTTTCATGAATTAGAAGCAGTGGGGTGGAGAAGGGAGTAGATAATTAAGTGACTTAAAGGTATCTAGTCACTCAGTCATTTCATGCAATAGCAGCACACTGTAGCAAAACAGAAACAACAATGGCAATAATGCTTATTATATGTCACCCCTTGGAAGTTAAATAAAACCATCTTCATTTTTTATGAAGATTAATATATAGCTAAAGTGACTTACAGTTTTCAAGATGGACCTGGTTTTAAATCATTTACAGAACTGTACTTCAAAAACACATCATATTTGGCAGGGTAAGTGTTGAAAAGTTTGGAAAGTTTGAAAAAGATGGTCTTCATAAATAGATAAATATAGCATACAATCTTTTTCTTAGAAAGCAGCCATACTTTAAAGCAAGTTTACCTCTACTCAATATATCAAAATGCCAAGGCACAGAAAACACAATATCTGAGTTTATTGATAATCATTGAATCTTACATTTTGTGTTATAAATTCATTATAACAATACATTGTTGTTGGGTTTATAGATTTAATTTTGTAGAAAAAGCTTAGGTAAGTGACTCACATACAGAATTCAGGTAGGATGCATGCTACCTCCCTGCCAGATCTAAATTGCTTTCTCCACAAGGCATTTTTTTACCCTAATGGAAGTTGAGTAGCACAATGTTAGGGAGACAGGTAGAATGATCAATTTTTCTATGACTCCACTCTGGTTTAATTTTTTAAAAAACCAACTTAAAAACGATCAGGTTTTAGAATGAGATGCAGAAATGAAGGAAAGAATCAAACATCTACTTTTTCTTTTCTCATGAGTTCACTCAACTAAAAAAATAAGTAAGTGAATGGACTAATAAAAAGACAGACAAAATGCAGATCATCATATTAAGTCCTAAGCTATAATGCTTGAAAACATTGAGCTTGCAAGAGAAAAATACATCTGCACTTTCCACTTCATAGGAAAAGTATGTGAACCAAAGGAGCTTAGAGATTCCTCTAAGTTTTATACTTGAGAGGAAAATTTTAGTTAAAAATAATGAAATTCTAATTTGGGCAGCCCTTCAGAAATTGGAATAATTGATATTACTGGCTAAATTATATCTTTGCACAATTTTAGATAAATTATTTTTAAGCCAACTATCCATTTATAAGGTTTATTATCTAACCCACCTAAGAAAGCATTTTTGTAATTGTATAGCAACATTCTTCCTTTTTTGTGTAAATCATATTCCTAATCACAAATGCCTCTACCATATACCATGAGGCATCATCAAACTGTTCAACTGTATTTTTTTCATCTAAGTTAATCTCAAATATTGAAGTTTAGCTGGTATGGTTTTCTTATTTCATCTTTAAAGCTAACTTTGCCCAATCTTTCTGCTTTCGGGAGGTGAAATCAAGGCCTAGAGCTGGGACCAGAATCTCTGTTGGAAGGTTAGCAATGAATACTCTTGTCACTCATTCAGCAGTACGTATTTCTGAGATAAAATTTGACAAGGGTAAGAATTGCTGCTTCCTAAAGGTAGACATGAGAATAGAGCAATCAGAACACAAATTATTAAATAGTTGGAATCTATATGCAACTATTATTAATGAGAACCTCAAGTGTAATGTCACATATGAATCATAGCAACCTAAAAGGTCACTCAATAAAAAGACCATAAAATGCATATAAATATACATTTCAGATTGTATAATTCCATAGATTCCCAAATAGCCAAGATTCAAGACACCTTTACTTGTTCTTGGAAACCACATTTCATCCTTTCTAGGGGACATGGAGCATGGAATTTTACTGAGGTTGAGCAGATGAACGTGTTTCATCATTATTAGGACAATATAGTCATTGTCACTGCAGGTTGATGCTGTTGCCTCATTAGATGTCACTAAGAAAAGTGAACTGAGAGCAGAGAGCAAATCCAGATAGGGAGATTATGTAAAGAGACCTCCAGGCTGCTTGGTGCCTTGAAACACTCACTCTCTTATTTCCGAAGTGTTCAAAGTACAATAAACATATTTCTGAAACAAATTCTGTAATTTAATATTTAATGGCAAGTTATAGTTGCAAACAGGCAATCGAACATCTATGTGGCACAGGCAAAGAGGGAAAACAAAGGCTCAAAGTTTAGGAGCTGCTGTTAATTGTAGCTCAGGGAGAGAATGCAGCAGACCATCCAGCTTATTAAACTGTTTCTCGGCAAAGTGAAATGAATGTGTCCTAGATAGATCATCCCGGTTAGAAAGGTCTTCCCTTGTGAAAGATTTAAGCTAAAATATGACAACTAAGAGAACAAGACTTTTTCTTTCCCCTTCAACACCTTTTCGAGATAAGATTACTATCTTTTATGTATACCTTCACAGTGTCTACATTATGATTTCTCAGAGAATCTGATGTGCATGTCTCAAACATAGCTACATCCTGATTGTGATAGACCCACAAACAGCAACCTCAAGGTAGCCTTACTTATATCAGTGTTCTTGACGTGTACTGTAGGATTGCCTGAATGTCTCAATTCTTTTCCATTGTAGATGAATGAAGTTCACCCTCCAAAAAAATTACAAGTGTAAGGGCTAACATCAATAAATAGTCAGTTATATATCCCAAACCTTTTGGCCACTAATTCAGATTTACCTCTGAGTCTCTCATTTTCTTAGGCAAGATCTTCTAGAAATGCACAAACATTTAATTTTTTCTGAAATGCTCAATCAAAATGAGATTCCTTTCTAACAATGTGTTAAGTTCTAATAGACACTTTGTACGCAGAAAAGGTTACTGAGCACCAAGCATTATATGAAGTGTTCAAGATGCTACCGTGAATAAAATCGAAAGCCCTGCCTTCATGGCATTTATGTTGCATTGATGGAGAGAAACAAACAAACAAACAAACAAACAAAAAAGCAATATAAAAGTAGAATATGTAAAAGGTTAAGGAAAATAATACTTGAATATTACTCTGATGAAGTGAGTATTTTCACATAGGTTGCTTAGTTTTCTCTGCACACAAGTAATGAGAATTGGGTCAAGAAACATTAATATACAGATTCAGGGTAGTTAAATAATTTGGCCAAAATCACACAGTACATCAAAGAACATCTTACACCCAGGTCTTCCAATCCCATGCCTTGAGATTTTTTTCCATTACACAACACTGTCTACACAGTACCAAAAGTAAATTAAATGTTCCCAAAGAGTTGTGTATTGAATATCATGGAAATGAAATATCCAAATGATCTGAAAGATTCAATATGTATCTGAATATTTCAGGGTTCTCCACTCATAGGCTCAAAGAAAGCAGGACTCGAAGAGAATAGAATGAAGCAACTGGATAATTAGCAATGGAACACCTGTTATTCCCCTTTTCTATTTTTTTTTTTTTTTTTTTTTTTACTTTCAGAGGAATTCAGAGTCTATTTGCCTCCTTGCAGGTGTTTCTATTACTTTGGCCTATTAATACGGGAGTAAAGGAGGCATTATTTTGATGGAAAGGCAATGGAAGAAAGAGAGCAGTACATGTTCTTAAGGGCAGGGATAGTCCACAGAGATCACTGGAATTTGAAATAGTTGGACTGCTTTACAATTGCTAGGAAAGCCTTCTTTGGAGAGTCTTGAAAACAAACACGTTGGCTGCAACATTTTCACGGATTATTTGGATGCCACAGAAGCTCAGTAGTTGTTCTGTTTAGGTTGAATAATTATGATTCTTGAAAGTAAAGTTACCAAGAAAAACAAGGAACCAAAGTTTAAATAATGTTGCTATTCATTAAGCCATATTCACCTGCCTCAGAATGCAAAACTGGTGTAGAAATGCCAGGGGCAAAACAACATGTCAAATTTAGTGAAGCTAATTATGACTGATATGCTTGCAAAAAGTCAGAAATAATGCATCAGAATGGACACCACACTCACAAGTTCATTTCATCCATGACTTTGCACTAAAGCCAAGCAATAGGGAAAATCCAGCAATTATCTAGTGAATTTAATCAGTGCTGATGTCCAGTGTTGATCATCCATTCAAACAACTTCCTATTTATTGTACAAATTGTCCACCAACTGCCTTGTGGAGCAGTGGAATTAGGATTCCAGTCTAGGTTGTGGGACCCCCAGGTCTGAGCTCTTCCACCACTGTCCTGCTAACTAACTTAGAAATAGTCCAGGTTCCTACACATGATGTCAAAGCAAAAATTGTACCAAGGTTCACCAGGTAAGGAAGACTTTATTCAGGGCTACTGCAAAAGGAGAGAAAGCAGTCTAAATTCAACTCCCTTCAAACAAAGAGTAGGAGAGTTTTTAAGAGCAAAGGTGGTGGTGGTGTTAATTGGTCCTACCAAAGGAAAAGTAAACTTTCTCATATCTTCCCATAGAAGACAATTTTATAACTTAGAACAAAGGTGCCTACAGAAGCTAGGCTCTTTTGCTCCTATAGAAATTGGGAGATCTGGGTGCTATCTCCTATGGTGTTTACATTCCAAAGAGACTGTTTCCAGGTGCTTAACAAAGACATTCTTGGCTCATAAAAACAAAAAACAAAAACAAAACAAAAAACAAAAAAAAACTTTTCAAAGGGGCAGAGAAATCATTTACAAGCACAAGTTTTTAAAGAAAATGCTCTAAGAAAAGAGAAGCCTGGGGCTGGAGTCAGGAATATGATGTCTAAACTTTAGTCAGGATGAGGGAAATGTCCAGTCCATCTTGGTGGATGGGCTGTGGGTGCTTCCATCATCAAGCCCTTGGCTTCCCCTCCATCCTTATTTCTCACCACAGGGAACCATGCACTTTGCTTCAATGCTATCATCACTATACATCTATGGAAATAATTTCTGTAAAAGTGTGTCTTTAAAATCTCCCTCCAGACTGATCTATTGTTTGTTGACTACTACTGGGAATATGTCAGGTGCTGGGAGCCAAGCTGGGAGCATTTAGTTTATTAGGAAAGGGAGCAGAGGAATCAGGTGTTCCCTACCCTCAGCTGCCAGGTAAGGGCTTTAATATAAAAACTTCATCCCTTTGAGGAAGACAGAAATGAGCCAAAATACAGATTAAAGAGGAGTAATTTCAGCTTTAGTTTAGTGTTTTGAATGTATCTGAGAAGTGATGCTGTCAATGGCATTTGTGGGCTTAGAAGCAGGAGCTGTGGAATGTTGTATTAATCATGTCCATCTTCTCTGTGACCAGAACATCCAAATGATCTTTAGTTAGAACTATGTGAACCTTCTCAATTAAATGCTTTGATATATTTATTTGGTTAAGAGTAGACTTTTGTATACCAATCAAGGATACTCTGATGGGACAATGAATATTTTTTAAGTGTACTTTTTCAACATATTCTAAACCTTTGCATATTTGTAAGATAATAAATGTTTGGATCCAGGGTCCTAGACTCAGTGCCCCTTCCCTTACATGGACTTTCCTGATCTTCCATTTGAGATATTAGCATCTATGTTCTCTGCACTCATAGGTAAACTTGGCTCAAGAATTATCAGGTAAAATGTATATTTAATTTATTCACCTTCCTTGATGCCTTTTCATACATTCAATCTAAATTGCTACCTGCACCTTAAAAATAGACCAATACTTGTGAGATATTTTGTAAACACAAAGACTTCTGTAATCTTCACTACCGCAGAGATTCCAGAAGATTGAGTTTTTGAAATACTCAATTGCACCTGTATGACTTCATTAGATAATTTGCTCATCTACAGACAATGTTTGTGAAAATAGAAAAGGTTTTCAGCAGTGCCATACCCTGGAGAAAATCTGGTAAACTTAAAGTCATTGGAACTTATCCCCCCACAGATCAGGTGTCCTAGTTATTCATTAGCCAGTCCCTGCAGTTTCAAGATTGTGTAAGAAAGCAAATGGACTGACCGCTAACAATTAGTCTCCAGTGAAGATCCTTCCCACTTGAGTGTTTATCTCTGTGCATTGCATCAACACTTTCGATGGTTGTTTTCTGTTAACGAGTTCAGAGGATGTGGCTTTTATCTAAATCAAATACTAATCAATTGAAAGAAATCTTGCAAAAGATGCAGGGATCAGAAAGGAGAAGAAAATGATACTGGAGAAATCTTTATCACATGTCAAACCATCTCCAAATGAGCATCTGGTAGAGTGAGATCAGTTAACATTGGAAGAAGAGAAAATCAAAGAGGGTGATGACATGATAGATATTTTCACAAGAGATTGACTTGAGAATCAAAGAATTAAAGGGAACATTAGCAAAATGGATGAGGCTGCTGAATATAGTACT
This sequence comes from Phoca vitulina, assembly GCF_004348235.1. NCBI lineage: Eukaryota > Metazoa > Chordata > Mammalia > Carnivora > Phocidae > Phoca > Phoca vitulina. The sequence goes on along the minus strand of NW_022589704.1, from coordinate 10,990,685 downwards.
AACACTGTTTATGATATTGTGACCAAAAGTGCCATGTTAACAGACAATTTTGAAGGGAAAATTATGATCTTCCAATCAGCACTTAATCCATTATTTGTTTATTACACCATTCATGTTATTTTTAAAATATTGATAAAATGAACTAATTTTTAGAAATTTTATAATTTTTAAGATAAATTTCCAGTCAACTATATTCATTGTCTTTACCATTTAATGACATTTACTCTTCTTTGTAGTAAATTTACTTCATGTGCCCTTTTCCAGGTTCCTGTCATCCTCACATGTTGAAGATGGCATTCAAGTCACTAGGTTTCATTTTCTCCTTTCAAGTAAGCAAGTAAGTCCTCCCTGCTATTTTTTTCTCCCTCTCCCAGTCAATCATACCAGTCACATACAATCCTCAAGGTTAAAACTTGGATTAGATCTCCACAATTCCTGTCTCCCTCTTTATATATGCCCTTATCCATTCTATGGAAAATATCCTAGACCCAGTGGGAAAACTGAGAAAAGTGCCATTATTAATATTTTGTTGATATGCTTTCTCCTTCATGAAGGATGACTGTGCTCTAGAAGGGCTGGTGTGATTAAGTCTGGGATGACAGCTTCTCTGGATAACATGTTCTCTGGATACTGAATCACCTTCTTGGACACTTTTTTTTTTTAAAGATTTTATTTATTTATTTGACAGAGAGACAGAGAGAGAGCACAAGCAGGGGGAGCGGCAGGCAGAGGGAGAGGGAGAAGCAGGCTCTCGCTGAGCAGGGGGAGCCTGATGCGGGACTCGATCCCAGGATGTGAGGCTTGATCCCAGGACCCTGGGATCAGGACCTGAACTGAAGGCAGCCACTTAACCGCCTGAGCCACCCAGGTGCCCCACTGGACACTTTGTTAATAGTGATTCATACGATGAAACTATAGCTAATTTTCTAAATGACAAGGTTCCAATGAAGTCACCACATTTTTTTCACCTTTGCAAGAAAAGAAGGCTAATGGTTTAACAGAATGCCTGGTCAGATCACTGACCTGTTGATAATTAGACAGGTGAAGTGTATTACCTCTTTAATTGTTATTTTGAAGCACTGTTAGTTCATTCAGGGAAAAAAAAAGTAGAAATTAAAAATCTTCAGGTTATATTGAGTGCATGAGTCAGCAATGAGCACATCAGGTGGGGCCAAGATTTCACATAGAAAAAAATGACTTCAACTTGTCCCTTATTTTTTACCTGAATTTTTTTTTTTTTTTGGTTTAAATTACTGAGATATATTTTTTATTTGTCTGCATAAAATAAGTGGAAGTACTGGCTACTGAAACTATAAATGAATGAATAAATCTATTCATAGGCATAATCTATTAAAGTTATTTATTGCATTCTTTCGTTATTATTATGTTAAAAGGTCACATGCAAGGAGGACAGGAACTCAGTCTTACCCTATCCCAGAATCTTGAAGGTTTCAGGAGTGAGTGTCTGCTCAATAACTGTTGCTTGATATCTGACTCTCCAGTCTTCCTCTTCTGTTGACATGCTACCAGAATCACGGTGCAGCATTAGAAGCATCTAATGCAGGGTTTGAGGTCTAATGTCATTGCTTATCTTGAAAATGGTGTGGAATCAAAACAACCTTTGAAAATTCCTTAAAAATTTATAAATTATGGCATGTTGACTTTTGTGAAAAAGTCTCATAACGTTATTTGTGTGTGTATGTACTATATAGAAATGCAGGATATGTATTAAAAATACAAATAAATATAAGCTTACCATGTTTTTAATAATGAGAGAGAGCCAGAGAATGAAAGAAGTAAAAAAGGAAAATGAGCATGTAGCATTGAATTTGCATGGGTTAAATGTGCTTACGGTATGCCATGATATCATTAAATAGCAGCAGCTCTGTGGGACTGTGCAATGGGCAAGGAAGGATATCAGGATATCAGGATGAGTGTGATTCCCCTTTCACACTCCATGTCCTCAGGAGGAGAGAGCGACAGGCCACAGTATTCATTGTTATTATCTGGAGCTGGTGCATAGGGCCTGCTTCCTGACTGCTTCAACAACTGGCCAAGGTGCGTGTCATATCTCCCTTTCTCCAATCCCATCCTCATATCACTGCATGTTAGCGATGAGGATCTTTGGAAGTCCAGAGCAAAAAGAGAATTCTGTGAGATCAGGCACAATGCACTAGGTTTTACTGCAGTTTCAAACAACTCCAAAATCCCGGAGAATTAAAATCACGAAGGTCTATGTCCTGCTCGTATTACGTATCTGTCATGGATTGGCTGAGAGCTCTGCTTCAAGTTGTGGTCACTCTAAAACTCAGGCTGGTGAAGCAGCCACCACGTGAAATCTGTTATTCACCATCATAAATGCCCTCTTTAACACTTCCACTTGGAAAAGACACATGTCCCTTCTACACACTTTGCATTGGCCCAAGCAAGTAATATGGCCATAGCTTGTACCAAAAAGATGAGCAACTGAAATCCTACCCAATGCTTAGGAACACAGCTAGAAATACTTGCTGAAGAGCATTAATGACCATTGCAACAAAGAGATGTGCCAAAGAGTGAATTCTGTAAGGTCTCCAGGTCCACTCTGAACTGGTCTTATGTTCTTTTTTTTTTTTTTAAGATTTATTTACTTATCTGAAGGAGAGAGCATGAGCATGGGGAGGGGCAGAGGGAGAGGGAGAGACAGAATCCCAAACAGACTCCCTGCTAAGCATGGAGCGCGACATGGGGTCTATCACACCCTGAGACCATGACTTGAGCCAAAACCAAGAGTCAGACGCTTAAGTGACTGAGCCACCAGGTGCCCCCTGGTCTTATGTTCTTAAATAAACTTCAGGAACCGGGTCATTATGTCAGCTTAGCTACACTGAATGACTCACATATAGCAGTGGAGAAACAAATCATCCTGTCACTTTTCTCCTTTATTTAAGAAAAAGGAGGAGAGAAAGAGAGAGAGAGAGGGAGAGAGAGAGAAAGGGTACTCCTGGTAGAATCTCAAGTGCCATTTCAGAGCCAACATGATAAATTTTTTAGTTAAATTAATGCTTGTGGTGGCCCCCAAAGATGTCCATTTTTAAATCCCCAGAACCTGTGCATATGTTGTTATATGGCAAAGCAGAATCAAGTTTCAAGATGGAATTATCTGACCTTGATGTAGGGAGATTATCCTGGATAATCTGGAAGGATCCAATGTAATCACCAGAATTTTTAAAAGTGCAAAAGGGAGGCAGAAGAAGAGGTCAGAAGTCAGAAGCATGTGATGTAAGAACTCAAGCCACCATTGCTGGCTTTGAAGACATAGGAAATGTGTCATCAAGCAAATGCTACAAGCAGCCTGTGAAAGTTGGAAAAAGCAAGAAAACAGATTCCTCTATAAGGCTTCCAGAAAAGAATGCAGACCTCCCAACGCCTTGATTTTATTCCAGTGAGACCCATGGCAGACTTCCAATGTAGAGAATTATAAGATAATAAATTTGTGATCTAAGCCACTAATTTGGTGACAATTTGTTAAAGCAAAATAGAAAACTAATATAACACCTTTATTTTTTTTTAAACTAACTTGTACTTCTAAAACCATGGCTACTCTAAGAAGTTCTGTTAACTATTTCAATAATTTGGCCGTACGATACATATTTTAAATTAAAGGAATAAAAAGAAGCACACTGGTCTGCATATTATTTTTTTAGAGAGAAATTCTCTCAAACCATAGGTCCAAATATGTCACCTCTTCTATTTCATGCAGAGTGTGGCTTGATATGCAGGTAAGTTTTCAGTGCCTGGATTCTTAGACCTCTTTGGGAACAGACACAAGCTTTGTTTCATTTATGTGCTTGACTCTATTGGTTGTCATGTTCTGGGTTTCCACTGCATTCCTGTTGTGTCAAAATCTCTTACAGCATCCACCTATCTTCACAGTTGTTTTTGAGTTAGACACCATAGTTTGAGAAAAATTGAATCAAAAGACATTTAGCAAAAAAAAAAATGCATGTTGAAATTATATACTATGGTCATTGAGGGCAAGAACCATTTCTTACTCACCATTATATATGCTTCAGTAACTTTCTTAGGAGTTCAAAAATGAAACCATGTGGCATGAATAAATGTCTTGGAGGCCTCCAGGGTAGGAATGTACATGTATTAGGAAACAGAAAAGGACAGTGATGTAGTTTGACAACATTTGAACACTGGAATTTGAAAAGCAGTGTTCAAATTCTGACTCTGTCACTCACTAGTTGAATCATCTTGTGCAAGTCATTTAACTTTTCTAAGCCTAAATTTCTTCATCTTTAAAATGGGAATAAAATAATTGCTCTGACTTCCAGTTCCCACTCCAGGAAACTCTACTACCCTATATAAGATATCAGGCTTTTAATAAAAAGTTATAAGTCATGTTAAAAGGCAGGAGAAAAAAAAAAAACTTTCAAGGGACAAAGCAACCAACAGAACCAGACTTGACTGTGTCACTGATGTTCAAACTATCTGGCAAAGAATTCAAAATAATGATAATTAGTTTAATGGCTCTGATGGAAAAGGTACACTGCATGCAAGCTGACATGGGTAACTTTTGTAGAGAAGTGGAACTATAAGAAAAATCAAATGGATACGTTAGAAATACAAACCACTGTAATAGAATGAAGAATGCCTCTAATAAATTCTTCAGTAGAATCAACTTAGCTGAGGAAAGAGTCAATGAACTTGAAGTTGGCCAATACAAATTACTTAAACTGAAACAAAAGGAGAAAAAATAGAATAAAAAACTAACTAACTAAACAAAACCAAAAGTGAGTATCCAAGAACTATATTCTGATATATGCACAATTGGAATTCTAGAAGGAAAAGAGAGAATGATAACAGGGTAGGAAACATATTAAGAGATCATGGATAAATTTTTTTCAGAATTAATAACAGACACTAAACCAGAGATCCACGAAGCTCAGAGAATACCATGCAGGATAAATACAACACACACACACACACACACACACACACACACACACACACACATAAACACACACACACATTCCTTGGCATATCACATTTAAATTGTTCTAAATAAAAGATTAAAAAGAAAATGTTGAAGGCAGGCAGGGAAAAAGGACATATAACATAGAAAGGAGCAAAAATAAGAATGTGAAACAGTTTCTTAGCACAAACCATAAAAGCCAAAAGACAATGGAGTGATATCTTTAAAACAGTGAAAGAAAAAATATCTTGACAACCCAGAAAACTACAGTCAAAAAAATATGATTCAAAAAGTAAAGGAAAAACAGACTTTCTCGGGCAAAGAAAAACTGAGAAAATTCATTGCTAGCAGACATCCCTTATAGGAAATGTTAAAGGAAGTTTTTTGGACAGAAGGAATGTAATATTAGACCGAAGCTTGGCTCTACACAGATAAAGTGTCAGAAATGGAATAAATGAGGGTAAAATAAAATTTATTTTTTCTTATTTCTAATTGCTCTAAGAAATATCTGACTTTGTGAAGCAAACATAGTAGCACTAATTAGTGTTCATAGCATACACAAAAACAAAATATATGACAATAAGACAAAGGATAAGAGAAGAAAATTTGAATATATACCTGTAGGAAACTTACACTGGGGATGAAGTGGTATATTATAATTTGAAGGTAAATACTAAATAATAATAATAATAATATACATAAATTTTTTTTTTAAGATTGATTGATTATAGAGAAAGAGAGAGAGAACGCAGGGAGGGGAGGGATAGAGGGAGAGAGAGAGTCCAAGCAGACTCCATGCTGAACATAGAGCCCAATGTGGGGCTCGATCACATGACCCTGAGATCATGATCTGAGTAGAAATCAAGAGTCTTGTCACTTAACCGACTAAGCCAACCAGGCACCCCTATAAATTCTAAACCATAAGGCAATCACAAATTTTTAAAAACAAATATAAACAATAAATTAATAAGGATAAAATAGAATCATTAAAAAATTCTCAACCTAAAGGAAGGCAGAAAAGAGGAAAAAAGGAACAAATAACAGATAACACAAATAGAAAATAGCAAGTCAGTTGGTGAATTTTAATCCAGACTTTCTAGAATCATAATAAATGTGAAGAGTCTAAACATACCAATTAAAAGAAAGAGATTGTCAGATGGGATTTTTAAAAAGTAAGATACAGTACCCTATCTATAAGAAACAACTTTGAATATGAAGACTTAGGTTAGGAGAAAAAGGATGGAAAAATGTAGGCCAAGAGGAAGCTGGAGTAGCTACGCCAGTGTCAGTTAAAGAGTGCTTCGTGTGTGAGTTATGTGGGCTATTCACCAGCACTGATTTTAAAAATCTATCACAAAACAGTTGAATTTAGAGGAGTTTATTAGGTATGATAAGCAGCAACAGCTAAAGGTTCACTGCTCCTTGTACTTCATACACGCTATCTCAAATCTTACAAAGTTTGCCCCAATGTGGGCAAACTGTTAAGTAGTAAAACCAGGATATTAATCACTGTGCTCTGTGAATAAGAATAAGATTTTATTGTACCTTCTGTGAGCATTATGCTGCTCTCCATATGGGGAGACATTAAAAACAATCCAACCCATTCTCTAAGCTGGGCTTTCTTTTGGATGGGTGGAGTGTTGCTTCAGTTCTTTTAAATGCCTTAACTTCATCTGTCTCTTGCAGGAGAATGAGATATTCATCTGTCTCATGCCCAGCTGAAAGTCACTGCTACAATAAAGTCCGCAGCAGTATAGTTTAGAAGTTAAAGGGACCTAGAAGAGCAGAATATTCAGGGTATATGTCATGACATCTAGAAGAAGATAGAGGAGTCACAGGTCAAGCAACATGCCGAGGCAGACACAGCCATCGCTTTCAGAACAGGACTAAACACCAGGTCTCCCGCCATCAAATACATCACTATTTCTTCTTTCTCACTTTACAAGTCTCTGGAGCTATTAACTCTCACGCACAGAATAAAACCCCATTAAAATGAATAGTACCAGACAAAGGCAACCCCTTGTGAATGAGACAAGCTCTAACAGTTCATTTAAAAATTGATAATTCGCTTTTATTGCTGAGTACTATTCCATGGGATAAATAAACTGTGGTACATCCATACAATGCACTACGACTCAGCAATAATAATTGTTGATACACGCAATGACTTGGATGAATCTTGAAGACATTATCCTGCGTGAAAGAAGCCAGTTTCAAAAATTACATATTGAATGATTCCATTCATATGACAACCTCAAAAATGTAAATCTGGACTGATGAAGAACAAAGGTGTGGTTGGCATGTGGCAGGGGAAGGGTGTTTGAGGTGATGTAACCATTCTTTATTCTGATTGTGGTGGTAGTTACAGGAATCCATATATGTATTAAAATTTATAGAACAGTATAAAAGAAGTCGATTTTAGTATAGAACAATGTAAAAAATAAAACTTAAAACGGAGGCTTGTCACTCCTATTTTTAAAAAAATTGATTGGTATCAGATACATATTTTACTACAGGAACCACATGGCTAAAGATCAGAATGCCTTCAGAGTTTCTGTCTCTTCTCCAGATACCTGTTACCCTACGGGAATATGGATCTCAGAGTCCTTGGTAGAAGGACTAATTTCCAGTTTCTTTCTCTGTAGTAGGAAACAACACCTCTTGGGCTGTGTTTCCTTGTGAATTATGAGTTGGAGAATGTGGTCATGTCAGTGCTGCTTTTGAAGAGAGCATGACTTTCAGGATAGAGAATGGCCTTTGGTTTACACTTAAGGTATTATCTGTATTTGTCCCTGCTCCTCAATCTTTTCTGAGAGTTTCAGATAAAAAGGACACAGAAACGTAATGTACTCTTGAATCTTTCCTTTCATATGAATTTGAAAACAGATAACCTTTCAATAAAAAACTTGTTGACAGAAGACCATAGTCTAGTTTACAGTATTAGGTTGTTTGCTCCGTTAAAAGAAAGGAAATCCAGTTGGTTTTTTTCCCCCTAGAACTAGCATTCTTCGAGGAAAAACCTTGAGATTTTGGTGGGCTTTAGTGAAATGCTGCTAGGTTAACCTTAGGTTTGGTTAAAATAAACTCACGGGAAATCTATATCAAAATACCTTATTTTTTCAAAAGTTCATCTTTGATAATTTTCTCATTCAAAGTGTCATATAAAATCATTACTGAAATAGAATCGAGTAAGCAAAACAAAACAAAAATAACAAAACAATACAGTATTAAAAAATGCAAGTAATTTAGGAAATGAGATGGCCCCTTTCTTAAACTTCAAATTCAACCTTAGATATGGTCAAGGTGACAAATTATTTCTGTTTACAAAAATGATTTTTTCAATGTTTGTTGGCTTTAAAAGATGATCTTGCTTTTAGGCTGCCCCCATGTGTTCTAATGATATCAGTGTTTGCCCAAACTGTGCACCAAAATCTCTTTTTCCTCTATTTGAAAGAAAGCATGGATTTTCAATCCATACAAGAAAGAAAACCTCACCTAAAGCCAGAAGAACTCTGTGGATGACCCAGCTCTGCTACATACTATTGTGTGGCTTTCTAAATCTAATTATTTTCCTCATTTAATTTCCTTTTGCTTCAAAATTTTCAACTAAGAGGAGATAATTATATCGGTCATATTAACTCACCAGGATATGACGATCAAACAATTTAATATATAGGCTAATGCTTCATGAAATATAAACCTTATTTTATATACACTAGTTACCAATATAAGTGAGACTTTCCTTCTATCAGGGGCGGCTACTGTATTATAGTGCAATGAACTACAGCCAAGGAACACGGTGGGTGAGAGTCCTTGGATAGTCTTTTATTTTCATAATATCTAGTTGTGTGACCTTAGCAAATCAAATAAACTTTTTATAAAATAGATAACGAAAGAATTGAAAAAATTTTCCCCCTTTTTTTATGTTTTTTTTTCCCTTGAACTAGACTACTAGTCGGGACACACTTGGCTTCTGGATCTATAAAACAACTAACATGGGAACACTTCATCTTCCCATAGCTCAGCCCCATGATTGGGGACACCTTCCAGCTTTGACAACCAGTGACTGAAAGAACTCTGTAATGTAATCCACATAGCTTATCGTACATTTAGAAATGAAAATATTAATATTAACAACTAATAGGAGCTTTCACAGAAGTAATGTAATATAGTATAACAACTCGAAGCATAAATAATTCCTTTTTAAAAAAAACATGCTTCAAGTATCTAAACTGTATGAATAAAAACAATTTTGAGATCAGTCGTCCCAGAACATTACTCAAATAAAATTTCATTTATATCCTTGATTCACTGAAAATTTTAAGAAACTGTAAAAACCAACACACAAAAAATTCTATAATTAACTCAGTGTATTACTAAATCATTTTGTTTTTCCTACCCAAGTGTTAAACAGAATGTCTTCAATTGCTTTATAATTCTTAAGGGAAACAATGATTTATAATCATCCACTTAATTATATTAATACTGAAAACATTTCAGATTTAGACAGCACAAATATTGACAACAACTTGATTTTTCCTGATCATTGTCATTTTCTTGAAAAAACTTGTGAAGAGTTTCCTGTCATCAATTCTTTAAATTCAAAGTTCTGTGGACAAGTGGTATGACTAATATAATATTTCCACACACTGTTTGATAATTCTAGTTTACTTTTTGCATATCAGTTCCTATGGTTTCCAATTAAATATTATGTTTCTTTGAAAGAGAGGATCAAATTAGCTATTCTATTAGAGTTAACTGAATATGTTTCATATGAGTAAAGATGTTAATAAAATACCTGAATTACTACACTGATTCGTGGAAATGTTATGTGTCTTGGTGAATAAACAATACTATTTAAATTTAAATTCAAAATTTAATTTGTGGCAGCTGATATTAAAGCTATATTAATATTTTTATAGGATGCTACAAGACACAGAGAAATTATCATCGCAGTTGCTTGGCTCTTTATAAACCCTTTTTACAGTAATGCAATAGAAATAATTTTAAGGAATTATTGGCATAATGAATTTTAGTATTTTAGAAAATGTCCCAGCTTTTGAATAGGAATATAGTCCTGATTCAAGCACAGCACTATTGATCTGCAAACCTGTGTGTAAGACAAGGGATCTCTTTTCAAAAGTGTCTCTATGGGAATGCTGGAATCACAGTTTACCATTTCAATTCTAAAGATCTTAAACAGTAGAATAGAGGGTGTAGAAAGTGAAGCCCCAGTGGGCTTTCTTTCAAAGTGCCCCACACTTTTACCTAAAATTCAGTGGCAATGTTTTTTTAAGTTTTAAAACAAAAACAAAAACAAAACAAAACAAAAACTTTTTGCTGTTCTTATTGTCCTTTTCATGCATTAGGGCAGAGTGGAAAGACTTCTGGTAGCTTGACCATGTTTGGCCCCAGGGTTAGAGATTTTGCACTGGAGAGCAGCTTGAGGCCAGGCATAGAAACCACCATGGACCTTTTCAGAGCCCTTTGCTACCCTGACAGACAAGGGATGCTTGAAGCAGAAATTGCCCGTGGAGCTAGGAAAGCTCTATTTCATTACAGAATATAAATACTTCATGTCTCTAGATGGCAGCCTTCAACGCGCTTGAAGAGCAGTTTCGTCCTCCTCTGCCACCCCCATTCCACTCTCAGCCCCATCTTGGCTACTTGGCAATATAGTATCAGCTACATGTGTGCCCTAGCCTGTGGATGTGGGGTTTTGCCGCTCTCCAAGAACGCGAGCTGAAAAATGTCTATTCCTGTGCCTGACGATCTCGGCGGGAAGCCGCCTAGATGTGTGCTTGGGAAAAAGGGGAAGGAAGGGATGACAGGATGAGCCACAGGAAGCCCCTCACCCAGGAGAGGTGGGGCTGTGCGGGCAGCAGTGAGACCCCCCAAACCCCGCGGTCTGCAGCATCCCCTGTTCTCTGTGCGGACCCTCTGCCACCCTGCACAAAGAGCGCAAAAGCCACCTGCCCAGCTGAGGGAACACAACCGGTGCTACAACCTCAATTTACCCCTAAACGTTTTATGGGGGTTGAAATATAAAAATTTCAGTTTCTCAAATTGGCAAAGGACTGAATGTGAAGGAGCGCGGAACAGGGGCGAAGGGAGAGAAGGAGACGCAAACCAGGGAAACACGCTGCTCGCACCTGGCTGAGTTGAAGGTGGCGTCCCTGACCTACCCCGTGTGGGGACCCCAGGCTGGGACGGAGGCAGGGGACGCGCTCGGCCAGCGCAGACTGGTCTCGGATATGGGGGCGCTTGAGGCGGGTGGGACTGGAGCGGCCCGGGTCTCGCTGTCCCGGGTCTCGATGGGGCGCAGCCTAGGTGTCGTCGGGGATTAGGGGCAATTCCGCCGCCCCCCACCCCCCGCCCTCTTCCCCAACCACTTGCCACCCTGGCAACAGCGGACACTCGCTCAGATCGGAATGGACGGGGATGGGGGTACTTTGCCCTAGTCCTGCTCCCTCCTCTTCTCATCCCTACCTTGAAGCCCGTCTCCCCACAAGGCGCGAAACCCGTGCAGGCTGCGTCCACGGGAAGTCCGGCTCCTGGCTCCCGCCGAGGAGAACAGACCCCATCCCCGGACCCAGAGGCGAGCCCGAGCTGTCCCTCCACCCTGAGCCGCCCTGGCGCGCAGGCCGCACCCAGCTCCGCGCCCTGTGGGGCAGTGGACTGGGGGCACCATCCCCCGGGCGCCCCTCACACAGCCGGGGCCAGACCCTGCCAAGCGCAGACCCTGGCGCCCCCGGGGCAAGTTCGGGAGCCACCCGAGGCGCACGGCGGAGTTTGAGGGCCACTGGGTGGGGCAAAGGGGAGAGCAGGTCTTACCTTGGTACGGAGAGCAGGGATCCATCCATTTCGATGGGCGCGCAGAGAAGAGAGGCGGAAAGCGCGGGCGAAGGACGGAAGTCTGCGGCGCGAGGAGCTGGTTCCCGGAGCGCACGGACGGGCGCGCGCGGGGACAGAGGCGCGCAGGCTGGGACAGCTGTCGAGACACGCTCCGCCCCGGCCGGGAAGCGCGGCGCGCCGCGACCGCGGGAAGGTCCTCTCCCGGTCGCCCCTCTGATCTGGCTAGAGCGCTGAGCCAAAGCGGCAGCCCTTTGCCCTGCTCCAGCCCTTCTCCACCGAAGCCCCGGGCAAGGTTGCTGGAGGCTCCCTCTGAGCTTTCCCTGCCTCTCCTGGAGCCCAGCAGAGGTGACCCCGACAGAATTTCTCCCCGCCCCGCCGTCGCGTCTCCTCCCCTCTACCTCTTGGGTACAGCAGGTCTCAGCCCTGAAGTTGTTCACCCACTTTCCCACATTTGCACTCTACTGGCAATACCCATATTCCCCACTGGTCGTGCAGCAGTCCTTTGGCTGCTTCTCTAGATTTGAGGTTATTTTTGTTACCTTCTGCAATGTAATGGCTGATAACTCAGAGCAATGCAATGCTCTCCTTGATCCCCCAACTATTTTCCTTTTACGTAGACTCTCTTTCCTGTTTTTGGTTATCATAATTCATCTAACTCATTTTGCTTAATTGTGACTCACTTACTCCTTGCCTGTTAGAAGCTTGTGTGCACATAGAGATCTCAAAACCCATGACAGTGGCCATCCATCAGAGTCCAGCACCCAGGACCTGAGAGGAAGGCTGTCACAAAAATTCCTATGTGCCTGCTTCAGTATCTCCTTGAGCAAAAATGACATTTGTTTTAAGAAGAAAGACGTTGGTAGTAGCAAATGACTGTTAAGAGGGTACTATTGACTCTGATCCTTTTTCATTACACAAAATATTATGTGTTATATTAAATTATATATTACATATAATATATAAGTGTATATATATATATAAAAGAAAACCATAGAACTTCCACAAGTGGGAAGGTGGAGTATGTGTATTTTGCCCTATCCCTCCTGGTAAGTGCAACTAAAAGCCGGAGATTATAAAACAAATATGAGGGATGCCGGTTGGCTCAGTCGGTGAAGAGGCTGCCTTCAGCTCAGGTCATGATCCCAGGGTTCTAGGATGGAGTCCCGCATAGGGCTCCCTGCTCAGTGGGGAGCATCCTTCTCCCCCTGCTTGTGCTCTCTCTCTGTCTCTCTCTCTCTGACAAATAAATAAATAAAATCTAAAAAACAAAAACAAAAACAAATATGAGAAGACAAGAAGGTACTCAGAAGAAGGCAGACAAGCTAGGGACCTTGGGACACAAGGATTGACATTGTAGTGACTTCCTGGGTTTTTCTTTTTGCCTCACATATCCCAGCCTTGGGGCTGAAGAAGCTGGCAAACTGGAAATGTCAGTGGGTGCAGACAGAAAAACCCTCCTGTTTCTAGCTATAGGATCAGAAAAGAGGCAATCTAACAAGACAGAATATTTACAGACAGTAATAACTATGCTCTGTCAGAACACAAAAGAAAAATTCCTGTGGTTCCACCTTAACGTACACCATGAAAGGACAAGTGGGAAACCCAGATTCTACTATTTCTAGGCTCTAAGGAAGCACCCCAATCCCCCACCCCAGCCCAGCTGGTGTCAGAGAAGGCTAAGTAGGGAGCCAGGCATTTGCAGCCATCCCTCCCACCTTGGTGTCAATGAAGCCTGTATTTTCATACAGCATAGCAGTAATGAGGCTGCTCCCCATTCTGCATTGGGGGAGTATAAGAGGAGGCAGAGTGGAGAGTCACAAGTTTCACCACTGCCCAGAACAAATGCTGAGGAAAGCAACTGTCAACACAATATCTATTATCCAGTGAAAATATTCTTCAGAAATTAAAATGAAGTCAGAGCATTCTCAGATGAATGAAAACTAAGATAATTTGTCACCAATAGACCTGCCCTGGAAGAAGGGCTGAAGGAGGTTCTCCAAATGTCAAGGACATTATAAGGAAGGAATCTTAGAACATCAGGAAGGAAGAACACCATAAGCAGTAATATGGTAAATACAAAAGGATTTCTTTCTCTTCTTGAATTTTCCAAATTATATTCTACAGTTAAAGCAAAAATTATAAACAGTGTCAGATTTCTCTTTTTTTTAAAAAAAGATTAATTTATTTAAGAGAGAGAGAGTAAGAGGGCATGTGAGTAGGGGACAGGGGCAGAAAGAGAGAGAGAGTCTTCAGTAGACTCTCCGCTTGAGCATGGAACCTGACATGGGACTTGATCCCACAATCCTGAGATCATTACTTGAGCCAAAATCAAGAGTTAGATGCTTAACCACTGAGCCACCCAGGCACCTCAGTTAGATGTGCTTCTAAATGTAGAGGAAACATTTCAGACAATTATAAAGGGGAGAAGATAAAGGGACATATGAGATCTTAGATTTCTACATTTTACTCAAACTGGTAAATTGACAATACCTGGAGACTATGATAAGTTATGCATATATCATGCAATACATAGAAAAATCATTAAGAAAAGCTATATAAGTAGATATGCTCAAAACATTATGGATGAATAAAATTAAAATAATAAGAATGTTAAGTAACCACAGTAAGGCAGGCAAAAGAAAACAGAAGGAAAAAAAGAGAAAACAAAAAAACCCCCATAAAATGTCAATTTTAAACCCTGGTATATTGATGATTACATTAATTATCAATGGTCTAAATACAACAATTAAAAGACAAAAATTGGCAGAGTAGATTAAAAATTCACCCAATTATTTGCTGTCTATAAGGAATTCAAATATAACTATATAAGAAGGTTGAAAGTAAAAATGTGGAAAAAGATAAATCATGCAAATATTATTCAAGAGAAAGTATTAGTGGCTACATTAACATTAGATACAGTAGACGTCAAAGAAAATAAAATTGCCAGAGAAAGAGAGGGAGATTATATAGTGATAAAAAGGTTAACCCACAAGAAGGCATAGCAACCCTAAATATGTACACATTAAACAACACAGCTGCAAAACATGTGAAGCAACAAACTAATAGAACAGAATGGAGAAATAGGCAAATTCACAATTATAGTTGCAGACTTCAACCACTCTTTCTTAACAATTGATAAACTAGACAGAAAATCATCAAGGATATAGAAGGACTTAATGGCAACATAAACCAATAGGATCTAATGGTACTTATAGAACATTGCACCTAAAAATAGTAGAATACACATTTTTAAAGAATCTATGGAACAGATGCCAAGATAGACCATAACCTGGAGCACAAAGCAAACCTCAACAAATTTAAAAGAATTGAAATCATATCCAATGTGTTCCCCAAGTGCAGTAGAATAGAAGAGAAATCAGGAACAGAAAAATAAAAGAAAGATATTCCAAACCTAAAAACTAAATAACACACTTATAAATAACCCATGGGTCAAAGAAGTCTCAAAAAAAAATTTAAAACACAATGAATTCGATGAAGATGAAAATACAACATTATCACAATATGTGGGACATAATTAACCAGATGGGAAAGTTTATCACACTAAATGTACATACTAGAAAAGTGAAAAAGTCCCAGATCAATAATCTAAGGTCTCACCTCAAGCACTTAGCAAAAAGAAGAGCAGAATAAACCTTGATTTAAAAACCAAGGGTGGAAATAATAAAGATAGAAGCAGAAATCATTGAAATTGAAACAGAAAAACAATTAAAAATTGAGTGAAACAGAGATGCCACCTTAAAAAGATCAGTGAAATTGACAAACTTTTAACAAGATGAACAAAAAAACCAAGAAGGAATAAACCACCAAATTAGTCATTAAATAGGGGGTGTCACCACAGATCCTGCAGTCATCAAAAGATTAATAAGAGAATACTATGAACAACTCTGCACACGTAAATTTGATACCTCAGATGAAAAGGACCAATTCCCTGAAAAACACAAAGTACTTTTTATGGGTTGAGTTGTGATCCCCAAAAAAAGATGTGTTGAATTCCTAACCCCCAGTGCTTCAAATGTGAATACATTGAGAAATAGAGCCATTGCAGATTTAAGCAAGTTAAGATGAGGTCATTGGGGTGGGCCCTAATCCAATATGACAGATGTCCTTATAAAAATGGGAAATTTGGACATGCACACACATGGAGTGACGATGATATGAAGAGACACAGAGAGAAAGCAGTGTGATGAGGGAAGCAGAGATTGGAATTACACTTCCATAAGCCAAGGACTGTATGGGTCTATCAGAAACTGGAAAAGCAGAGAAAAGATCCTTTTCTGACAAGTTTCGGAGGGACCCTGCCAACACCTTAATTTTGGACGTCTAGCTTCCAGAACTGTAAGAAAATAAATATCTGTTCAAAGCCACTCAGTGAGTGGTATTTTGTTATGGAAGCCCTAGGAAACTAAGACACTATCTAAACTGACCCAATATGAAACAAATCATTTGAACAGCCCTATAACTATTAAGGACATTTGCAATAGAAAAAAATCCTTCCTAAAACACTCTCCAGACCCAGATGGTTTCACTGGAGAATTCTGTGAATACTTAAAGAAAAAATTAACACCAGTTCAATGCAATCTCTTCCAGAAAATAGAAGAGAAGGGACTATTTCCTTATTATTTATTTATTTATTTATTTATTTTTATTTATTTTAAGTAGACTCCCCGCCCAGCATGGAGCCCAACACAGGGCTTGAACTCTCGACCCTGAGATCAAGACCTGAGCTGAGATTAAGAGTGGAGCTGAGATCAAGAGTTGGAGGCTTACCCAACTGAGCTACCCAGACACTCCTCCCAATTTATTTTCTGAGATCCATATTCCTTGATAGCAAAACTAGAGAGATTAAAAGAAAATTATGTACAAGCATTATTCATGAATACAGACGCAAAATTCCTTACCAAAATACTAGCAAACATAACTCAGCAATATATAAACAGAATTACACATCCATGACCAACTGGAGTCTATTTCAGGGATCCAAGGGTAGTTCAGTATTTGAAAATCAGTGTAAACCACCATGTTAACAGATAAAAAAAGAAAAAGATCAGATCAACAAGTGCAGAAAAAGTATCAAATAAAACTGAAGAGCCATTTATAATAAGGAAAACTCAGAAGAATAGGAATAAAGGGTGACTTTCTCAACTTGATTCAAAACATCTACCAAAACCCTACAGCTAACATTGTACTTGTATATATGGTGAAAGACTAAATTATTTCTCCCTAAGGCTAAAAACAAGGCAAGGATGTCAACTCTATTCAACTGTACATGCTGGAAGTTCTGGCCAGTGTAATAAGCAGGAAAAGGAAATAAAAAGCATACACAGTGGAAAGGAAGGAATAAAACTGCTCCTGCCATCAAAATATATAACTGGCTATGTAGAGCCTAGAGCTTAAAAATTGCTAGATTGCAAAATACAAGGTCAATATGCAGAAATACAAGGTCAATATGTAGAGCCTAGAGCTTAAAAATTGCTAGATTGCAAAATACAAGGTCAATATGCAGAATTTTGCAACATGTTACCATTGGGGTAAATTGGTGTTGGAGGAAGTCATGGAGAGTGTCTGACTGTTGGTTGACCTGCCAACTGGACCCAGGCAATCGGAAGGTCCTTACCCCCTTCATATCCTTGGGATGTAAATTGTATTTCTATATACTGGTAATGAGAACATAAACATTGAAATTAAAAATACAATGTCATTTAAATTTACTCAAGAAATGGAACACTTAGCTATAAATCTAATAAAACATACACAGCTCTTGTAGCTGAAAACTCAAAATACTGAAGAAAGAAACCAAAGAAACTCTAAATAAATTAAGACACATACTGTGCTCTTGAATTAGAAGGCTCAACATAGTAAAAATGTCAGTTCTCCCCAAATTCATATTTAGGTTTAACACAGTTCTTGTAAAAATCTCAGCTAGTTTTTTTGGGGTTTTTTTGTAGATATAGACAAATATAGACAAGATTATTGTAAAATTTTACAAAGAAAGGCAAAGGAACAAGGATAGCTAAAATTGTTTTTAGGAGAAATAAGTCTATTTAAATTCAAGACTTAGCATGTTGTTACATTAATTAAGACTGTGTGGTATGGGGGAAAGAATAGATAGATCAATGGAACAGAATAGAGAAACCAGAAATAGACCTGCACAAGTATGTGCAACTGATTTTTAACAAAGCTGCAAAAGAATTCAATGGAAGAAAGACAGCCTTTTCAACAAATAGTGCTGGAACAATTGGACATTCCTATATTAAAAAAAGAATGGACCTTGACCAAGTCTCACACCATATATAAAAATTAACCTATAATGAATCTCAGACTGAAATGTAAAACATAAAACTATAACACTTTTAGTTCAAAGCATAGAACTAAATACTTGAGATCTAGGGTTAGGCAGAAGTTCTTGGACTTGGCAAAAGCACAATCTATAAAGAGAAAATTAGAAAAATCACATTGAATTTAAAATCTTTTGCTCTGAGAAAGACCTTGGTAAGAGAATGCAGACAAGCTACACACTGGGAGAAAATATTTGCAAGACAGATAACTGACAAAAGACTAGTACCTAGAATCTATTTTTAAGACCTCCCAAAACTCAACTAAAAAACAAACAAACAAACAGAGGTGCCTGGGTGGCTCAGTCAGTGAAGCGGCTGCCTTCGGCTCAGGTCATGATCCCAGGGTCCTGGGATCAAGCCCTGCATCAGGCTCTGCACTCAGCGAAGAGTCTGCTTGTCCCTCTCCCTCTGCCTCTGCCCCCACTCGCACTCTCTCCCTCTCAAATGAATAAATAAAATCTTAAAAAAACAAACAAACAAAATCTTGCTAGAACTTGGGCAAAAGACATAGACATTTCACTGAACAAGGTTTACTGATGACAAACACATGAAAAGATGTTCAACTTTATTATCCATTAGAGAAATGCAAATTAAAACCACAATGCTGGGGCGCCTGGGTGGCTCAGTCGTTGAGCGTCTGCATTTGGCTCTGGTCGTGATCCCAGAGTCCTGGGATCAAGCCCCGCATCTGGCTCCCTGCTCAGCGGGGAGCTGCTTCTCCCTCTCTCACTCCCCCTGGTTATGTTCCCTCTCGCTGTGTCTCTCTCTGTCAAATAAATAAATAAAATCTTTAAAAAAATAAGTAAAACCACAATGCTATTTCACTGTGCACTGATCAGAATGGCTAAAATAAAAAATACTGATAAGACCAAGTGCTGGTGAGGATGCAGAGAAAATGAGTTACTCATCATTTATCCATTGCTGGTGGGAATGAAAAATGTAAAAATCACTCTGGAAGCAGTTTGGCAGTTTCTTAAAAAAAACTAAATATGCTAGAGCCACATGACCCAACAATTTCACTGCTGAGTATTTATCTGGAGGTAGATGAAGTTTTATGTTCATACAGCATCCTACTTGAATGCTTATAGCAGGTTTATTCATAATAATAGAAAAACTAGAAATAATACAGGTGTCCTTCAATGGGTGAATGGTTAAACTAACGGATACATCCATACCATGGAATACTACTCAGAAATTAAAAAAAAAAGAACAAACAATTAATATAGGCAACAACCTAGATGACTCTCCAGAGAATTATGCTGAGTAAAAAAAACAATTTCAATGTTACATTTTCATACGATTGTATTTATATAATATACTTGAAATAACAAAATTATAGAAAGAGAGAGCAGTTGCCAGGGAGGGGCTGGGAGCAGGAGGGAAGTGGGTGTACATATAAAATGACAACATGAGAGATCCTTGTGGTTATGGAAATATTGTGTATCTTGCCTATACATATGTCAGTATCTTAGTTGTGATATTGCATGCTAGATTTTGCAACATGTTACCATTGGGGTAAATTGGTGTTGGAGGAAGTCATGGAGAGTGTCTGACTGTTGGTTGACCTGCCAACTGGACCCAGGCAATCGGAAGGTCCTTACCCCCTTCATATCCTTGGGATGTACATTGCACTTTGTCTTCCTTGTGCTAGAAGGTGCCCCATGGACCTAGCCTTGAGATTGTAATGTGTTGCTGAGGCCATGTGGACAGCTATGTGGCTGAACCCCATTAAGACTTCAATATAAACTTTTAAGATTCTGGAGACTGGTTTGGAAATCTTTTGCAGCCATGCAAGACAAGCTTTGTAAGTAAGTTCCCTTGCTTATTAAACCTACCATCTACCAATTTGGAATGGCCTGCTACTTTCCTCAGTCTCTCTTTTCTCTCTGTATATGGGGGCTGGTTTCAGATTTCACCCAAGAAGCTCCAGAGGGTGTGAAGTTGTGAACAAACAATCTGATAAAGAGTATGTAGGCTAACTCTCTTTTCTTTCTTACAACTGCATGTGAAATGACAATTACATAAAAGTAAAAAAGTTTAGTTTAAAAAAGAAAAAGAAAATATTGCTTTAATATTATCACCTGGTATATTCCGTGGAGTAACTAGTATAGAACCTATGGACAAATTTAGAACTTTTTCTCTAGATTATACTGTCTCCACTAAAGAAAGAAAATGATTGCCTTCTAAGTGTCCATAATCAATGGCAATTTAGGGATAAGTAGAGATAAAAAAAAAAAAGGGGGGGGGGGGGAAGGGAAGGGGGGGAACGAGAAAGGGAGGCAGGGAGGGAAGGAGGTAGAGAGACTGATGTAAAGCCATCTTTGCCACAGTGGAATAAAGAGATGGGCTATCATGACTTTGCTGCTAAGGAACCATTCTCGAACGTTGTTTAGAGGCTTTCAATACTTTACAGTAAGTCTTGAATAAACTAATTTTGGACTATTTTGTTGGAGCAGGTCTCTGAGAGATCAGCTTCACTGTATCTAGAACCAGAGATCACAAGACTCATCAGAGAGGTAGAGTAAGGGCTCAAGCGTGCACACGCCACCAGTACATCCTTACACGGATTTTACTTGCATTTCACTCTAGCTATATTTTTCTGTAGAGCTTTTGTGATCAGTTTTTAGTGCTGCTATAACAAATTACTACAAACTTAGTGGTTTAAAATAACAAAAAGATACTATCTTACAGTACTGGCAGTTAGAAATTAGGTATTGGTCTCATCAGGCTAAAATCAAAGTGTCTGCAGGCTTCATTCTGTTCTGGAGGTCCTGGAGGAGAATCCATTTCCTGGCCATCCAGGTTGTTTGTAGAATTCAGTTCCTTATGGTTATGGGGCCAAGGTCCCCTTTCTCTTCTGGCTGTAAACTCAAGGCTGTTCCCAATTCTAGAGGCTGCCATATTTCATGAGTCATGGCTCTCTCCTTCTATCTTTTTTTTTTTTTTTTTTTAATTTATTTGAGAGAATGAGAGAGAGCAAGCACATGAGAGGGGGGAGGGTCAGAGGGAGAAGCAGACTCCCTGCCGAGCAGGGAGCCCGATGCGGGACTCGATCCAGGGACTCCAGGATCATGACCTGAGCCGAAGGCAGTCGCTTAACCAACTGAGCCACCCAGGTGCCCTCTCCCTCTATCTTAAAGCCTGCACTGGTGGGTCACATCCTTCTTATATGCCATCTCTCTGACCCACCTTCTGGCCACTTTCAAGGACTCACATGATTAGACTGGGCCACATGGATAATCCAGGATAATCTCCTCAACTCATTCTTCAAGCTCATCACATCCATCAGCTTGCTTTGACCATGTAAGGTAACATAGTCACAGGCTTTTTGGGGGTTGGGGCATGAATGAATTTGAGGGCCTGTCAGTCTGCCTACCACAATCGGTTGTTCTGGTGGGCTGAAGTGGGAAGCAGGGAAATGCACCTCAAATGCCTTTATCTTTGTTTCTTAAACACGATCTACTATTACAAGGATCCCCAGGTTGTCTCCGGTCCCACACTTTCTCTCTCTTTTTTTTTTAAAGATCTTATTTATTCATTTGAGACACAGAGATACAGAGAGAGAGCATGAGCAGTGGGGGAGGCAGAGGGAGAGGGAGAAGCAGACTCCCTGCTGAGCCAGGAGCCCGATGTGGGGCTCGATCCCAGGACCCTGGGATCATGACCTGAGCTGAAGGCAGACGCTTAACCATCTGAGCCACCCAGGCGCCCCCCACACTTTCTATTACAGAGTTGTACCTGTTGACTTCCTTTCACTCCTCTCCTCTGACTCTTCATGCTCTCATTCGATAAATACCCCATGAGCTGGTCCTGTGACCCAGGTACTATTATAGGTGATATGCATAATCAAGCTAAACCAGCACAAGAAGATTCCTGCTTGCTCCCATGGAGTTTATATTCTGAAGGAGGAAGCAGACAAAACGAAATATTTTAGATGGCAATGCACAATACACATTACATACAACAAGGTAACTTTGGATTGAATGGTTGGGGAGCATATTTCTTAAAAGCGAACATTTAAGTCTATACCAGGCTAGAAAGAGCTAGATGTGCAGAGATCTAGGGAAAAGAGCTCAGCCAATAGGCAGAAGCAACAGTTACTGAAATTGCTCCTGAAACTTGGAGCACATTTTCTTCATTGTGCTGGCTTTCCCTCTTCCCTCTGTAGGATTTGGCCAGCTAAAGCTTGCACTTCGCAATTCATTCTCTGGTTGAGTACAAAGGCAAAGACAAATCCAAGAAGTGAGCATCATAATGTTTCCCTCTCCCCACTCCCACTCTCCTGTGAGTTTCTTCCTGTCCCCATAACTATCTGTACTGACTGTCCCCGTCACTGACTAACACGGAGGTATTTCTTCCAAGATATGTGACAGGCATGATATATATTTTCCCATTTAAAAATAAAGAAAAAGTTAAAGTATCAAGGAAGAAATAAATCACTGTTGCGGAGAAGTGGTTCAGTCTGTAATGTATATGTCACACATTAGAGTATAGTACTCGTTAAGAAACAAGGAGAATACCTGTGTGCATTCAAAGTCCTAAAAATTTCTTGATGACTGAGACTCAGAGTCTTTTTTTAAAAAAATATTTTATTTATTTATTTGACAGAGAGAGAGAGAGAACACAAGCAGGGGGAACAGCAGGCAGAGAGAGAGGGAGAAGCAGGCTCCCCGCTGAGCAGAGAGCCCAATGCGGGGCTCTCAATCCCAAGACCCTGAGATCGTGACCTGAGCTGAAGGCAAATGTTTAATTGACTGAGCCACCCAGGCGCCCTGAGACTCAGAGTCTTAATTTACAAAACACAGGAGAACATTCTTGTGTTTTACAATTGCAATGATCACTGCACAGGGCAAAACAACTAAGCAATGAAGTTTCAAAAAAAAAAAAAAAATTAATGAGGGATATTTCTAACTTTTTATGTATCATGTTAACATAAACAGTTGAGAAATTTAGATTTTAAAAAAGCAGATGGAGAATATGGCATCATGGAACTCTCCAAAACATTAGTTTGACTAAAATTTTCCTTTTCAATTTCTTAGTTTTGCCAGGATTCTCAACTCTGGTGCCTGTGACACTTCTCTCCAAAATGTAGGCTTCTACCAATCATGGGAGCAGGAAGAGGGAGGTGTCAGTGGGCATATGGTTCTGGATGGTGGCCATCAGAATTTGAGCTCCTGAGGGTGTGGGCAGGTGCCAGGTACTGTACTTTTAAAGTGGTCTTAAGACAGAGTCTGAATCAGTTGGTTTGGTTCAGATTTCTGGAACAAGTCTGAGGAGCTAGAATGTAAGGACTCAGAAGTTTCAGATCCAAGATTCAATGGTAGTCATAGAACTTTAGGGGTATTGTGTAGGACCTGCATGATTCCTAAGAGGGCATGAAAATGACCAAGATCCACCTGTGTTGGCATTAAGCAAGGGACCTACTTAGCTTGCAGGGTATAGGTTAGAAGAGGAGAAGTAGGATGTGAGATTTATTCAGCAGCTTAAGGAATTTGGAAATCAAGGGTCAGTAATGAACTCACAAGCAGCGATGAAATGGGAAGAAGTGCCCAGAGAGCCCAGCTATGGCCACTCTTTCTGGCAGCCTCTTAGTATCCCTCCCTGATGTCTGCAGCAGCATTGGTGATACTGATAAACTCAACAAGACACCTCTCCCTCCACCTCTCACTTTATCAGTAAATACCTGGACACATTAACTAACTTACACTTGTAGCAGATTGTTCTTGAACATAGTTAAACCATGATCTTTGAGTTAGTGTGTTTTACTCCTGCCTGTATATCAATGCTTAAGCCCCACAAAGATGCACTAAATTAGAATCTTTGGACATGGTACCCAGCCATCAGCATTTTATAGAAGTTTCTGGGGTGATTCTAATGTGCGAAGTCTGTATGAATCTCTACTGAGATTCTACAGCAGTTCTCTACTGACATTGAAAATAAATGAAGTGAATCATGAGAGAGTGCATGGTGTTGTAGGAAAAGCACAGAAAAAGAACCAAGAAATTAGAAGGTGCGAGATTTTCCCCTCCATGTCTAAAATGCTGAAGGACATGAGGCAAGTACCCTTTCACCCAGGTACACCCATAACATTTGTGGGACCTGTGGCAAGTGTACCAACAGAAGGTCACAAACCTTGTGTTCCAATGGTAAGTTGTTTAAGAAGTTATTAAATAAAACAGGTTATATTGCCTCATTTGATTAAAGTATCTTCACAATGCCCAGAAGGCCAGATTCTTGTATTCCTAGAAGTTCCTTGAGGGAACTTATCAGGTGAAAGAGAGGTGGCTCTGTCCTGCAGACTCTGGCCCCTTCCTCTGCCTACCCCTTTTTCTGGAGAATCCATAGTCTTCAAACCCTTATGATGATGTGTTTAGTGTGTTTAGGATGTGGGCTTGTTTGCCAGAAGGTTTAGTTCCATGTCTCTTCTGCCTTCATCCTTACAGTTTCCTTATGTATGTTGGATGTGTCTCTAGGCTCTTGCCATTGTCCAAGCAGCATTCTACTGTGACTTGTTACTCTGCACTTGTTATTCTGCTGGTCTGTGCTGGGCAGTGGTATATGGTGTTCTTTTAGTTCTTGTTAAACCTCAGACTCAAGCACACATAGTGTCCCTGGATCTCCTGGGTGTGACTTGCTCCTTGCTCCCTCCCCCAGCTGTGGTTCTGAACCTACCAAGGTATTCCTGCTCCTTCCCCAGGGGTAGAAACTTTTTCTGCTCACCTCCCCAGCTGCAATGGGTTTCAACAGTCCCCTAAAAGTAATACTGGGTTTGGCGTCTCCTCCTTACTCCCCTGCCCCAACGTTAAGGTTTTTGTTCCTTAGAGTAGATGGGGAGAGAGGTGTGGGCGTATTTCATGTCCCTTCTATAGCAGCTGTTTCTCCTGTCACCCAGGCCTGTTCCACAGGGAAATGTTCCCAGGACTCTCACGAAACATTTCTGTGGGATCCATGGAGAAAATTCTATAAGACATGAGAACTCTCAATTGATATGCAGTCCCAGGGGTTGTACACTCTCTTGCCGGACCCCACTTGGCCTCCATCAATGCCTAACTATTCTAGCTGAATTTTTCCTACCTGTGTCTGGTAGGTAAACAACTGCTTTCTCCTTGTCTTTTTCCCAGGTACCCCTGTCTTCCTAGATTTCAGGCCAGTACATCCCCGAGGGACCTCAGATCTCTGATGGGTTCAAAGAAAGCCATAAACTTACTGTCTGTGGGCCTTTGTTGTTGTCCTTAGAGTGGGAATGAGAATCTTTTCAGCTTGCTACATCCCAAGGAGAAAAACTGCTGTTACTTTCTAAGCAAAAAAATATGAAACTAAATAAAAAAAAAAACTAGATTTATTTCTATAAAAATGTTAACAATAGTTATCCTGGATGGAGGGACTGTAGAAAATCTATTTTCTTCTATGGGTTGATCTGTGCATTCTACACTTTTTTCTAAGTGATATTACTGTGTTAATCAGAAGAGACCAATAAACATTACTTTAATGCAAAAATAAAAAAAATAATAAGTGAAAGACTATGAATCTATTTTATAGGATGATCAAATTCTGCTCCTCAGACATACAGGCTAATTAACCATTCAGTTTAGTTTTAAAACTGAGGAACTGTCTGATCCCTACCCCAAGACTAGTGGTAGCCTCTAGCAGAAACATGACCTGTGTGTGGCTCAGCTTCCTGCTGCTTCAGGTGCACTAAGCAGGAGGCCCCTAGGAAGCAGCAAATTAAGAAGAGGCTTGGTCCACAAGTGCAGCAGACCAAGATGAGACAGAATAAGAAGTGTCTGACAATTCTCCTTTCATCTCCGTGCCTTTGTTCCTCCTTCCCATGTCCCACTTCTGTCATTAGTTAGGTTTTAGACTCAATGTCTTTTGAAGGTCAGAAGTGTGATAAGATTTTCATGAGGCTAAAATCATGGCGTCAGCAGGGCTTGTCTTTCTGGAGGATCCAGGGGGAGAATCTGAATCCATCCCCTCTCTTCCAGACTAGAACCTGCCACTTTTCCTTGGCTTGTGGCCGTGTGACTCCAGTCCCTACTTTCGCTGTCACATCACCCTCTCCTTCCTTTGACCTTCTTGCCTCTCTCCCATGAGAATCCAGTGATTACATTTTGAGCCCACACAGATAATCCAGAATAATCTTTCCATCTCAAGATTATCTCCTTAACTAACTCATATCTGTAAAGTCCCTTATGACACATTCAGTAACATATTCATAGATTCTGGGGATTAGGACAAGAAAATCTTTATAGCTATTATTTAGCCTGCCACAGGAGATTATTTCTGTAGAATTTATTGTAATTTAAAAAATGTAACTAAACTTTTAAAATATAACTATAGAATTTATTGTAATTTTAAAAATAGAACTAAAATATATATTTGCATATTTCAGGTATTTCTAGAAGTTCTGGAAAAGGGGAACATGGCACCTGACAATAGCTTATACATTACCTGGGAGACTTCATAAACTATTGTATTAATGTACCACAAGGGCTACATTTCTTCTAGGCACAAGTCCTTCCCATAGAAACATAGCAATGGTGCTGCAGATGTGGATTTTTGACATCTTTTCAATGCAACTTGTTCTTTCTGGAGCAAAATCCTCAAGCAGAGTGGAGGTGGTTTAATATACGTGAGCCAAAGATGCTGCCGTCAGGATTCAGCAAGAACAATTTGCTATCTTATTGTTCGTCACATCTACAGTCCAAGAAATGAAAGCTGGAGCCATGTGCAATGAAACAGGAATTTTTAGAATTACTGTAGCCACCAAGCAATTCAGAAGCCTCTCTCACAGTGCATTTGTAAGTAATTGGACAGAGAGCTGTAGCAAAGAATGATAACTTTATTGCTGGGGATGAACTTTTTAATTTAAATGTTAATTTCAGTAATAAAAGTGCTTACTGATATCAATATTAAAATAATCCAGAATCCAATCCATTTTTGATAAATATTTTATATTCATTACAGCATGTGATGGCTGAAGTTATTGTTTTATTCTCTCATTTAATATGAGTTTATCGGTACCTAATATGTGCAAATACATTGCAAGTGGTACTGTGGACATATCAGGGAACAAGGAAGTCATGACTCATCTCCCTATGGAGCTCATGTCCTAGTTTGAAAGGCAGACAAACAAACAAACCAAAACAAACTATGATCAAATAAATGTCTGTATATACAAATAAATATATTGGTAAAAGTCCTATTATTAAAACTCTTGTCATAGTCTCCCAGGTTAAAAAAAAAATAAGTTGTTAGGATTATTGAAGGCATTAAAATTCAACACTTAATTTTTTTCATCCAATAAGCATGAAATCAAATCTCACTGTGTGTTCATTCTTCCGAGATACCTGTCTTAACTTTTAGCTCCAGATGATTCCATTTTAAAGAGAAATCTGCTGTCACTAAAGATTCCCAAACCACAAACAGCTGCCTTTTCCCAACTTTCCACCTCTCAGAAAATGACACCCCAGTTACCCACTAGTTCAAGATAACATCCTAATGGTCATCCTTGAGCCCTGCCCTCTCTCTTCTTTATTCATTATACTCATGGATAGGGGGTGGTCAGTGAGCCAGGAGGTTCATGAGGGGGAGAGATGCTAAATTGTTCATAGTGCTAATGCTGTTCTCATCATTTCTTCCAGCTTTGGGGTGAGTGTGCTGGGGACATCTACCATGGCTACAAGGGCTGTAGGAAAAGCCCTGTGTGTTTCTTGTTTCAAGGAATTGCAACAGGATGAGTAAGCAGGAAATTGACCTAGGATCAGAGACTTCAAAGCGGTGGCCCAATGCACATGTCTAGAAAGGATTTTAAAGAAGAGATTGATGGAGAAGAAATGGAGTTAGAAACAAATTGGGAAGAAACAACTGAATGAGATGCAAGTGGATATAGTGGGGGCTCTTAGTGTATAACTCAGAGGGGCATCAAAGGCAAGTGGCTGAAGACACACAGACCCTCCCATGGTGGGAGACTATATTCCAGTCCAGAATTTTCCACTTGTTGCATCATTTTCCTCATCATCAAATGGGCATTAAAAACACTGCTTATCCTAAAGAATTGCTCTGTAGGTATTAGATAAAATTATCCGGGGTGATAATGTACGCAAAGCACTTTTCATGCAGTTGGTGTCTAGTTGTTACCAGAAGTGGAATTACTGTGAAGTTAGTAAATCTTAGGTTTCTGGAAGCCTCACACTGATGGGCTTTTATGCATCCTTGCAGAGGGCTTAGTAATACGTTCATGTCATATTTTAGACAAAATTTGTGAAAATAAAGTATTTTAAGTGCAATTTTTGAAGTCCTCTTTTTCTTTGCACTCTGATTACCTTAATTTCATATTTCCCTTTGCTTCAGAGTGTCCTTAGTGCAGCTGTAGGGAAGAACTTGAGAAAAGAATAAGAGAAAACAAACTCTCTCAGAAATACTAGGCTCAAAGGAAAAGAGATGCCAAGGAAAATTTAATAAGACATATTGAGGAAAGGTAGGAAAAGAGCCAGGGGAATGAAAATTAGATGAAAGGAGGAACAAAAGACATCAGGGAAAAAATGGTTATGAGGGAAGCCAGGAAAAGATATTCCAACATACATGAAATTGGAGTCCTTGAAGAAGAAAAGTAAGCAAACAAATTTAAAAAAATCCATCAAAACTAATATTCAAAACTATACTCCAATAAAACATTTTTGGAAATAAGATATTGAAATAGTTCATTTGAGAAAATTGGCTTCGCAATAAACTCTAAGACCTTTCTTAGCAAAACTGTTAGTCTTCAAGGATTTTTTTTTTTTTTTTAATCCCAGAGTCTTCAGACAAAAAAAAAAAAAATCAAGCTACAAAAGTCAGAAAGTTAGGCTGGCATTTGACTTCGTAAGAACTGAATGTAGAGCAAGGGGACAGTAAAACAGAATTTTCAAGAAACACAAAGAAAGAGAGCATTGGGCAAGAATGTACTTCCCTGCCAAGCTGTATTTTAAATATTGAGGCCACAAAAGAGCAGTTTTAAATATGCAATAACTCAGGGAATATGAAACACAGTGACCTTTCCTGAGGATTCCACTATATGATGAATTTCATCTTACCAAGAGATAACCAGAGATACTTCAGTAAAAAGACTGATGGCGAACACTTAACACAATTAGTTGTACAATTATAACTAAAATAAGAATGGCAACAGGAGTGGGAAAAAGCCAAATTAACATTATTTGTTCTGAAGAAGTGGAATGAATGCAAGTAAAAAAATAGGAGTAGAAGTTAAGTGAAGGGGGAAGTAAAATAAGATCATTGTTTGAGAGTTAACAGATGAGGGTCAAAGCGTACTAGGACAAATCAGAGAGTAAAAGATTATGTAAAAAAAAGGAGATGAAAGTATAAAGGGCTTAAATACAAATATTTCCACTGGAGAGAAAAGAAAGAAAGAAAGAGAGAAAGAAAGAAAGAAAGAAAGAAAGAGAGAGAGAGGGAGGGAGGGAGGGAGGGAGGAAGGAAGAGAGAGAGGGAGGAAGGGAGGGAGGGAGGAAGGAAGGGAGGAAGGAAGGAAGGAAGGAAGGAAGGAAGGAAGGAAGGAAAAAAAAAAACCTTCCTAAACCCCACTTCCTAGACATATGAAATATAGCAAAAATGATACCCCACCTAGAGAAAGAAACTTAGTAAACACTAATATACAGAGTAATTGTATCATAGAATAATATGATAGAGGTGAAAAATGTTTCTGCTTCTGATGAAGAAAGTTGCGAGAGAATGCTGCTATCGGTTTAACAACTAAAAGAAGCTTGAATAATTTATGTAACCATATGTTTTCCAAACCCCCCAAAGAATTGAGGCCATAAAAACTAATGAACCAGACTTCAAAAACTAACATGATCTTAATAACACACAAGAAAGAGGAGCTCTTGTAAGGCAGAAACTGTGATAAGAAAGGGATAAGAAAAAAATCAGCGTAATATTTTTAACAGGTGCATGGGGGTTGGCAGGACAGTTTGACGTTTCATGACAGGCCTGAGAATGGCCACCTCAATAGAGATAACAGACTTTCATGAAATGTCTCTTCCTAGCCACGGATAGCAGGATGCCTTACAACCCTCATTGCTTTTGAATCCTTTGTCTAGTAGAGAATGGAGTGTTCTTTCTTCTTTATAATGTTCATGGAACCCTTTTCTCAAATCAGCTGGTTACATGGCTTCAGCTGTAACAAGCTTATTCTTTTTCTTTTCTTTTGAGTCATTGTTTTCCACTGCCAACCTCTTGACATGGGTTTTAATTTCCCTGTGGCTGCTTCATAGGAGATCCGTGAAGATTCACTGAGATGCTGCATGGAATTTCCCACAGTGCCTGACATATATGAAAAGGCTTAACAAATGCTAACTACAGCAACGATTATTATTAGAGATCATCTTTTTCCAAGTAGGAGCAGAGAGGAGCATTCTTTAAACCCCTCCACTACCTCTTTACAACCTACACTTCGAGTTCCTGTGATGGGTGCCTTCCCGGGCAGCGGGCTTCCTGGCTGCCAGTGATTTTCCCCAAAACCCCACAAAGCAAGCGCCTGTTGGCAATTTCTCTTCCCTTCAAAGCTCCTTGGAGGAGCTCCTGACTGACCAGGAACAATTGATTTGAATTAGAATTAAATAACTTTGTATCAATAAATGGCAGCCGTAAGGTCGGGATTGCTTGAGGAATGAGCTGTGGCTGTTTTTCTGCTCAAAGAAAAGGTTTTGATAGTTTACTCTATGATATCATATCATTGTCATGAACTCTTTCCCATCTACCTAGGGCATGTTGTGACTAAGCTTGGTTTGGTCTTCCCATTTCTCTCCTCTTGTTCTGTTTTTTTTTTCTCCCACCATTCTGCTGTTCTGCATTTCCTTTCTAGAAGCCTCTGCCCTTAGCTGCCTTTTACCTCCCCCACAAAGAACTAGCTGATAAAGTTTTAGAATTGTTAATTATCCCAGTCACATTTGAACTCAGGAATATTTGTAAAACAAAACCAAAAAGAAAATTCTTTGGTTCTGGACTCCAGAGGACACCATTAACATATTTGATTTTACACATAGTTTCTCTCCTTTTTCTTTTCTTTTTTCCCCCCAGAGAAAATATGAAATTAACTGTATGTTATAATGTGTCTTAGTCGCATTAGGAAAGGTAATTAAAGAAAGCTGTGTGGCCTCAGGTGAACTTTTCTTAAGTTCTTCCTGATCCAGTTTAATCATGTGTAAGATGAGGGAATGAGAGTGACTCTGAAGTGCCCTTACATGCAATGTTCTCTAATGGGGTGATCCTTAAAGATTCACCACATCTAGATGGCCGTCTGGTGATCTGTGCACCACATGGATGTAAGATTTTTAAAGGCAAAATGTTTTTTGAAGGTGTATATGGGTGTGCATGGGTGTATGTGATTTTGTGAGGGGCAGCATGAAATCTACACGGTGTTGCTCCCACTGGTGAAGAATCTTGCCTCTCATAGGGTCTCACCAGTACCAGCATCTGCACGGGACATAAGATGGCAGGTAGAAGGCTTTCTTAATGTGACTTCTTAAGAATGACTCAACCCAAGTTCTGGAATGAGACTATGTGCAACTCTAAATGCTATGTGATATTATTCTCACACAGCCTTTTATTTCCTCCTTAATTAGTACCTGGTGTGTCCTTAGTTACTGTGGTTAACAACATAGCCTGGGCATTCTCTGGATCCTGCGGAAATACCAGAGTATTTACACTTTTACAGCAGGCAGATTATTTCCCACCTGGAAAGGTGAACATGATCTTGCTATCTCCTGGAAGTGGCAGGGACTTTCATATTTAACCATTTCATGCCCATACACTTGGGGCTGCACTTGCTTCAGGGTATAGGTTTCCCAAACAGAACACAGGGTGATTTGAACACTTGGAAGCCATTGTTTAGTAGATCAGATGGTTTCTATCCATCTTAGGATCACCGTGACCAGGATATAAGACTGTTCAAGAGCTCATTAGGGCTAAATAAGGCCATTAGGGTATATCCTAATCCAATCTGAATGGTGTCCTTATAAGAAGAGGTGATCACGGCACACAGAAAGATGCCAGGGGTGTGCATACACAGAGGCAAATAATCTGTGTGTTGGGGGCACCTGAGTGGCTCAGTCAGTTAATCATCCAATTCTTGATTTCAGCTCAGGTTATGATCTGAGGGTCCTGGGATCGAGCCCCGAGTCCAGCTCTGTGCTCAGCATGGAACCAGCTTGTCCCTCTCCCTCTGCTCCTCCCCTCACTCATTTTCTCTCTCTCTCTCTCTCTCAAATAAATAAATAAAATCTTTAAAAAATAATCTGTGTGATGGTTAATTTTTGTGTCAACTTGGCTGGGCCATTGTAGATATTGTGGTCAAGCATTCCGGGTGTTTCTTGTGAAGGTATTTTTGGATGAGATTGACATTTAAATCAGTGGATTTTGAGTAAAGCAGATTGCCCTCTATAATGTAGGTAGACCTCATCCAATCAAGGGAAGACCTAAATAGAAAAAGATCAACCTCTTCCTAGCAAGAGGCCTCCAGACTGGACCTACAACATTGGCTCTTTGTGCGTCTCCAGCCTGCTGGTCCACCATGCAGGTTTTGGACTTGCTAGCCTCCACAATCATGTGAATCAATTCCTTAGAATAAATATCTTTCTATATATATGTACATCCTACTGGTTCTGTTTCTCAGGAGAACCCTGACTAATACAATGTGGACATAGACAAGCATGCAGAATGGGGTGCTTCAATGCATGCCTTCTCCACTGCCCTTCACGGACTAAAGGAGGGAAAGCCAGAAAAGCAGATGCATCACAATACAATGTATTAGGCTTCAAACCAGGTTACAAATGAAGAGTTAGGAGGGAAAAGTAACAATGAATTCTACCTGAAAGAGACAATCAAACATCCCAGATGAAGTGGCGTTGAGTAGGATGTTCCCAGGTCATTAAATTGGGGGAAGGATGGATGATGGGAGCTTTCTTGTCAAGAGGAAACAACATGTGCAATGGCAAGAAATCGTGCAGGGACCTGAAATGTTCAAGGATATCAGACATGTTGGAATTGGGAAGAACAAGGCAACAAACAAGGGGACGGGTGTGCAGGAAACTGGTTCTCTATAGGACAGGGGGCTGGGCAGGGGAGATGATGATACTATCCCCTGCCAGACTAAGAAGAAAGAAATGAACCAAGGAGACAATGGAGAACAAGCTGAACTTCTGGAACATAGCCCATTAATAACCAGGACAATCTCTTTTAAAATAGCGAATATGTGCCAGTTTAACTTCAAAGAAAAAGAAGTGGGGTCTCAATGAATAATTTCAAAGGAGGAGATAGCTTCAGTAAAAACTCAAAGGTTTTTCTTCTCTAGGATTTTGACTTTCTTTGAAACTATTGGTGAGGGCACTAGATAGTGCAAGAAGATAAGGTACCATTGGGAAGATGTGAGTTGCCCGCACTAGCATGAAGATTGGCTTAGCATAAGTAATCCTTCTGCTATTAAGAGCTGAAGGAGTCTAAGGTGATCCACGAGAGGAATGGGAAATTATTGTGCAAAATTCGTATCTCTTGGGCGCCTGGGTGGATCAGTTGGTTAAGCGACTGCCTTCGGCTCAGGTCATGATCCTGGAGTTCCGGGATCGAGTCCCGCATCGGGCTCCCTGCTCGGCGGGGAGTCTGCTTCTCCCTCTGACCCTCCCCCCTCTCATGTGCTCTCTCTCTCTCCTCTCATCCTCTCTCAAATAAATAAATAAAATCTTTAAAAAAAAAAAAATTCGTATCTCTTGTCAAAACAATTGATTTAAAAATTTCTCAAACTAAATTCCAATTCTTCAGGATACAGATAACACTCTAAGACTCCCTCTAGGAGGAATACAAAGTGAATAGAACATAAAACCGACCACAACCAGTAATAAAAATAGCAAATACTTGAAGGTGTTTTCAACTGTGAATTAGAATGTTCCAGAATGGATTCAAACTCCAAATATGCTTCTTATGAAGATGGAGCAGATTGACATAAAAGGGAGAATGGGAATACCAAACATTATTAATTTTTTTTCTGGAAAACTGATAACAGGAGTGGTTTCTGAAACACGCAAAGTAAATAAAAGATTTCAGAATAATGGGACCTCTGTACACATTCTTCAGTTGCTAGAAATCACAGCACGTGCTTATGAAGATGTGGAAGGCAGCTTTAACACAGGAATCCAAATGATAAATAAGCCTCTTGAAACAAACTTTCAAAAGAAAGTGGATAAAGAAGTCATTATTGGTATGTATATAAATACAAAGAGGAGTACAATATATTATGGAAGAAATAAGCCTGAGTCCATCTCGGAAGTTTGGACTTTTCCTGGCCCTAAATCTTGGAGTTAAAGAACTGGGACTTTATGTTTTCCTGCCAAATTTCCAATTAGATGGACATCTTGATAACAAGATTTGTTTCATTTCTTCAACTCCTGAAAGTCCTGCAGTTAGAACTTATTTTACACATCAAACCTTTGGGAAAATAGATGGACAGAAAAGAAAGTGAGGGCATATCACAGCAAAAAAAGGGTAATTTTAGCTTTCCTCTGTAATGGAAAATACAAAGGGTCCTATCTTTCAGTTTTTGTTGATATTAAAACAGTGATGGTGTTGGTGGCAATAGGAGTTCATGGTGCACAATTTACCTGCTGACACCAAATACAAGGGGAGCTGCCCACCAGGACCCGCAGTTCTGCTCGGCCCGTGGGCACACCAGATACCTTACACATTTCAGTGCTGTGTGCTGGGCCTAAAAAGACCAAATTGAATTTAAAATCAATTATGACTCATTGATGCAGAAAACAGATTTGCTTCGGTCCATTTTCTCTCAACACCTGAAAGGAACTTGGATTATAGCTCTTCTTGGAATTCCCCCAAATGTAGCTGCAGCCACCTGAGATTGGGAAAGTGCCACTAAATACACAAGGTACCGTCATGAGTAACAATTAGCAGTGCTATTCAGAAGTCTTTCACGTTGGGGTTATTGACAAAATACACCATGATGGCTCTTGAGTCATACCATCTCTGTACTAACAAACAAAGCATTATCCCTTTCTTTCTTCCCACTCTTTCTTCTTTTCCATCACCATTTTGAATTTTTTGAATAAAACAATCTAGAAAACTGTTTTGATTGAAATATATGAATCATTTAGTTTACGCAAATATTACCTAAAATGTAAATTTATTACTCAATAATGCAAATGGGAGACTTGGGAAGTAATAAATCACAACTAATGTGAACTAACAAATGTAAACAGTTATTTTTCAGGAGTGCTGATTGAAAATTGATTTTATGCTCATTACTGCTGGTCAGATATTCACAAGGACTTTCTATATTTTTCTCTGATCTTAAAAGGAATCATATAAAATATGGCATAGGCTTTAAAAAGTATAGGGCAATAAAATAGAAATGACCCATAACCTCAACAATCAGAATCAGTACTGAAAGATAAATATCTATCCTGGACTGAAAGAATGAAAATCAGCTTGGATTGAAGAAAACATAACACCCAAAGAATCAGGCTCCAGGACAGACACAGGTAAAGCCAGCCAGCAAGGTTCACAGGAATCATGGCTCCTCATGGGTCATGCAGCAGCCATGAAATGCCATGATGGCTCCCTTTTGTAGTCTTTGTGATTGATTACTACTGTCTTACCCCAGACCAGCTTTCTTTTTCCTATCATTACTGTGATACCATTGCTAAACTGCTCTCACCTGCCAGCACCCAATTTTTATTTAGTCCCACTTTTAATCTTGCCTCAGAAATAGCAACCAGTGAAAGGTAGAAGCTCCCAGTTATAAGATAAATAAATCCTGGGGATGTAATGGGCATGAGGAAGTCACAGCATGGTGACTCTAGTTAACAATGCTATATCGTGTATTTCAAAGTTGCTAAGACAGTAAATCCTAAAAATTCTCATCACACACAAAAAAATTAACTATGTGTGGTGATGGGTGTTAACTAGACTCATAATGATAATTATTTTTCAGTGTTTACATATATCAAATCATTATGTTGTATACCTAAAATGAATACAATGTTATATGTCAATTGTATCGCAAAACAAACCACATTCGAAAAAAAAATTTAAAACCTTGACATGATACATTTGAAATTGCTGTCTTATTTGAGATGAGACATTATGTAATTGCTGCTCTGGCCCTGTCTTGAACAAAGCTGAGTCTCACCCAATGGCTTTCATGCTGATCTTTCATTAGATAAGATACAAAGGACTGAAAGTTAACTAGGAATGGGAGGCGGACTCCTAACATCAACATTAGCATTGTTTCTAGACACAAGGAAATCATTCCTGACCTTTTAAAAATACAGCAAGGTGAAACCTTATCATTAAGATTTCAAATGATATGGGGTGCCTGGGTGGCTTAGTCGTTAAGCTTCTGCCTTCGGCTCAGGTCATGATCCCGGGGTCCTGGGATCGAGCCCCACATCGGGCTCCCTGCTCAGCAGGAGGCCTGCTTCTCCCTCTCCCACTCCCCCTGCTTGTGTTCCCTCTCTCACTGTGTCTTTCTCTGTCAAATAAATAAAACCTTTAAAAAAAAAAAAGATTTCAAATGATAATGCAACATAGGAGAAATGTATGTTTTATAAATGAAAAAGTATATAATCGTTCTTTTATAATCAAAGTAGTTAACAGAGGCGAATAATGAGGAGGGATGGCAGAATGAGAAGGAGACAGTCTATGGAATTACTCAAACCCAGGTGCTATGGACTGAATGCATCCCTTTCCCCCAAATTCATATGTTGGAGCCCTAATCCCCAGTGTAATGATATTTGGAGATGGGGCCTCTGGGATGTAATTAGGTCATAGAGCCTTCATGAATGTGATTGGTGCCTTTGTAAGAAGAGATACCAAGTGCTCTCTCTCTTTCTCTCATTCTCTCCCCTGCCCTGTGAAGACTAGTGAGAAGGAGGTCATCTGCAAACCAGGAAGAGAGTCCTCATCAGGAACTGAATCTGCCAGTGTCTTGATCTTGGACTTCCCAGCTCCCCAAACGGTGAGAAATACATGTTTGTTGTTTAAGCCACTCAGTTGATGGCGTGTGTTATAACAGCACAGACTAACTGAGACCCTGGGTTTGAGTCATAGATATGCAACTCATTAGCTGTGTGATTTGGGAAGAGTTCATTAATTTCTCTTATCCTCAGTTCCTTTCTAGGTCAGATCTGCCTCTCCAGGTGGTTTGTAAAGTGGAGACAAATGTATGCTAAGCAGCTGACATTAGTACGAGCTAACTATTAGGGAGTGGATAAATGGTGGGTATTTTTTTCCACTGTTAACAACTATCAGGTGAACAATTATTTTTGCACATTTATTCACAGCTCTGTGTGCACTCACACTCAGTTATTGGTTCTCCATGAGATCAATGACTTGGCATGCACGACACCAGGACCTAGGATCATGACCTCAGCCGAAGGCAGACGCTTCACCGAATGAGCCACACAGGCACCCCTATCTCATTTTTGTAAAGAATTAGGCTTTATGAGAATCCAATCACATTAAAAAGCAGAGAGATATGAAATACAGCATCTTGTTGTACTGCTTTTTGGACTTCACCGAAACAGTGATGTAAAATATGTGCAATGAGCCCAAAGTGCCAGAATGTTCATGGATTTCTATTTTTGGACCAGTTTTAGAACCTAGAAACCTGTACTATTTGCATAATTATGTCCCTTCAACTAAGAACTCACCTTGCAATGACAGGAGCATGATCAATGAATATTTATTAACTAGACATGATTATACATTAATTATACATCAGTTAGCTTATATGGTCTCCATACTTTATACCCTATTGACAGTTAACTTTTTAGATATTGTAAACAAATGTCTCAAAGTAAGTTTGGCTTCAGTTGTAGATAAATAGGCATAATTTTCAGTATGTGGAGGAGAATCTGTGTTCTCAGCAAGGAAAAGTCTTTATTCACTCAATAACTGGAGCCTACCAAAGATTTGCTCATTTTGTTTAGAATTGTGGGGTCCTTTACAATGGGAATCTCTGTGGAAATGTGGCTCTAAAATGCGTTAGCAGTTCTTTATACCTACTCTCAATTTGATATCTGAGAGAAAGCTTTAACTGGAGAAAAGTAGAACTCCTGTGAAGAGACTGGGTATCAGAGAAGTTGTTCTACAACTAGTGAAAGAAAACTTTTACCAAATCAGTAAAGTGGTGTTCTGGAACACAATCTTCACTGTTTCGTAATTTACTGGTGAGACTACTTCAAGAGGTATTTTCTGTCCTTGGGCTTGCTTGTACAACATGCTTCTTTATGTATTGCCTAAGATATGTGAACAGTGATCACCTATGTGTACTGTTGCAACTGGCTTGCGGACACCAGCATCTGTTAATTCTCATCAGTTAGAAATTCTACCAATATTAGCATCCTGGTAGGTAATATCTATATAGTACTTACTATGTTCCAGGCATTGTGATAACTGTGATGCAGGTATTTTCTCAATAAAACTACCTCCCAATAACTCAGTGAGGAAGATATATATCATTCTCATTTTACAGATGTGGAGCCAGACATGGAATATTTACATGACCTGCTATTATTATCAGGGATATTAAGCGGGAAAACTATCCTAGTTGTGTATGAACACAAAACATATTTTTAAAAACCACCTCGATTTATTGTTTTTTCCCCTTTGATAACTTCCTTTAATTTCATCTCAGCTGTTTTAACCTGAAGATATTTCTCAGAAGTGATACATGGGAAATAGCTTTTGGACATCTGTCATTACTATGCTATCTTGCTGGGAAATCCACTTCATTCTTTTCATGGTATAATACCATCAAATTTACCATATGCTTATTTGCATGGGTGTTTTGCTTTTTAAGTGAACTACAAATTACTTGAGACAGAGATCAAGTATTATTCATATGTATCCCACTTTCATCTAGCTAACGGACTTGAACATAGAAGGTGCTACAGAAATTCATTTCTATTTATTCATACATATTCATGTAAATTCTAATGATGGATGTAGCTCTGTGAGCCTGAAATTTCACCTAAACTGGGGATATTATAAATACACAAAATGTTAAGCTACATAATGTAGCTTGATAACTCTCATCTTCCTTCAGGAAAAGATCTGTAAATAGTTTGTGTGAGACTTGCAAATAGTAGATATAAAACAATAGATTTTTAAGTTTTTGGTTTTCAAGTTTTTTTTTAAATTAAACCCAGAAAGTGATAATGAGTTAGTTTCAACTGAAATAATCAACCTTTTATAGACTGTATTAACATTTTATTCTGATAAGACAGAGTGATCAATTGTTCTTATGTGTGTCCTAGAAAATTAAAGAACAAAGTACTTAGTAACTTTGCTAAGAACAGTTAGTCTTTGAAAGAAACATAGTTTATGAGTGATAAACTAGTGCAAAGAATGTCATAAATATACAATTTTGGCTTAAGATTTGTCAGAAATTCTAAAAAATATGATATAAGAGTTTTTTCTTTATATATTCACACATTCTTAGACATGTAATAAATTTATAGACAGTAGATATAATTTGAATCATAGAGCTAGAAAAAGATCAGTTAATATAATCTCTTTATTTCAGATGGGAAACTGATGTCTATAGAATTTAAAGATTGGCCCAAGGTCACATGGCTAATTGTTGATATGACAAATCACAATTTCTGATGTCTAATTCCTTATGCTTTTGATCATACCATACCAAACAGAAAATATTATTAAACTTTTTTTACTTGTAGTTTTGCTTTACTTTTCCTATAATACATTTTAACCATATACTCCATTAGACTACCGATCTTCTCATTTTGTAGATAAATACTGGGTTTTTCCTTCATTTTGAATATTTCTTGAAAATGTACTGATTGCCTCTGGATTTTAATATCTGGCTTTTTCTTTGTGAACTCACTAAAACTTTTTTGTCATAATTGTTTTTTGCAATAATTAATTATAATGTTTACCATTTTAATAATGCTTTTGGTTTTACAAAGTGCTTCCATATGTTATAACACTTGAGGCAAGCAGCAATCCTGTTGGGGAAGTATGTCTTTCAATGAAAGACCAAACTGATTTTGTTACTTTCCCAGTTAAAATCATTCAGATGCTTCAGAAACACTCCTAACTCTGTAGAAGGTGTGGCATGATTGGTCCACCCTTACTTGCTGACTTTATCATCTGCCACTCACTGTCATCCAGCTGCACTGGCTGTCTTCCTGCCTACTGAATGCACCATGGTCCTTCCCAATTCAGGGCCATTGCATATAGTGCTTCCTTTGCATACAACACTATCCTCGTGCAAATAAAATCCTTTTCTCTTTGCTCAGTTACATAGTACCTTTTTTGGATTGCAACCCAACATCACTGCCCATGGAGGTTTTCCCTGACCCCAAATGTGGTTCTGTTCCCCTCTTATATGTTCACAGCCCCATATACCTTCCCTCAATGATATTAATTGCAGTGTAACTTTATACTCATTTTGTGATCATTTGCTTAGTCTTCTGCTGTCTGCATAAACCTTTAAGCTCCAGGATGGCAGTGAGTATGTATTCCGTATCTGTTGTTAGGTAAATACCATCCTAAAGTTTCATTGCTTAGAAGACCTATTTATTCCTATTCTCTGTAGTTTTGGAGAATTGATGGGCTGCACTGGGAAATTGACACCTTGGGTCCTTCACATAGTTAAAGTTAAATGTCAAGTGAGACTGGACTCATTTTTAAGACTTCATACAGTAGGGTGCTGGAGCTGGAACAGTGAGAGACTGACCAAGCCTGCACTCCCTGCCCCCTCTCTCTTTTCCCATTGCTTCTCCACGTGGCTTTGGACTTCTTCAAGGGTGGCAACCTTAGGATAGTTGGAATTCTTGCATGGTGAGCTCAAGATTCTACACACGCTAGTGTTCCAAGAGACAGGAAGTGGATACCTGCCATCTCTCAAAGCCAGCCTGGAATCTGGCACCATATCAAGACCATTGTATTTGGTCATAGAGCCTACCTAGAATCAAGGCAGGGGAAATCTACTTCTGCTTACCATAAGAGAAAGGACTGAACATATGGGGAGGGAAGAAATTGATAATGGCCATCTCAGGGGCCAGTGACTACAATCTGTTTAGGGTAACTGTTTTAATGTAACTGCCTAGCATTGTACCCTACCTAGCCTTGTACCTGGCCTGGAGTAGACACTCAATGAATGTGTGTTTAATAGATAAAAGAACAAAGGAATGAATGAGAACACTGAATATCAGAGCAGTTAGGTGAAATGCCTGCTTTCTGGCACCTGGTAAACAGTGGGCATAAGAAAATAAGTCACTTTATGTGTAACGCTGTTTCTAGGACACTAGACTGTACAACCCAGTGGTCAGTGACAGGATGAAGACCTGAAAGAGTTTACAGGCATTCCTGTGAGGCAGGGGGTGAATATCCAGCACAAGAAGAATCCAGCACAAGAAGAATCAACTAGAAGGGACCATGGAGACAAAAAGAGTCTCAAAGAACACTCAGCACAATGCTGATTCTTTAACTCTTCCTCCTTAAAAATTATCACAATAGTCACCCCCTCAAATTCCTTTATATCGTTTCCCCTTCAAAGGAAATAAATGAGATATTACCTATTAAACATTTCATGTCTTCAGATGGAAACCCGAGTGAGAGTAGTATTCTCAGCCACTCAAGCAGAAGGCTGTATTGCCCACTCTGAAATTCACATAGTCTACTGCAAAGAAATCTGAACTCCACAGAGTGGAAGAGTACAATACACTGTTTTTATATGCCATTCATGAACCCATGCAGATCTTCCCAATTCATTCAAATCTGGAAGTTTGAGAAACCTTTGCCCAAACTCTATTCTTGAAAGATTTCCAGCCTAATTTGTAAAAGCATTTCATTTTGTGACACTTTCATCTTCATGAACATTTAACCAAGCTGAATTTACGCCCAAGAGATAATCACATGGCCAATACCCATTTGTTTTCACCACTTTGTCTCTTGGAGGAGGGGGATGAATAGGAGACTTGAAGTGAATAATGCTTGTAAATCACCACACTTGACATTTTAAAATGTCCTCTGACTGATCATGCCAGAATTTTTTTTTTACAAAATACCAGAGTTAATCTCCATGAGTAGAAGGGTTCCTTGGGAACAGAGGTCTGGAGAAGTCCCCCTAATGTGGTCCAGCAGAAACGCTTGTTCATCTAAAGATTGACTGGGAAACATTTCAATCAGGCCTTTGGTGTTTACTGAAGATGTACACATGCATCCATGGACTAACATAAAGCCCAGTGTCCCTGATGGGGACCCAAAAGGCCAGTGTCCGCTCTAGCACATTTGTAAACCACTTTCATTCCCTAATTTCAATGCAGGTTTGCTTCAGAGAACAACCTGTCAAATCCCAGATTTAGTTTCTTTTTTGGCAAAGAAATAATACCAGAGCAGCAAACTGTCTTCTATGGCTAAAGGACAAGAAGACAAAGGAAAATAATTTCCATGAGGCAGGTAGGTCCATAGACCAAATGACATACCCTCATCTTGTGTACAGTTTCAGATTTTCACTAGCTGTCTGAGATATTCCTAACGTTTGTGATGACATAAATAGGTTGTCTCAGGAACACAACCTGCTGACCAATATAAAATAGCTTTCAGCACAGATGGTAGTCTGTTGAGCCAACAGTGATAAAACGTTTTACCCTGCACTCAATTGTTAGAAGACCAGCGTGCAAACATTTGTACTCCACATAAAAGTTTTGCTCATATCACAGCTAACCATGGACATCGCTGCAAGATCTTCTTAGTAATAGGGACATTTCTTAGTTCAGGTAGAAAGAAATCAGAAGAAATGAATAAACGGTCTCACTGGTTGTGGAAATATTTTTTGATTGATATAATGCAACTTATAATACACAGTTTTATGTACTTTTAAAGGCAGCTATAACTAAGTGTTCCTCTAAATTGAATTCAGTAGTAAAGAGATAGAGGAACCAGGTAAATTGATCTTTAGTGAGAAAAACAAATCAGCTTTACAAAGATTGAAAAGATCTAGCAACCTCATCAAATGTTTTGAAAAGTAATTTTAGCCCTGGAGTCCCCAGTGGGCATGAGTGGTCAGGTCTACTAACTGGCTGCACCAAATGTAGGACATAATGAGTGACAGTTCTGGGTACAGCAATATTTAGAGCGATTATAACACTTTTGCAAGTTTATGAAATACACTGAATAGAGGAGCTTATGGACTCCTGGAATTTGTTACTGTGAGCCAGAACACTTTTCAGTGGCTTCTAGACTTACACAAG
Organism: Phoca vitulina; assembly: GCF_004348235.1. Taxonomy (NCBI): domain Eukaryota; kingdom Metazoa; phylum Chordata; class Mammalia; order Carnivora; family Phocidae; genus Phoca; species Phoca vitulina. The sequence continues at coordinate 10,947,222 of NW_022589704.1, read as the reverse complement.
TTCCTTGGCAGAAACCAATCTGGGGGCTTCAAGGAAGCCAATCTCCTAATTTAATGTCCTCACTGAACTGAACTTGGAGAACAGGGATGACTTCAGTTACAGCCAGCAGGCCCTCAGCTCTCCCTTAGCCAGGGTTCCCAACATTTGGACAAATTAGGTACAAGAGAATTATTCCTTCTGTCCCAGAGGCCTTCTTCCTTCTTTCCTAGGAAAAGAAAAAGATGCTTTGTTTTTTAATGGGAAAGAAAGAGAACTTTTTCTAGAGGTTTTATTTATAAAGAACTTATTGATGATATTTATATGAGATTTGAAGACCCTGGGGAATTAAACAGTTTTTAAACCAATAATTTACTAATACTTTCTCCATTAAGTGCTTTTTTCTGTCCATGTTCCTCAGTATTATTCAAAGATACAGAAAAAAGAAGTTTTCTGTGTACGTGTATGTGTGGAGAAAGAGAGATTTTTATCTCTAACTGGTATTGAACGAATGAATGGTCCTTCTGGTCTTTATAATCAATTTTCATTTTGGATAACTCAATCTTCTTTGCTCTTATATTATTACATTTTTCCTCTGAAGATTATGTTTCTACCCAAGAACCAAGAAGATCCAGTTTCTTTCCATGCTAATGAATTTTTGTTGTTGTTCAAATGACATTCCTTTCAGAGGACTAATTACCTTATTAAGTACATGTGTACATGTGTTATTTTTTTCACATAGAATATTCATTTGATGAGTATGTATATTTCCTTTTGTGTCTGCTATAGCCCCTGGCAATAGTTGGTACTCACTTATACTTCTTTAATTTATTCAGTCAACAAATATTTATTGAGCACCTTGTGTATACACACGGTGTTATGATAGCTGCCGGAGGCTACAATGTGGGTGAGATCCAGCCTATGACAAGAAAGGACTTTTAGACTAATTACATCATTAAATTGGTTACAAGTTTAAACTTGAACACTTATGAGTCACTTTATAAAGTTGTTTCATAACATATTATTTCTTGTCATGTTCACAACCACCTTATGATCTTAGTAAAATAGATATGATTCTCATTTTATGGATGAGGAAAGAAAAAGTAAGAAATTAACTTCAATGGTGATACCAAAACTGGAATCAGCTTTAGTTTTGCTTTTTAAAAAAATTCTTAGTATTAATCCTTTTTAATTACCAGAAGATATAATTATATTACTCTAGGTAACATCAGGAATATGGTATATTTTTCAGGAATAATTGTTTCAAGCAACTCTTTTCTACTCTAAAGGTAAGATAATATCTTAATAAAAAGTCATAAAATAGCACTGTATTACAAAAATATTCCATAAACTCTGTTATTTTTATAGCTAATAGGTTTTTTTTTTAACCTTTAACAGTACCTTTATTGAGTTCTTAATACACAAATAATAAAATACTCCTTTCAAGGGTAAAATTCAATGAGTTTTGACAAATATATACAGCTCTCCAACCACCTCTCAAATCAAGGTCTAAAACATTAGAAGTAGATTTTAATCTTTGAGTTTTTTTTACTATACCCTCCTGGACCAGAGCTCAATCCCCGAAGGTAGGTTCCGGGGACCACATGGGGACATTGATGTTGGGGTGGTAGTTGGCCCAACATAGCCAGGCTGACAAAATTCTCCTCTGGCACTTCCCTTTCAGATTGCCCACTGACCAGCCCCTCGCTTCAAAGCGCACTTCGGGAAGGTGGCAAAACAAAGCCATCTGGTGGAAGGGCAAGGCGCCATTTTCCTCCTAAATGCCTCCAGGAAGCCAGACCTCTTTTTATACTATCTGGGCTCATATTCTTATGCTGGCTTCCTCAGCATATTCCCCCCACTTCCTCATTCTTCCCCACATTGTATTGTTCCTTTCAACTGAATAACTCCGGTTGCCTTCCTTCCTTAAAAGAAGATCATGCAGAACATGCCCTCTTTAATACCCATCACCAGGCTAACCCATCCTCCCACCCCCTTCCCCTCTAGAACCCTCAGGTTGTTTTTCAGAGTCCATCATCTCTCATGGTTCATCTCCCCCTCTGATTTCCCCCCTTCATTCTTCCCCTCCTGCTAGCTTCTTCTTTTTTTTTTTTTAACATATAATGTGTTATTTGTTTCAGAGGTACAGGTCTGTGATTCATCAGTCTTGCACAATTCACAGCGCTCACCATAGCACATACCCTCCCCAATGTCTGTCTATCACTGGGCCACCCCATCCCTCCCACCCCCCACCACTCCAGCAACCCTCAGTTTGTTTCCTGAGATAAAGAATTCCTCATATCAGTGAGGTCAAATGATACATGTCTTTCTCTGATTGACTTATTAAAGAAGGCATGTTCTGCATGGAGCACTGGGTGTTATACACAAACAATGAATCATGGAACACTACATCAAAAACTAATGATGTGATGTATGGCGATTAACATAACATAATAATAATAAAAAAAAGAAGATCAGTTCTCTCGTTTCTATCTTTTTCTGTTTGGAGATACATGTAACATGTAACAGACATTTTTAGAAAGAGAACCCACAGGTAATTGCAGTGATGCTTCTGCCCGACATAAAAGGAAAGCATTCCTGTAGGCAGGAGGTTTACAAACAAACTGCTGACCTACTGTTAAGAAGCTGTTCTGCAAATTATTCCTCTGTGAAAATGGAAATTATGGTCTTATACATGAGATGTCAAATGAAAGTAATGTGCGAGGCATTTTAGATGACTCACAAAGGAAAATTCTCCCTGCAAACCAAAGGAAGTCAACAAGAAACAAATAGCGTTTCTCTAACAGCCGTGTTTGTCACTTAAGAAAGCAGCGTCGAAGTTCTGCGTGTCCTGTCTTATGTGTGACAATAAGATAGTTCTCCTTTTGAGAACATGCCGTGCTGACTGTGAATGAAAAGCAGATGAGGACAACATTGACTATCATGTGCATTTTTGGCACATGAAGTGGTTGTTCTTTGCTTGAAAGTGAGGTGTGAGAAACACACATGAACCATGAAAACAAATGCCGTTTTTGCCCCTTTATAGAAGATACTAAGCCCACCAAGGGATCGTTTCCAAAGATGTGTCAAGCTGTGGACTGAGCAATTGAAACGAGAACTAGGGAACAAAAATAGCAGAGGCGAAGTGCTGTGTTTAGGAAGAGATCAGGATGTGTCCTGTAAATACCTCTGAGGCAGTAGAATGGAAGGTCTATGTGAAAATTGATTGCTCTACCTGAGATCCATTTAACTTATGTTTTTAAGCTATGTGATAGGCTCCTTAAAACATATTGGAGGCTTTAATTTTAATTTTTTATTTATTTTTAAGTTTTTTTTAAGAGAGAAAGGAAAAGCGTGCGCACATGTGCAAGAGTGAGGTGGGGGAGTCCCATGGGAGACAGAGGGAGAGGGAGAGAATCTCAAGCAGGCTCCACACCCAGCTCAGAGCTCAAGGCTTGATCTCAGGACCCTGAGATCATGACCTGAGTGAAAATCAAGAGTCTGTGGCTTAACCCACTGAGCCATCCAGATGCCCCTGGAAGCTTTAATTTTTAAATGCAATGTAGGAGAACCATATATAAATATATACATAGAAACAAATAAATATATAATATAAACATATGAAATATATAAAGACATATATATGTATATAGAGAGGTGTCTAAGAAGCCATATTATTATTGAAAGATAAAGAACATTGTGTTATTGAAAGTGAGCACTATAGCTTCATTTTATTGTTCTCAGTGTGTTCTATCTTTCTAATTTAAAAAATGAAGTGTCTGGGGATCATTTGAGTGAAAAAAATCTCAAGAATTCCATACATGGTTACATGAATGATCAGCCTGTTTACATAGGCAATGTTGGGTAATTGAAGTTTATCTTTGTCATCCTTCAACCTGTGTGCCTCCCTCCCTGATGGGTAGTATTTTGTATATAGTACATGCTCAACAATTTATATAATTAGATGTGTTCTCCCATATTAACTTGCTTTCCCAATCTTTACACATTTTACAACAAAACTTTTGCAGAACTTCTTTCTCTCTTTTTAAAAAATTTTTATTTAACTTCAATTTAATTAACATATATTGTATTATTAGTTTCAGAGGTAGTTTAGTGATTCATCAGTTGCATATAACACCCAGTGCTCATTACATCACATGCCCTCCTTAATGCCCATCACCCAGTTACCCCATCCCCCCACCCACCTCCTGTCCAGCAACCCTCAGCTGGTTCTCTAGAGTTAAGAGTCTTTTATGGTTTGCCTCCCTCTCTGTTTTTGTCTTATTTTATTTTTCCCTTCGAATCTTCTCTTGCACCTCTCATAGACAGTCTCATCTTTTATTTCACAGAGAAAACAGAAATAATGGAAGTGGGGTTTCTCCATTCCTGCCTAGAAAACCTGCAAGTCTGCTTGAGTCCACACTGCCGCTCTTATCCCTGTGAAAGGGACTTCTCTGCTCTTCTGAGTGCTAAACTCCCAAAGCTAAAAACAACAACAGCAGGAACAATAAAACATTGAGCAAGACTGGAATTGTAAGCAAGAATGGGAAACCAACATTGCACTCCACGTAGAAACTCATGCCATAGGAAATCACCTCTGCCCATTGGGGCTGCCATGGGGCAATGTGCTGTGTGTGGAATTTAGGGCACATCCTGGGGCTGGGGTGTGCATGAACAGCAAGACAGGTGCATGATGCTCTGAAGAATTCTGCTAAGTAGGAGAGGAGCGGGTAACATTCAGGCAACCTTTGTTCCTGCTGTTTGGGACGACAAGAATTCATGGATTTTCCTTGGTTTTGGTGGACACAATAAAACACAGCTAGTTCCTTCCCAAGAGAGTGGTCTGCCAGCATAAGGAGATGCCAATCTGTAAGTCTGTGGGATGTATTTTGAAATACAGGCTAAAATGGGATAGTGGTAAAATCACATCAGCCACATCAGGGAATTGTTCAGAGTAGAGCTCCCAGAGGGTGTCCCCAAGGAAACCAAGTCCTGGAGCCCATAAAACATCATTGTTTTCCAGAGGACATCAAACATCAAGCAGGGACTCCAACAGCAGGACAGGTATGAAGACAGTGATGTTCGGCCCTTTTCTTTAATCCTCTTTCTCACCCCTTGGAGGAACTAGAAGTAGAAGGATGGAAGAAAAAACAGCAAGGAGGAATAATTCTTGAAAGAAGAGACACACTCTTGTCTGTGATGTAACTTGTATACTAACACTTGGGCCTGATCATTTTTTAACACCATCCTCTATATGAAGAGATTATTTTCAGTAATAGTCTTGAAAAATTATTATGGCAAGAAAAGAAATGCAGACAGTGGAAATTTTCTTTAATTGAACTTCAAATATATATATAATCATGCCAGTAAAAGATGAAAATAATTTAAAATGAAAATAAAGTTAATATTAAAAAAGTAATGTAAATGTTAAGGTAAAAAAGAAGAAAATGTAATGGATTGATACTTTTAAATTACATTGTTACACTTTTAAAAGAAAAAAACTATACCAATATATTAATCTATACCATGAATAATATAATTTCAGTTTTCTCCAAATATTTCAGTGACTGTTAAAGTTGTTCTTTGCATAGATTTGCTCATATCTGGTTGATTAAAATTTTTATTCATTTTAATTGTGAAATGTTTCTTTCACATGTAGCAACAGATCTAAAAATAGTTAACCAAAGTCTTAAACATAAGGTTAAGTTTGGCAGAAATTCATAAAAATTCCATTTCATAATAAATTCCAGAAATTGAAATACTATTTAGATCTTTATTTCTTCAGAGTTGATTCTAGAGGCAATGAAATATCTCCACTGTTGAAACATTTCCACTAAAATATCTTCACCAGAAAATTCAACACAGACTTCTGTTATATTTGGAAGAAATTTCCAAATTTCTTTCTTCTGCAAAAATCAAGGTAAATGGCTAAATAGCTTTACTTGATTCATTTATTTAGAAAAGTGTCTAGTCCTTGGTGAAAATGATCACAGCATTCAAATACTGTCTTTTTGGTGTCTCTGGCATTACAAAGCCATCGTCTTCTGTCATTTCTCATGATATTTCTTAAAATTTGATTTTTTTCACTATATAAATTCTATTTCTTTACATTTTATTTTTGCATAGTCAATGACATTCTCTACAAGGAACCATTTTAAGCCCAGTGTATTGTTCATTGTGCATTGTTCAAGTTTGATTCTGGTTGCTTTGCCTCATCTAAAACTTCACATCAGAAAAAAATAACTCAGAAAAACTGTATACAATATCACTGCTTGTTTACAATTTTACAGTTTGTTACATCCTGTGTACATCCAAGAATATGTAGGGGTTGGTAACATGAACTATGCCTTATCAAGTTCGAATGATTCCAAAACTTTGCTAACTTACTCTTGAAATTAATGCGTGGCTGATGCTGTGTGTTCAGGGTCAACTCCATTACTGGAAGTTCTCAAAATTAGCTTCTATGTAGAATACCACATTTATTAAGAGGAAAGTAAGATAAATGTGCTCACTTGAAACATAGATTGTATTCTTAAAATTCAACAGTAACCTTGGAAATTGTTTACAAGTTGGATTATATAAAAGATTTTTGGGGGGAGGAGTATTTCACTGCTGACATTGTTTAAATTTGCCTACAGATGGTGGTAGTCCTTTAATTGGTTTTATTACTGCCTGCATCTTGAGCAGACTGCTCCCATATCCTTGCTTAGAGTATCCCACTGCCTCTGCCCTCTACCAGGCTGAACTGAATGTGTGAAGAAAGTTTTGATTTAGATAAATGCACCTTTTTATATTTGAAAGTTGGTGTAATCACAAAAATAAGACAACTATAACCTAAATTGACCAAAAGCTAAGGATCCACTGGAGATGTCATCAAGAGATAGAAAAGAAAGATACGACAGAGCAGGACTGCACCCAGTGAATGGAAAGATATGAAGCCTTTTCATATAAATGATCATTATTCAATACAATGGCTACGAAAGTTGCAAAGTCTTTTCCAATTTCATATCAATTACTCTCCCCTCCCAAAGCATAAACTAAATGCCCAAATTAAAATACATCAATGATGTTGAGTCAAAGGTTAGTCTTCCCTTTCTTAGTGCCATGCTATTAAATCATCATGTAGTTGTCTGGTAATAGGATAAATAGAGAACTTAAGAAGTTTTCGAGCTCTTTAGGGTCAGGATTATAAGTAAAAGGGGAAGTATTGCTTAAATATGTGTCATGAACTGAGTATGTATTTTCAAGTAACAGACCATACTATTTGTGTGTGCCTGAGAGAAAGAGAGGGAGCAAGCTTGATTGACCAATGACTGACTTATGGGCAAACATTATGAGTTTGTGTCATAGTTATCAAAGAAGGAATCTCTAAGTATGGTCGGTCTGGCAGCTTTGTAAAGGTGCTTGGGCTGTTACTCTCCATTTGCTCTCCCCTCTTCCTGAGATCCATTTCCAGGATCTCAACACCAGGGCCCCAAGGTGACTGATTCCTATATACTACTGGATCCAGATCCCTGGACCTTGCTTCATATTATGTTCAGCTAATAGGAGATGCTGTCGGGAGAGGTCTGTGCTTGCTAAGGTAGCTGTCTCTCTTTGACGACACCACCAGTCAGGTGGCCCCACGCTTCCAAGGCTCCTGCTCTTGTCAGAGTTTCCTCCCCTTGCTCCTCCCAGGAGTAGAGCTTGCTGGGCCAGAGAAACTTAACATCCCCTGTTGGTTTCCTTGACCTTGACCATCACTCTGTTAGTATCCCATTCATTAAGTTTGAGCCACAGTCTTAGCTGAAAATGCCTTCGGTCTCCTGCTGGGACTCTGACTAATGCAGCGCCTTTTTTGTTTGGTTGGTGGTTTTTTGTTTGTTTGCTTGTTTCTTTATTTTTTTTTTTCAGCGATCCTTTATAAGACCCCTGCTTTGCCTGCCTATGCATCTTCCAGCTATTCTGTCTACCCCTCTGATATCAACTCCGCTACATTTTGGGCTGGATCCTTAGACACGATAACTCTTTGAACATCAGTTTTCTTGTCTGTCCCATGGAAAATGTATCTAATAACAAGGATTAAATGAGACAGTGTATGTAAACACGTACATCAGCATGGCTGGTACATCACGGTACTGAACAAAAGGCTGTCTGGTCATATTACTACAAAGAATCTGGAAAAGCCATCCTCAGCATCCTACATTGCCCTCAGTTTGGAATGGCTACTCCATTTCTTTGTTTAGAGATTTGTCTCCTCCACCCATACAGGGACCATAAGGTTGATTTCTTGCTCCTCCTTCTTTGGAATGAGGTGCATGGAATTGGGTAATCATATAGTCTATGGTCATGACACCCTCTTTTTGTCACTACATGGCCCCCTTCTATTTATGTAGTCAGCATCCTTAAGCCCACCACTCAAATAAAAGCAAAGTTCTTGATGTAATTTACCTGTAAGCCTCTAGTTCATCTTGCCTCCACCCATCTGATACAAACATCATCTTGGGTGTCATTTTCATTATCCCTTTGCTTCCATTTTTGTCTAGTTTGATTGCATCTATATGCACTGCTTAAAAAAGTAAGCATATTTATTTTACTTGTTAATTTATAAAAATGGTATGTGGTATGAAATCTTTTGATCTTTTGGGATTCATTTTTTTTTACTCACTTTTATTTTTCCCAGATTCCTCTGTGTTGTCGCATATTGTTGTATTTCATTAATCTTGACCATTATGTAGTATCCCATTTTATGAATATTTATTCACCCTCTAGGTGCACACTTTTGTTGTCTCCAGATTTTTTGCCATCATAAACAGTGTTATCATCAATATTCTTGTTCTGATTCCTGTTGTTCTTGTGCAAGGGATATTCCTAAAAGTGAAATTGCTGGGCCTCAGGTATATGAACATGCAACTTCAGGAGATAATGGTGTAATGTTTTCCAAAGTGCTTACACCAATTAGCACTTCTAATAGCAATGCACAGTAGATTCTGTGTTTCAAAATCCTATTCAAACTTTGCATTTTTTTCAGACTTAAAATTTGCCCATTGAATGGCATGGACTTGTATCTGGGAAAATGGCTACCACTCATTGCGATTATATTGTCTTTTTTCACTAATGATGTTAAACATCCATCCATTTGTTTCTTGGCATAATGGGATGATTTTTTTCTGAAAGTGATTTTTTATTTTATTTTGTTTTTTCATTTAAAAAAATAAATTCAGTTTAGTTAACAGATAGTGTATTATTAGTTACATGGATAGAATTTAGTGATTCATCAGTTGCATATAACACCCAGTGCTCATTACATCGTGTGCCCTCCTTAATGTTCATCAACCAGTTACCCCATCCCCTCACTCCCCTCCCGTCCAGCAACCCTCAGTTTGTTTCTTAGAGTTCAACATCTCTTATGGTTTGCCTCCCTCTCTGTTTTTCTTATTTTATTTTTCCTTCTCTTCCCCTATATTCATTCTTTTGTTTCTTAAATTCCATGTATGAGTGAAATCAGATGGTATTTATCTTTCTCTGACTGACTTATTTTGCTTAGCATAATACCCTCAAGTTCTATCCACGTCATTGCAAATGGCAAGATTTCATTATTTTTGATGGCTGCATAATATTCCAGTGTGTGTGTGTGTGTGTGTGTGTGTGTGTGTGTGTGTGTGTGTATCTCATCTTCTTTATCCATTCATCTGTTGATGGACATCTGGGCTCTTTCTATAGTTTGGCTATTGTGGACACTGCTGCTATAAACATTGGGGTGAACATGCCCCTTCGGATCACTACATTTGTATCTTTGGGGTAAATGCCCAGTAATGCAGTTGCTGGGTCGTAGGGTAGCTCTATTTTTAACTTTTTGAGGAACCTCCATATTGTTTTCCAGAGTGGCTGCACCAGCTTGCATTCCCACCAGCAATGTAAGAGGGTTCCCCTTTCTCTGCACTCTCGCCAACATCTGTTGTTTCCTGTGTTGTTAATTTTAGCAGTTCTGACTGGTGTGAGGTGGTATCTCATCACGGTTTTGACCTGTATTTCCCTGATGATGAGTGGTTGAGCATCTTTTCATGTATCTGTTAGCCATCTGTATGTCTTCTTTGGAAAAATGTATGTTCATGTCTTCTGTCTATTTCTTGACTGGATTTTCTGTTTTTTCTGGGTGTTGAGTTTGATAAGTTCTTTATAGGTTTTGGATACTAGCCCTTTATCTGATAGGTCATTTGTGAATGTCTTCTCCCATTCCATAGGTTGCCTTTTAGTTTTGTTGATGGTTTGCTTTGCTGTGCAAAAGCTTTTTATCCTGATGAAGTCCCAGTAGTTCATTTTTGCCTTTGTTTCCCTTGCCTCTGGACACATGTCTAGCAAGAAGTTGCTGTGGCCGAGGTCAAAGAGATTGCTGCCTGTGTTCTCCTCTAGGATTTTGATGGATTCCTGTCTCACATTTAGGTCTTTCATCCATTTTGAATTTATTTTTGTGTATGGTGTAAGAAAGTGGTCCAGTTTCATTCTTCTGCATGTGGCTGTCCAATTTTCCCAACACCATTTGTTGAAGAGATTGTTTTTTAAAGTATCTTTCCTTTCTATTGGGTCATCTGTGCTTTTTAAATTGAGTTTTGGAGTTCTTTATATATAATCTTAGAGTTATTCCTTTCTTGGTTGTGTGTACAAGTTTATAAATTGTGTTTTCATTTTCTTTAAAGCATTTTCAATGAACAAAAGTTAATTTTAACAAACAATTGCTCTTTTCCATTTAGTCAATTTTTTGTGTGTGTCTTGCTTAAAAGATCTTTCTCGGGGTGCCTGGGTGGCTCAGTCGTTAAGCATCTGCCTTCGGCTCAGGTCGTGATCCCAGAGTCCTGGGATGGAGCCCCGCATCGGGCTCCCTGCTCGGCGGGAAGCCTGCTTCTCCCTCTGCCACTCCCCCTGTTTGTGTTCCCTCTCTCGCTGTGTCTCTCTCTTCAAATAAATACATAAAATCTTAAAAAAAAAAAAAAAAAGATCTTTCTCTACCTAAGATGTAACAGATATTCATCTATATTTCTACTAGAGGGCTTAAGATTTTGTTCTTGATATTCAAGCAATGATCAACTTTTTAAAAACAAATAGAGTATCCAAATAAATATTGTTTTACACAATAAGTTAGTTTGTAAGATGTAGTTGGGATGTCCAAATACAATAATTTTAGAGACGTGTTGATGATTTGAGGAGGATGGAGTGGAGTGTCAAAACTGGAAGTGATGGGGTGCCTGGGTGGCTCAGTCAGTTGAGCATCTAACTCTTGATTTCAGCTCAGGTCATAATCTCAGGGTCGGGGGATTGAACCCTACTTTGGGCTCCCTGCTCCCTGGAATCTGCTTGGGATTCTCTCTCTCCCTGTGCCCCTCCAGCCCTTGTGCACATGCTATAAATAAATAAATATCTTAAAAAAAAAAAAAGAAATTGGAAGTGAGTATCACTGTTCCTATCCATGAATGATGATAACTATTTTGTTCAAATATTAGGCAAACATTTAAAATTTTGGACTTTCATCTAAATGCAGTGAGACATTTCTAGATTTTCCTATAAACATTTTTATTTACTACAGCCATTAGATTGCTCTCAATTCAGCTCTTCCATTACTCAACTACTGCTTATTTGGTGCCAGTTCTGTGTCATCATGGTTCCACTAAATGCCTATTTAGTCTTGTCTCATAGTTAATGAATACACCTGTGTTTGGAATAATCAAATATTTTGTATAAAAAAAGAAATATATTTTCTTTCCTAGATTTTCAAATTTAAAATGCAAAATGATTTCTTTATGCTGAAGCTAAACATGTTTGAATATATTTGGGGAAAATTAGAAGATAATTATCTACTCTCCAATATATTTTCCTTACTGCTTGTTCCTTCTCACTTCCGTTTTTCATTTCTTTCTAGAAGCTATATTCTTATGTTCTTTTCAAATTGTCAGTTTAATATGCACAAATAATTCTTTAATGTAAGTGCTTTGATATTTTTTCATTTTGTTGAAGGTGATTATTTTAAACCTGCTACTGAGACTTGATAAATCACAATTATATTACATACAAAAATATATTCAGGACATCTATTTATAGGAGATTTGTTTTCCAAGATAAAACATTCTTTTTGTATGAGAATTCACTGTATCCTGCTACTAGACTGGATCAGGAGATCATTTTGAAATAGAATTAAATGGAAGAATAAATATAATTGTATTTCATGACATATTTAACATGTTTGAAGTCAAATAGGTTAATTAATTTTCATGTCAAAAGTGGTAGGGATCAAATCATATTTTAGACCATGTGCCCAAAACCTGAATACACACACATGTGCACACAACACACATACACACATACACACATTCTTCCACAAACTTAATGGGAGTTTTTAAAAAGCTTTCTCTCAGTGGCAACAGAATTAAGGGTCAAAAAATTAGAAAGTTAAAGCCGATTTGAACTGGTTTGAAAATCTGACTTAATATATGTAAACAGAATAGTGCCATGAGCAAAGGTGAAATATACACTTTTTTTTCTAATCACACACAGAATAGTTCAAAATCTATCACATTTAACATGTCTAAGTAAATCACATGGTATTGAAATCATGTATGTTAGCATATGTTCTCTGACTCCAGAGAATTCTCACCTCTACATTTCCTTGCTTTCCTGTGTTACATGATTATAGTCGTGATCATCCATCTGATGCTTTTTCAAAAAAGCAAACTCCGTAAGTCACTTTCCATTTTTTGAGTGTCAATTTAGTTAATAATATTATCTGTAAATCCTCTTAGCTGGGCACATGTAAACTGCAATAACTTCAAATGCCCAGTTCGTGGAGGAAACAGCCAGACACCTTGCCAAAATGTTTCTGTGTGATTCCTTTCTCCTCCCACATTGGACCTTGTTTACCACAGGAGACCCAGTGGTGGCACAGTGGTAATCTATAGATTAAATATTAGAGGAGACTAGTTTATTTCTTATCTTCTTAAACAATGGATAGAGAAGAAAATTTCTTTTTCCTGAGGCACTAAATGAAAACTATTAAAAAGTTCTCATTTTATTTTTCCTGTATCAGAAATTTAAAAATTTCACACGCCCTGCTTACTTTGGATGTTTCTTTCTACATTGTAGTGGTTTGTGGTAGCACAGTGAGCCCTGCTGATACTTCGTCCCATATCCCCCTGGCTGCCTGCAGCACCATTCCTGCTCACTGCAGGGCCCACATGTCTCTTGTTTCTCTTCCTGAGAGCTTTCTTGTTCCACTGAAAGTAAGAGGAGTTAACACCCCACCAGCACAAACTTCAACCCAAGGGAAATGGTAATCAGTCAATAAACACCCCCAGTTCCTCCTGGTGGCCAATTCTCAGACATACTCTACTTGGTTTCTGGAGGGCTCTAAGTGGGTTGAAGCCCCAGTCACTTTAGCAGGACTCTGGTTATTAATTTATTCTTTACTGGCTTTTCTCCCTTCCTCTCCTACTTTCTATGTTTCCTCATTTGTGTTTCCTGGTACAATCCACACCCAATTCCTTGTCTTCGATTCTGTTTTAGGGTAATCAGAATAAAGACATGTAGCTACAGTTTTCATTATACAGTACACATTTTCCTTTTCCTACTGTTGATAAAACATCCACTTTTTGAAGGGAAGCCACTCATCTTTTACCTTAGTTATTCTGGAAGAACTGACAGTCAGAGCTTTAAGTTTCCTCTAGTTTAGGGGTGTAGGCATGTGGCCTGGGCCTAGTTAAGCATGGTATCCTAACCCCCTTCATTCAGTGATTGAGCCAAGCATTCTAGCCATACATTTGATACATGTTTACTGACAGACAGGCTCTCTCTTCTTTCTGGATCGCAGTTTCTGAAGATGCAGACCACGACCTCCAAAAAATAAACAAACAAAACAAAACAAACAAACTAACAAAAACCCCACAAAAGCCTGCCTGAAGCAGAAAGGAATAATACAACAAGAAAAGAGAAGTCAACACAAGGAGCAATTCATAAATAAAAAGGAAAGAAGACTGAAGAGGAAAGTTCAGAATATAACGTTTGGACTCCTGGGTCTTGTTGGGTCTCAGATATAATCTCTGGGTTTCCCAGTTATCTGAACATTTCACCACTACACTTTTCTGCTAAACCAGTTTAAGATGGATTTCTGTTAGTAAGACTCAGAGTTCTGATGATCATATACACTCTCTTCCTCAGAGAACATAGGTGAAAATATAATATAATAAAGTACACAGTGTTCCATTTTATGGCATGCTTGATGTTTAATTTTATTTGAAGTATTCTGCTTTTCCATGGTGACAATACTTTTACTGTGCAAGCAAGAAATGAATAATAATTCTTTTCAACCTCATCAATGTCTGGTTATTGTACTAGTGCTCAGCACAGAACAGAACATGATGAAATCACTTTAAAAATGTTTGTTGAATGAATGAGGGAGGGAGTTTAAGTGCAGAGCCTGTGGGTAAAGTAAGCATGGCACGTTTGGGCAACTAAAAGGAGGCCAATATGGCAAGTGTTTGAAGAGCCAGTGTGGTACCAGAAGAGGCTGAGAAGGTAAACAGGTGGCCAGGTCAGGGCCACTAGGTGGCACACTCCCAGAAAGGACCTTCCACATTATGGTTTGTATATAAATGGCACCTTTGGAGCACAACTCAACTGTGAATGGTGTCCCTGTCTTCCTCCAGAACAAGCTGTGTAATGCAGTGGCCCTGGGACAGGTGATGAAGAGGCAGGAAGAGCACCAGGTTGCTTCCATACCAAAAGAAATGAGGGAGAAAGAGTTTTGTTATGAGAGAAATCTCACAGATAGCTAAGCTACTCTGGGCAAAGTTTTCATACTTAGCATTGTTTGTGGTTGATCTGTTTGTCTGTTCTGGATGCACACATTATTAGCAATTGCTATTGACAGGAAATTCCAACACATGTACTTACTTTAACACATGCAAAAACATTTATGCATGCAATCCAGTTCTCAGGACTACAAAAATGCGAAGAATCTAGATGCAGTGGATTCTCTAAACTAAATAAAATCATCCTCACATCCACTCCTACAACCCAACAGCCAGTCACCCAGTACTGTTTTGAATTATTTTTTGTATTTTTTTGTTAAGATTATTTATTCACACTTTACTTTCAATTCTTTTTGATGTATTAAAATGAGAACATTTTATTACATGTCACCTCCCTTGCAAGAATTGCCAAAAAATCATAATAAAACCCACATGTGTTTCCTGAATGGTATGTAACTTTCTAGTAAATAAGCAGGGTAAAATATGCAATCTTAATTTTACTCTATCCTGAAATTATCTGCGTAATGCGTGTTCTGCCATAAAAGAGCTTTTAAGCAATCATTTTTAAGATTAGCATATATGACAAGAAGAGTAGCAGCTTGCTTTTCTGCCCGCTTTCCAAAGAGTTGCATGACTTAATGAGAAAATACAATTTCTCTTTGTTTCATGTGACTGATGGTCTCCCAAAAGACATTGTCCATTCCCTGTCTCAGAGCAAAGTTAATTCTTTGGCTCGTTTGCTTCAGGAGCCAGATATTCCTAGGCTTAATTGATGCCGCTTCCATGTTTAACCTCTATAACCTACATTTAATGTTCCTTAATCTCAGTGTTCTCAACTGTAAATAGGAATTATAATGACTTTACCTTACTAAATGTGAAAATATAAATATCTAATGTATATCTATGTCTGGCACAGATGTTATTTTTATTACTGAATTTAATGGTATGTCATTCATTTATGACTAAATTACAAATATATTCCATTTAGTATCTAGATCTTGACCCCTCTAGGAAATAAATGTATCTCATAATCCTGTCCTCTTGAGCATCTTCCCCCTTCCAACTTGATGTGCTTCTTCAAACTGAAGGTTTTTATTCTTTTTTCAAGAGTGAACAATCATTAGCCATATAGATACCTACTTACTATCTTTTCCTTCTTGCTCTGAAACATAGAGCATGCTGATCCTGTCATTTTATCCTCCATGCTTATTAATCTTGCATTCATTTTTCCTTATCTCATTTTGTGCTGCATTCTGGTAATTTCCTCAGCTATATTATACAGTTCATTGATTTTCTCTTCTACTCCAACCCACACATGGAATTTTAATCAGAAAATGGTAGGTGTATCATGAAGCTATTTAGGGATGGTCAAGGTGGTGGCCCTCAACCCTGACTGCACATAGAATTGCTTGGGGAGCTTTAAAAATCCTGATGTTGAGGCTTCATCTCAGACAATTTAATTAGAATCTCTGGAAATGAGGAACTAGACAACAGTAGGTTTTTTAACTTCTGCAGATGATTTCAATATCAGAAGCCAATTGTGAGGATTTCTGGAAAAAAAAGAGGGAGGCCTCAGCTTCACATCAGTTTGGAGGTGAGCCATGTATGGGACCTGACTGATGATAGCAGAATGAAAGCACAAAATCCAACTTAGTTGAGCTTTTACACTTTTTAAAGGATGATAACCAACTTTGAATGTGCTTATCGTGCATTTCAGCGTGTAAAAGATAAATAATTTTCAAGAAACATTTGTTTATAGTTAAATTCCAAAATGAAAATTCTGAGTTGGTAACTGCTATTTATTATGTTATAATTTTTTGTCCCTTTAAATGAGTAGATGATGCCCTTCTATATCAGAGTAAGTTTGGTGTATGTGATGGGAAAGTTTAGGTACAATGAAAATTATAGTAGTAAAGGTTGTGTTTGAGTATCTTCTGTGTCTGGCACTTTATATGTTTTCTTCTAATTTTTACAAGAAGTTGGGTATTATCATTTTCCTGCTTTGCAGTTGAGGACACAAACATGGGAAGGTTCAGAAAACTGCCCAAGTTTGCACAGCTCGTGAATGGCAGAGCTCTGATTCCAAACCCAACCATTTTAACTTCCTTATCCTTTTGCCTTTATGAGTTAGTTATTGCTTATTGGTACATACAACCATTATTCACAGCTGATTGCACTGCCTGGAAAATACCTGTTACCAGTCCTCTGACCTCTGTTGGGCAGCCATGGTCAGTTGTCTTTGGGCAATTATATTTACAGGTGTCTCCCTCCTGTAGCAATTTTCCAACAGTTGGCCAGAAATACTCTCTAATCCTAAAGACTCTATAATTTTTGATTCTTTATCTTCAATCCATAACATGGCAACCTTATAGAGAGAAAGTGCTCAATAGTATTTATGGAACAAATAAATGAAATGAACAGAGAATGAGCAAAGTTGGAAATGAGTCCTTCAGAGACTTGTGTTGGGTAAGCATGTGTAAAGTTGACAACCATTCTAAATTTTGGAGCAAATACAATGGGCCTTGAAATAAGGCCAGTCTTGGTTTGAACCACATTTTTATACTCATAAACTCTGTGAACATAAGTTATCTTTCTGAGCTTGGGTTACCTTATCTATAATGTGGGATTAGTAATGATAACTTCTAAGTGTTGTTTTATAGATAAGAAACCCACCATCTGTAGAGTGCCCAGCTTTCAATAATTTAATCTGAATTTTAGGAATTTACATTAAAAAGAAACTGTTGGTCTGTATTAAGGCTACTGTTGACTGTTAAAAAATTATGTGCTTTTTTTGAAATAAGTCAACCAGAGAAAGACAATTATCTTATGATCTCACTGATATGTGAAATTTGAGAAACAAGACAGAGGATCATAGGGGAAGGGAGGGAAAAATGAAACAAGATGAAACCAGAGAGGGAGACAAACCATAAAAGACTCTTTTTTTTTAAATTTTATTTTATTATGTTATGTTAATCACCATTCATTACATCATTAGTGTTTGATGTAGTGTTCCATGATTCATTGTTTGTGTATAACACCAAGTGCTCCATGCAGAACGTGCCCTCTTTAATACCCATCACCAGGCTAACCCATCCCCCCACCCCCTCCCCTCTAGAACCCTCAGTTTGTTTCTCAGAGTCCATAGTCTCTCATGGTTCGTCTCCCCCTCCGATTTCGCTCCCTTCCATAAGAGACTCTTAATCTCAAGAAACGAACTGAGGGTTGCTGGAGTGGAGGGGGGTGGGAGGAATGGAGTGGCTGGGTGATGGACACTGGGGAGGGTATGTACTATGGTGAGCGCTGTGAATTGTGTAAGACTGATGAACCACAGACCTGTACCCCTGAAACAAATAATAGATTATATGTCAATAAAAAAATAAATAAAAATTTTGTGCTTTTTTGAGACTAATAATACTTTTTATTGTTTTATTTGCCTAATAAAACATCTGCCTAGATGTTCACTAAGTGATTTAAAATAAATACTTCTGGAAGAAGGAGAAACATGATCCCAGACCTGGTAGATAAGGGACAATCCCCTATGATTTGCTGAACAATAACAGAGGAAAAAGAAACTGACCCCACCTATGAGAGAAATGCAAGGAAAGTGGATCAACCAATGTCTTCAACACATAAATACTTTTTTTTAGACCCTTGTTCCCTTTCTCTCCCTGCAGTTTAAGTTTTTAATACTGATCTTGAATCAGAAATTATTTATAGGTTAAATAAATTTGCTCAAAAGAAGACTGACATTTCAACTGCATTCTAAACACATTCTTGTTTAAGACCATAGAAAGTTTTAATTTTAACTCTGGAGGAACTCCATCTCACCACATTCTATTATTTCAGTGACAGATGTTTCTGGCCAACCCAGTGAGTCACCACATGTTTTTCTGACTATTTGTCTTTCATCGCATTGTACATACCCTCAAGTAATCCTTCATAATGCCAGCCTTGAGCCAGCACACTTTGAATAAACTAACTGCCATTTAAAACTATATAGCTTCCAATTAGAAAGTCAACCAAATCACTAGGAAAATGCTATCATTTTAAGTGGGTTTCCTGGGAAGGCAAGACTTTTTTCCCTGAATATATTGGTATTTTTATATTACTATGTCATACGGTGGAAGGAGACTGGTCAGATATATCCACTTTATGGGATGGTTTCTTGTTTTTATAACATTTGGTTGAGATTCCCAGGGTGCCTAATAAGGACCAAATACTAGCTTTATTTTCTACGTTTAGGAATGGGAATTCAGTATGTAGTTTTCTTAAATGAGAGGCTTTTTTTTTTTCTTGTAACGCATAAGTATATAATCAATACCCTTGAATAACAACTTTAATCTCTGTGTGGGATCCTCATCTTACTCCCCTGGCTCTTTCTTACATGTAACTAATACTTTGATTTTATGTTTATAAGTTCCCTGCTTTAAAAAAATAATTTTAGAACAGACATAATTATGCTTAACAATACAGTGATTAGGTTTTTTTGGTTTTGTGTGTGTGTGTTTTGTGAAATTCATATGTATTCTTCCAGGTCTTGTATTTTTAACTCAATTTGATATTTCTAAAATTCATCTTAGTCATTTGTAAATGAGACTCATTTGTTTTCATTGCTGTATAATACTCCGTGGTGATTATACAAAAATTGATTTGTCTCTTTTTCCAGTAGATGGACTTTTATCTCCCCTAACCATTTGGATATTCTTGTACCCTTTTCATGTTGTACAATATGCAGGGGTTTCTTTAGGATAGGAATTTGCTGGGCCATGGATATATCTCTCTTCACATTTCCCACAAAATGGGAAGTACATTCTTTGCCAAAGTGGTTGTACCAGTTACAACTTCCACAAGAGTACATGTGCTCTTGTTGCTCCATATCCATAACAACGTTTGGTGTTTGTCAGGTTCCTAAGTATTTGTCAGGCTGATGGATGTGAGATAGCATTTCACTGTGATCTTAACTTGCATTTCTTAGATCACTAATGAGATTGAACTTCTTTTCATATGTCACCTTATGTATTTATTCCTCCATATAAGACCTGTTTCATGTCCTTTATGTATTTTTCTATTGTGCATTCTTTTATCTACTTTTCATGTACTGAATAATTACTCATTTCTTAATGATCTTTAATGCTATTTTTATCATATATTGTAATTCCTTTTCTGGACTCTGTGATTCATTTGTGAGTCCCTGCACTAAAATTAGCTATATCAATTATTATGGATTTGTAAGTTTTTATGTCTGATAGGGAAAGCTATATTTTGTTATTTTTATTATTTAGGATTGTTCTGCATATATTTTGCCTTTTGTTTTTCCAAATACATTTTCAAATATTTTTGTCAAGTTTCCCATAAAATGCTATTGGGATTTTTATTGAAATTATGCTGTTTAGGTCAAATTGGGGAGAATTGAAAAATCATTCTACCTATCTAATAAAATATCTATTTGTTTAGGTCTCTAAAATATATTTACATAAAATTATATGACTTTCTTGATATAAGTGATGTTTATCATCTTTTTGACGAATTCTTTGATTCATTTCAGTATTTATTTTTATTATAAATGGTATGTTTTTAAAAATTTCTGTTTGTTGGGGCGCCTGGGTGGCTCAGTCGGTTAGTGTCCAACTTGATTTCAGCTCAGGTCACCATCTTAGGGTTGTGAGATGGAGCCTGGCATCAGGCTTTGCACTGAACATGGAGCCTGTTTAAGATTCTTTTTCTCCCTCTCCCTCTGCCTCTCCCCACCCTCTCTCTCTCTAAAAAAAATAATAATAATAATAAAAATAAATAAAATGAAATTTCTGTTTGTTGCTGGCATTTAGAAATGCAATTGATTTTTATTTATTTATTTATTTATTTTTTAAAGATTTTATTTATTTATTCATGAGAGACAGAGAGAGAGAGAGGCAGAGGGAGAAGCAGGCTCCCAAGGAGCAGAGAGCCCGATGTGGGACTCGATCCCAGGACCCTGGGATCATGACCTGAGCCGAAGGCAGACGCTTAACCATCTGAGCCACCCAGGCGCCCGCAATTGATTTTTATGTATTTATCCTATATCTAGCCATCTTTTAAAATGATCCTTATTATTTTTATTTTTTATTTTTTTAAAGATTTTATTTATTTATTTGACAAAAAGAGACACAGCGAGAGAGGGAACACAAGCAGGGGGGTGGGTGGGAGAGGGAGAAGCAGGCTTCCCGCAGAGCAGGGAGCCCGATGTGGGGCTCGATCCCAGGACCCTGGGATCATGACCTGAGCCGAAGGCAGACGCTTAACGACTGAGCCACCCAGGTACCCCAAAATGATCCTTATTATTTTAAGATTTTAGGAGTTTTATGTAGGTAATTTTATCACCTGCAAATTAAAAGTTTAATTAGTTTCCATTTGTTCTTCTCCAATATTTATGCTGTTAGTTTCAGGATTTAATTTATCATCATGGGTGTGTAGTATTCACATATATATTTGTGTTTTTCATCAGTTTAGAATATTTGCATTTTTATTCTTTTCAAATACTACTTCTTTTCAAATATTACTTCTCTCTTCTCTCCTTCTGAGACTGCTGTTAGATATATATACCCCATTCTCATTCTATCCTTCATATCTTTTAAGATTTGTTCACATTTGCCAATTTCCTGACACTGTATGTGATGAATTGTCTGTCATTTCATTTTTTTTTTTACATTATTTCAACTAATTCTCCCAAGAATCCTATGAAGTCATTATCTTCATTTTACAGAGAGGGAACTGAGAAGCTCAATATTTATTTATAGTCCATTCTTTTACACATTGATTTAAAATACCACCTTTATCATAATGAGAATTGCCATTTATACATGACTCTGTTTTTAACTCTATTCTGCTCCATTGATGTATTCAACTATTTCTGCCTCAATACCAAAGCCTTTAATTATGGGTTTATTTATTATATATTTTCTTGTTTGCCATTATTATATTTTTTAAAAAACATCTTGTTTTTTAAAAAAAATAGAGGGCGCCTGGGTGGCTCAGTTGGTTAGACGACTGCCTTCGGCTCAGGTCATGATCCTGGAGTCCCGGAATTGAGTCCCGCGTCGGGCTCCCTGCTCGGCGGGGAGTCTGCTTCTCCCTCTGACCCTCCCCCATCTCATGCTCTCTCTCTCTATCTCATTCTCTCTCTCAAATAAATAAATAAAATCTTTAAAAAATAAAATAAAAATAAAATAAAAAATAAAAAAAATAGATTTGCTCCACATGAAGCCTATATTTTAATTTTATTTAGTTTGTTGTCTAGGGAATAAATACACATGATATTATATACAAAAACACAGGAGGGTAAATAGTAACTAAATAAGTCTTCCTCCCATATAGTCAGTCTATGATTCAGTTCTCCCTTGAAAGGCAACTGATGTTACCAGTTTCTCATCTGTCCTAGAAATAGTCCATACTTATGAACTTTTAAACTTATCAAGTTTTATCAAAGTTTATCAAGTTCTACCAAAAAAAATTCAGTTAAAATTTTGATTGAATTGAATTTATGGATTAATTTGAGGGAAAATCTATGCAATAACCTCATTCAGCAGCTAAATGTCTTTCCATTTCTTTTGGTCTTCTTTTATGTTCTTCAATAAATTTTTATAACTTTCTTTATATCTTGTATGTTTTTGAAATTTATGTCTAAGTATTTTAGAATTTTAGTGTGTGACAGTAATGAGTGGGATCTTGGGTGTTGTTGGTGTTGTTTTTTAATCTCTCTTATGAATCTAATACTTTCTGATGATTTCTCATTTGACTTTCTTGCATTTTATATCTAGATAATGATATTGCTAACAAGTAATTGTATTTGAACTGGAAGTTCAATTCAATTTCAATTGAATCTTTTCTTTCAAACTTTATACTCCTTTTTGTACCAAATTGATTGATTTAGCAAGACTTTCAGTAATTTCCAGAATAGTAGCAGAAGTAGAAGATAATACCATCTTATCCCTATCTTTGTGGGAATACTACTTTTACACCACTATCATGTTTACTGTGTGTTCCCAGTAGCTAAGTTTTCCTTTTCCTAAGTTTTTTCCCCATCTACTAAGAGTTTTTTTTTTCCTTTTACCTTTTGACCTCCTTCACCCATTTCTCCCACCCCCACCCCTGCTTCTTTCAATCATCAATCTGTTCTCTCTACAAGCTTGTTTTTTTTGGGGGGGGGTTAGGTCCCACATATAAGGGAAATCATACAGAATTTGTCTTTCTGTATAATTTCCGATATATCTTCTAGTTCTATATTTTCTAATTCACTAAATGTTTCAACTATTTCTAAGCTGATATTTAGGCTATCTATTGAATTTTTTAATTTAAAATTTAATTTTTGTTTCACTAGATCCTATTTTTAAATAACTCTTCTTATTATGTTCTTGATGATCTCTTGTGGCATGCTCATCTTTGAATCATTTATTTCTGTAATAGTTGCACACATAGCTGAACTTGCCAATTCCAATATCTTGAAGATATAAGAACATCATTTTATATTCCTGTTGGCTCTTTGTATAGTAGCTTGTCTCCTTGATACTTGATGTTTGTGGACTTATGGTTTGGACTTCATCTGTGGAAGATTTGTATGCTTTAATTGTGATAACTGTTCTCTAAAAAGGGCTTGCCCCTGCTTTGTCAATACCAAGGAACATCCTCAATCTGGGTCTCTTTCTACCTCCCTCCTTATTGTGACTCAGTATGGGATTCTTAGACTCAAATTCCTTACAAACTATCTCTTAAGGCTCTCCCATAATTGAGTTACTGTTGGCATTTGCCTTAAGGATAGCACTGCTTCCTTGATTGTTCACTGTTCGGTCCCAACTCCTTGATCTGACTCCAGATCATATTAGGAAAAAAATAAAATGGGTGATGAGGTGAGGAGGAGGTTTTGAGGAGAATTTTCTTTCCTCTTTTGAAACTATGCAGATCCTGTATTTTCTTCCACAAGACTGTATTTCTATTCAGCCATAATGTTGAACACAAAAGATCTACATGAGAATTATTTGACTAAGTTTTGACTGTGAGATTCTTTTCACATTTTATTGAATACAGACTTGTTTAGAAAATTATATTATAGAATGATAATAACAATTAACATTTATTGAACACTTCCTATATGCAGATACTATCCTACACATTTTACATTATAGTTAATTTCTCCAAAGTACTTATAAAAGAAGTGCAGTCATAATCCCCACTTAAGCAAAATGTGGAAATTGATACACAATAAAATTAAGTATCTTGCCCAAAGTAACATCTCTAGTATCGACCTGGGTAGCCTTCTTTACAGAGCCAGCTTTCTTTAAACATTGTGATACACTGCCTCTCTAAAAAACAAGTCAAAGTAGTCAAACATCATGGGGTTCTCCACAGAAAGAGGCACCAGTCTAGAGCTCATGTGCAACCTCAAACTCCAGAAAGTTTTATGTTGGCATCTCAGAAAGGCTCACACCTAGTTCTGTCTGTGTCCATGGCATCCTCAAGTGGTGGATGTATTTCTACAGTCCTTCAGGATTTCAGCCAATAGATAAAGGCCAATCTTCCTTTCCTCCTGGCAAGCACGGTCTTTTTCAAGGGTTCATTTAGAGACCCTCTCAATAGCTTGTGTGAGGTTCACAAAACAACATGGTGTGAGCAACAACTTACCAAAGAGTAAAAACACAGGAAAATACAGCAGGGAAGTTTTTCCTTTTCTTCTCTGTACCTCTACTTCAGAAAATCGAGAATATAGATGGCTTTATATATTACCAGTAACATAACATTACATTAGTTTAATAGAACTGCCATAACAAAGTACTACAAATAGATGGCTTAAGCAACAGAAATTTCTTCTCTCAGTTTTGGAGGCTAGAAGTCTAAGATCAAGGTGCTGGCAGAGTTGGTGATGTCTAGGGTCTGTGGGAAAGAATCTGTTTCATGACTCTGTCCTAGGTTCTGGTGGTTTGCCAGCAATCATTGGCATAACTTGGCTTGCAGAATAGCACCCAATCTCTTCCTTCATCTTTACATGGCATTCTCCCTGTGTACATGTCTCTGTCCAAGTTTCTCCTTTTTAAAAGGATACCAGTCATACTGGAGTAGATCCAACACTACTCCAGTATGACTTACCAAATGAATTCCTTTTATCTGTAATGATCCTATTTCCAAATAAGGTCACATTCTTACATGCGGGGGTTAGGACTTCAACATATAAATTTTTAGGGGCCACAATTCAACCTATAACAGTGTATACCCTTCCATTCTTAAAGGTTTCTCTCCTATCTCAGGCATCATCATCATCACTACAATTTACATTTTTAAAACATTAATATGTATATTATGCACCCTTCTAGTTATGTTACATATATTGAGTAATGAATTCTTACCACCTTTAAGCACCTTTGAGGTGCTACTGTTAAGTTTATTTGACAAACAAGAAAGCTAAGGCACAAAGTGGTTAAGAAATTTGATCGAGGTCTTAGAGCAAGAAAGGCTCACACCTGGCCATGGCTCCAGGTGATTGCTCTTAATTACTATGCGTACTACTGTAATATTGTGATTTATAATAAGAAATACATGGTTGGTCTTTTTCCCATTTCCAGCACAGAGCTCCTAAAACCCTTGTAATTTCCTAAGTGTGAGAGCAAAAAAATATAATGTGCTTATTGTTATGTTAATGAGGTGACTTAGTAACACACCTTTTAGTTACCAGGAGAATCAACCTTTTGATTAGAGGGTAGAAACTTTCAGTCCCAGCCCCTGACTTCCAGGGAGAGGAGAGGGCTAGAGATTGAATCAATCACCATTGGCCAATGATTTAATCAAGCATGTCTATGAAATGAAGCCTCCATAAAAAACCAAAAGCACAGACAATAACCTGGATTTGTAACTGGTGTCTGAAGTGGGGGGCAGTCTTGTAGGACTGAGTCCTTAACCTTTGGGATCTGATGCTATCTTCAAATAGTGTCAGAATTGAGCTGAATTATAGGCTATCCAGCTGGTGTCCAGGAATTGCTTGGATGTGTGTGGAAACCTCCCTATCTCATATTAGAATTTGGTCCTAGAACCTTAACCTCATTTATGCATTTCTCCCTTCATGCATAATTCTCAGTTGTAGAAAACAGTTGTGGTTGTGGCTGGCATACCACTACTATCTTTAAGTACGGGTCTGGGTAATAATCTCTCTTTTTTTTAAAAAAAAAAAAAGACACATTTATTCAGTGTCATGATCAGACTATTACATTTAGCAATCAACAGCATGGGTGCAAAAAAAAAAAAAAATCTACATTAAAACCCTTTGTTGGAATGCTTTACACTTTCCACAGAACAGAAACTAAAATAACCTGTTATACAATTAGTCACAAATACAGTCCTCGAGTTTTTTGCCCATACACATGAGTATTGTCTAAAACAGGTCTTTTTTGTAGCAGCTAGCCTCGGCCACCACTGTGCTTGGCTGAGGTCACAAATCTGTTGTAACCTGTAGCTTCCCCGTCCCTCCTCTGGCTCTCCTCTCCTGCTAAGCTTTGTTTCCTGGCAGTAATGAAAACCTCCTGCCGCTGCGGTAGCTACTGCTGCTGCTGGAACCACCACAGCCACGTTGGTTTCGTGGTTTGGCAAAGTATTGGCCTCCACCACCACAGGGGCCAGAGCTTCTGCCTCCAAAATTTCCTCCTTTCATGGGTCCAAAATTTGAGGATTGATTGTTGTAATTGCCAAAATCATTATAGCTTCCGCCACCTCCAAAGTTGCTTCCATCATTACCAAATCCGTTACAGCCATCCCCACTGCCACCATGTCCACCACCACCTCGACTGCCACCAAAGCCACCTCGACCACGGAAGTTCCCTCCACGACCAAAGTTGTCATTCCCACCAAAACCACCTCCACAACCACCACCAAAGTTTCCAGAACCACTTCGACCTCTTCGGCTGGATGAAGCACTAGCCATCTCTTGCTTAGATAGGGCTCTCCTTACTTCACAGTTGTGGCCATTCAGTGTGGTATTTTTGAATGACAATCTTGTCTACAGAGTCATGGTCATCAAATGTTACAAAAGCAAAACCTCTCTTTTTGCCACTGCCTCGGTCAGTCATGATCTCGATCACTTCAATTTTCCCATACTGTTCAAAATAATCTTAGATGATGTTCTTCAGTGTCTTCTTTAATGCCACCAACAAAAATCTTTTTCACAGTTAAGTGGGCACCAGGTCTTTGAGAATCTTCTCTGAGACAGCCCTCTTTGGTTCCACAACTCTTCCATCCACCTTGTGTGGCCTTGCGTTCATGGCTGCATCCACCTCCTCCACAGTGGCATACGTGACAAACCCAAAGCCTCTGGACCGCTTGGGGTTTGGATCTCTCATTACCACCCAGTCCGTAAGCGTTCCCCATTGCTCAGAATGGCTCCTCAGACTCTCACCGGTTGTTTCAAAGCTCAAACCTCCGATGAAGAGCTTCCGCAGCTCTTCAGGCTCTTTGGGAGACTCTGGCTTAGACATGACGGCGGTGGGAGGGGAGACTTTAACGATGCTTACTCGGAGGCGTCCACGGGCAGAAAGTGGGTAATAATCTCTTTTATGTGCCATTAATATTTTGCTCTGTTTTTTTTGGAATATAAGTTTTTAAAATTAACAATCTTAATATGATTTGAATACTATGTATGAAAATTATTTAAATTTAGTAGCTGCTTTTTGAATTTTTTATTTCGATT
Source organism: Phoca vitulina (assembly GCF_004348235.1). Classification (NCBI taxonomy): domain Eukaryota; kingdom Metazoa; phylum Chordata; class Mammalia; order Carnivora; family Phocidae; genus Phoca; species Phoca vitulina. The sequence goes on along the minus strand of NW_022589704.1, from coordinate 10,919,775 downwards.
CAATGATAGAATCATTTCTGTTTGCACTTCCCTTCAAGAAACTATATATATATATATATATATATCTATATATATATCTTTTTTTTTTTTCATATTTTCATCCTGGGTTGGGATTTTACTTTCTAATCCACTTTCAATTCTACTCATGTAAGGAATGCTTGAATTAAAAATTAGGACTCAGTTCTCTACTTCACCATAAACCATGCAGTTTGCTAAAATAAAAATGGTCAAAATAAATATATTTCAATGAGAAGTCTCATAAAAACACTTTAGTTTATAGTTAGGTTATAGATACTGTCGTGTTTTAAAATATAGTGAAAAGACTGAAACAAAGCTTTTTGGCTTTTTAACAGGTGCAAGCAAATTAAAACTGGAACTTCATTTAAAAGAATTAAAACTGCTTGTTTTAGGTGGGAATATATTCACCTGAAGCAGAACTGTCTTTCTGAGCTTGAGCTCTAATATGTTATGTATTTCACTGTTTCTACTTTCCTCATGACGTTTATTTAATATATTTTTCTATTATTTGCTCCTAAGGCCTCAAAACATATTGAAGACATTTATCACAGAATTGAAAACATTTTGCAGGCCTTAATCTTGAAATTTAAACACAAAAATCAATTGTCCTGTGAGAAGAGATTTAAAACTAAAATATATCAGTTTACCTTAATAGAGTGATTTTCCTAACCATTATTTATATAAAAATATGTTCTGTGGATATACTCTATTTCTATTATTTCTATTACATGTATAATTTCAAGTGAAACACTTAATGTATAAATGGCTATAACCTCTAGCTGCCATCTCATATTTAATTTTTAATATATATATTTATACCAAAGTTTTCTAAATTAGAAAATTTGTAAATGATGCTTAGATTTATCCTCAGCATACATATAAGATCAACTAGTATTATAATTTTGCTTTTTGTATCTTGACTTTTTGTTTTCTACATGATTTAAGAAACTGATGCATTAAAAATTATTATTACATGTTTTGGACACACAAAGCATAAAGGTAGAATTTTATGACATCAGTTACTGAAAGGGGGTAACTGACAGAGCTGTGAAGGAACAGAGTTTTTGTATGTTGTTGAAATCAAGCTGGTGTAAATTCAAATAGGAGTGTAATCCCTGATGTAACCACAGAGAAAATAGCTAAAGAATATACTTAAAAAGAAAATCTGAAGGGAATTTAAAAATTTCACTATGAAAAAATCAAATAAATTCTAAGAAGAAAGTAATGCAGGAAATGAGGGACAATAGAGCTATAAGGTATATTGAAAACAAATAACAAAATGGCAGAAATACATACTTTCCAAAGCTAACTTGAAAAAGGACAAACTAAGAGAACTCAAACTTCTTGTTTTTAAAATTTACTACAAACCTACTGTAATCAAAACAGTGTGGTAATGGCATAAAGGCATATCTATAGACCAATGGGATAGAGAGTGCAGAAATAAACTTTAGCATACATGGTCAAATGGTTTTTGACAAGGGTGCCAAGACTATTCGGGGGGGAAATGGCAATCTTTTCAACAAACAGCTTTGGGAAAATTGGATATCCACATGCCAAAGGATAAAAACCAACAAAATAACTAACAATCTAATTTTAAAATATGCAAAGAATTTGAATAGATAGGTCTCCAAAGAAGATATACAAATGGCCCTATGAGCACCTGAAAAGATGCTCAACATCACTAATTGTTAAGGAAATACAAATCAAAACCACACCGAGATGCCACTTCACTTCATTAAAATGGCTACTACTAAAAACAAACAAAAAACACAGAAAATAATGAGTATTGGTGAGGATGTGGGATAACTGCACTCTGTGCCTAGCTGGTGGGGATGTCAAGTGGTACAACTGCTGAGGAAAACAGTATGAAGCTTCCTCAAAAACTTAAACATAGACTTACCATATGATCCAGAAATTCCACTTCTGGATATACACTCAAAAGAATTGAAAGCAAGAACATAAACATATATTTGTATATCCATTTCATACCAGCATTATTCATAATAGTCAAAAAGTGGAAGCAACCCAGGTGTTGCTTGCATGGATGAATGGATTGATGGATGAATGGATAAGCAAAATGTGGTATAGACAAACGGTGGACTATTCAGCCTTAAAAAAGAACGAAATTCTGCTACATGCTCCAACATGGATGAATCTTGAAAATACTATGCTAAGTGAAATAAACCAGACAGAAAAAGACAAATAGTGTATGATTTCACTTATGTGATACCTAGAGTGGTCAAATTCATATAGACAGAACGTAGAATAATGGTGTCTAGTTGCTGAGAAGAGAAGGGATGGGGGTTATAGTTTAATGGGTTTCAGTTTGGGATCATAAGAAGGTTCTGGATGTGCATAGTCATGATGATTGCACAACAAAGTGAATGTACTTAATGCCAATAAATCGTACATTGAAAATTTTACATGATAAATTTATGTTATGCATATTTTACCACAATAAAAAGTTATTAGTTTAAACATTTATCCAAAATGGTATTTAAAATTTTCAAACAAAACAGAGGTGCATGAAGTAAAAAGAGAAAGCTTTTTTCCCTTCACTTGTACTCTTTCAAAAATTCTTTATCTTTGAAGTAACATTTAAGGGCTATTTTATGATATTAGCCCAGATTTCTTATGTAAAGAATACAGGCAATGTGTAGGAAGTGCTAATAAAAATTAACAAAAATATGGGGCTTATAAAGAGGAAGATAAAAGTATCCATGACAAAAGAGCAATTAGTTATATGGGATCATAAGTGTTTATCCAAATATAGGGCTCAGGCAGAGCCTGAGTTCTTTCTAGATGGTTAAATAATATCTGGAGCACAGATGGGTCTTTTTGGCTCCTCACACATGTAAAATGTGATGTGTGTTTATAAGATAATCCCTTATGGCATGGCAAAGCATTTCTCTATTTTATATAGAACTTATTTTTACACTCAATAGCTCTTTAATCTTGAAATCCTAACCTCAGAAATCTGCCCTGTGAAAATGCTTGGTTGAATAGGTTTTTGCCATAGGCTTGTTTATTCACATTTGTAGTTCACCAGGATAAAGCAAAGAATTCAAAAGCCAGTATGCTCTTAATTGTTCATAATTCTCACCCTAGAATCAGACAAACTTCCTCCTTATTCTCTAATTTTTCTTTTTTTTATATTCTTACCCCTCTCTGTTATCCTAACTTAAAATTCCTTCCTTTTCCCTTAATGATAAAGAACCTGAGGCAGAACTTTCCTCTATGGAGCCTTTCCCATCTACTTCAGGGCATGTGCACACTCTTTATCATAGTATTTGGGCTTATGGCCATTGAAATATCCCGTTCCTTGTAACTTCCTTTATTGCTTAGACACTTCGTGTGGGTAAAACTTTTTGCCTCTATATATTGTCTACAAGCATATAACAGGACATTATCACCACACTAGATATATAATAAATCATCAACAAGTCCATATTGATAGCATATGGTACTAATAGACATTCTTTAATAATGTGACCTGCTACCTTCATATCTGCCTATTATAATACAAAACTTATTCTACATAATGTATCCAAATCATTCTTTTTTGCATTTGTTCTGGAGTCTCTTAGACATAATATATCAATTTTCTTAAACTCTACCAATAAAAATGTATTCACCAGCTGATTTTCCAGCCCTCTGTTTGGTTTGACATTAATCCACGCCAAGACTCAATTTCCTACGATGTAATATTTTTAGAAAATGTAAAACATTATTATCCTTCCCATTTTTATACAGTCAGGTGTTTGGAGAAAAATACAATATTATGTTGCATTTAAATTTCATAAGAGAATTCCTGTTATTTTGAATGATCTGGACTGGCTTATAGCTTGATTTAGAGAGTTGATTTGTTTTTGCACAAAGTGTGTGTTATTTTATAGCTCATTCCCTTATATGTTTGACATGATGAAGCACATCACAAAATTGATTTTAAAACTATGAAAACTGGAATTGATGCAGTTTATGTTCCCACTCTGATTGGGAGGGTAGTACTAACGCTTGCCTGTTGGTTGTAGGTGAGACCAAGGTGTCATGAATCAGTATATGATATCAGCATGAATCCTTACCTAGGTGTGTAAATAACTTGATGACCCTGACTTCATCTGCAACCTATGGAGTTGTGTGGTAGAGGCTGGTGCTTGCCTCCCAAAGTTGTAGCATCAACAGTATCACCTAGAAGTCATTAGAAATGTAGGTTCTCAGGTTCCACATGAGACCTACTGAAGCAGACGTAAGAGGTTGGGCTTCCAGATCTGCGTTCTAATTAGTACTCCAGATGAACCACTGGCCTACCCAACAGCTGCTGCTAACATAACCCCTGCTTCATTTAGCAGCAACATGCTCAAGGCTTTCCTCCCATCATCGGGATCAAGTTATGATTAGTCTGAGCCAGTCTCGTGAATGCTATTTATTTTCACCAGGATTGGTATAGGGGATGGCATGCCAACTACTTCTGGCCACTCATGCATTATAAGAGGAGCCAACTGTTTCCTTGTGGGAGACATTCTGCTTCCTGATAAAAGAGAGAGCCAGCCTGCGAAGAAAAAGCTATTTTATTACCAACACCTCACCTAACCCCTGATTTCTGTGTGAATATAGTTAGTTGTGTGATGTCTGTGATAGCAGCTGCCAAATTGTAGCTAAACGGGGAAGGCTAAGAGAAATGCAGAAATGTCACCTCGGTGGTCTGATACCGCCCAGCCCCTGAACAGACCTGGAAGTCACCTGTCCCAGAGCTCTTGGTAGGTAAGTTGTAATAAATATCCTTATGGTTTCAGTCATGGGTAGTCAGAGGTACCTTTATTTTCAGTCAACACATCTTAAGTGATAAGAACTGTGTATATTGACATTTTGGCAAACATCATACCAACTGCAATGGTTTATAAAGGAATTGCCAGCTAAACTTAGTTTCAGGAGTCCCATGGCTCATAAATAATTATGAGGAAAGTACCAGATTTAGAGATTATCCAATGCCCACATTTCTGTGCCTCAGATTAAGTGAATTTTAGGAGCTGTGGCAGAGCAATGGATTCGTAATGGCACCAGGAGAATGGAGGAGAGAGGCAGGCCCATTTGGTGAGTGGATATAATGCATGATTCTCTTCTGGGGTGGAGAACATGGCCAAATTCCAGTGAGCAAGGGAACAAGGGAATTGAGAGGAGGTTGGGGAGGAAATTAGTAGATGTTCATGAAGAATTAGGATCTTAAATACATCACATAATGATGGCCGATTTTTAAGCAGGGAAGTAACATATGTGCTATGAGAAAAGAGAATTTGCTTCTCGAGGGATTGAAAAAGGCAACTTCTACTGTTTTATTTCATACTAATTGGTATTTTATGTAATTAGGTGACTCTTTTGGGGGGGTCTCCAAGACCACCTATATGTTCAGTGATTTGCTAGAAAAAACTCAGAATTCAGCATGGAGTTATAATTACATCAACACAACACACAGACACAGCTGAATCTGTAAGGGAAAAGAATACAGGAGTTGTCTGGTTACATACACATTCACTTTCCCATGCTCCCTCTTTCCTGTAAGTGTTCACACAGAGCACATTCTCCTTCTAGCCTCTAGTAGCAAAAATACAGCAACGTGTGTATATATATATGTATACATATATATGATGTTTCTGCCCAGGGAAGCCCAGTTGAAGCAGGTCATCTATGTCACATTCTTTGCTAGCAACTAGCAAAATTCCAGACTTCCAGTAAATGTTAACAATAAATCATGTTGTATGTGTAGGCATAAGAAAACAACCTTGTCAGTTAGGGAAAGTTCCAGAAGCCTAGCCAAGAGTTAGCCAAGAGCCAACCTTGAAAGCAATCTCTTCTAGAGATAGCAGCCCTGGGCTTGCTGTGTTAACTGTTTTCTGCACAGTAGATTACCATGTAAATAATAAAACTATCCAGGGTGATTCTTACATGTTACATATTTAGTTGGTCAAAATATTTCAAGTTTATTTTGTAATGATTTCAGGTAGATGTTGTATGTGACTTTTAACTGAACTATGACTTGTATAATAAATAAGACAAAACATTGACAAAACTTTAGTATCTCTATCAGACACTAGAGAAGCACTAAAAAGCTAGAATAATATATTAACTTTAGGGAGTAATATTCATTTTGCTATTTTTTAAACATTATTTTAGCTGGCATCAGTGTGAAGAGGGGATGGTCATGACATTCGCCCAAGGCATTGTGTTTAAGAAGCTGATGAAAAATAAAACACTAACAGGAAAGGGGCATGAAATTGTTAGAACTTGAGGGAAAGTATTTGAGAGGAATGGAGGTAGTGATATGATGAAAGCCAGTAATGTACATTTGGACTTTGGATTTTTTTAAAGCCAAGCTGGTTACCTTAATACTATAAAGTGGTGGTGTAAGGAATCCTCATGTTTAAGTTGGAAAGGGAACTACTGTCTCCTTTATGCTTTTTTTGGGGGGGTTGCTCAATTTGCAAAAATAATAAATGCACCTAACAAGCAGAGCATAGATTTTACTAGGTACTTACAAAATTAAATTAGTATAATCACTTTCCAGATGGTACATCCTTCTATCATGTCTAGCCAAGGCCTAAAGTTTTTGCACCACGGATACTTAAAAGAAAAATTATTTTTCTCCCTATTCAGTGGAAGAAAAAACTATTACATCTAGGTATCAAGTATGAGAATTATTGTATAAATGATAAACTCGGATTCCCGGGTTGAGTTTGAAATTGGGCACTGTAGTGGAGTGAATGAATTAAACCCATAACATTTCTTAAAGATTTTTTATTTTATTTATTTGAGAAAGAGAGAATGAGAGAGAGAGAGCATGAGAGAGGGGAGGAGCAGACTCCCCGCCGAGCAGGGAGCCCGATATGGGACTCGATCCCGGGACTCCAGGATCATGACCTAAGCCAAAGGCAGTCGCTTTTTTTTTTTCTTAAAGGTTTCATTTATTTATTCATGAAGGACAGAGAGAGAGAGAAGCAGAGGGAGAAGCAGGCTTCCAAGGAGCAGGGAGCCTGATGCGGGACTTGATCCCAGGACCCTGGGATCATGACCTGAGCCAAAGGCAGATGCTTAACTCTGAGCCACCCAGGCGCCCCGAAGGCAGTCACTTAAATGACTGAGCCACCCAAGGGGCCCCTAAACTCATAACATTTCTTAATATATCTTTATTCACTAAATCTCAGAAAGAGTCTAGAATAGCTCCCAGTTCTCCAATTGAGATATTCAGCCTAAGCTCTAATTGTGATCCTGGAATATGTAACACAAATTAGGGAGACACCATCGTTCACTGGGTAGTTACTCATGAAGCCACAAATAGTCAAGCACAGTTTTGCTTTCACTTCATGTTTATCTGCCGCATATTCAATATCATGATCAGGAGAAAAAAATACCATTATCTCAGTTTATCTTCTGAAATCTAGTTCACAACTACAGATTTTCATAAAAGATAAAAGTAGCTCTCATGAAGTGGCTCTCTCCGTTGTCATTACAGGATGCCGCACAAAGGCAGGAGAGAGCAGCTCCACAAGGAACTAAGAGTAAATGAGTGTCTACATTGCACCAAGGGCTGTTGTAGTTGTTTTCGTATAGTAGCCTACCTAGTCCTTACCAGGACTCTAGGAAACAATATACATCCTTATTTTATTATTGCGAGAAGTTAGAACTAGTCTGGTTGAAATAAAAAGCCCAAGTTCATATGGTTTTAAGTGGAGGAGCTGGGACCGAGTCATAATCTTGGTCCATAGTCCAAGCTTTTGTTAACTACAGTGGCTGAGTGCAGAGACCTGCCATTTATATGAATGAAACAGAATTTGTATTCAATAAAACATGAATATGAAGATTAAAAATTTATCTTTGGAATAAGACAGGAAAAAGGACATTTTTAAATCTCACTCTTAGAAAATTTGTCATGTTGGAAGTCTTGAAGTATTCTAAGCTATCTTTCTAATCATTGTCACATTTTCTCTCCTTTGCTACACCATTATCCACTTCATACATGAGACAGCTCATAGTCCAGCACTGTTTTACTATCATCTCATACTTACCTGGAGCACATTCAACAATGTTATGGAATAAATGAATCATGTTCTTGTTTTACTTCATTCAGAACTATGTTATGAACTATGGATTCCCTTCCCTGCTGCCACATTTTATTTATTTATCTTTTTAAGTAAACTCCATGCCCAGCATGGAGCCCAACATGGGGCTTGAACTCAGGACCCTGAGATCAAGACCTGAACTGAGATCGAGAGTCAGATGCTTAACCCACTGAACCACCTAGGCACCCCGTCAAGTTTTATTTTCAATTGAATTAATATCCGTGGCACAGAAACACACAGTGGTCTCTCTGATATTAAAATGCTCTTAATAACTGTGGCCACCAGAAGAAAGAGGTGGGAGCAAGAACGTGAGGAACTGAATTCAGCTTCCTAGGACTACAGACTTCAGCATGCCTGTTAATCACCTCCATCCTACTTAAAAATAGGCAATGGTTTTGAGACTCATCGTAGATCTAGAAATCGGCATTTTTTGATTAGCAATGATCAAGTCTGATGTAGATGAGAAATGTTGCCCTAGGGCAAGGAGCTATCAGAAGTTAGAGAAGGGTTTTTTGTTCTTGTCTTGTTTTAAGTCATCTCTACACCCAACATGGGGCTTGAACTCACAACCCCAAGATCAAGAGTCACATGCTCCATCAACTGAGCCAGCTGGGCACCTCTTGTTTTGTTTTGTTTACATAGATTAAAAAAAACCCTGAGAATCCCACTGAATCACTGATGTATGAAGAGAGATAACACTTTGAGAAAGGATTATGGGAGTCCTGATATGCATAAAATCACGTCTTTAAGAACTAAGATTCATTTAATTTGCTAGGGTTGTATTCCTCCAGCCCAATACGGAGACCATCTGGATATGGGATGAGATGAGCCATTAGGTGAGGGCAATGTTTCAGGGACTTATGAAAATCTTTGTGGAAGAAAGCAAAGTTGCTAATAACTGAAGGGAAGACATTTATTAGGCAGCTTTAGTGTACAACCAGTGAAATGCACTGTGGGAGAATATAGGGTCAGTTTGGTAGCTGAAATCACTTTATTCTACATGATTCCATAGAAATTTAGTCTAAACTCTATCCTCAAGTGGATGAATAGTATTGAGCTTGGCTAACAGGGCTTTTCTTCTATTATTTATTTTATGGGTACTCAAAATACATATTCATGTTTTCAGGTAACAATGTGGTATCTAATCTCAAAAGAACTTTCTTTTTAAAGGAAAAATATTCTCTATAGAAATGTGAGATGGAATCCCCATCAGCCTTTAAAGGTAGAAGTTTTATGGGCTATTTAAAAATATATATCATTTTGGGTCCTAGTTAATAGAGCCCTTTGGATAAAGACTAGCTTTTCTCATGGCTGATCTTGGAAATAATAATGTGATAATGCTGCTTTCACAAGTTCAGTTGCATTTTTATCTCATCTGAAATCTTTCAGGCTTCCCTATACTTTGAAGCACTGATTGACAGGGCACTCATCACGTGTTAAGAATGTTACCAACTTTGTTAAGTTGCTGACAGAGAATACATGTGTCAAAGTCTGATGCCAGACTATAAAAATATCAACTTCAGTAAAAATTTTCTTCAAGACCCTCCATCCTCATGTTTGTATCTTGCTGTTATCCAGTTAAAAAAAAAAAAAAAAAGACCCACAAAACAAATATCACAATACCCAATAAAAGTATGACCAGTCTTGGGGCACCTGGGTGGCTCAGTTGTTAAGCGTCTGCCTTTGGCTCAGGTCATGATCCCAGGGTCCTGGGATTGAGCCCCGCATTGAGCCCCGCGTCGGGCTCCCTGATCAGTGGGAAGCCTGCTTCTCCCTCTCCCACTCCCTCTGCTTCTGTTCCCTCTCTCTCTCTCACTGTGTCTCTCTCTGTCAAATAAATAAATAAATAATCTTTTTTTTTTACTTTTTTTTTTTAAAGATTTTATTTATTCATTTGAGAGAGAATGAGATAGAGAGAGCATGAGAGGGGGGAGGGTCAGAGGGAGAAGCAGACTCCCTGCCGAGCAGGGAGCCCGATGCGGGACTCGATCCCAGGACTCCAGGATCATGACCTGAGCCGAAGGCAGTCGCTTAACCAACTGAGCCACCCAGGCGCCCAATAAATAAATAATCTTAAAAAAAAAAAAAGTATGACCAGTCTCTCTTCTAGGTGTACTTACATGATGTCTTGTCTTAGAATGGTTAGTGTGTTAATCTTTAAAGATGAATACTTGCATTTGATTTTTTTTTTTATTGATAACTTTTGGTAGCTCCAAATTCACACAAATTTTCTATGGAGAAAAGAACCTGGCTACAAAGGACTACTTGGGCAAATACATAGGTGTACATCTAATAAAACATGTATAGGATTTGAATCTTGAAAACTATAAAATCATGATGAAAGAAATCAAATATCTAAATAATGAAGAGACATACCATGCTCAGGGATTGGAATACTCAACATGGCAAAGATTTTAATTCTCTCCAAATTGATACAGGTTTAGTACAATTCCTATCAATATTCCAAAAGTTGATGAGGTTGTGAAGGAACTGGATCACTCATCTATTGCTAGTAGAAATGTCATATGGCACTGGCTCTTTAGGAAGCAGTTTGGCAAGTTTTTTTTTTAAAGATTTTATTTATTTATTTGACAGAGAGAGACACAGCAAGAGAGGGAACACAAGCAGGAGGAGTAGGAGAGGGAGAAGCAGGCTTCCCGCAGAGCAGGGAGCCCGATGCAGGGCTCAATCCCAGGACCCTGGGACCATGACCCAAGCTGAAGGCAGATGCTTAATGACTGAGCCACCCAGGCGCCCCTGGCAGTTTTTAAAATAACTAAACATACAACAGGCAGCTGGGTCATCTGACTCTGTAATTGCACTGCCAGATATCTATCTCAGAGAAATGAAAATTTATATTCACACAAAATTCTTACATGAATGTTTGTAGCATTTTTATTCATAACAACCCTAAATTGAAAACAACCAAGATGCTCCTCAATGATGAGTGGTTAAGTTGTTCTAACAATCATACCATGGAACACAACTCAGCAATGAAAGGAATGAACTAATGATATAAGCAACAACCTGGATAATCCTGAGTGAATTAGGCTTAGTGAGAAAAGCGAATTCTAAAAGGTTAAAACTATATAATTCTGTTGATATAACATTCTTGAAATATAGGATTATAGATATGAAGAACAGGTGTGTAGTTACTAGGGTTGAAAGGGTATGTTGGGAGGAAAATGGGTGTGCCTATAACCGATCAACATGAGAACCTTGTGGTGATAGACTTGACTACATTAATCTCAATGTCTTGGTTATGATATTTTAATATAGTTTTGCAATATGTTACCACTGGGGTAAATTGGATAAAGTTTCTATGGGATCTCTCTGTGTTATTTTTTACAACTGTATGTAAATTTAAGATTACCTCAAAATAAAAATATTAAAAAATATTCTAGGTCTCTATTTAATATATTCCATAATTTATCTACTTTCTTTAACATATGGAATATAATTATTATAACTTTTTAATAAAGATTTTATTTATTTGAGAGAGAGGGAGAGAGAGAACACTAGCAGGGGGAGGGACAGAGGGAGAGGGACAGGGATAAGCAGACTCCCCACTGAGCTGTGAGCCCAACCCCAGCTTGATCCCAGGACCCCGAGATCATGACCTGAGCTGAAGTCAGAGCTTAACTGACTAAGCCACCCAGGTGCCCCTAATTATTATAACTTTTAATGTCCTTTTCCAATTCTCTCACCTGTGTCATTTTTGGATCATTTTTGATTGATTTTTCTCCTCTTACTCTGCATGCCTAAGATTTTTACTGGATTGTAGACATTGTGAAATTTGCCTTACTGTTTGCTGAATATTTTTGTACTACTATAAGTATTCTTCCACTCTTCATTAACTGTTCTGCAATTAAACTACATGCAAATAACTTATCCTTTGCTTTAAAGGTTTATTCAGGTGGGATTAGAGCTGCCTTTATCCAGGAGCTAATTTTACCCCAATGCTTGGTCAATACTTTCCTGAGCACTTTAGCTCATACACTGAGAACTGTGAAGTTTTCCCACTCTGGCTGGTGGGGGCACTAACTATTCCAGCAGATGTGATCTCTGGCTCTTCTTTCACCTAATCCTTTTGAGTGGCTCTTTGGCCACAGGAGGTTTCATTCATATGCATGCACTTAATCATACTCGGCTGAAAACTGAAGGGGAAAACTGCAGACCCCTGGATCTCGATCTCTGTGCAGTTCTCTCTTTTCAGGTACTCTCACTGGCAGATTCTTAGCACCTTGGTCTCCTTTGACTGCCTACTCCACCTGCTCAACTCAGGGAAACCACTAAGCTGAGATCCCATCACCCTTCAACCCCATGTATGACCTGACAGTAATCTAGGGCAATCATAGGGCACCTCTGTTTCCTCTCAGTGATCCCTGTCCTACTCTGCCCAATACCAATATTTGAAACCATCGTTTTATATATTTTGTCCAGTTTTTTAGTTGGTTTAGGCAGGACGATAAATCTAGTCACCCTTAGTACATCTTGGCCTGAACTGGAAGTAATTCTCCAGTCTAATATTTTTTTAAGATTTTATTTATGTATTTAACAGAGAGAGAGAGAGCAGGAGAAGCAGCAGAGGGAGAGGGAGAAGCAGACCCCCTGCTGCTCAGGGAGCCCAATGTGGGACTGGATCCCAGGACCCTGGTATCATGACCTGAGCTGAAGGCAGTCGATTAGCCAACTGAGCCACCTAGGTGCCCCCTCCAGTCTAATTTTTTAACCTAAAAATGTGTAACTCTGTAGGGAAGCCTCATTAATGAGAATCTTCAATATCATATCAAATATTGCCATTGGCTTTTCCTTTTTAAATCTATTTTTTTAAAATAGTGGATCTAGGAAAATCTTTTTTGCTTTTAATGCTTCTCTGGAATAAGGAATTAAAGATGCATGAAAAATGGTAGTGATGGCAAGGCATGAATCTAGGACAGAGAGATAGAAGAGAAATGACTGAGATTTTAAGAGAATATTTAATATGTAACAAAATAATTGTAGGAAAGCTTTTATAGGTATTAAAAAGATAACAATATGGATACTAAGAGAAGAGAAAATTTTTTAAATTTATGTATGAGAATAGGATATAATTTTAATAAAAACTCATCAGTGAAACATGAAAAAGACAAAGCAAAGTATTAGCCTAACAGGGTCAGACTATGACAAAAAATGCCATGAGGGCCAAACATTACACCTTCTCTGCTATTCTGCTTTCTAAGTCTTTATTCCCAGATGCCTTTAGAGAACCTCTGGGTCGTACCTTGATTTTTCTGACGTCCTCTTCTTAATCACATCCTACCTTATCTATGTTGTATTCATAGACCCAGATGAAGAATAAGCACAGTTTTTTTTTTTTTTTCTGAGCATTTTGTACTAAAGTGCTGTGTGGAACCCTAAGAGACAAAATTTAGACATTTTCCAAGAAATATCTTGTGGGAATATTCTAGGAAACAGATTACAGGAACAACAGTGATAGGAGATAATCTAATTTTATAACTGAAAATGAGGATTTTTCCCCCTATTCTGATGTCCTATATCAGATAGTTTCTATACAATTCATTTGGTCGATATATGCTTCCTGAGAAATGTTATATTTCAGAACTAGCAAGAACTTTTCAAAACATAGTCTCACTTCCTTTAAAGAGGAGCAAGCTGGGTTGAGGTGTAGTTAGGTAACATGTCTAATTTCACACCATTCCTGGTTCCCCTTGAAGGCCAGCTCTGATTCACGGGTGGAGACTGCCTGGAACACTGTATTGAAATGAACTATGGAGCCCAGTGAGAAATGGTGCCATGGTCCATGAGCAATACCCTCCATGACCAGCCAAGGCTGAGTGGCAATCCACAAGTCCTCTTCCTGGCCAGCCCTGGAGTATGACAGTCACAACATGGGGCTCTCACTCCTTAGAGGTCAAGACTCTGTTGGAGCTCTTCTATCTAATACAATACCTGATGGGGAATGTCAAAAGGCAATTATTACTTGAATGGAGTCTCCATAACTATGCTGTATTTTTTCATAGTACTTAACCACATTCTCACATAGCATAGTATTTACCTACTATGTATATTTTCTGTATCCTTACACTAGCATGTAAATTTCACAAAAGCAGGAATATCTTCCTTCTTGCTTTCTTCACTGATACAATCATAGTGCTTAGAAAAGTGCTTTGTTCATAGCAAGGATCCAATGCACATTTAGTGCATTAATGCATTAATTAATTTAATTGGTGTTTTTTCCACTGCCTTATATATCGACTCTTATTCAGGAAATCAAACTGTGGGGAGAGGAGAGAAAGTCCCATTCAGCCATAAAACAAAATCTGTATCAATTATTTCTTACCTTCCACACAGCTGCACACAGCTCTTGAACGGTGACATCCATTGTCCTCTTTGTACTTTGCTAAACAGGTTTTTGAGTTTTTCAAATGCCCCCGTAATAAGACAGCCATGACCTAAAGATGGTGTTCCTCCAAATTTTTCTCATGGGAGTACCATTCCACTTTTACCCTAAATACAAAACTTAAAGACAGAAATACCATTAATTGACTGTGCCCATCTTCTTGACCATCTTGTTTGTTTCTGTTTAAGAAGAAACAACCCAGGCAGAGAAATTCTAATGTTAATCTTCACCTGCTTATTTCAGATCCCAAGTAGAGTGTCATGGTGGACAGGTTAGGAATAGAGGCATCTTGGACCTAAATAGCTTAAGGAAGCCAGAAAGAAGGAAAACTTTAGGGAAGTGTCATCTCCTTTGAGGTATATTCACTGCCTGAACAGCAAATAGAAGCCTATAAAGTGAATCTTAAAACCTACATATAAGTGCATCTCCACTCTTTAATCTCTCCAGGGAAGTTGGTCCTGCTACCTTACAAGATAAATTTCCCAAGTGTTTAATACACTAATTCATTTCCGAATGACTTCCGAATTACCAAATATTGAAAATTTTAAGGCTTGAGCCCTTGGCCTTGGTACTTCAGAGGCACCAAGTATAAGGTTTACAGTGCTTTGCAGAATTCTATTTATAAAGGATTTTTATACCAATGTAAGCATTTCTACCCATAAGGCAACGTGTGCTGCTGACCAGAGTGACAGAGTATTGAGAGGTAGGATGAATGGTGTTTCACTTCACAATGGCTGACATCAATGATGCACCTCCCCCCTCCGCCCGCCCGCCCGCCCAGCCCATGCCAGCACCGTTACACTGCTGGCCCTGCAACCAGCAGAGAACTTTGTGATGCTGGGCACCCCTCACTTTAGTTGGATCTGAGCCTGGCTTTTGCCAAAACGTGCCATCTATGCTAACCTCCCGGAAGGTCTTGTTAAAATAAAGACTCTAGCAGACAGCACTCAAGTCTCAAGCTCTTCCTAGCCTTTTGAGGTGTTGAGAATTTGGTCCAGGGGTCCATTGCACCAAAATCTGAGGCCCTTGTGGAACACATGGCCAGGCACAGCTCCAGAAGTATTGAGGCAGGATCTCTGGCGGTGGGGCAGGTAAGGAGGAATTTTTCATGTGACCTGTACCAAAATCCTAAGAAATAACTGGAGAAAGAAGAATTTGACTTAACAATGAGTGACAGGATTCAGACGCTGCATTTTTTTTTTTTTTTTTCCTGTTTCTTCATCCACACAAACATGAAAAGCCTGCTGTGCTTTCTGACACTTGTCTGATCTCACTTCTGGTACAAAGAACTAATTTCCTCTGTGAGTCTGTTTATACTGATGAGCTGCCCAGAAGTTCCTGCAGAAATATTCTGTAAAAAAGTCATGTTAAAATTGTCCCGTTTTTCTCACTTAAGAATCCTTTGAGATCTCAAGCTATTTGTAAAGAATGTAAATTCAGCGGCTTATGATACATTCTCCTCCCTCTTTTTTTGTGTGTGTTCATGCTGAAAAATAAATCTCAGTATTTTATACTTATGAATAATTCATATACAGTGAAAAAATGCAGAAAGGAAGGGGTGTGCTGCTATTTCCATAAGAAATAAGCCCCTAAGCTTCTGACTTGGAAGTCTCACAATATCAGCATCTGGATATTTATGGTTCTAACTACAACAGGGAAGATTACCTGCTTGTGTACTAAATCTGCCAAATTCAGAATGAAGTGAGGCCTATGTTTTTCCATTAAATTTGGCTGTTGAACTTAGCATTTGTCTTTGGCTAGGGAAAGAGAGATTTCGGCAGTTAGTAACTGCCACCTGTTTTTGGAAGGTGAAATCATGGCGCTGAAACAAAGGACAAGCTGCCTTTAACCACCTTTTTGAGGCCATTTCAGTCTCAGTTCAACACAGAAGGGAAGACTCTTCTACAGAAGTAAAATAAATATTATCAACAGGTCTGAGAGAAGCTGTGAGCCAGACAAAGCAACACCGGGCTGTGGGCTTGTCAGAGGCTCTTTCCAGAAGCTGTTTGTCCCGTGTGGGAAACCATTATCTCCTTGCCAGGCGCCCAGCAGGGACTGCTTCCTTAACTGCCTTAACTGTCTTTGAAAAGAAGGGGTGGGAGAGAAAGATGGATGGAGTATCATTTATTCATACCTTTAATCCAATTCCAGTTCAACATTTGGATTTTTTTTTTCCTCCAAAGATCACTTGGATGTACTCAAGTTGAATTATGAAAACAAAAAAAAAAAGAAAAAGAAAAAGGATTTAGTAACCATGCAGCGGGAAGCTAGGACAGGAAGTAAAATTTTGGTTGGGAGACTCTTCCTCCAGGTCATCCGTCGGAGGTTTTTAACTGCATTTGTGCCTTTTGTGTTCAAAGTGTTCAAATCCGTAATTAAAAGAATATAGCCTAACTGTCCAGGAAGATCGGCCATGGGAACAGAGATGGTTTATGCGAGATGATTCACATGGCAGCGAGTTTCTTGGTGACTCCTTAACATATGATTTCAGAAGCCGGCATTATGAGGTGGTATAACACAGATTCCCTATGAAGATTCCCTTAGAATTTTAAAAGGCAAATCCTAAGATGAAGGCTCTGTTTTTCCTTGGAAAAAGCATGTTTATTCTTTATTAAAATGGGCTGATGGCCTAATGATTTCCAAGCTTGGTATTTAAAGTACAGTTTTCTTGCCCTTTCTCCTGGCACATGTAACAGGGTCGACAGGCCTGGTGGTGCACACGAACATTGCAGGCAGGCTGAATGCAAGGTTGTCAGAACTCCTGGCCCACCTTTTTCCATTGGCAAGCCTGTACTTTAATCATGCAGATTTAAATACAGAGGAAGCAAGAGAATGAAGATAATTGTGAAGATGGGTGAGCAGTTGCCCCTCCTTTCAGGGGCCCAGTATCTCCATACTTGGCCAGCATGCCTTGCCCAGGGCTGTCAGCCACAAAATCAGAAGAAATGAACACTAGTTTTCTTTATTGGTTTTTTTTTCTCACTTCAGTATTATAATTAGTTATGTAACTATTCTATAACAAGGAGCTGGGTATTCTATAGGGCATTGTTAATCCTATTCGTGTATTTCTTCCCTCAACATCAGGCAGATACGGTTGATTTCACAATAAGCGTGTTTAAATCTGCATAAATTAGATGTGATGAGAACACAGTTTTTCAACTCACCATCAGGTACCTTCACATTTCCTGCCTAATGTATTTATGTAACAGCTCAAAGACAAAGATTTTTTTTTTAACCAGGGAGATTACTAAAATGATTATCATCATCAACTATAGGTTAATTATGAATAAAAGATTTCCTCGAAGCATATTAATTATTCTAACAATGCTTGCACTTGAAGGTGTGAGGTTTTATTTAACAGAATTTTTATTAAGTATGTATAGTAGCACCCTGGTTGTATACTCTTGAAACACATCATTTCTGTGTGTTTTCTCATCTGTAAAACAAGATTAAGATAGATAATCACTAATTCACTTTTTTTTTTTTAAGATTTCATTTATTTATTTGTCAGAGAGAGAGAGGCAGGCAGAGGGAGAAGCAGGCTTCCCGCTGAGCAGGGAGCCCGATGGGACTTGCTTCCAGGACCCCGGGATCATGACCTGAGCTGAAGGCAGTAACCAACTGAGCCACCCAGGTGCCCTCTAATTCACTTTCAAATCTCATTCTCTTATTATATGAATGATTACAAACCAGGAGCTCTGTATTTTTTCTCAACAAATATTTACCAACCCTATTTGTGCCTGGCATTTATATAATAAGTAGTGAAGTGTTTACATGTAATATTTAGTCTTGACAACAATTCTGTGAAGTGGGTATTTTATCCCAATATTATCAAGGAGGAAATTGTTAACATTCCACAGCTTGTAATTGGCCAAAGTGGGACTCAAACCCAAGTGTGTGTGCGTGTTCGTGTGTGTGTGTGTGTTTGTGTGTGTAAAACTTTGAGACCACTTACCTGTATGTATCTTTTTATCGAGTGTATATTATGAGCATAATGGCCTCTTGGACTTTGTGATAGATATAAAGAAATAAAATACAAGGTCCCTTTTCTCAGGGAATTTGTATCCTAGTTAAAGAGACAAGACATGCCTAATAGTAAATAGCATTAAAATTGATAATGCCAGCAGTTCCAAAAGACTGAGAACAAGCATCAAATGGTTGGGAGAGACAATAAATGTCACGGGTTCCTGTGGGTGGAAAGAATCGGGGGGGTGGGAGGGTGTTTCAGGAGGCCCAGTCAAAGCTAAGAAATACTGGGTCAGGACTTCTAGGCTCCTCAGAAAGAGGAGGGTCTCAGTTTTCTCAATGGCAAGGATTACGCCTTTGCTTTTCTGCAGTATTTTCCCAACCTGGAGGGAAAATGATGATTCTACAACAAAAAAGGCTATTGTTGATTGGCTGTGTCATTTTTTTTCTTTCTTTCTTTTTAAAAAGATTATTTATTTGAGAGAGAGAGAGCAGGGGGAGGGGCAGAGGGAGAGAATCTTCAAGCAGATTCAGGGCTGAGTGTGAAGCCCCACGCTGGGCTTGATCTCAGGACCCTGAGATCATGACCTGAGCCGAAATCAAGAGGCAGCCACTTAACCTACTGAGCCACACAGGGGCCCCAACTGTGTCTTTTCTTTTAAAGAAGAGAATGCATACCTCTCCTCAGTACTCTGAGAATGCCATAAAAGATTTCACGTTGAAGGTGCTATTACGGTGCTGGCCCTGCCCTGCAATGGATGAAGGTGGTTACCTCAGTTCTGCGCAAAACTGCGGGGCACAGAGGTGAGAAGCCAGGCAGTTGCCCCATAAAAGCCACAGCTTCACATATATGTATATATGTTTTGGCATCTAAATCAAGTATATAGCAGTGCTTACTTGAGAGGGTTGGCATTAATTCAGATGCTTCTTCATTATTAAGGCATTGTTCAAATTATTGTTTAAATTATTAAAATAAGCATGTGTTACTTTTCTAATTCCAATAACTGACATTTAAAAAAAGTTTCACTGCATACTATTGAATCTACTGAACTTTACATGTCTGAATGAACATGAATATGGATCAAAGGAGTTCAGCATCTATCCTATTTTAGAAAATTCTGGGTCGTATAAAAATAATGAGAAGAAAATTGTATAGAAGATACTTACGGCTGGTTGGCTTAGCTGGTTAGAGAAGAGTTACTGCTGGCCACGGCATCAGCTTAATTCCTTAGTGGCCATTTAGTTAAGAGCAGCTCCACGGCCTCAAGCTGCCTGCCCAGAAAAGCCACAAACAGCCACTTGACAAAAGCATATCGTTCTTAATTGGAATCAAGTGACAAAGTGTGGATGGTTCAGTGACATTCAAATCAACTGTGAAGGAAGGAGCTCCCTGCACTTTAGGGATGGGAGTGAGTAACTTTACACATGAACAGAAACCATGTCTTCCTATGCCACAATTTGTCTCTGAAATATTTCTCAATCCACTTTCATAAATTATTTTGCCAACCCTTTACTGCCAAAAGTATTAGAGAAGTCCTTGACCAACCTAATCTTCACAGAATGGATCTCATAGGTAGGTGGATTTCCAGGCTCTTGTTGCTCAATCCGTTCCCAAACACAATCAGACGCAGGGAGGTCCTGCTTTGGTTGCAGTTAAATGGCATTTTTTTTTTTTAAGATTTTATTTATTTATTTGAGAGAGACAGAGAGCAAGAGAGACAGCATGAGCAGGTGAGGGGCAGAGACAGAGGGAGAAGCAGACTCCCTGCTGAACAAGGAGCCTGACGTGGGCTTGATCCCGGGACTCCTGGATCACGACCTGAGCCAAAGGCAGGCTCTTAACTGACTGAGCCACCCAGGCACCCCTTAAATGGTGTTTTTTACTGAATTATGGAAGTCACGGGAAAACATATTTCATCATAGAATAGAAAATTCTCTTTTGTAAAGATGTAGTTTCCTTACATTGGCATAGAAATTGAAGCCATCCCAATTAAAGTGACTATAGGAGCTTGTTTGCTTTGTGGGATTTCAGGAAATAGCATTGAAGGTAGAAGTTTTTTGTAAAAAGAATCATTCAATAATGTCCAGGATTGCTCTGAAAATAAGGAGTCATAGGCACAGGGCCCTGGTTCAATGAAATATTAAAGTATATTAAAATTTTACATTAATGAAGACACTTGGAAAGAAGAAGCACAAACAAATCAATGAAGCTAAAGAGAGACTTCTCACCGTTATATGAATATATGAAAATTTTACTTATAAAGACTAATATTTTAAATATTTGGTAAAACATGAATTTAATCAATTATTAATACTGGTATAACTAGCCATTTATAAAAATAAGAAAAAAATTCTTATTGCATTTGATTCATTAAAAGAAATTCTAGGTGATCAAAACTCAAATATTAAAAAATGTATCTAATATGCATTGGAAGAAATTAGTGGGAATGTTTCTTTTAAAATGTTTTCTTGGGGCGCCTGGGTGGTGCAATTTGTTAAGTGTCTGACTCTTGGTTTTGGTTCAGGTCGTGATCCCAGGATTGTGGGATTGAGCCCCAAGTTGGGCTCTGTGCTCAGCATGTAGTCTGCTTGAGGTTCTCTCTCTCCTTCTCCCTCTGCCCCTCCCCCCACTCTCTCTCTCTCTCAAATAAATAAATAAATAAATAAATCTCTTAAAAATTTTCTTGAAATAAATCCAATACACATTATAAGTAAATCAAATTTATTTCTAAAAATATTTCTTAAATACAAAACACTACCATAGGGTTTATTCATTTATATATGATTCAATAGGTTGAGAGCTGCACAGATGCCTTGGTGTTTTCTCCATCACCTACTTGTTGTATCTAATGTTTCCCAGGTGAGAAACGCAAATCTACCTATTCCAGTTACTCTTAATTTTGTTGATCCTAGTAATTTTTTTTACCATAGATATTCAAATAATAAAAGCTAATACTTTACTTAGCTTTAAAATAAGTAAATAAATACCAAGTGATAAGAGGGGCGCCTGGGTGGCTCAGTCGTTAAGCGTCTGCCTTCGGCTCAGGTCATGATCCCAGGGTCCTGGGATCAAGCCCCGCATCGGGCTCCCTGCTCCGCGGGAAGTCTGCTTCTTCCTCTCCCACTCCCCCTGCTTGTGTTCCCTCTCTCGCTGTGTCTCTCTCTGTCAAATAAATAAAATCTTTAAAAAAAAAAACAAAAAAAACCAAGTGATAAGAGCCTGAGCCCTGAATGGAGCGGTTTTACTTTGGAGCCTGAAAGGAGAGTCTAGACTCTGGGGTCGAAGTTCAGGGCGGGAGAAATGAGGTAGGTGTTTCAAGGTCAGAAGGCCATGAAATTCTTGTATTAAGAAAGCAGAGCTGCTGGGCACTGCTGATTAACTGGCCACTATAGGGCCTGTGGTCAGAAAGGCTGGAGATGCTCTGCTGTGGTCGTGGGGAGCGACCTGAGGTTATAGGTACTAGAAGCCTCTGCTGTGTTTATATCAAGTCCCAGTAAAGGTTGTGGGACCGGTCAGGTCTGCACTGGTGGCAAG
Organism: Phoca vitulina; assembly: GCF_004348235.1. NCBI lineage: Eukaryota > Metazoa > Chordata > Mammalia > Carnivora > Phocidae > Phoca > Phoca vitulina. The sequence goes on along the minus strand of NW_022589704.1, from coordinate 10,897,742 downwards.
GTTTGTCAGAATTTACCATGTGGCAGGCACTGCTTTGAGAAATTTACATATAGATTAACTTTCATCAAACCAATGGAATAATTCTGCTTATTTACCCTCATTTTTATAGGTGAAAAAAATCGAGGCACCAAAAGTTCCAGAAATTTGCCCAAGTTCCCAGTGCTGGTGGTGGATTGAAATAGTCTGGATGCAGACTCTGAGTTCGTATTTATTATGCTGCCTACAAACCAGACCAATAAATGAGATCCTAACATGAATATGGCTACTCTTTATTCTGTAGATAGGAAGAGAAAGAGGAAAGTACTCTTTTTTTTTTTTAAGGAAAGAAAGCAAGCTTATTGACACTTGAATGGGAGATTTTTCTCTCCTTCTCCTTCCCTTCCTCATTCCACTCATCTGCTTCCTTTTTTTCCTAGATGTGTTGTCTGGGGAAAACCACAAGAGGTGGTGTTTTTAAATGATAACATTTTAGGACCACAGAGGTAGAACTCTCTGGCTATAGTTTTAATTATTATTGCTTCAGAGATCCTTGTGAACAATTTGGTCCGCATCATAGCAAAATGAATGAAGAGAGCATGCGCAGTTGCCTGTTAGTGGACAGAGTAGTTTCCAATACACAGCCAGAGCAGAGACCTGGTGAGAGATGCAAATGCTCCAGGCAGCAATTGCTGTACACATTCCTTTATCCACAGCTCCATCTGTCAGCACAAGTGTGTTACTATTTTGGGACTCCATTGATCCACTTGGAGAATAATTTTCAGGCTTGTTCTTAAGGTTAAAATGAAATTCGTAACTCACCAAGACTTTTCCTGCCTGCCACTGAATTCCTTCTCTTTTTCACTAGAAGTAGGAATTATTGGGGTGAGAAGATAATTTTACATTTTCGGGGGGTTGGGTATGCTTGCAGGGGATGATAGAACACACACATTTGACACTAATACAAAGTAAAAGCAATTAAAAAGAAGAGTGAGGATATCATGCTTTCTGCAGGGAACATACTGATTTGAAAATATAGTCTGATAATAATCCATGAATAGGAAAGCCCAGACTCAAACAGAAGTGTCCATTTCCACCACATCTAGAATGCAGCTGTGAACCTAACACCTGAATTTAAAAGGAATATCCAATAAGTGAATTCCTAGCCCAATGACAATTTTTTTCTCCCTCACAGTTTAAAGCCCTAGAGGTTAGATTGACCATGGTCTTTCTTCAGTGAAAAGAGACGAAAAAAATAATGTTTTACCTGTGTCCTATAAGAGAGAAATATATAACTATACAGTGAAGTCTCACTCTAAGATTCTATAGGAAAGGGAGTCAGAGGACACTATATAATGGAGTCCATTCAAGGTAACAGCTAAGAAAAAGGTTGCCTTACTTTTGCTTCCTCTTTTGAATTAACAAAATAAAAGGTTGCAATAAATACAAATAACATAAATGTATTTAGACCTTAGGATGAACCCATAATGATGCTCAGAGTCCAAGTCTGTCACATCTTGGACACTGGTATCAGGACTCCCATAACAGTTAGTGTAAAGCCTATTCACTTCTAACTGTCAGCAATGGAACTCAGGAAGGACCTATCTCCTGTCTTCCAAGAATACCTTGTTTTCCCCACTTTTTCTTGTGCTCCTCCACCAAAATTGCCTTATCTTCTCTCAGCCTCTACATACACATCCAATGTGTCCCTCCATGAAGTTCTACCAGATTACTCCATTCTGGAAATTTCTCTTCCTTCACTCTCCTTCTAAACCACATGAAATCCACAGGTCAGTCAGGGGATCCTAGGATACTGACTTGTGTCCGCTGAACAAGAAGACACAGAGATGGGATGAGGAACGTAGGGATGGGGCTGTGCCTGGGAAAGATAATGGAGGAAGAATGCAAAGTGGGGCAGGAAAAGCCTTCAGATTGTGATGTAGATCCGACATCCATGATAAAAGAGGGAGAAAGCAGAAGGGGACAAGGAAACATGGGCTGTGGTGCAGATCTGGGACTGTCTGCCAGCAGAAAAGGGAATCAGGTACAAAGATTGCCTGGTAGAAGAACCTTGCATTGGGCAGAAATGGGCAGGTTCTGGGACCCTCCCTGTGCTCATGGTCTGGAGGTTGCCCAGGAGGAGCCGGACATTTGCTCAAAAGCTGTACGCCATGGGGCACCTGGGTGGCTCAGATGGTTAAGCGTCTGCCTTCAGCTCAGGTCATGATCCCAGGGTCCTGGGATCGAGTCCTGCATCAGGCTCCCTGCTCGGCAGGAAGCCTGCTTCTCCCTCTCCCACTCTCCCTGCTTGTGTTCCCTCTCTTGCTGTGTCTCTCTCTGTCAAATAAATAAAATCTTTAAAAAAAAAAAAGCTGTAGAAAGAGCTGTAACTAGAGGCTGCCAGCTAAGGGCCTATCTTGCAAGTTCTTTCTTGAAGGGAGATCCTAGTCGCACACCCCCATGTTGCCACACTTAGAACCTGCTGATTGTTATGTTACACTATCATTTGTGTCTCTTGTGACTGTTCAACTTACAAGGTGTGGTAGGCTGAATGATGCTCCTCTCCCCGCTCCCCCCGCCCGCCGCCCAGAGGTTCATGTCCTGCTTTCCAGAACCTATACATATGTGAATACGTTAAAGGGACTTTGCAGATGTGAATAAATTCAGGATACTGAGATAGGGTGATTATCCTGGATTATCCAGATGTCTCTATCATAATCACAAGGGTCCTTATAAGAGCAAGGCAGTCGAGTTAGAGGCAGATTAAAAGATGTCAAGGCAAAAGCAGAAATTGCTGTTGACAGGACCGGATCATGAGCCAAGAAATGAAGACAGCCTCTAGACACTGGAAAAGGTGAGAAAATGGATTCTCTCCTAGAGACTCCAGAAGGAACACAGCCCTGCTAATTGCTTTTGATTTTGATTTTGAACCTGCTTAGATCCCATGGTCAGGAACCTTTTGCTGCTGTGTTCACTGCTCAGCATATTAGCCCTGTTGATTTTAGGACGTCTGACCTACAGAACTCTAAGATAGTAAATTTGTGTATTTTTAAGCCACTAAATTTGTTGTAATTGAGCATAGCATTAAAAGGAAACCATTACAACAAATATTTATTGATGAGGGAGCAGAAGGCTAGCTGAGGACAGGCAGAAGCTGACACCCCACAACCCCCCCTCCCACCCTCCCATGGGATATATGTGACATTCCTCAGGCACTCCTGGTTGCCCTAAAGGAAAAACAAATAGTTAATTTATAGAGATCACAATCCTGCAAGATATGAGTCTCCCTCAGTTTACAAAAGTCTTAGCAATTTACAAGAACAAAGCATTTCTATCAATGGCCTAGCTTCCAAAGGGGAATGTAGATACAATTAAATGTCCTTATAATCTGCCTCCCATTGACAGATACTTGAAACCAGCAAAGTGTAATGTTCCTCCAGGAAGCTCCCAACTATTTTACTTTAATTCCTTACTAGAAGGAAAAAGGACCATAACTTGACAATGGCAAGGCTTCCATTGTCTTATAGGTCCTCTTTAGCATATGAAAGTTCTTTTGAAACCTCCCTTTTTCCTTACCTTCCCCAACCCCATAGTATATAATCAGCTACCCCTCACAATCCGGGGGCAGCATCTCTTTCTGTCCCCATGCTTCAGTAACCACCCTTTTGCACCTAAGATGTCTCAAGAATTCTTTCTTGGTCATTGGCTCCGGACCTCACCCCACCGAACCTCACCTATATTCCAAACCACATCGTTTATGACTTGTGTCCTTGTGCAATATGACCCCTTTATAATAGCTCAAGGGGACAAACAGCTACCAAATTGCTTAGAGATCATGATTATACGGATTGTATTGGCTCAGACAATGGCCCCATGACAGCTGCAAAACTAAGACAACCAGCTTTGCCTCACTCTCCGGGTTATAAAGGCTGGTTAATTAAACCAAATTCATCAAAAATTTTGCAGGAGTTTGGAATTCTAGCCCCAGGACCCATTAGTGGAACTGTGTGGATCTCAGAGAGAGAGGGACAGAGATCCTCTGCCTAGTGGTTGCCAATCACATTAGGAAATGAAATCCACTGAAGGGAGCAGAGTTTGCCATCCCAAAATATGCCCCTTTGGCATAAGGATTATTTTAGGCTTATTTTCAAGACACAGCAGACACAGGAAAAGCTCCAAAAACTGAGTAAAAGTTACCTTTTCGTAAGAGAAATTTACATTTATAAAGGAAATCTCCATTTGTAAGGTTGTCTTCCTCTCTGTACCAGGAAGAGGAAGATGACTAAATCTCTGGAAGTGATCATCAATGGGGAAGGCAGAGACTTAAATCTGTAAAACCTTATCCTCGTTTACTGTGTTTTTCATGGAAACCTCCCATAACTGGTTCCCAACCCCAACATCTTTGGTCTTTAGCTGGAGATGGTATTTGAAGTGGTGGCTTGGTCCAATTTTGGGAGTTACTCAGTTCTTCTTGGTCTCTCTCATGTGTTCAGGAAGTATATATGCTATTAACCTTGTTTGTCTCCTATTAATCTGTCTTTTATTACAAGGGTGTCTCAGCCAAAAGCCTGAAGGGTAGAGGGAAAATTACTTTTTCTCCCCTATACAATAAAAAAAACCCAGAATCCAGTGTCCTATCAGTAGATTCAGCCAGATTCCTAACACACTTTACACAAGGAAGTAAATGGCCCCTTGCCCTGAAGCAACCCTGCTCCTCCCTTAGTCAGTATTCAGCTACTTGCTCTGAAGGTAGTCCCCGCAAGCTAGTCAAATGCAAATGTTAATTCTTTGTTGTGGCTTTTGCTGTTATTGTATACAACCTGGACTAATAGGGTTGCTAGTAGACCCCTCAGGCTTAACCCAGTCCTGGGAGATGTGCTGGAAGGAGCTCAGCCAGGTATATAATGGCAGTGCAGGATGGCTGAACACCAGGTGTTGGCAGGCTCTATTAGAAGCGTTTCAGCCACAGTGCCACCGGGTGTGGATGCTGCACCAGAGCTCACCTCCCCCTACATTAAATGATGCCAATGGGAATGATGCTTAAATAAATTGCTCCCTCCTTATATTATGCCTCAAATTACATCCCAGGCAGAATGGCCCTCCCAAAGTAACCAAATCAGACCCATCTGGCTGGCAGGTTTGTGTGCTAATGATTCTACTATAATTTTAATGAAGCAATCTCAAGATTGTAAAACTGCCATCCACAAAAATGTCCTTACAATGAACTCATCAATGTGCCCAGAATTTGTATGCATTATGGATGGAGCCCCCACAAAGCTCAGTTACAGACCACCAGCAGTAAAGCCCCTATGTGTAATTCCATCCTGAAGCCAGGCCAGTAGCATATATGCTCAGAATCTAACACCATCCATCCACTCCTGCCTTTCATGGGTGTCCATTTGGGAAGTCCACATTGCCTTAGGCTGGCCTCCATCACCCCCAAGTACACAGTGCCTCAGATGTTGTCACCCCAGCCCAAAAGAACAATGAGGGAGACAATGAACCTCAAACTTATTAGATATTCCAATTCCTCCTCCCCTTGCCTCAGGTCCCCTTCCCACCAGAAGAGAAATGACTAAGGTGACTTTCAACCTGGGGAAAAATTTGCAAAAATGTCTCCAATTAATCTATCCTATGGACCCTATTAGAATAATGTACTATTTTTCTGAAATCCTAACCACTTGCCCCTCAAAACCTGCCTCTATCAAAATGCCTGCAAAACTGTAAGTTCCCTGTGAACTGCCCAACAGCACTAAATCTTATTTCACCTTTGTGGAAGGCCAGATAATGTATTATAAACCACTAGCCATCAGAAGACTCTTCCTCAAAAGACCCCAGGCTAACCTGCTTAGACCCCATGGTCAAGGACATTTTGCTGCTGTGTTCAATGCTCAAAGTACAAGATTACAGCTTTTGCTTTCCACCTGGTGCATTCACAACAGACTTTACTACCCTAGGTGATGGTTTTATTTGGAGGGCATTAGTTGCTCCATTGGAGGCTCAACTGGAAGTCCAGAATGTTCGCCAAGGTCTCTCCGTCTAGGTATATCCAAATTTCAGTATCTCCCCATCCTGCTGAGATCTCTGAAATCTGTTTCCATCTCTCCAGATTCCCAGGGGTTGTTCCCTGCTAAACCTTCTGAAGTCTTTTCCTGTGCATGTGCAGGTGGGAGTCATCCAAAGAACTGAAGTAAGTTTTGTTTTGGAAAATATTCACAGCTCCTTTTCTGCAGGTATCTCCTCTTTATAACTTGCCCCCAAATGCCTTGAAAGACTTCTATTCTCAGTCTGTGTTCTAGTCTGTGTCCTATTTCCTTGCACCATAGTTTTGAAAAATGTCTTGAAGGAAAAAGCCAGAATGGATGTGAATCACCTGTTGTGTGTCTCTTCTCTCAAGGACCTTAGTGTTGATCGCTGCCCAGTGCCTTCAAACATTCAAATGGTATCACAAATATATACAGCTGACCCTTGAACAACACGGATATGAACTGCATGGTTGTGCTTCTATGCAAATTTTTTCAATAAATATCGTGTAATACTGGAACTGTATTTTCTCTTCCTCATGATTTTCTTTTTTTTTTTTTTTGAGGGTTTTATATGTTTTTATTGTCTTCCTTATGATTTTCTTAATAATGTTTTATCTTCTCTGGCTTACTTTACTGTAAGAATACGGTATGTAGTACATATAACGTACAAAATATGTGTTAATTGACTGTTTCGGTTATCAGTAAGGCTTCTTATCAACAGGAAGTTATTAGTAGTTATGTTTTGGGGGAGTCAAAGTTATATGTGGATTTTTGACTGTACAGGGTTCAACACCCCTGACCCCTGTGTTGTTCACTAACTGTATAGTCAGGTATACCAGTTGTTTGTAGCAGCGTGGCCGCTTAACTATCAGCTATTCCATCAGGGCCAGAAAGGAAACCCTGCTCCTGCTGGCTTTATCATTCCCATTTGTTCTCCTTTGCATAAGTCTATGTGTCTGTATTCATGAAATTGTTATAATGTTACATTAGCTTTCTTAAGTTTGTAAAAGCCAGGCAAGCCAGGGTCTAGTTCTTGGTATATGGCCTAAAAATTCAATTTTTAATGTGCTGATATCATCTTGACTGTAGCTAAGTTTTTGTGTAGTTTTTTCACATGAGTTGATCTTAAAAAGGATCTCTGGCATTCAGTCTTGTAGGATTTATTTTGAATCTGAATGTAGGATTATTCACATACTGCTATTGAATTTAACCTTATTAATTTTGTACCAGGTTTTCCTAGGATAAGATTTTCTTAAAGCTTAGTCTGCCTGCCATGTGCTGAAAGAGATTTTGCTAATACTTACATAAATACAACCATTGATTCTTATTTCAAACCAACATATAGTTTGCCAGACCAACATGTGATTAGTTTCATCAGTAATAAGAACTGAAAGTTGGCTGTCCCCAAAGGGCTAGGGAACCCTCATTAGCACTATGACATGCCACTCACAATTTTAGCAAGTGCTATTTCTGTCTGAGTGTAAGGTCAGATACCTGATTGATAATGCTAAGGAATGACAGCAGAACAGGGGTGAGGCAATTAGTGACTGAAAACCATTAAAGTAATTTAATGACAGATGAAATTAACTTTGAATTATTAGAAGATATTAAAATGATTTGGATGCAATGACTCTTTTAGCAGCATAATTCTGTCCCTCATTAGGAGCAAGAAAATGGTCACTTAAAGTGTACAGTTTGATGTGATGAATGTTATTGTATTAAAAATTTATTAAATTAATAAATATTAATATAATGTCTAATATCTACCAAGTACTTGTGAATCCTGCTATAAGAAGTATTGCAGTGTTGGAAATAAAGAGGGCATAGGAAATGTTATCTCATAAGTATATTAGCTTTAGTTAGAGAAATGCAGTGATGTTATTCTCTCCACTTTTAAATAAACTCTTTAGAAATAGAGCTCTATTTAACCATGAAAATGGTTTTCACAAGGAAACTGCTTTAAGAAGTTACAGAGAGTAGATAAAATGGTGCTCTGTGTATGAGTGAACTACTTCCTCACTGAAGATGATGGAAAACATAATTTTTGAAAAAAAGTATTACAATGTGTCTGGGAGGAAAAATTTTTTCTATACTGTTCAAGATTCTTCTGGCTGGTCTAAGAATTAAATTGAGATGTATCTATTGATTAGATTAACTGGAGTAAATAAAATGTAATTATGTGTGTACAGGGAATCCACATAAATATGAGAGATTCCAAAGACAGGCAAAATGAGGTATGTTATCTTGAACTATGGAGAAGGGAGTAGGGATCTGCAACTTCAAAGAGAAAGAAAGCAATTCATAGGAAGATACAAAAGAGTAAAAGTTTGGTAAATAAATGTTTGCTGGGACATCCAGAAATAATGGGACATAGAGAAGAATTTTTTAGAAATAGACTTTGCTAAGTTCCTCCCTGTCTACCACACCTAGTTCCTGATATACTATAGTAATCTGTGGTGATAGCTCCCTTCCTGGAGAAAATTCTCTATCTAAATTCTTTTAGGCAGTTATGGGGACGGTCAAAGGTTCTTCCTAAGCTTTCTGTTTCTTAAAAATAATCAGCTTAAGATAATCCACATGCCAAAGAGACACATTTTGGAGTGGTGAATTTTTCTCCCCTACAAATAAAAGTTGTAAATAAGAAAAATGGTGTCATTTATTGCTTGCCAGGATATATTGAAGTAATATACACATTTTTCAAAAGAAGGAATTGTCTTAGGGCATACAGAGATTCACACCCAATTCTGAATGACTGCAAAGCCTGCTTTCCTAATCACAATGTACCGCTTTTGCAATGGTCTAACTGCTTTCAGTTTTCCATCCTCTACTCATTGAGTGATTTGTTCAGCTTATGTAGCCTTTTGCCTCTCATAGTCATTTCAGAGCCTAGCTTGTTTCACAGAACATTTCATAGGGAGAAGATCTACATAAGGATCTCCTATTGAAATAAACTGGTTTTAAAGGAAACTATAGCTCATTAAATCCTTAGATGGCAACACTTCCATTTAACTACCAATTAATTTGATGATTCTTGTGAAATACATCAAAATCCATACCAGAAAAGTGTTTCTCTATGCAAACAGATTGCAAATGTCATGACATTTGCTTCTTGCATGAAATTAGCTCATGAAATTTGAGTAAGTACTATTTGTCACAGATTTTATTGAATTAAATGATTGTTGCTGATTGCATTCACATGGTCTTCAGTGATGTGAACTTACTGTTTCCTATTAAGAGATGGAGTTTAGTTCTCTACCTCCTGTGATATCTGGGCAGACCCTGAAATTCCTTAGAGCAAAAGATTTGAATAAAGTGACACCATACAGCTTTTTTTGTAGCCCTTAAGAAGACTGGCAGCTTAAGCTCCCTGCCTCTTGGAGCACTAGGAACCCATCTGCCCCACTGTTAGAAACACAAGTTCATAAAGAGACTGTATCTAGGATCTCTGGTCAACAGCTCCAGTTAAGTTCACAGAAGATCTCCAGCAAAAGCAGACAGCCATGTGAGTGCACCCTCTTGGACCTTCAGCTTAGTCTACCTTTCAGATCACCACAGCTTCATCTGTTATGTGACTGCAACTGTGTGAAAGATGGACACAAATCAGAACCACCCTACTGATCCCAGTCAGTCCTCAGAAACATGACATATAATAATAAATTGTCATTTTAACCCAACAAGTTTTAAGATGGTTTATTATGCAACAATGCATCACTAGAATATCCATGAAGACTTTTTACCTATTTTTTTCCCTATAGCCCCAAGGTATATTTGAATGGCTCTGCTTTCAAGTGCTTTGTATAAGGCTACTTATATAAGAAGCCTAATTTTAAAGTAGTGGCATGAACTGGGTTACTATTCTTATCTTTAGTAGATATGGGAAATAGCTGTAGAAAAGTAATATCAGTTAACCAAAGTCTTGAGCATATAGTAACTAATTATATGCTGTATTTATTTAAGGATTTAAGTAACCTCTAGATTCCTTAGACTCCATGACCTCAGGATAGGTTCCCAGGCATCACTATTTGAGAAAAGGCATTATACCTACAGGTAGTGATGGTTTTTTATGTCTATTTCTATATTATTTAGAGTTATTTTTACTCCTGTTTAAATTACTATGTGATTTCATCCCCGGATGGACATTACCTGATATATTCCAGTTACCATCACTCCCAGAGAACCATGTAAGGAATTGTGTTTCCTATCCTTTCAATTCTAGGCTTTGCAGGTCTAGTGGTCCTGGTTCTCAGAGCTGGAATGATTTCATTAGGGAACACAGCAAGAGTTTCATCAAACTATAAGCTATGGATGCCACCTGGTTTATTTGAGCTGTTTCCCAAGAGATCAGATGACACAGAAAGGTGTCACTATTTTCACCTAGGTCATCCACTTGAACATCTCTTGTTACTTACCTAACAAATTTTGATGGTAAAATTTTATAGGGTAGTCATTATGATTAGGGGCTCATTCCTTTTAGTCACAGAAGATTTGAATTGTCCCACCTAGTAAGCCACCTTGAGCAGCAGACGTGCTAGCTAAAGTTGAGGGGAACCTAAAAAGGGCGGAAGAGAGAGTGATTGGTACCAGTTGAAGCACCAGAATCGCTAACATTCTTATAAGTTTCCCCAAGAAAAGAAGCCAACCAAAATCCTTAAGGAGGTGAAGGAAGCAACTAGATCCATGTGGTACGAGTGTGACTATAGCAACTGCTGTTCTGTTTTATCAAGATTCCTCTTCCAAATCTAAGGTACTAATTCCCTCAGCTCCCAGAAGCATTGCCTGCTGATGGCTCACAGCTGAGTCCATCCACAGAAATTACCCATGGCTTAAAGGAACTACCTCATCCAAAGTTATACTTTCTCCCTGAGGACAGTCATACATGATGGCTGGTCAGTGTGTTTGGCCTACTCCTCTGACTAAATTCAATACATCTCTGAATAGCATATCAGCCCCAAAGCCTTTGCTACAATTGCATTGAAGTATAACTTCTACTTGTGAGAAATCCAGCTTCCTTCAGTCCCTCACATGTGCTATTCTTGAGAACACTCATCTGTAAACTTCTTTCATGCAAAGAAACTGCTTACCAAAATCTGAAATAATCATATGTTGTCAAGATCAATCTTGTTTATTTATCTGCTTCAAATTAGGGTTGATACTGCAATACTAGTGAACAAAATATTGAAGTCACTCCTCACACTGAAGTAAGGCCTAAGCACTCTGGATTAATTCATATTAATTTCTTGTTTTACCAAACAAAGTTGTGTTTAGAGTATCTAAAGTAAAATAGATGTTACTCCCTAACACCTTATGCCCATAAAAAATTTAAGAGTTTCATTTTCTTCATGTTTTTTTTCCTCTCCCTGAATTGTATAATTTAAATAGATTAAGTGGTGCTCTGAGCATTAAAATAAGCTGGATAACTTCATTTCCTTTACAATGTGATCAAGTCTCATGACAGGTTAGTTCATTAGACAAGACCCAATGAGTCTATAACATATGGTTTAATTTCTCCGGGAATTTATAGTAACTACCGGATCTCTTCTTCAGAGATGACACATTCATTTCCCTCTCCCGCCAACCCCTGGAAATATTAACACTTGATACAACTCCATCCCTCACTGGGAGTTTCCCTCAACCATAAAGAGCTGCCTCAATCAGGGCTATAGGTTCTCTCAGGAGGTAGCTTGCTGATGGTGACTGGCCAATGCAAAGATACAAAGGTCCAGCCACATTTTCTTAACTTGGAGCAATACTATCCCAGCCTCAGAGCTCCCCATAGAATTGGCTAAAGCCTTGGTTGCAACAGAAGTTCAAATCAGCTTTACCTCTACCCAGGCTTACCTTTCTTATTTCCTTGTAGGTATCATCCAAGAGCACCCCCTAATAATCCATTTGTGCATAGTTCTTGTCTCAGGGTCTGTTTCTAGGAAACCCAGTTTAAGGCAGGCAACAGGACCTGGTGATCATTGTCCTGTCACATGGCCACAAACTACATCTGTAAAAGCTTGGCTAGTTTTCATATGAAAGCTGAGAGAAATGTAAATTAGTCTTCTGCCATGGCATCTTCCTCCAAAGTCAGGCAGGCTATTCAGCATATTTCTCAGAGCAAGAGAACAAAACATAACTTCTACTTGCACCATAACATAATACAAGGGACATTAACAATGAGACATTATTTGACGTTATTATTACCACACTGCATTTGTTTGCCAGCAAAGAAATGTGGAAAAGTAATCTTAAATTGTTGGTGCAGCAAATGCAAATGCAGATTCCAACACCTACTGAACGTTTCCAACATAGAAACTGCAGAAAATAAACTGCTATTTTAGTGTTTCATCCATATGTTGGGCAAACTAAGGAAAAAGTTGTCAAGTAGTAAGTTTAATGTGTAGTAGAGATAAAAGACTAAGAAATTGGGAAAAGGCTAAACTCGACAATCTTTGCCAACATTCCAGGACTCCATCTTCTACTGACATATTCATTGTTTCCGTTGTTCTTGTTAGTGCCCTTATGAAGTTATTCTTACTTTTATTTATTTTTTAAAAGAATTATTTTTATTTATTTATTCATTTATTGAGAGAGAGAGACAGAAATAGTGAGAGAGAGCACAAGGAGAGAGGAGAGGGAGAAGCAGGCTCCCTGCTCAGCAGGGAGCCCAACACGGGGCTCATCCTAGGACCCTGGGGATCATGACCTGAACCTAAGGGAGATACTTAACTGTCTGAACCACCCAGATGCCCCTATTCCTACTTTTAAAATGTTTGCTTCCCAGGTGAACAGGTTACACAAAAGAGCTATTTCCTCTGAACAGGATTTGCAAGCATGCTCAGAACAAGAGGTCACTGCTTTGTGGTTTTTGAGGTTTGCCAGATGAGGTGAGGAGTGACATGCACATTGTTGCACTGATGAATTCCACCTTATCCACAGTCTTGTTGGTTTGTCTTCAGTAGACATTTGTTCATGATTCTGACCTCTGTGCACTGGAACCAGGAAACCAACTCCCATCCCTACAGAGCCAGGGACTGAGATAAGATTCCAGATCTGATTTCTTACTGGAAGCACTATTCTAAGAACCTGAGATGTGTTAACTACTTCACAAAGGTAATTTCACTTGATCCTTACACCTCTTCTGAGGTAAGTGGTAAGAGTATATTTATAGTCAAAGAGTTTGAGATTATGGAATGTAACTTGACGAAGGTATTCTAGTAAATGTGAAACCAGAATTTAAACCCATGTCTATTAGACTCCAGAGGTTATTTTATTATCCATATGCATAGCATGTGAGTTTCTTCCCTCCCTATAGAATTTAGATTGTTTTATGAGCAAGAAGAGTCCTTGAATTTTTAGAGTAGGGGAGTAAACCAATCAGTGTAATGATTCAGGAGTACTAGTCCTCCCAAAGTAGATAGTTGGATAGGCACTGGAAAGAAGGTTGTGAAGGTTATTATAATTGTTCACATGTAAGGTAAAAAGGCTCACATTGTGATAGTACTGACAATGAAGAAAAGTTGGTGGACATGAGAGATATTTCATCATGCTGATTAAATGGGAACTAACTGGTTGCACTGTGGGTAAGGCAAGTGAAAGGGGGTTATGAGGATGGTGTTGAGTCAAGCAGAAATGGGGAACATGATGATGAAAACATTAATTACTCTTTATACATTTTGATTTTGGGATACTTCCTGTACTTTCAGGGGGAAATTATTAATAACCAGTTGGAAATTCAGACTGATAGTAACAATTTACCTCTTAAATATTCTAAACTCTTGATTAAAAGCCTATAAACCACATTTACACAAAGACAAAAAATAAAGTCTTGGCTAGTGGAAATACTGTATTGTCTGAATACATTTGAGTGAAGATAGACATAAATGTGTAGTTTTGACAACTGAAACAAAATAGTTACTATAATTTAGGCCATTGAAATGTCAAGAAATAAGTAAAGCCTGCACAAGTGCTCAGGGAAAAATGCAATTATTTTAATATTTACAGTATAACTTAAATTTAACCTTTAAGTTATAAGGTACTATAGTTCTCTGGCTTGATGACATTATGTTTGGGTGTAATTACAAATCATTCCTACCCAAATATATTTAAGGTCACAGCAGTTTGCTTCCAAATGGCCAAAATTCCATGCTAACTGTAGAGTGTTGAACCTAGAATTGCTTTGGACCTAAGTTTCCCTTGTACAGACATCCAGAGGGATACTTATTTAACTAGAAATTTCCATTTCCATGATGCTGAACCTCAGTGCTTCCAAAAAGTAGAGTAGGTGTAATAGTTATCTTCTGCTGTGGATCCTTTGCTCCTGGTCACCTTAATCCACTCAAGCAGTGTTGGCTTCTCTTATCCTTTTGTTTTCAAACTTCTTCAGTCTAGTTTATTTATTTTTATTTTTCTTTTATCATGGAAATATATGGTTCACATACCATAAAATCCACCGTTTTAAGGTATACAATTCAGTGTTTTTTTTCTTATATTCATAAAGTTTTACAACGATCACCACTAATTCCAGAACACTCATCACCTCAAAAAGACCCTCTGTAACCCATGAGGAGTCACATCCCACCTTCTCCCATATCCCTGGCAACCACAAATCTAATTTCTGTGTCCATGGATTTCCCTATTCTGGACATTTCATATAAATGGAATCATACAATATATGGCTTTTTGCATGTTTTTTTCCCACTAGCATGAAGTTTTAAAGGTTCATCTATCCTGTAACATGCACCAACACTTCTTTTTATTGCCAAATATTATTGTGTTTCATGGATTTACCACATTTTCCTTTATTCATTCATCTGTTGATGGACATTTGGGTTGTTTCCACCTTCTTGCTTTTAAGAGTAATTTTGCTAAGAACATATGTGTGCATGTTTTTGTGTGGAGATATATTTTCAGTCTCTTGGGTATATACTTAGGAATGGAGTCATTGGGTCATATGGTAACCCTAATGTTTAACTTTTTGAGGAACTGCCATACCAGGGTAGCTGCATAATTTTACATTCTTACCAGCAATGCAAGAGGGTTCCAATTTCTCCACATCCTCACCAACACTTAATGTATGTACTTGTATGTACTTTTGATTAAAGCCAGTGCTGTGGGTATAAGGTGGTATCTCATAGTGGTTTCAATTTGCATTTCCCTAATGCCTAATGATGTCAAGCATCTTTTCATATACTCATTAACCGTTTGTATATCTTCTTTGAGAAGAATGCCTATTCAGATTTTTTGTCCAGTTTTTAATTGGGTTAATTGTCTTTTTATTATTGAGTTGTAAAGTATTCTTTCTATACTCTAGATTCAAGTACTTAATGAGGTATATGATTTGCAAATGTTACAAATGTCACCCATTCTGTTGATTGCCTTTTCACTTTCTTGATAGTATTCCTTGAAGCACAAAAGTTTTACATTTTGATGAAATCTACTTTATTTATTTTTCCTTTGGTGGCTTTTGCTTTTGGTGTTGTTTAAAGAAACTATTGCATAATCCAAGGTCACAAAGATTTATGCCTCTGTTTTCATTTAGGTTATTGATTAATTTGAGCTAGTTTTTGAAAATGATATGAAGTAGGGAATCCACCTTCATTCTTTTACATATGATTATCTAATTTTTATCACACTGTTTATTGAAAGATTGCTCTCCGCATTCATGGTCTTGGCATCCTTGTTGAAAATCTCTTGACTATAGATGTATGGATTTATTTCTTGACCCTCAATTCTATTTCTTGGTCTATATGTCTATCTTTATGCCAGAACCATACTTGGCTGTGTGTTTTAAAGTTTTCAACACTGTGAGTAGGAGGTTACAGATTCCTGTTTTAAAAAGTCAGATAAAAGAATCAGATTATGGCAAAAATTGAACAAGAAGATGAGTTGCAGAACAAACTCCCTTTGAAGAACCTAAATTAAATCTTATGTTTTCACAGCAATTATAGAAGCAAGCATTGATGGACCATAAGAATCTCTGGATAAAAACCCTTTATTTAACCTCACTACTTTGCTGAATATATATGGCTACTACATGCAGTCAGCCAAATTAAGATGATAGCTCCCAATTGTTAGGATGGTGACATCAATTTATTTGAAATGATAACAATGTTTGCTTAGTGGGTGAATGAATGTCAAATCAGGGAAAGTACTAGAAGTAAATGTAGTTAATAAAATCTTAAAAATCTATGGCATTAATAATTCTACTCTAAGTCTGGGAACAATTTGCATATATTTGGCATTTAAAATGGGTGAGATAATGGGCCTAAAAAAATGTCTAACAAATTAGCTTTACAATTCCAGTGTAAACTCTGACCGATTTTAAGCTTGTGACATTTAGTTGAAAAGTGTGTAAGAATTGTACTGAATTTGTAAATGAGATTGGAATGATGGAAGAATTTGAATTTTACAGTTGATTTAATTTATGAGACAATGTGTGTGTTTTTTTTTAATATTGACAGATTTTGCTTGGCAAGTCAGGTTGGAGGAAATGTAAATTAGTTAGAAGTGGAAACAATTAATTAAGGGGATTTAGTCCACTTAACTTGAATTGATAAATATTAATCAAGGACACTATTGAAATTAACTGTTAAAATTTACTAGATTTATAAATAGAATACTATATGCACAGTGTACTCCAGGCTCAAGGAAAATAAATTTTTGAGTTTGTAACCAATAAATTGAGCATGCATTTAAAATCCTAATGGTTATAAAGTTTCAGTTATGCCAGATGAATAAGTTCTAGAGGTCTTCTGTACAACATAGTGCCTATAGTTAGCAATGCAATATTGTACACTTTTAAAATTTAAGAGTGTAGATCCTCATGTTAAGTATTCTTTACCACACACACAGGATGAAACCCAAAACAAAACAAAACACAAAAGGACACAAGGAAACTTCTGGAACATGTTGGCTATGTTTATTACCTTGATTCTAATGATAGTATCATGGGTGTTTGCAAATGCCCAAATTCATCAAATTGTACATATTAAATATATGCAGTTCTTTGTGTATCAATTATACAACGTGGTTAAAAAATCCTAAACAACAAATAGATTTTTCTGTATATAAATATCACATGTGAACATGAAAATATAGTTGTAAAATTCTCCTGTCCAACAGCTTTTATTCCACTAAAGCAGATTTAGGATACAGACTAAAAATAATGTACTCTATAATTTTTATTAGTAGCACAACAAAGATGCTTATTTCTCTGTATAATATACAATATTAATACAATAAAATATTATATATCTGCATACTTTGAGTGATCAGTGTGTTTCTGCTACTTTTAAATGTTTCTATTACAATGTTTTTATATTTTCAGAAGTACAAACATTTCTATTCAATTAGTTCACTCAATAAGCATTAGTTGAAAACTTGACGGGTGTGTGGGTTGAAGACAAAGAATAAGGCAGTCATCCTCAGCATAATATTGAATTTGACAGAGGAGTAACCTGAGAATTTGCTGGGCACCTTTCTCTCCTTTCAGGACACCACCATAACCAAACTGTTACAGGGAGATTAGAGTTTCTTTCAGGATTACAGCGGATTATGACTTCAACTTGCTTCATCTGTTAACATTATTCTGCACCATGTCCAGGAGAAGAGAAAGACTGCTCAATATATAAGGGCCTATCATGTTTTAGGACATTTAAGATGCACCTGACAGAGGCTGAACCAGGAGTCATTATGAAAGTAATTAACACGGCTTGGCTTGGGCACTGACCAAAGTAGACTTAGCCTCGCTGCTGGAGCAGTCTTTAGGGGTTCCTTACTGTGCCAGACATTAACTTCTTAGTTGCTGGATTGTAGGGAGAATCTGGAGAAGTGGTTGGGTGACTAGGGTGATGATGGGCACTTGCAGAGTTAGGAGCAGATGCTATTTGCCAACTGTTATAAAAGTTTTAAATATTTTAACAATAGCATGTTAATAACTGTTGCATGCTGGCATCCTCTAGATTATAGTAGATTAGAAATAGATTGGAAATAACAGTGCTGTTATGCTTAAGAGTCAGGTTTTAACCCTCCAAACTCAGTCATGTGAGCCTTGTAAGGGAGCTTTGTTTTTAATGGCTCCACTCTCTGATATGTAGAGATGCTAGTGTATATAAAACTGCTTTACTCAGCATTGCCACCCAAAGAGGTTAGAGTCCCACAGGTATATAATCAAGTATGAGAAATGGCACTGGTATGACATTAGTGGGTAAAAGTTGTTATCTATTATTAATGACTAGTATTTAATTTTAATTTTTTTAAATTCACATACTGAAAATTCACACTTTTGATGTTGAGTTTTATGAAATTTAACAAAAGCATAGAGTCAGGTAATCACCAATACAATCAAATGATTTTTCTCCTGTTTTCTTCCAAAAGTTTTATAATGTTATGTTTTATATTTAGGTTGATGATCCATTTGGTTAATTTTTATATAAGTCATGAGGTATATAGGTCAAAGGATTTTGGTTTTTGTTTTGTTGTTGTTGTTTTGGGTTGGTTTGCTTGTCAGTGTCCAATTTTTTCAGCGTGTTTTCTTGAAAAGGCTATCCTTTTTCCTTTGATCCATCTTTGAAACTTTGTCAAAAGTAAGGGACTGTAGTTGTGTGGATGAGTTATTGGATTTGGTATTATGCCCCATTGATCAGTATATCTGCCCTTTTGCACTCCTATGCTGTCTTGATTACTGTGACTTTATATCAGGTCCTAAAATTCAGTAGTGTGAGTAGTCCAACTTTGTTCTTTTTCAAAATTGTTTTGGCTCTTCTAGTTCTTTTGCCATTTCATATAAATTTGGGAGTCATTATTTTGGGGATTGTTTTGTAAATGGGATTGTGAGACTCAGCTTGTTGAAAATCTTGACTACATATTTTTGTATAATTTTGTACTAGTGGTATTAGGGACTAACTTCTCACAGTGTACTTAGAAATATTTTCTCACTTCAAATAAATGTCGTCAGCTTACCAACCTACCGGGTCCTTTATCTTGCTCCTTATGTTGTAGTTGTCGTATGTCTGTATCTACAGACATTAAAAAGTTCATTAAACAATGAAATACATTTTGTTTTCAATAGTTATACCTAATTTAAAGAATGTGAAGAGAAAAATAGCCTACTACATTTATCCACATATTTATCATTTTGGATTCCTTCACTGTCGAAGTGCCAACTTTTCATCTTTTACCAATTTTTCTTCCACCTGAACACTTCCTTTAGTATTTCTTTCAGAGCAAGTTTATTGGTAACAAATTCTCTGAGTTTTACTTCATTTTAGAATGTCTTTATTTCCCTTTATTCCTGAAGCATACTTTCACTGGGTATAGCATGCTGGGATGATAGTTATTTCCTGTCAGCACTTTAAGCATATGGTTTCACTCTCTTCTGCATGCTTGGTGACTGAGGAGAAATTTGTAGTCTCCAAATCTTCAATTCTCTCCATGTAATGTGTCAGTCTTTGGTCTGTTTTAAAGATTTCTCCTTATATTTGATTTTCGGTAGTTCAATTGTGATATATCTGGGTGTGGTTTGAGTTTAATCTATTTGAGGTTTGATGAGCTTCCTGTATCCATTGGGTTATGTCTTTCGCCAAATTTGGGGAGTTTTCAGACATCATTTCATGAAATATTTTCCATCCTAATCTCTTTCTCTTCTTCTGGGACTCAGATGGCTGCATGCACATTTGGTCTTTTGATATTATCTTACAAGTCTCTGAGTCTCTCTCCATTATTTTCCAAACTTTTTTTTCTTTCAGGTTAAGTGATTTGTATTGATCTATATTTTAAGGACACCGACTACTTTCTCTTAACTCCAGTATACTATAGGTCCTTCTCAGTGAATTTTTCAATTTCCAGTGTGTAACTTTTTCCAATGATAAATTGCCATTTTGTTATTTTCCATAACAATTTTTTTTCTGTAATTCTATTTCTTTCTTGAGAGTTGCTATTTTTATGTGTATATCAAGAAAGCTTTACCCTACTTCATGGGACTTGGGTATAACAGCTGCTTCAAAGTCTTTGTTGGATCACTCCACTATCTGGGCTATTTTGGGCCTGATGTCTGTCTATTGATTGCCATTTCCCTTGACAGTTACTCCCTTGAGGTATTTTCCCGGTTCTTTATATGTCAAGTAATGTTTAATTTAAAAAGTTTTAATGTTGGACATTGTGAATATTATGTAATGAAATGCAGGCACCTTTGTAATCTTTGTAAAATATGGTTTCTTTTTTTGGCAGGCCATGAATCCTTTCAGTTCAGACTACAAGTCTTGTGCACACTTGTGTCATTTTAGTTCACAAAACCCTTGACAGTGCTGTTCTCACCTGCTTCATGAGGTGTGCCCTCAGGCTTCTCTGGGACTGGAGCACTGGTCTATACCTGTGATGGTTAATTTTATGTGTCAATTTGGGCCAAGGTGTGTCCAGGTATTTGGTAAAACATTATTCTGGGTGATTCTGTGAGGCAGGTTTTGGATGAGATTAACATTTAAATTGG
The DNA here is from genome assembly GCF_004348235.1 of Phoca vitulina. Classification (NCBI taxonomy): domain Eukaryota; kingdom Metazoa; phylum Chordata; class Mammalia; order Carnivora; family Phocidae; genus Phoca; species Phoca vitulina. The sequence continues at coordinate 10,877,267 of NW_022589704.1, read as the reverse complement.
ATAGACTGAGTAAAGCAGATTGTCTTTCATGATGGGAGTGGGCCTCATCCAATCAGTTGAAGGCCCAAATAGAATAAAAGGCTGACCTTCCCCCACATAAGAGAATTCTTCCCATTTCAAATTGAGCCATCAGCTTTTTTTTCTTCCCCTTTAGATTTGAACTGAAACCTGGCTCTTCCTGTGTCTCAAACCTGCTGATCTTTGGACTGGAATTACATCATTGGCTCTCCTGGTTCTCAGGCCTTCAGATTCAGACTGGAACTCAGTCTGTCTGAGAGAGTTTCAGAAGGCTGAACAACCACCACTGTCACCACACAAGTGTACCTTTATGCCTGGGCTTTTCCTCAGGACAGGTCCAGGAGGGTAAAAAGAGAAAACAATTACATGAGGATTTCTCTCACACCCTTATTTCCATGGGGGTTTGTTTCTTGTTCTCTGACCAGAAATAAAGGGTTATTTCTTGGAGAATTTTCTGTCTATTCCAGGTATGCAGTTCCGGAATTCAGATCTCTCTAGAGTCTAGGTCAGGAGATAATGGAGAAAAACCAAACAGGAATCTCATCATCCTACCAGTGATACTTCAAGTTTGGATTCTCCACCACACCCCCCACACCCCATATTTCCAAGTCTGCCTATTTTTAACTACTTTTCAGAATTCTCAGATTATGCCTTATATGATCTTTCCAGAATTTTCGTTGTAATCAGCAACTGTGCCTATTCCATTTTAGGCAGATCCAGAAGTCAGTGTTGTTTTATCCTGCAAGGTTGCATTCTAGAATCTGTCTCCAAGTATAGATGCAAAGCCAAAGAAGAGTGTACATAATGGCTATTTTGACATGGTTGCTGGCATGAGGAATATCTTAGTGCACCCCAAGCCTACTGTGTCTTATTTTGAAGGAATGATCACCACAACGTCCTTACCAATTATTAGGGGTTATTTTTGACTCTACTGCTGCCTCTCGTTTGAGCTTCTTGCTTCCCTTTGTTTTCCCCAGGTCCTTAATTTCATACCACAGCTAACTTCACCTTTAAGAGCTCCATGCTACTCCCAAGCCTCATCTCGGTCCTATCTCAGGAACTCACCCTGTTTATGACTGTGACTTTTTTTTTTTCCTGAAATCACCTCATTTTTGAATCTCAGCTCTTCCTAAGCCTCATCTTAATTTTTTGTCCCATATAATCCCCTCACTTACCCTTAACATAAATGTTCATTCTAGGAAGAAAATTTGTTGTACATTTTATGTGTTTACTCAAAGCAAAATTCCTACATTTTTATGTATCCGGACAAAAAAAAATATTTAATTTGAAACTTCCATTAACCTAAGAAGAAGTCTGTTTACTTTTATTCATCAATTGTCTGTTATGCTATTACCATTACTGAATCTGTAGCTGAAATTATCAGACTGATGGTAGCATTTTGTGGTTAACTTGTTTTCTTTATTTCTTCCTCTTCTTCTTCTTTTGAGCTATAACAACAGGATACTATAATTATGCTTACCCCCAAAATTTACATGAGTCTCTTTCTTTTCTTGCAGGTGAATAAGTTCACTGAGTTGTTGCTTAAAATAAAACATTTATTTGGAACTCTGCCAATGCACCAAATTGGATTTTCTTTAGCAGCGTTTTATGATATATTGGTTTTGCTTATTTGCAAAAAAAAAAAAAAAAAAAGTGGTTTTTCCAATCATTTACTTTCTTAGTCCGCCCAGGCTGCTGTAAAAAAATAACATAAATGGTTGGCTTACACAACAATCATTTATCTCTCACAGTTCTGGAAGCTGTTGCCAGCATGGTCTGGTTGTGGTGAGAGCCTGCTTCTTGACTTGTGAATGGCTGCCTTCTTGCTGTGTCCTCACATGGCCAAGAAAGGGAGCTCTAGTCTCTTCCCCTTCTTGTAAGGACACTAACTGCATCATGGGGACTCCACCCTCATGATTTCATCTAAACAGAATTATTTCTGAAAGGCCCCACCTCCATACAGTCCCACTGGGGGGTTAGAGTTTCAACATACAGATTTTGGGAAGGACACAAACTTAGTCTTTTATAGTCCTGAAGTTCTTGGGAGCAACACTCAATGCCTAGGAAATGAAATGGGAGGTGAGGCATAAATGTTCTCAACAAAACACTCAAGATAACATAATCTGTAAATTGAAATCCTTGACTAATTATTTAGATTAGCTTACTTGTTTAGAATGCTGATTGAACATCAAAAGAAAGTTTACTCCTGCTAAATTGTAAAAAAATACATATTTAATTTTTCTTCCTTCTTAGCAAACATTAAAGCAAGGTAGGTTAAGACGTTAATTAGAAGAATATAAATACTTGATTAGAGAGATGAATTTTCTGAAACAACTCCTTTTTTTCCTTAGGTAAAAACTCAAACTCTATAGAGAAAATGTTACTTAATAGGAACATCTGATGTATATTACCCATTCTATCTTTAACTTCTAGAAAAAAAATGTAGTTTGTCAGATTTAAAAAATTTGTTTTTAGTAATAAGTTATATTTAGAAGGTAGTTTGGCATTTTATCATATTAAACATGATGATATGCAAAACTGAAAAAAAACATAAATCATTGGTGTTTGGGAATGTAATGTTTAAAGAAATACTTTAAAAAAAATTCATGGTAATTCCACTTGGTAAATGTAGGAGAATCACAGTCTAATTAAATGTGACATTCACCAAGCAAATGATGATTGAAATAGTTTATAGGGACACATGACTTTTCTGTATATTTTGTGTTTTAATTAACTAAATCATATTAAATTCATTTTGTCTTATTTATTTCTCATATTTTCTTCTAAAGAATTTAAATTTAAGGTATAAAACATTACAGACACATTTACAGCCTCTTTTGATTCCTTCCCAACACCTAATGCCTTCTCCCTGACCAGATGCCCTTGATTTAATTGACTTGATATTTATCATTGTAAAATTTAAAGAAATTATTTCATAATACAATATTGATTTCTTTTTTAAAATTTTTACAAATGACATAATTGAAAATGTATCATAGTAAATCTAGCTTTTGCATTGTGTTTTATTTTCAAGATGTCCTTATATATGTTGGTATATGTCTAGTTTATTAATTTTTTTTTAAAAGATTTTTATTTATTTGACAGAGAGAGACACAGCGAGAGAAGGAACACCAGCAGGGGGAGTGGGAGAGGGAGAAGCAGGCTCCCCGCTGAGCAGGGAGCCCAATGCGGGGCTAGATCCCAGGACACTGAGATCATGACCTGACCTGAAGGCAGATGCTTAACGACTGAGCCATCCAGGCATCCCTATTCATTTTTTTTTAAAGATTTTATTTATTTCTTTCGAGAAAGAGAGTAAAAGCGGGGAGGGGCAGACGGGGAGGGAGAAAGAATCTGAAGCAGATTCTGCAGTAAGCACAGAGCCTGACGCCGGGCTAGATCCCACGGACTGCCGTGAGATGGGGACCTGAGCTAAAACCAAGAGTTGGATGCTTAGCTGACTGTGTCACCCAGGCGCCCTAGTTTATTCGTTTTAACTCTACATAATATTCTATGTTGTAAACATGTCATATTTTAATTACTCATTCACCTGCTCAAGCATTATTAGGTTATTTCCAATTTTTTTCTATTGCAACAATGTTGTAGTAAATATACTGTTGCACATGTAGGAATATTTTGGGTTATATTTTTAGAAATGACTTCTGTTCTTATTTTGGCAGAATGGATTGTTCTCCCCCATATCTGTGGTTCCTCAGTTTCCAGCCTTCTTTGCTAGTTGGGCTGGTCATATAACTGAGTCCTGGCCAAAGGAATATGTGTAGAAGTAATATAAGCTGCTTTCATGAGGTCGCCTTAAAAATGTGTCTTTCTTGCAATCGTTTTTCTCACTGGACAGCTAAATGCAGAGAGTTAAGTACAGAACTTTAAAAAGGCCTAAAATAGGAGGCAATAGAGTGATGATCCCTGAATTATATGTAGTTTCCACTGTTACACATGCACAAATTGACCTTATACCACATATTATAAACATGAAAAAGTTTATAATAATAAGAGACAACTCATGAAAGCAAACCATATTTTTTTCATCAAGAGTCACAAATCAAGTCCTTAAATCAACTCATTTCTAGCACGATGATCAGAAATAGACAGTGAATCTTTAATATAATATTCATATAAAAAGGGCAGCACTTTTTAATGAAATGCATTATAGATGATTTACATCTGTAGTGATTTTAAAATATGCCTACTAATTCTTTAACACTCTTCCCTCAAAAGTCAAAACTAATTATACCCTCCCTCCTTGAATGTGTGCCAGACTTAGTGACTTTGCTTCTATTGAATGGAATATGGCAGAGAGGATGCTCTATGACATCCAAGGCTAGATCATAAAAAACGTGGCTACCATGTAGCTCTCTCTTGACTTGCTTGCTTTAGAAGAAGCCATTCATCATGCTATAAAGATATTACTCAAGTAACCAATAAAGGGAGTCTAGTGGGGAGGAACTGAGGTCTCCTGCAAGTACCCAGCATGCACTTGACAGCCATGTGAGTAACCTACTTTGGAAATGGATTCTCCAATGTCAGCCAAACCATCAGATGATTACACAGTCGGCCAACATCTGCAAATTCATAAGATTCTGAATCAAAAGTGGCCAGGTAATCCACTCCTGAATTCCTGACCCACAGAAACTGTGAGGACAATACGTGTTTATTGTTTTTTAAAGCCACTAATTTTGGGGATGATTTATTATATGAAAATATATAACTGACATGATTATCTCAAATATTCCTCAAACTAAAAATACCAAGCCCATTTCAAAAAGGGTTTGTGACTAGAAAAGCTCCAGTGGTTTGGGAAGGGACAGCTACATGTATGTAGAGGTAGACTGCCATTCACTGGGGATAGTGGTTAAGAGAACAAGCTCAAGAAACCTGGAAATGAATTCTTATAGTGTCACTTAACTATGCAACGTCGGACAAAATAAAATATATATAAGTTGTCTAAAGGGGTGCGGTAGGAATTGGAAGCTGAAACATGCCGAGCACATTCAGTGAGGCAAGACTTGACCAACTTGTCCAGTGAAGATAAAATGATTGTTAGTTTATTACTCATTTATACAGTGACAGGGTGAACAGCCACAGGGGCCATGTCCTGGGTCCTAGTCCCATATACCCAAAAGAATGACACCAAACAAAAGGAGTCAGATGGTAATGCAACAAGAGTTGTGGGACACTTTGTTGCTGAGGACCCAATTTTACACTATGTGCAATTGTACAATTGCCCAGGGTCGCTATGCAGTTTTATAGCCTGCAGTGATACCTTGAGGGGTGGGGCAGAAAATCTCATGCTCATCAGAACCTGGAGGTAATAAAAACTGTCTCTTCCCAGCATCCCAGGAAGTTAGGGAGAGAAGTAGGAAGTAGCTCCAAGCAGCAACTCACAAACTTTCCATCCCGTCATGTTCTCAGGGAAGCAAAGGTGATCTACCAAGACTCAGATTAGCTGTAAGTCAAGCCTTGCCTATGTGCCCAATGTGGGTAGCTACAAGGTCACCAGGGCACATGGGAGCAGCCATTCCCATACAAGACCTTTTGTTTCCAGAGCCCACAATGTTACTCATGTGACTCCGTAAGATTTTACTTTAGTAAATAAAATATCTAAAAGGGCAATAAAGATACCTCTTATCTCATAATGTTGTATTAAAGATAAAATGAGATAATATATGGTAAATATAATAATGTCTGATATGCAGTTAACATCTAGTAGACATGAGGTATTTATTATTTTCTTGAAAAGTCAGCTGAATTACCCAAGAATATTTTTGGAAATGAAAAAGTACATTGAAATGTCAGGAGCAAGATACCAAAATGCTTTCAAGATATCAAAATAGATGAAGTCAAATTTTAAATGGCAAATTTCCAGACCCTTTACGGTTCTTTTAAAAGGTTTTTTAAGTATGACATTTATGGTAACTGGCAAATAAAACAGTTGATATACTCAATTCTTGACCATGCTAGATAGCCTTGGGTCTAATGTAATGCCTTATATTTATTTTGCAGCTTTTCTTTCAAAATATTTGTAATTTTCACTTCCAAATTTATGAGTTACTTTTTATCACCATCAAGAAGTATATTAAATGTTTACCATTTAAAACTTTGAATTCAGAGGCACCTGGGTGGCTCAGTCATTAAACATCTGCTTTCGGCTCAGGTCATGATCCTAGGGTCCTGGGATCCAGCCTGGCATTAGGCTCCCTTCTCTGCGGGAAGCCTGCTTCTCCCTCTCCCACTCCCCTGCTTGTGTTCCCTCTCTCGCTGTGTCTCTCTCTGTCAAGTAAATAAATAAAATCTTTAAAAAAAAACAAAAAAACTTTGAATTCAAACCATAATTGTGAACATTCTGCAAGACATCGTACTAGGCAGTCATAGGTACTGTATTTATTCATAGACTGTAATTCATGTGCATTATATTATGAATGGCTTAATGAGTTTTTCAAGGAGAAACTTTAAATCCATTCACTATAATAAGCAATTGAATTTGTTTTAAACTTGAAAAGAGAAGGTTTCTCAACCAGAGCTGTTAGCTTGGGTCTTAAAACCATAATTTTGAAAGCCTAAGCCTAAGAGGTATTACTACTTTTGTTAAGAAAAGAATGGGGCACCATGAGAGACTCTTAACTCTAGGAAAGAAACTGAGGTTGCTGGAGAGGAGATGGGTGGGGGGTGGGTTAACTGGGTGATGGGCATTAAGGAGGGCACGTGATGTGATGAGCACTGGGTGTTAGACGCAACTGATACATTATTAAACATTCCATCTGAACCTAATGATGTACTAGATGTCAGCTAATTGAATTTAAATTAAAACACATACACACACACACACACACACAAAAGAACAAAAGAAAAGAGCGGGGAAATTATACCAATGTTATTGCAAAAGGGTTTAGATGTTATATATTTCTCTTAGCTGTCCTGTTCCCATGAAAATGGTGACTGAGGAAAAAAAAGTCAGTGTGAATTTTTGTTCCCTCACTGTGCCAGTCTTCATACCACATACATCTGTGTGTATAAGTGTTTATATGTGTACTTATATATATATATACACACACACACATGAATATTATATAAGAATGCATATATGGAAACTATTATCTATTATTTATTTATTATTAATAATTTCAATTTATTGCTGTGAACAAACACACTGAAAGTCAAATCCTATATACAGGCATGAGTTGAAAAAGCAGACTAAAAGCCCCAGGGAAGACTAAGGTCCCTTTTACTTAACTGTATGTTACCTGTTTTTCCTTCAATAAACTGATAAAAATAGATATGAACTGCATAATTCAATTGGGTGGTTTGTGTTCTTATGAGCAAGTTGTTAGAGTTATTTATATATCCTAGATATACACTCTTTTCAGATATATGATCTGCAAATATTTTGTTCCAATTGTGATTCACCTTTTTGTTTTTTGAACAGTAGCTATTGCAGAGAGTAACATTAATTTTAATAAAGTCCGATTCATCCATGTTATCTTTAATGGATCATGCTTTTGGTATCATGTGTAAAAACACTTTGCCAAATGCAAATTCACAGATTTTATGTTATGTTTTCCTCTGGAACTTTTATAGTTTTACATTTTACATTTAAATCAAGATCCATTCTTAGTTAATTTTTAATAAAAGTTTAAGATATATGTTAAGGTTCATTAATTTTCAAATGGATGTCCAATTTAGTCCCAAGACTAAATCTCTGTAGAATTGCCTTTGCACCTTTGTAAATATCAATTGATAATATTTGTTTGGGTCTATTTCTTGTTCTGTATTATTTTACAGTAAACTATGTCATATTTATACGGGTCAATTCCTTATTATCTATTATTTTGTAGTAAACAATGTGTTGCTCATTTTTTTCACCAATAATACACTGTCTTGATTATTGTAGCTTTACAGAAAGTTTCAGAATCAGATAATGCAAATCTTCCAAATTTAATTTTCTTTTCCAGAACTGTCTTTGCTCTTTTAGATTCAGCCTGTGGCTGCATACAGGAATCTTGCTGATTTATTTAGCTCTTCTTTGGTAGTTTTCATCAATGATTTATAGTTTTCAGCATATTGACCGAGCACATCTTGTGTTAGGTATTTATATACATACATATATATATATATACACACACACACACATATATATACATAGATATATGTATTTGAGGGAGTGTGTTCCTGAACATAGTAATTTTTTATTTCAAATTCAAACTGTTCATAGCTACTATCTAGAAATATGGTTGACTTTGTGCCTTCTTATATTCTATAATCATATTAAATTCATTCATTGACTTTAGGAGCCTAGATTCTTTGGGACTTTCAGTGTAGACAATCACATGATCTGCAGTTAGAAAGTTTTATTTCTTCCTTTGGGACCTATTATACTTAATACAGTATTTATGTTATGTCTTTTTGCACAGGTTAGAGTTTCCACTGTGATATTAAAAATGAATGGTGAAGAGGCACATGGGTGGCTCAGTCGGTTGAGCATCTGATTCTCAGTTTTGGATCAGGTCATGATCTCGGTGTCCTGGGATTGAACCCTGCATTGGGCTCCTTGCTTAGCGGGTAATCTGCTTGAGATTCTTTTCCTCTCCCTCTGCCCCTCCCCCAACTTGCATCACTTGCACATGCCCACACGCATGCTCTCCCTCTCTCTCTCTAAAATAAATAAACAGGGTTGCCTGGGTGGCTCAGTTGGTTAAGCGTCTGCCTTCAACTCAGGTCATGATCCCAGGGTCCTGGGATCTAGCCCCCATCAGGCTCCCTGCTCCGTGGGAAGCCTGCTTCTCCCTTTCCCACTCCCCATGCTTGTGTTCCCTCTCTCGCTGTGTCTCTCCCTGTCGAATAAATTAAAAAATCTTTAAAAAAATTGAATGATGAGAAAGACATCCTACTTCTCTCTTGGTCTTAAGAAGAAAGCATTCCAATTACACGTGTGCTTGACTGTATTTGTATGTTTGAAGCTTGATCTTTGTTCATAATATCTCTAATTATTGCTATCATTATTCAAGAATTCATAAGTTTATTACTTGGAGGTTTATTAAGTTGACTTTTTTTTTTTCCCAGCTCTGAAGCTCAATCTAAACTGCTATCTTTTCCAGGTTTTCACATTCTGGTATTTAATGTCCCTGTGTTGTGAGATAATCAAGAAAATAAAGTAATACTATTAAAAATAAAAGTAGAGTCAAGTTTGTAGAAAGCAAATGCTTGCAGGGATCTTGCTGTTCTTGGGGAAAAAACTGATGATTTATTTTAATTTCAAGTGACTCTGGTATTTCAGTGTATGATTAGGAGGAAATAATGGATCTAGATACATAATTGTTAAGCAGTTAATGATATATGCAGAGAAAGTTTATTACATTGAGAAAATTATAGTAATGTAAACAGAAATTTCCAAGAATAGAAGTTTTTATGATTATGATATTTTACATGAGAGATAACGTGGTTAGATAAATTATTTTGTGCTTTGCTACATGCTAATTGAATTTTTTTGAGTGTGACAGTATAATTCCCTTTTCATCAAGAGTACTCAAGTAATATCCAACTAATAATTCAGGCAGTCCAGACGCTGAAGTAAAGTTTTCCACCTATGAAGATCATGTTCACTAAAATATGGATTTAATTTTCTACTGTAGTTTATCTAAAATACTGGAAAGCTAAACATGACTACTAAGAGCTGATGAAGAATTTTTAAAAGGGCATAGAAAAATATTAATCATGACAAATCCCTTTTTAAAAAATAATAGGGCGCCTGGGTGGCTCAGTTGGTTAAGCAACTGCCTTCGGCTCAGGTCATGATCCTGGAGTCCCGGGATTGAGTCCCGCATCGGGCTCCCTGCTCGGCAGGGAGTCTGCTCCCTCTGACCCTCCTCCTTCTCATGCTCTCTGTCTCTCATTCTCTCTCTCTCAAATAAATAAATAAAATCTTTAAAAAATAAAAATAAAAAATAATAAAAAATAATAAAAATTAAATTTTCTTCATTTTAATATTTCCTATCTATATTTTTATAAAATCTAATTTAATACACAAAAATTTATGATAACTTTGGATTTTCAAATATTAGAATCACAGAGTTCTTATTATTAAATAGTAGTTTGGAACATTCTGATTCAAAATCAAGTGTTTGAACATACTAGATAGGATTTATGACTTTAGGTAAAAGTTATTTCAGATTCAACTTTCTTAAGATTTTTGTCCTTCTCAAAAATTTATATAAATTGAAAGCATTATTTTACTTCTGTTCTTCAAAGAAATACATGTTGTTTATTTTTTTCTAAAAGTAAACATGAGAAAAAAGTTTTAGTCTTTGATCAAACAAGGCAATACCTGCATTCACAATGTCAGTCTATGAGGGAAAACTGCAAAGCACGCCAAAAACAAGAACTGCCTTTTCCTTCTTAAAACTTTGGTTTTTAACCCACTAAATTAACAAGCTACAGCTGGGACAAAAATCTGAATGAAATACAGGTGACATCTGGTCTTGGGTGTGCAATTCTCTAGATTTACTGATCCATTGATCAATTTGACTGTGTAATCTTTTTTTTTTTTTTAAGAAGAGACGGTTTTCTCTCAGTCTGTGTGTCAGTTTTTATACAATACCCTAATTTCATAGATACTTTAAGATGTCAAAATGTTTTGACATACAAAACTTTAAATTACCTACCTCCCATTTACACAAAACTCAACTACTTTAATGTATCTATAAACTATAGCATTTCTTCATGAAACAAGCTTATCTCTCTCTTTCCCTTTCTCCCTCTGTCTCTCTCTCTCTCTCTCTCCTTTCCCTTTGTCTCTCCCCTTTAACCCACTATAAGTGATTTCTCTCCTACATACCTTGACTGTGTGATTATAGGTTATAGCTCTTTTTATGGTGTTTTTTTCTGTAATTGAAGGAACTTTCTATTTATACTTTATACATTTAACTCAAAATTCTGCATTTTAGAATGCTGCATAACAAATGCTTTATCTACATTCAAATCATAAATTGCTTTATAAAACTGATTTCTCAAGAATTGTTTAATGTCTTATAGCATATTGCTTAAAGCTGTACAGTTAACTCTTTTGCTATTCAATAGGAATTATTTGCTATCAGATTAAACAGTTATTACAGAATTCCATATAAATATTTCCATTGCTCTAAGCCTACTATTTCTTTTCTTTCTTCTTTCTTTCTTTCTTTCTTTCTTTCTTTCTTTCTTTCTTTCTTTCTTTCTTTCTTTCTTTCTTTTTTTCTTTCTCTCTTCTTTTTTTTGGTAACATGGTGGTAAATGTAACAAAATATCATCACACATTTCTTGGTATTGAAGCATGATAAATTGTTATTACCTGAAACAAAGGATAATAATGCAATATAGATGCAATCTTCTCCCCAATGCTTCTTATGTTAACACAGTTCAATATGATGGAAAATATTATAACTAAATCAAGATTTGGTTAAATTTCATGTCCATTATTTCTTTTATAAAATGTTGTCATCTTAAAATAGTGAACATTTGCTCATTTTCTTTCTTTGCTTAAAATAGTATTTGGTCACTGGTGTTTTCAATCCTAAAACAGAAAAATTACTGAACAGAAAAAAATAAGATTTAAGAATATCTTAAATGTTCGTCATTGTAGGAGTTATTGATTGTGTCCCCCAATAAAAAAGGCCCCAAATAAAATAATTGTAGCAAATACTGTAGACAGTTGAAGACTAACAAAGAATAATACATCAGGGCTTAATGCACAAATATTATTAAAACTCTGTCTTTTTACCTTTGAAATCACCTACAGTGTTAGAGTTTGTCAAGGTTATGCCCAGCTATTGCCATTTCTAACAGATTGTTCAAATGTTGAATAATTGAAGCTTTATTTCCCATAGCCACTGGAAATTTGCTCCACTAGAAATAACAAATGGGCTTTTTTCAGCTAATAAAAACCCAGGGCAATAGGGCAGGAAGATCAAGTTTCAAGAGGCTGCTATTGCTACAAACAAGGCATTTTTGCCATATGAAACCCCAGACTGGATGTTATGAGCCACCTTCCCAAGTTCTTCCTGCACACTCACCTTTTTCCTTGACCTTTACATGTCATTCAGCCATATTCCCAAATTCTTGCTTATCATTAAATTCTTAATATAAAAGTGTTCTTTTTGCCACTTCTGACAAGGTGTGGTAGTTAAAAGACTGGTCTAGAGCCAAGATGCCTGGATTCAAACTTGGTTCAGACACTTATTTGAGCAGATTGTCAACTTCTGTCCTTTAGTTTCCTCATTCCTCTGTTAGTGATGGTACTGTCCTCATGAATTATGTAGGGATCATTACAAGAGTTACTACACACGAAGCTCCTACAGGAGTACCTGGCATATCAGAAGCCCTATAGAAGCATTCATTTTTATTACATACACTTATTCTTACAAATCTCATATCTATATTTCAAATCCCTTTTTATTAATTCTTTCCAGTACTCATTATAAAAAAAAATCCTATTTCTTCTATCTTCTTTTTTTAAATAAGTTATTATTATTATTTTAAGATTTTATTTATTTATTTGACAGAGAGAGACAGTGAGAGAGGGAACACAAGCAGGGGGAGTGGGAGTGGGAGAAGCAGGCTTCCCGCCAAGCAGGGAGCCCTAGGTGGGGCTCGATCCCAGGACCCTGGGATCATGACCTGAGCCAAAGGCAGATGCTTAATGACAGAGCTACCCAGGCAACGCTTTTTCTACCTTCTTCAAATTCTCCCCTCCCCATGCTTTGCTATAACCAAAGCCTATCTTTTCCTAACCAGCACAATTTCTAACCCATGTCCTGGATAGGTTTAGTAAAATTAATCTATATTAAAGAAGTCCAAGACCTAATGTGCATTTATAAAAATCTGAGCATGAATGCGTCAAGGCTGGGTGCAGACTATCCAATATGCCATTATCTCTACTGCTAGGTTTGACTCTGATGTTTGTGGAAGAAGACAGAGCTCTGCATGATGGAACATCTATCTGTGTGGCTCTTATTTTTCTACCACCACTCGGTTCTCTGGGGTGAGAGTCATTAGTTGAGTTGTTTCCAGCAAGTTACAGACAGCATCCCTCTGAAAACACCCTTTATCATTTGGGCTCTATTTCCCATGTGGACCTTCAGGAATCAGACAGATGGGTCTTCACCAATGGTGTATTTTTCCAGTCCATCCTTTCCTAATTCAACACAAGGATATGGGAGAGAAGTTAAAAAACAGCATATCTTACTTTCTTACTTAAAACAAGTGTAGACTGGGGCGCCTGAGTGGCTCAGTTGGTTAAGCGGCTGCCTTCGGCTCAGGTCATGATCCCAGGGTCCTGGGATCGAGTCCCATGTCGGGCTCCCCGCTCAGCGAGGAACCTGCTTCTCCCTGTCTCCTGGCTTGTGCTCTCACTCTCTCTCTGTCAAATAAATAAATAAAATATTAAAAAAACAAAACAAAACAAGTGTAGACATTCTATGATACATAATAAGTAGATTGATCCATAGATCAAATGGCCTATTTACCAATTTGGGGGAGATATAGTTTGTAACTCTTGTATTCAAATTAATATCTCAAGCCACTATCTGTCCAGGTGAATGAGTAATCCAGTATTTTTTGTTTTGGGGCCCCTAAGAGTTAATCAAGAATTCTGGATGCTTCTTAAATCCTTAGAGGCCTTTGCTTCTCTTGTATTGGTATAGATATTTTGGAACTCAGAGGTACTTTTTCAGTGAGGTTGCAAACTTACAACTGCCTCTGAAACATTTACTTTAGAGCCAGCTGATGGTGTTACAGCCACCGGAGGAGAAGACCTCAGGGACCCTCTGCTCATTGTTATGGCCATTGCAGAAGTGTCATCTCTTATGAAAGTAGTTATGCAACTTATGTGGCTGGGACTGTTTCCTGTCCTGCTACTACCAGTGTTAGTATAGATCTCAACCTACTCTCTCAGTTTCACATTCAATCAAAGTTGCTTCATGCTTCCATTTTTCTGGATATGTCTCCTCAGGCAAGGGAAACAAAATAAAAAATAAAAATAAACAAAGAAAAAAAAATAAGGACTACATCAAACTAAAACTAAAAAACTTTGCACAGAAAAGGAAACCATCAATAAAATGAAAAGGCTACCTACTGAATGATAGAAGATATTTGCAAATGATATATTCGATAAGGGGTTTATATCCAAAATATATAAAGAACTCATACAACTCAAAACCAAAAAAAAAAAACCCAAAAAACCAAAAGCAAAAACTAACAATCTGATTTAAAAATGGGCAAAAGACTTGAATAGACATTTCTCCAAAGAAGATTTACAGATGACCGACCAATAGACACATGAAAAGATGCTCAACATCACTAATCATCAGGGAATGAAAATCAAAACCACAGTGAGATATCACTTCCCACCAGTCAGAATGGCAAGTATGAAAAAAACAAGAAATAAGAAGTGCTGGTGAGGAGGTGGAGAAAATGGAAGCCTCGGCACTATTGGTAAGAATGTAAATTGGTGCAGCCACTATGGAAAACAGTATGGCGGTTCCTCAAAAGATTAGAAGTAGAAATATCATACTATCCTGTAATTCCACTGTTGGGTATTTCCCCAAAGAAGATGAAAACACTAATTTAAAAAGATATATGCACCTCAATGTTTACTGCGACATTATTTACAATAGCCAAGATATGGCAGCAACCTAAGCATACGCTGATAGATGAATGGATAAAGGAACTGTGGTATATATACCATGGGATATGGCTCAGCCATAGAAAAGAATGAAATCTTGTCATATGAAACAACATAGATGGACCTGGAGAAATAAGTCAGACAAAGAAAGAAACACTATATGATTTTATTTACATGTGGAATCTAAAAAACAAAACAAATAAGTAGAAACAGGTTCATGAATACAGAGAACAAGCTGATGGTTGCCAGAGGGGAGAGAGGTGAGGGAATGGGTAAAATAGGTGAAGGGGATTAAGAGGTACAGACCTTCTGTTATAAAATAAGTCAGAAGGATGAAAAGTATAGCATAGGGAATATAGTCACTAACATTGTAGTAATGTTGTATGGTAACAGATGGTAACTACACCATGATAACATGGTGAGCATTGCATAACGTTCAGAATTGTTGAATTCCTATATATAACATTGTATTTGGACCATACTTCAATTAAAAAAAAGAAGACTGCTACATACTTGAAATCATGTCTTCAGTTTTAGCTTACACTCATGTGTTCTTGATGTTGTAGCCAAAGCCCATTCTGAGCATTGTGTATCTGGGTGTAAATCAGCTGTACAATGTACCAGAAGCAGCCCTCTAGTAGCACTGAGGAAACATTTTTACAAAGTGAGGCTATATTTGGGTTGTTTCTTAAATTATGCCAACCAGGTTGCCTCTTCCATCAGCCCTTTCATATGTGAGGACACTTTTAGGGTCTTTCCTATGTTTTTATTAGAAACAATGCTGGAATGAACAGCCTTCTACCACATATTTGTATATTTGCCCAATTATATTTTAGAATGAAATTTTAGAACCTCCATGATGGAAGCAAACATTGAATGTATTTGAAGACTTTGGTACATAATTTCCAAAAGGCATAGATTTGTTATACATTTCATCCTTTTGCCAATGTTACATAAGAGACATATTCATACCAACTTGTCAGTTGCATCTTGGAAGCATCTTGTACTTTTCGAACAAAGCATTTTGTACATGCTTTAATTTCCATATCGATCCTATGAGACTGGCAAAAATATTCCAATATTGCCAACAGTAAAAATGAAGTTTAGGAAACTTAGCTATCATGATTAAGGTCAAACAGGTAATGATTGGTTGAAATACTATTTAAATTTGAATATGGATTATATTTATTGATTGATTCATTCCCTCATTCCACATGCATTTGCAGGCAGCTGTGCATGTGCCGATTAGCTGGAAGATAAGCTCTCTGATATCACAAAACTTACATTTTAGGAGGAAAGCAGATTTAAAAAAAATAAATATTTACCTATTTATTAATATTGAGATTGTGATAGGTACATATTGGAGAACTCTGGGGCAATGAGGGACTATAATGGGGAGGTTGTGATCCAGAAATGACAGTCAACATGGCACAAGGAATACGGAAAGCAGAAGGAACTACCTGGTGGACACTGTGGCTAGAGTTTAAAGAGTCAGAGGCCATAGGCATGAGATGGAGCTGGAGAAGTCAAGGCCAGAGTGAGCAGAGCCCACTGGTTCAGCACTTCCCCAATTTTCAGTGGTGAAGGGCCATTTTTAAAAAAATTTTTCACGGTCTAATATTTGCATAAAATACAATAACAATAAATTACTAAAATAATGAAATTTCAAAATAAAAAATGCATGCAAATAAAAGCCCCAAATTTATGTTTAGTTTCATCAGATGTGAAATTATTCTGAAATGCTGTGAAAATATCTAGGTAGTCACTGGAGAGTTCTGTGCTGATCTCCTAGAGTTGGGGGAGCAGTTATAGGCACTGGGCTGCAGACAAATCAGGCAGTGCTGTTTTAGGCCATGACTGTACTAAAGAGCACCAGGAAACATGTGGGTAACATTATCAGGTGTGTGTTTTGAGATGATCACTATGGCTGAAGTGTGAACAGACTGGAGTAGGGGAAAGAATGGATTTGGCTGGGTGAATTAGGAGGTCAATTCATAGTACAGAGAACAATGATGATAATTCAGGCTGACGTTGTAGGCAGAATTTCAAAAATGTTCCCCCAAAGATATCCCACCCTAATTTCCAGTATCTGTTAATTTGATGAGAGATTGCACCTTTGACCATATTATATGGTATATGCACAGATGATTTTAAGATAGGGAGATTGTCCAGGTGTGACTAATCTAATCCCATGGGCTCTTAAAAGTAGAGACGTTTCTCCAGTTGGTTACAGGGCAGGAAGTCAGAGAGATGGGAAGTAGAAAAGTCACAGCACCATTGCTAACTTTGTGTTGGAGGGGATCATATGGGCAGGAACGTGGGTGGCCTCTGAAAACTGACAACAGTCTCTTGCTGATAGCCAGCAAATAATTGGGGATTTCAGTGCTATAATTGCAAGAAGCTAAATTCTACCAATTCTGCTGACAGGAATGATTTTGTGAGGGGCTCCTGAGCCCCAGATGACAATGCAGCCCACTGACATCTTGATTTCAGCCTCAACAAAGAACATAGCCACACTCTGGATTTCTGACCTATAGAACTATGACCTAATAAATGAGCTAAGTTTGTGCCAATTTATTATATAGCAATAGCAAACTGGTAGAGCCAGAATGGTGGCAGTGGAGATGTAAAGAAGTAGATGGATGGATTTTAGCAATATTTACTAAGTAAAATGGATAAGAGATAGTGTTCGATTTAAGAGGAAGGAGGATTTAGGATTTAGGGAGAGGAAGAGTTGTCAAAGATGATTCCTAAGTATCTGGCTTGTATAACTAGCTGGACTGCGGTTCCATTTACTGAGCTAAAACATGCTATGCTGGAAGAGGATGACGATTTGGGGGGAAAGGTCAGGATTTCATTCTTAGACTGTATTTGTTTTTAAGTGACTGTGATTCATCTGAGAAGTGCTGTCAGGCATGTAGTTGTATTTATAGACTTGAAACTCAATGAGAAATATGGAATTGCAATATAAATGTGTGAGTTATCCGTTTAGAGGTGGTGCACAGAGCCCTGAATGAGGATAATGCAGAGTAGGTAGAAAGTGCATCTAGGACAGAGGATGAGGATTCAAAGGCTCAGGAGAGGAGGGTCTACATGCAAAGCTGGAACAGCCTGAGAGGTAGGAGGAAAGCTAGGGGAGAGTTGCAACAAGGGACCTGTATTAGTTTCCCACTGCTGCCTTAGCAAATTACCATAACCCAGGTGATTCAAAACAATATAAATTTATTACCTTATAGTTCTGTCAATCAGAGGTCTGGCACAGATTTTCCTGAGCTAGAATCAAGGCATCTGTAGGGCTGCATTCCTTCCTGAAGGTTCTAGATGGGTCCATTCTCTTGCCTTTTCCAGCTCCTGGAGGTTGCCTGCATTCCTTGGTTCTTGGCCCCTTCCTCCATCTTCAACACCAGCAACATCAAGTCAGATCCTTTTTAATACCGCCATCTCTTGGGTCTCTCCCTCTCTAACATTTTAATTTTTTTAATTTAAAAAAAAAAAAGATTTATTTGTTTATTTAAGAGACAGAGAAAGAGAGGCAGGGGCAGAGAGAGAGAATCTCAAGCAGACTCCCTCCAGAGAATGGAGCCCAACCTGGGGCTCCATCTCAAGACCCTGAGATCATGACCTGAGACAAAGTCCAGAGTCGGAGGCTTAACTGACTGAGCCACCCAGGTGCCCCTCCCTCTAACATATATTTTTAAAAGATTTTGTTTATTTATTTGACAGAGAGAGCAAGAGAGCAGAAGCAGGGGGAATAGTAGAGGGAGAGGGAGAAGCAAACTCCCCAGTAAGCAGGGAGCCTGATGCCAGGCTTGATCCCAGGACCCTGGGATCATGACCTGAGCTGAAGGCAGATGCTTAACCATCTGAGCCACCCAGGTGCCCCATTCCTCTAACATTTTTAAAGACCCTTGTAATTACATTTTCCATTCTGGATAACCCAGGATAATCTCCCCATTTTAAGGTCACCTGATTAGCAAACTTAATTCCACCTGGTATCTTAATTCATCTTTGCCATGTAACATAACATGTTCAAGGATGTGGGGATTAGAATGTGGATGTCTTTGGGGGCCATTGTTCTGCCTACCAGGGGCTTAAGGATCTCTCCACAGGCTGTGCAGTAAGATGATCTGGGAGAATGCGGGTTGGATGAATTATAGGGGTGGAAGTAAGAGTGCAGTGGGTGCAGAGTGAAGTAGGAGGCAAGAAATGAACTATGGATGGAGGACCTTGCAGAGTTGGGCTGTGAGTGAGGGAAAGGAAAAAGAGTGTGGCCGTGGTGGTTTGGGATCGAGGAAGAATTATTTTATGGGAAATCGTGAAAATGTCTAAAAAACAATGTGAAGTACCCAGTTAAGAGAAGTTGTCTATCTCACAGAGAGCAGTGATACTCATTAGCTTGAGATTCCTGAATGTACAGGTAGGGAGCTAAGCTGAAGGCTGCATTTGTCCCCATTAAAAACAGAAGAAACGAGGGTGGGCTGGGTCCATGTGCAGATCCATTTGTGTCTTTATTAGCAGAAATCTGAAAGGTTCACATTTTTTGTTTTCTTTTTTCCCTGTAAACTCCAACCAGAAAAGGAGAACTGAATTTGCAAACCAGGAACACAGTCATTAAAAATAAACACAGCATCTAGCAATCATATTTCCCCAGTGTATGAAAAGTGCCGCCTGCTAAGTGAAAACTTCCACCTCCCGTTGCACATAAACGAGGGAACTCCGTGGTGCAGCCATGCTTTATGTCCCATCAGCTTTATGGTATACTTAACACTGTGTGGGAATCATAAGCCATTTCCCATTAGTGCTATCATCTTAAAACACTTTAGAGTTTTGACTGAATAACTAAACAGCAGTTCCTTAGAAGAATGATGAAACCAAGTGATTTTTAATGGAGTCTCCAAAGATTCTGAGAAAAAGAAACTGTGTTGTGAATGGACGTGCAGTGTACAAATGCATATTTCCATATCTCCAGCCCAAGTCAACACTGAACTAAGGGTCAAAGCACCCATTAAGACCCAGAGTTCAAGGCAATCAGTGAATCTGTTCTTTTATATTCAGGAAGTCTAGGCAGCAAGAATTGGATGCTAACTTTCTGTGCTTTATAAACGGGATAGGTATTCTAAGTGCACCACTTAGAGAAAATATTGCTCAATCATAGACCCTGTTCTGGGTTACCAAGTAAAATATAGGCCTTCCAGTTAAATTTGAACTTCAAATAAAGGGCAAGTAATTTTTTTAGCATAAGTCTGTTCCAGATATTGCACAGAACACACTTCACTAAACTTTAGTGGTTGTTGTTTACCTAAAATTCACATTCAGATGTAACTGGGTGTCCTCTACTTTTATTTGCTAAATCTGGCAACTTTAACCCTAGTGAAAATCCAGATATCTTTTATTTAAAGATATTTTATAAAAAGACATCTGGATTCATGGACTGAAAAATAATATTTGAACTACTTTCAGACTTGGGAAGTCTGAGCATTTTCAAATCCAAAATATGAGGGTTTCTGGTATATTTCACTGGGTTCATGCAGACAATCAATAGTATGTTTGCAATTAAAGTAAGACTAAGACATTTATTCTGGGAAAACTCTTTTGGTTGTATTTTGGCCATGGGTTTCCTTGAAGTCTTGCCTGTAAGACTTTCAGGACTAAGTTTTTATGTTGTTGTTGTTGTTGCTTTGGTGTAACACATAACACAACAGAGAGATGGGTTATATATTTTCTATGTTCATCCATCCATCAATGAACCAGCCAAATAAAAATGAATTTACCATAACCCTAATCTTTTCAAAACTGGCTACTTTTCCAGTTCTATTTAGAAACCAATAGCAACTCAAGAGAGTTGACACCAAATAGTATGACCAGCTTGGATGCCGATTCCTTGAAATCTATTTTATGAGTATGATTTACTTTATCATTCACTTAACAAATATTACTAAATGACTTCACTGAAAGAAGTGAAGATAAAATGGCAAACAAAATAGACAAGATCCTGTAGTGGAGCGGCTAACACTATGTTACGTTAGAGAGGAGCCAACATGAAGAATTCAGGCACCTGGGTGGCTCAGTCGGCTAAGCTTCCAACTCAGTGTGAATTTTATATTGCAAAGACCAGCAGGAAATTGGTTGGTGAGATTAAAACAGAGAGAGGAAGCCAGTGTGTGTGGAGCAGAGTGAGGACTTTGTAGGATGGGAGGTAAGAGATGTCCATGCAAGGCTGTGTAAGTCAGGGCAAGGAGCTTAGTTTTATTTTTTCTTTGCTGGGAAGCCTTTGTGGTGCTTTAGGCACGAGAATAACATGACAGTGCTGCATTGTAGGAAAACAAAGTGAAAATCTTGTTTTTTATGCACATCATCATGACTTCTTATTAAATTCTCTCTATGTCAAAATGTTTCTGATCTGCCAATATGGTGAAATATAGAAAATACCAAAACAATATTAATAGCTGTAGCTATAAATCAAAGAACATAGAAAACTCTGCAAAAAAGTATATAACAATGACATCAGTTATCATGATAAATGTAAATGAAATAAACATTCTTTTTTTTTTTAATTTTTTTATTGTTATGTTAATCCCCATACATTACGTCATTAGTTTTAGATATAGTGTTCCATGATTTATTGTTTGTGCATAACATCCAGTGCTCCATGCAGAACGTGCCCTCCTCAATACCCATCACCAGGCTAACCCATCTTCCCAACCCCCTCCCCTCTAGAACCCTCAGTTTGTTTTTCAGAGTCCATCGTCTCTCATGGTTCTTCTCCCCCTCCGATTTCCCCCCCTTCATTCTTCCCCTGCTGCTACATTCTTCTTCTTCTTTTTTTCTTTCTTAACATATATTGCATTATTTGTTTCAGAGGTACAGATCTGAGATTCAACAGTCTTGCACAATTCACAGCGCTTACCAGAACACATACCCTCCCCAGTGTCCATCACCCAGTCACCCCATCCCTCCCACCCCACCCCCCACTCCAGCAACCCTCAGTTTGTTTCCTGAGATTAAGAATTCCTCATATCAGTGAGGTCATATGATACATGTCTTTCTCTGTTTGACTTATTTCGCTCAGCATAATACCCTCCAGTTCCATCCACGTCATTGCAAATGGCAAGATCTTATTCCTTTTGATGGCTGCATAATATTCCATTGTATATATATACCACATCTTCTTTATCCATTCATCTGTTGATGGACATCTTGGCTCTTTCCACAGTTTGGCTATTGTGGACATTGCTGCTATAAACATCGGGGTGCACGTACCCTTTCGGGTCCCTACTTTTGTATCTTTGGGGTAAATACCCAGGAGTGCAATTGCTGGATCATATGGTAGCTCTAATGAAATAAACATTCTTATTAAAAATAAAAATGTTCTCATATTAGCTAAGAACAAAGAAATCTAATAAAATGATTGCAGATTTGTTGACTCATAAAAAGTATACATAGAAGAGTAGAGGAGCAAGATGGCGAAGAAGTAGGAGACCTAAATTTTGTCTGGTCCCAGGAATTTAGCTAGATAGGTATCAAACCATTCTGAACACCTACAAACTCAACAGGAGATTGAAGAAAAGAATAGCAGCAACTCTCTGAACAGAAAAGCGACCACTTTCTGGAAGGTAGGATGTGCAGAGAAGTGAATCCGAGGTGATATTTGGGAAGATAGACCATGGGGGGAGGGAGCCGGCTACTGGCAAGTGATAGAGCAGTGGAGCCCAAAATCAAAACTTGTAGAAGTCTGTTCCACTGAGGGACATCGCTCCAGTGGCTAAGCAGGGGATGGAACCCTCGCTGGAACAGTGTGGTCTCAAGAACCTCGGGGTCACAGAAAGACCGGGGGTGCCTGAGTGTGGCAGAGCTCCCAGGTATCAGAGCAGGGAAGCCGGCTGGAGAGACGGAGCTGAGGAGTGGTCTCTCAGCTTGGGGTTGCCATAAACCATGATCCGTGGCACAGTCGGGCCACTACTCTTCCAGCAGGGACCCAACAAGCGGCAGATCCAGGGAGACTCCCCTTCATCCCCCAGGAGGAGTGGTGCGGGAGCACACTGCAGGAATCTGCTGGGTTTGGAGACTCCACACGGGGTCGGGTGCCAGAGATAGAAACGCTCGGTCACAAGCCAGGTGAGCACAGAGTGTGGCTGGAGACCAGGGAGACGGGAGTGATTGACTACTTTTCTCTGGGGGCTCACTGAGGAGCAGGCCCTGAGTTCATGGTTCCTCTGGGGAGGAGATTGGGAGGCCACCATTTTCACTCTCATCCTCCAAAGCTGTACGGAAACCTTTCAGGGAACAAAAGCTCCCAAGAGCAAACCTGAGCAGATTACTTAGCCTGGCCCCTGGCAAGGGTGGGGCAATTCCGTCTCAGGCAAAGACATTTGAGAATTACTGCAACAGGCCCCTCCCCCAGAAGATCAGCAAGAACAGCCAGCCAAGATCAAGTTTACTGATCAATGAGAATGGCAGAACTCCAGCACTAGGGGAATATAGCATAGAATTCATGGCTTTTTTCCCCATGATTCTTTAGTCTCCCAAAGTTAATTTTTTTTAATTTTATTTTTTTTTCTTTTTCTTTTTTTTTAAATTTTTGTTTTTCCCTTTTTCAACCAACATCTTATCAATCACTTTTTAAAAAAATCCTTTTTGCTAATTTTCATTTTTAGAGTCATATTCTATCCCTTCATTGTAGTTAAAATTATATTTTGTATATATATAAGTTGTTCTCTCTTTAAAATATTGGGATACAGTTTCTTCTAACAGACTAAAATATACCCTAAATCTCTAGTGTATGGCTTTGTTCTAGTCTCCTGCCTGATCACATTCCCTCCTTTTTTTTTAAATTTCTCTTCGTTCTTTTTTCAACCAACTTCTTATCAATTCCTTTTATAAAATCTTTTATAATTTTCATCTTTACAGTCATGTTCCATCCCTCCATCGTATTTACCCTTATTTTTATGCATATATAAGTTTTTCTTTCTTTAAAATTTTGGGAGGCAGTTTCTTCTAACAGACCAAAATATGCCCAAAATCTAGTGTGTGGCTCTGATCTATTCACCAGCCTGGTCATATTCTTTTTTTTTCTTTCTTTCTTTCCCTTTCTTTTTCCCCTAGTTTTGGGTCTCTTCTGATTTGTTTAATGTATATTTTTCTGGGGTCGTTGTTACCCTGTTAGCATTTTGTTCTCTCATTCATCTATTCTCCTGTGGTAAAATGACAAGATGGAAAAACTCATCTCAAAAAAAAAAAAAAAAGAACAAGAGGCAGTACCGACTGCCAGGGACCTAATCAATACTGACATTAGTAAGATGTCGAAACTAGAGTTCAGAATGACGATTATAAAGATACTAGCTGGGCTTGAAAAAAGCATGGAAGATACTAGAGAATCCCTTTCTGGAGAAATAAAAGAAATAAAATCTAACAAAGTCAAATCAAAAAAGCTATTAATGAGGTGCAATAAAAAACGGAGGCTCTAACTGCTAGGATAAATGAGGCAGAAGAAAGAATCAGTGAGATAGAAGACCAAATGATGGAGAATAAAGAAGCTGAGCAAAAGAGAGGTAAACAACTACTGGATCACAAGGGCAGAATTCGAGAGATAAGTGATACCATAAGACGAAACAATATTAGAATAATTGGGATTCCAGAAGAAGAAGAAAGAGAGAGAGGGGCAGAAGGTATATTGGAGCAAATTATAGCAGAGAACTTCCCTAATTTGGGGAAGGAAACAGGCATCAAAATCCAGGGGGCACAGAGAACCTCCTCAAAATCAATAAAAATAGATCAACACCCCAACATCTAATAGTAAAACTTACAAGTCTCAGAGACAAAGAGAAAATCCTGAAGGCAGCTCAGGACAAGAGGACTGTAACCTACAATGGTAGAAACATTAGATTGGCAGCAGACCTATCCACAGAGACCTGGCAGGTCAGAAAGGACTGGCATGATATATTCAGAGCACTAAATGAGAAAAATATGCAGCCAAGAATACTATATCTAGCTAGGCTGTCATTGAAAATAGGAGAGATCAAAAGCTTCCAGGACAAACAGAAACGAAAAGAATTTGCAAACACAAAACCAGCCCTACAAGAAATATTGAAAGGGGTCCTCTAAGCAAAGAGAGAGCCTAAAAGTAACATAGACCAGAAAGGAATTGAGACAATATACAGTAACAGTCACCTTACAGGAAATACAATGGCACTATATTTATATCTTTCAATAGTTACCCTGAATGTAAATGGGCTAAATGCCCCAATCAAAAGACACAGGGTATCAGATTGGATAAAAAAACAAGACCCATCAATATGCTGCCTGCAAGAGACTCATTTTAAACCCAAAGACACCGCCAGATTGAAAGTGAGGGGATGGAAAACCATTTACCATGCTAATGGACATCAAAAGAAAGCTGGGGTGGCAATCCTTATATAAGACAAATTAGATTTTAAACCAAAGACTATAATATGAGATGAGGAAGGACACTATATCTTACTTAAAGGGTATATCTAACAAGAACATCTAACAATTGTAAATATCTATGCCCCTAACATGAGAGCAGCCAATTATATAAGCCAATTAATAACAAAATCAGAGAAACAGATCAACGACAATACAATAATAGTAGGGGACTTTAACAACCCCCCACACTGAAATGGACAGATCATCTAAACAAAAGATCAACAAGGAAGTAAAGGCTTTAAATAACACACTGGACCAAATGGACTTCACAGATATATTCGGAACATTCTATCCCAAAGCAACAGAATTCACATTCTTCTCTAGTGCCCATGGAACATTCTCCAGAATACATCATATCCTAGGTCACAAATCAGGTCTCAACCAGTACCAAAAGATTGGGATCATTCCCTGCATATTTTCGGACCACAGTGCTTTGAAACTAGAACTCAATCACAAGAGGAAAGTCAGAAAGAACTCAAATACATGGAGGCTAAAGAGCATCCTACTAAAGAATGAATGGGTCAACCAGGAAATTAAAGAAGAATTAAAAAAAATTCATGGAAACAAATGAAAATGAAAACACAACTGTTCAAAATCTTTGGGATGCAGCAAAGGCAGTTCTAAGAGGAAAGTATATAGCAATACAAGCCTTTCTCAAGAAACAAGAAAGGTCTCAAATACACAACCTAACCCTACACATAAAGGAACTGGAGAAAGCACAGCAAATAAAGCCTAAACCCAACAGGAGAAGAGAAATAATAAAGGTCAGAGCAGAAATCAATGAAATAGAAACCAAAAGAACAGTAGAACAGATCAATGAAACTAGGAGCTGGTTCTTTGAAAGAATTAACAAGATTGATAAACCCCTGGCCAGACTTATCAAAAAGAAAAGAGAAACCACCCAAATAAATAAAATCATGAATGAAAGAGGAGAGATCACAACCAACACCAATGAAATACAATTATAAGAACATATTATGAACAACTATATGCCAGCAAATTAGATAATCTGGAAGAAATGAATGCATTCCTAGACATGTATCAACTACCAAAACTGAACCAGGAAGAAATAGAAAACCTGAACAGGCCCATAACCACTAAGGAAGTTCAACCAGTAATCAAAAATCTCCCAACAAACAAGAGCCCAGGGCCAGATGGCTTCCCAGGGGAATTCTACCAAACATTTAAAGAAGAATTAAGACTTATTCTTCTGAAACTGTTCCAAAAAATAGAAATGGAAGGAAAACTTCCAAACTCATTTTTTGAGGCCAACATTACCTTGATCCCAAAACCAGACAAAGACCCCATCAAAAAGGAGAATTACAGACCAATATCCTTGATAAACATGGATGCAAAAATTCTCACCAAAATACTAGCCAATAGGATCCAATGGTACATTAAAAGGATTATTCACCACAACCAAGCGGGATTTATTCCTGGGCTACAAGCTTGGTTCAACATCCACAAATCAATCAATGTGATACAATACATTAATAAAAAAAAGAGCAAGAACAATATGATCCTCTCAATAGATGCAGAAAAAAGCATTTGACAAAGTACGGCGTCCTTTCTTGATTAAAACTCTTCACAGTGTAGGAATAGAGGGTACATACCTCAATATCATAAAAGCCATCTATGAAAAACCCACAGTGAATATCATTCTCAAAGGGGAAAAACTAAGAGCATTTCCCCTAAGGTCAGGAACACAACAAGGATGTCCACTATCACCACTGCTATTCAACATAGTACTAGAAGTCCTAGCCACAGCAATCAGACAACAAAAAGAAATAGAAGGCATCTGAATCAGCAAAGAAGAAGTCAAACTCTCACTCTTTGCAGATGATATGATACTTTATGAGGAAAACCCAAAAGACTCCACCCCCAAAACTGCTAGAACTCATACAGGAATTCAGTCAAGTGGCAGGATATAAAATCAATGCACAGAAATCAGTGGCATTCCTATACACCAACAACAAGACAGAAGAAAGAGAAATTAAGGAGTCGATCCCATTTACAATTGCACCCAAAATCATAAGATATCTAGGAATAAATCTAACCAAAGAGGCAAAGAATCTGTACTCAGAAAACTATAAAATACTCATGAAAGAAATTGAGAAAGACACAAAGAAATGGAAAAATGTTCCATGCTCATGGATTGGAAAAACAAATATTTTGAAAATGTCAATACTACCTAGAGCAATCTACACATTTAAAGCAATCCTTATCAAAATGCCATCAACTTTTTTTCAAAGAAATGGAACAAACAATCCTAAAATTTGTATGGAACCAGAAAAGACCCCAAATAGCCAGAGGAATGTTGAAAAAGAAAAGCAAAGCTGGTGGCATCACAATTCCAGACTTCAAGCTCTATTACAAAGCTGTCATCATCAAGACAGTATGGTACTGGCACAAAAACAGACACATAGATCAATGGAACAGAATAGAGGGCTCAGAAATGGACTCTCAGCTCTATGGTCAACTAATCTTTGACAAAGCAGGAAAGAATATCCAATGGAAAAAAGACAGTCTCTTCAACAAATGGTGTTGGGAAAATTGGACAGCCACATGCAGAAGAATGAAACTGAACCACTTCCTTACACCACACACAAAAATAGACTCAAAATGGTTGAAAGACTTAATGTGAGACAGGAATCCATCAAAATCCTTGAGGAGAACACAGGGAGCAACCTCTTTGACCCCAGCCGCAGCAACATCTTCATAGAAACATTGCCAAAGGCAAGGGAAGCAAGGGCAAAAATGAACTATTGGAACTTCATCAAGATAAAAAGCTTTTGCACAGCAAAGGAAACAGTCAACAAAACCAAAAGGCAACTGACAGAATGGGAGAAGATATTTGCAAATGACATATCAGATAAAGGGCTAGTATCCAAAATCTATAAAGAACTTATGAAACTCAACACCCAAAGAATAAATAATCCAATCAAGAAATGGGCAGAAGACATGAATAGACATTTTTCCAAAGAAGACATCCAAATGGCCAACAGACACATGAAAAAGTGCTCAACATCACTCGGCATCAGGGAAATCCAAATCAAAACCTCAATGAGATACCACCTCACACCAGTCAGAATGGCTAAAATTAACAAGTCAGGAAATGACAGATGTTGGTGAAGATGCAGAGAAAGAGGAACCCTCCTACACTGTTGGTGGGAATGCAAGCTGGTACAGCCACTCTGGAAAACAGTATGGAGGTTCATCAAAACATTGAAAATAGATCTACCTTATGACCCAGCAGTTGCACTACTGGGTTTTTACCCCAAAGATACAAATGTAGTGATCCGAAGTTGTATGTGCGCCCCAATGTTTATAGCAGCAATGTCCACAATAGCCAAACTATGGAAAGAGCCAAGGTGTCCATCAACAGATGAATGGATAAAGAAGATGTGGTATATATATACAATGGAATATTATGCAGCTATCCAAAAACCAAAATCTTGTTATTTGCAACGACGTGGATGGAACCAGAGGGTATTATGCTAAGCAAAATAAGTCAATCAGAGAAAGACAAATATCATCAGTTCTCACTGATATGAGGAATT
Source organism: Phoca vitulina (assembly GCF_004348235.1). Taxonomy (NCBI): domain Eukaryota; kingdom Metazoa; phylum Chordata; class Mammalia; order Carnivora; family Phocidae; genus Phoca; species Phoca vitulina. The sequence goes on along the minus strand of NW_022589704.1, from coordinate 10,848,578 downwards.
CTTATCTCAGGAAACAAACTGAGGGTTGTTGGAGTGGTGGAGGGTGGGAGGGATGGGGTGGCTGGGTGATGGACATTGGGGGTGGTATGTGCTATGGTGAGCACTGTGATTTGTGTAAGACTGATGAATCACAGACCTGTACCTCTGAAAGAAATAATACATTATATGTTTAAAAAAAAAAAAAAAGATAGTAGGAAGGGAAAAATGAAGGGGGTAATTGTGGGGGGAGACGAACCATGAGAGACTATGGACTCCGAGAAGCAAACTGAGGGTTTTAGAGGGGAGGGGGGTGGGGGGATGCGTTAGCCCAGTGATGGGTATTAAGGAGGGCACGTATTGAATGGAGCACTAGGTGTTATATGCAAACAATGAATCACGGAACACTACATCAAAAACAAATGATGTAATGTATGGTGATTAAGATAACATAATAAAATAAAATTAAAAAAAAAGCTATACATAGTGGTTGCTATTGAACTCTTTAAAAACAAATTTCCATTTCTAATTTATTGTTTAAATAAACAAAACTATTATATATTGTCTAACTTTTTAAATTCTAATATAAAAATACTGATTTTCAGACATTCTGTAATAATCAAAATACTAACTTTGCATGTTAAGTAGACTTATTGTGGTGATCATTTGACAATGTATACAAATATCAAATCATTATGCTGCACCCTTGAAACTAATATAATGTTATATGTCAATTATACTTCAATAAAAATAAGATAAGATGAAATACTAATTCCCCCATACTTGAAAAAAATAAACTTTTGTTTCCATGGTCATCTTGGAAAATATTTGAATGTTCCACATTTGGACTGATACGTAATAAGCCACATTTCATTCCTAAAGGAGAAATTTTGAGATTGGTAATGAGGAACGGAAAATAGAAGTTTGCAGGGAAAAGTCTATATATAGCCTATATGGTTACACAGAATTGAAATCCTAAAATATGCCTGAGTCTGCCAGGATCCTGAAAGCTGATTACCACAGTGAGAAGAACTGACCTAAATAAGAGTGACTTCGACATCCCTCCACCTCCACCACCCTCCATAGACTCAGGTGTGCTCATTGTGTGTGTGTGTGTGTGTGTGTGTGTGTGTGTGTGTGTGTGCACGCGCCTGCATGCACACAACGTGGGGAGTGCAGGGTGCCGGGGAAAGATGTGTTAAAACCACAAAGTAGGGATTATTTCAAGACCTATATTTTCCCCGTAGTGAAATAATTCCTGCAGTGAGATAATTGCCTCAGAATTTGTTGCTGACTGTTCTCAGAAAGCACTTTTTTTAAATGAGAAAAGATCCAGGGAGAGGGCATGCAATTTTAATTAACCGATCTGTCAAAACTAAGCATGGTTTAATTAATGACTTGAGATTTTGGAGGAAAATTTTTGTGGGGACATAGCACTTCTCCCGCTATGTCATACCTTTATAAACCATTCCCTAGAGAACTCCTAAGGTATGAATTTGGAGTTCCCTTTTATCATTAAGGGGAAAAAAAATCTTATGGAGATTGGTTGGACATTCTGCACCTGGCAATTTCTGATTACATTTTATAAATTGAGATGATAAGTGATTGGCAGTCAATTTTGGTATTCAAATGTGAATGACCCTAAAATGGAAAACTGATCATGTGATTCTAATTTGCCCTACCTTGCTGTTACTAATGTTTTAATGAGTCCCTAATCTAAGATATATTCCATTTCAAAATGAAAACTTGTTTCTTTCATGCCACATGAATGGCAGTTAATACTCCTTAAAGCTTCTCAGTGGGAACAATTTCCAAAATGACTAGCGGAAATATTCACTCTTCTCAATATTTGCTAAGTGAAATAGAAACAATTAGCTGCATATTTTGTTGAGTTCTTGATCGTCTGGCAAATCAAGGCAAAGCACAAAGGATATGTTAGTTGCTGAACAAGTGACAATTTAGCTCATGAACAAAAAGCAGATTGTGGTCAGAAGACAAGCCTTTTGCAGTTACAATCATCCTGAAAAGGATGCCCTAATTACAGTGCAATATTCTTCCATCAGACCACAGCGTTGCTCAGGAAAGCTGGTTGCTAGTGAGACTCTAATGTCTTTCTTTCTTAGCCACTGTGAGTCATGTCTTTCATCTGTAATTAAGGCCTTTGATATGCACGACCTTCATTAGCACTGAGGTAATGAAACAAATCAGACCAAATATCCTGTTGTTGAAGTTGGAAAAGCCACCATAAATGCTAATCTCCTTTTGCCTCAACTTGTGCCTATGCAGAAATATGTTATTCTAGAAATACCCCTATTTAGATTTCAGGGTGTTGACAAAGTCGAGATATTCCTCATTTTTTGAAATATTGTATATTAAGTTAATTGCAGACAGGGATTGATTCCCTTATTTGAATATCGTTGATAGCCTGGACAAATTAAATATACAACAGGATGTATTCCTGCCATTTTTATGGTGAAATAATTTCATATTTGACACGGTTTCCGTATTTAACCCTTTCCATTAGATGACCGCTCATGTTAGAAACCTTGCTATTCAAATTCAGTTTATTTTATTTGTCCACTCACTCTGTGTGCCAGATACTGGGATGGGCATTTTACACATGTGATCTCTACTCCTTGGAATAAATCTGCAAAGCAAATTTTATTAGCCCCATTCTATATATGCAGATATATAAGCTGAGAAAAAATAAGTGGTTCCCTAAAAAACATGAACAATGTGGCACAGCTTAACTTTAATTAAAGAGGTATGATTGGGGGGAGGGTAGGATGAGCAGAGGGAGCGGTGTCTCTTAGAACAATGTTTTTTGAGCACCAGTGTTGATAAGAGAGCAATGAACAAAACACCAGAAGAAACAGCAAAAGAGGCAAGTGAAGTATCAGTGGTCAGACCAGAGGTCCTTTAAAGAATGTGATCAGTGTAACTTACATTGAAAGAATGTAAAGTCGTCCAGTTTCATTCTGTTGCTGTCCAATTTTCCCAATACCCTTTGTTGAAGAGACTTTTTTCCATTGGATATTCTTTCCTGCTTTGTTGAAGATGAGTTGACCAGAATTGAGGATCTATTTCTGCAAACTGGTGCAGCCACTCTGGAAAACAGTATGGAGATTCCTCAAAAAGTTAAAAATAGAACTATCTTACAACCCAGCAATTGCATTACTAGATATTTATCCAAAGGATACAAACATAGTGATTTTAAGGGGCACCAACACCCCAGTGTTTAAAGCAGCAATGTCCACAATAACCAAAACATGGAAAGAGCCCAGATGTCCATTGACAGATGAATGGATAAAGAAGATATGGCATGTATATATATAATGGAATATTACCCAGCCATCAAAGAGAATGAAATCTTGCTATTTGCAAGGACATGGATGGAACTAGAAGGTATTATGCTAAGCAAAATAAGTCAGTCCCGAGAAAGACAAATACCATATGATTTCACTCGTATGTAGAATTTAAGAAACAAAACAGATGAACATAGGGGAAGGGAAGGAAAAATAAAATAAGATAAAAACAGAGAGAGGCAAACCATAAGAGACTCTTAACTACAGGGAACAAACTGAGGGTTGTTGGAGGGGAGGGAGGCAGAGGGATGGGATAACTGGGTGGTGGGCATTAAGGAGGGCACGTGATGTAATGAGCACTCAGTGTTATATGCAAATGATGAATCACTAAATTCTACCCCAGAAACTAATAATACAGTTAACAATATGTTAACCAAATTGAACTTAAGTAAAAAGACAGAAAGAAGAGGAAAGTAAAGTGTCGGGTACCTTCACTGGGCTTCTTCCCCTACCACCCAAAGCCACATCCTCAGTCCGACCTGTGATGGAAACTGCTATTTCTATTTTGGTTCAGACATAGGCTTTTCTTATTATAGAGAGGTCACTGTTTTTTCCCCCTTAAATCACACAATCTCAGTGGGTCCATGGAGTGGCCCTTCATTTCATTTCATTTTCAGATTCCAATTTCTCATATAGACTGCACCTGCATTCACTCTGCTGCCTGAAAACATGCTAACTAACTACTGCATGATATGCTGAGATTTGTGCCTGATAAAAAAGGAATACTTTCTGGCTTGAGGGTCTTGAGGTAAATATTAGGAGTACAATATATGAACTTCAGTGCATGGAATTTATGACATCTATTTTATTTGCTTGGAAATTTTTAAAAATTGCTTCCTGGTATTTCAGCTGTGAATAAGCAAGTTTGCCAGAGGGCTGAGTTTCACAGTTCCATGGAGCATGGGGCCGAGAGAGGCCAGAATGATGGCTTTTGTTCTCAGATATGTGGACCGCGTTCTACATAGGCAAAAGCTTAGACCCGCGGTCACAGATTAGCTTTACGCTGGTTTGTTATAAAACAAATGAGCTTGCTATCTTTGTTCAGGGCTCTTGTATAATGGTTTATCATACGATTTTCCATTACTGTGTTACCGGTCTATCACTTTCAATTACTTTTAGGCTCCTTGAGGTCAGTGATGACGTCCTATTCATCTCTGTATCCCCAGAAGCTCTGCCATGATTCCTGGAACCTAGAAAATGCCAAATGAATGTTTGTGCAATTAAGCAAGGAACAAGGTACCTACATGACAGATGCTTTTGGTTATGAGAGCAGGAATCATACAGTGTAAACTTTTTGGAAACTCACAATAACATAACCTTCACATGAAACAGACCACAAACATATTCTGTTACCTAGTTTAGCTATTTCAGCTGTAGGGTGTTTTTAACAATCAGCCATTGTCATATTAACACTTTAACAGACTACTGCACATGTTTTGGCATACAACAGTAAAAATGTGTATCTCACTCAGGCATCTGTATGTCATCTGGGATTTGGGTTCAGCTGGGCTTGGCTGCAAGCTGTGGGTTGCATTATCTAGGCCAGCTTCATTAGTCTGTCATCTTTCTTGGACCAGAAGCTACATGTGACATGTTCTTCTCAGGGCAAGAGGTAGGAGTGCAAGAGAGCAACTAACCACACAAACTCATTCCAAAGCCTTTCCTACATCACGTCCACTGACAACCCATAGGCCAAAGGCATCATAATCAAATGGCCAAGCCCAAAGTCAAAGGCTGGGGAGTACACTCTGGCCACAGTGAAGCTATCATATGCTTATTGATAATCATTCTGTTAAAAATAAATCATTAATTGGAACCTATAGTTTAATCTACTTTAGACACTTGCACTGATTTGTAAACAGAGGGACAAACTATTGCATACCTCCAGGAAGCATGCTTTGTGGCTGTATTCTAGGGGTTGCCGTTTGCATTTTATTCTATCTGATGGAGCCCTTTGGAGTTGTATACCCCATTGGTATGATTATCTAGTGGAATTGGAGCCGGATAGCCATGCATTGTGGTTATAATTAATTTCATTTTAAATTATTAGAAATGTACACACAACAAAATCTATTTATAAAATAATCCAATTAAATTTTTATTTGGAAATATTCTCTGTCGTCTGGCAGTTCAACTAAGTTCAACTGTGTCACCCATCCCTCCACCTAGCCGAGGTAATAGATAACTTCATTTATTTAAATGAGTGATATATGTGAAACACTGAGCAGAGCACTGGCATATAAGAAGGATTATGTAAACTTCTGCTGCAGTAATAATGATAATAAAAGCTGTAATGATGATGAAAAGGACAGAAAGCAGAGGATTCATTGATACCTGGAAATTAGTACAGAACAAAAAAATGTGAAGATCAGGGCAAGGTCAGTCTGTGAGGCCAGTCTAACCAGTATGACTGTACTGGTCATTTGGTCAACAAGGTAATAAGCAAGAGAGAAGATGCATTAAATGAAATCATTGATAATACAACCACACTGGGTATCTTAGAGAAATAACCCCTGCCTCTAGCCCTGCACAGTGGGTGAAAAGCTACTGTCAAACGTAGAAAGTATAATATGAGCAAAACAAAGTCAAAATATTAGGTAGAATTATATGAAATTATCACTTTTTTAGACCCAAAGTGGTCAGTACTGGCAACTTCAAATGGTTCAACCAATAAAGCCAATAAAATAAAGAATCTAGGGGCTTCTGAGTAGTCACACAGAAACAATGTCCCTCCATCAGGGTTTTAAAACTATAGATATGAAAAATTATCAAGAGAAGATAGATGAAAAACACCAGTGACATTAAAGGAAATCCAAACATTAGAAACTGACTTATGTCAGTTTCCATTATGTCAATGGAGACGCATCTGGTTGGCCTATTAGTTATGTCCAGCATTTCAGAAGACAACCAGCATAACAAAGGCAACTGTAAGAAAAAAAATTAAAAACTGGTTGAGAGTTTACCAACAATCACTAATGTCTAAGATATGATAGCAGTTACTTGGTGAAGAAGAACTGATCATGTAAAGATTTGATAGCCTTTCTACTTACTGTAATGTGTTTGTTATGCAGTATGCAGTCCACATGAAATATTGTTCTGGTTTATCTCAATTAGCAATGTCTTCTTGTACGGAGACCAAAGTTAAGGAATCCCTTGCAAGTGTTGTTAAAGCAGAAATGTCTGTTTCCAGGTGCATTCAACTAAATATCTGATTATACTGGTACATATGTGAAGGTGGTACTTGCCTGGGTCTGCCGGGCTTGGTTACATAAACACTGCTTATACAACTAGTCTCTTTGCAGGAACTGATTTTGATGAGCACGATCAGGTAAGCCAGTTTTATAAAAAGAATAAGTGTACTCTTGCTTATGATTGAGAGCTGTCACCTCTCCTTTTCTCCAAAAATTCTCTTACTGATCACTATTTCAATTTGAGTGGGCTCACTTAAACTTCTCATGGATCAGCAAATGTTGGGCAGGTCTGTGAAAAGTACTACATAGCATCAGCTAAAAACACATCAAACAGATTTGCATTCCTCCATTACAAGTGCAAAGTCAAATGAAGGCATCTTCCTTCTCTACCGGACTAAGTGGTAATTGAAAAACTGCAGTATGTCTTAAATGTGTGAGCCCCAGGAGGAAGAGGACCTCTCTGGGGGGAAGATTGAAGTGCAGAATGCAGAAGAGAATGTTCTGTTAGTCATATGCTCTGTGGGTGTACCGCTGGCAAAGTGCAGGGTTGGCAAGAAGCTGAAATTTGGTGTGACACACGTTTTGTTTTTCTTGTACTTTGGGGAAAGCAGTAAGTGAGAGTGATTATTAAATTATCTCAGAGAACATAGAATATTTGTTACTGAACACAGAGTAGAATTTATATTTCTCTTTTTATATATATTCTCTTCTTATGACCTTTGTTTAATAAATGATGCACCGATGCATGCCATCAGCATGCATTCTTCCTCTCCCAGCAACCTCACATCTTACGAAACCAGCAATACTCACAATAACTGACATTGGGGAAAAAAATATTTGTGGCTGGCATCTCACTTGGTTCCTTATGTCATTTAATTATAAGTACAGTCTGGGGAGTTCAGGACTGGTAATTTGCCAACAAAAAAACACAGGCTTAGAGAAACAGAGTAACTTGCTAAGGTTCCCATGACCAAGCAGAAGAACTAGGCTTTGACCCCTGGTCTATATCGAGATGGGAACCCCAAGCCACTTGACTTTCTCTAGTAAAAGTTCGAAATCTACAGTCGATGATTTATAGGGATCTATGTCCACATACTATTAAGATGATATAAAGCTTTCAATGATCAATTCTATCTTGGCAATCTGCATAGTGATTCATTTTTTAGAGAATTAAATGCTACTAGAGGTATGTGTCTTTCACAAACAGCTTGAGTGGAGACTGGGTATCTCCACTTCTTGGTATGTGTTTGTGTCTATATGGGTTTTCTCCATTGCTAATGTTATTTGTTATATCATTATCATACAAAGGTTGGTTTATAGAAAAATAAAATTATGTATAAGTATTTAATAATTTAGAAGACTGTAATTTTCAAATTACTTAGGGAGGATGTTATTATTGTCATCGACCTTAATATTTTGCATTCAATTTATAAGTAAGCTTGCCCATGTGTACTATTGGACATTTTTGACCCACTTTCTTAATTTCAGGCATTATTATGATATTAGTTTTGGGGATCATAAGCCAGGTTGTGAAAATAAGGAAAGGAAGAAATATTCCTTTATTTTTTAATTTATGCTTAGAGAGATGTTTCTCTATGGTAGAAATCACACATAATTTTGAACAATAGGATATATGAACTTAATTCATAATGCTTTTGTGTTTCAGCCTTCACACTTGTAAAATGAGAATATAACAGCTTCAATCTATCTAGTCATTGTGAGGATTAAATAAGATCACATGGAGTGTATCTTATTAAGGTTTTGTTTATTATTTATTTATTTATTTATTTATTTATAAATTCCATTATAATTATATACAGTGTTATATTAGTTTCAGGTGTACAATATACTGATTCAGCAATTCTTTAAATATTAAAGCGAATCTTTAAAACACTTTAAAGTGTTCTCTTAATCCCCATCACCTATTTCACCCATCCTCCCACCCACCTCCCCTTTGGTAACCATCAGTTTGTTCTCTATAGTTAGGAGTCTGATTTTTGGTTTATCTTTGTTCATTTGTTTTGTTTCTTAAATTCCACATGTAAGTGAAATCATATGATGTTTGTCTTTCTCACTGACTTATTTAACTTGACATTATACCCTCTAGGTCCATTCGTGTTGTTGCAAATGGCAAGATTTCATTCTTTTTCTCATTCTTCTTTATCCATTTTCATTCTTCTTCATCCATTTATCTATTGATGGACACTTGGTTTGCTTCCATAATCTGGCTATAGTAAATAATGCTGCAATAAACATAGGGGTGCATATATCTTTTCAAATTAGTGTTTTCATATTGTTTGGGTAAATACTCAGTTGTGGAATTACTAGATCATATGGTAATTTTATTTTTAATTTTTTGAGGAACCTCTATACTGTTCTCCACAGGGGCTGCACCAGTTTGCATTCCCACCAACAGTGCACAAGGGTTGCTTTTCTCCACATCCTTGTCAACATTTGTACCTATTATGATAGGTACAAAGTGATATACCTTTTTTCTTATTGTTTTGATTTCTGGTCAGATGAAATAGCTTTTTATATGTGTTGTGACTATGTTTTCTATATGTTATTTTGTTAACATCTTTTGCCTATTTTTCTATTAGCATTTTTTTTTCCTTTTTAATTATCAGAGCTACTTTTAAATTTAGGACATTAACCTTCTAAGTTTTATACACTTTAAAATCATTTTTCTTGTTTATTTTTTATCCAGTTGTGGCATTTTTGATGTGTAATCATTTAAAAATGTATGTGGCCTTCATTTTTCTCCTTCTGTGCAGTTTTGCTGTATATCATTCCTCGAAGGGTTACCTCTATCACCAAAGTTATGATATTCATCTATATTTTATGAGTAATATTATTTCATGTTTTATATTCAAGTATTTGATGCACCTAGAATTCTTTTTTATGGATTGATGTAGGGATACATAATTCATTTTCCCCCTATTTTTAAAAGAAATGGCTGGCCAGTCATTTCAGAACCACTTAATAAATTATTCTTTCTTTTTTTCTTTTAAGACTTTATTTATTTGAGAGAGTGAGAGAGAAAGAGAGCATGAGCAGGAGGGAGGGGCAGAGGCAGAGGGAGAAGCTGATTCACTGCTGAGCAGGGAGCCCGACATGGGGCTTGATCCCAGGACCCTGAGATCACGACCTGAGCCGAAGGGAGACACTTAACCAACTGAGCCACCCAGGTGCCCTAACAAATTATTCTTTCACATTTATTTTTAATATCAATGTTTTCTTAGATTAACATACTTTAATATATATTAAATTTACACATAATTTTAAATGGATTTTAAGACTTTCTACATGGTTTTGCTTATCTTTACAATCTTGTTTGATGTATCTCTTAAATATATTTTGATATCTAAAAGAGTGTGTCTTCCTCCTTATTGCCCCTCTCAGAATATTCTAGGACATACTGGCATGCTTATCCTCCCAAATTGGTCTTATTTACTTTCCACACTTAAAATAATTCTTTAGGAATGTTATTGGGAAAGGTACATCAATCAGTTATTTTGCACATTAATTCATTATCTTTCTGGATTAAAAAAAAATCAATTCCAGGACCTTGTTTAAGGTGAGCCCACTATGATTTATGAATACAGTTTCTGTAACCACACTGAAATAATCAACTCTCCAAGCATTGCCAATACAGATCAAACAAATTTCATTTTTATTTTATGGAATGTTGGGTTGTAGTTTAAGAAACTGTAAATAAGGGGGGCCTGGGTGCTCAGTCGGTTAAGCATCCAACTCTTGGTTTCAGCTCAGGTCAGGATCTCAGGATCCTGGGATCGAACACCGCCCTGCACTGGGCTCCATGTTCAGCAGGGAGCCTGTTCTCTCTCTCTCTCCCTCTGCCCCTCCCTTCACTCTTTTGAGTGCTCTCTCTCTCTAAAATAAATAAATACATCTTAAAAAAAGAAACTAAATAATATTGATAATGATAATGATAATAAGAATAAAAACACAGTAATAATGACAAGAATAATTATATAGACTATTAAGAGCACAAGATCTGTAGTAAGATTGCTTGAGTTCAAACCTTCCCCAACTGCACAATTACTGCCAAGTCTGGCATTGGGAGAATTACTTACTCTTCTGTGTCTTGGTTGACTCACCTTTAAAATAAAGTTATTATTATTATTAAATAGGATGATACAGGTTGGTATTAGTTGTTATTATTCTCCTTATTACTAATATTACTATTGTTATTAGTTATTGAGCATCTATCAGGCACTTGTAACTATACCAAAGTTACCAAATAATTCATCTTCAATCTTCACACATTACAAGCTATCTTACAAAACAAATTGGATACCCTTTTTTTGTATTTATCGTGGTGGACATAGGTAGATATCCATAGAAACAGACATAGGAGGGGCGTCTGAGTGGCTCATTCGGTTAAGTGTCCAACTCTTGATTTCAGTTCAGGTCATGATCTCAGGGTCGTGAGGTCAAGCTCCATGTTGGGCTTATGTTCAGTGGGGAGTCTGCCTGAGATTCTCTTTCTCCCTCTCCCTCTGCCCCCTGTCCACTCTCTCTGTCACTAAAATAAATTTAAAAATTAAAAAAAAAAAGAAAATGGATACAGGAGCAAATTCATCTGGAAGTCAATGTACACAGATAAAACTTCAGATAATTATAAAACTCCAGTGATATTGTCTAGATTTTCTGCCTCTTTCTCTCTCTATTTTGATGGAAACCCAATCACCTTTTTTTAGTTCCACATCCTCTCTGCTACCACTCCCTTTGCCGTCATCACAGTTGGATACTGAGGATAATTGGGAAGCAAGAGAATTTGGTCTTCAAGTGGAAGAATAAGCAATAGGAACAGATGGAACATTTTAGAAACAGAGATTGTAATTTTATGGGGCTCTTCAAAGCCACATAAACTAAAGGAGGTTAAGGAGAAAGGAAAATTATTTCTCCATGGCTTGTTTTTCTGAGTTGGTTATAACTACATAAGGACAAATCAGAAGCTATTCCATATCTTCTCTCATTCAAATATGTACTTTATGTAAGCAAATTCAACTTTATTTGTAGTTTCATTACTTAGAGATGTGTTAGCCTTTTTTGAAGTTTTTAGGTGAAGCTTTGGGTAAACTCCAAAGAAAGTAGCATAGAACATACACATTGTGATTAAAACAGAATGATCTGCTGTGTCCGTAGGAAGAGTGATTGGTTCACCACAAAGCATGGCATAGATGGAGGTATATTGATGTGATCATCATGAACATGAGAAAAGTCTTCATATTTGTTGTTTTAGATATTTGATTTTGTCAGGTATCCAGAGTAATTTAGGTTCTCTAATCAACATCACAATAGACTGATACAGAAACCACAAAGTCAATTTAGGGATTTGTACAGAAAATACATCACCGAATGGGACCAAACACTATAGTCTACTGGTCAATATAATCTCTCTCTAGAGATTAACTTGTATGAGATGTTGTCATTTGGAAGGTTGCCAGGTGAATATGAAGTGATCATCAACTGTAGCATCCAGCTGTCATACCCTCCTATATCATTTTCACCAAGGCGATATGTCTACCTAACAGACATGGTATTGGGGTCTTCTTGCAGATGATCCTTTGTCTTGAACTGTACTGCTACCTAAGTATTTGGGGGCTCCCTCTTTTAAGCCTCCAAACTGATAATCATCCTTTTCTTAAAACCTGACCTTTTCGTCAGGCAGAGCAAAACAAAAGGGATAAGATTTTATTGTTACCATTTGTATTCCAGTCTTTCTTCTACGTTTATAAAATTAGAATGGAAATATTTATCTAGCTCCTTGGGCATTTCCTTACTGATTGTTACTTAAGTGTAAGTTATTTCACATTTAGTTGACCTCATTCCTTGCATCCCGTTATCCCCAATTTCATCACAGACAGTTACTTAATTGAAGTCTAGGATACATCTTGTTGTTACTCTGTAGTGTTGTACATATAATGATGATTCCAGTGGAGTCCATCTATATTTCAGGCAATAGATTTTTTTTTTTTTTTTAGAGAGGGAGAGGGTGAGAGGCAGAGGGAGAGAAAGAGTCTTAACCAGGCTCCACCCTCAGTGTGTGGCTCGATCTCACAACCTTGAGATCATGACCTGAGGCAAAAAAAACAGTTGGTCATTTAACCAACTGAGCCATCCAGGTACCCCTCAGGCAATAGACTTAATAAGATATATAATGAGTAAACACTGAATAACTCTTGGGGATAACTGTGGTATCCCTCTACATCTGCTCACTTCACATTTCTTTCTCTTAACTCTTACCCTCTCATTTCTTTTTCACTCATTGTTTCTTCCTCCTTTTACTCATTTATGTTCCCCTTTGACCCCTTTGTCTTCTTCCTTTCTTCTCCTTCCCTTTTTTGCCTTTCTCCTATCCAATGCCAACAAGTGGTATTTATAAAAATAGCTGTTGGAGAGAGAAAGTAGGTCTGCTAAGAATGAACCACAAGTGATTAAATATGGCTTTTTTTCTCCAATATCTGCTAAGATGGAGACACAAGAATCTTCATCAAAATTTTTTTCAAAAGTAAAAAATAATTATAATTTCAAATCATTAGGAACTAGATAAAATCAAAGTTTATGGTCATGTATATCTTAAGATCCTTGTCTCATTTAATGTAATTTTGTGTCTCAGTAGTCACCCAGAGTGTTTGATAAATATAATCTAAGTCTTATAAACTATCTACCAGTTTCAGATAAAACACACTTCTACAGCTGAGTTTCTTAGCTATTCCTAACACTGTCTCCAGATGTGTTTTCCGCCTTTCTCAATATGGCTTTTGAAAGACATATAACTTCATAATGAACATGCCCAGGGAGACCCTACCGTTTGTCACAAGACTGCATGTTCTATGAGGACAGAGTTATTTATTTGTGCACAGATATCCTGAAACAGTGCTCCTGCTACATCATAGTTCCTCAATCAATGTTTGTTAAGTGAAATAATGCTTAAAAGCTTATCATCCAGGAATTCTTAAACTGGATGTATTATAGTCATCAGGGGATTCACAAATCCCTGATTTGATGCAAAATTTTGTCTGTAATACTTGTTGCATGTTTGTTTGTTTGTTTTCTGGAAAACGTATTCATGGTCCTCATGAGTCTCAGAAAAAACTATGATCCAGAAATTAAGTAGTGTTGCTTGTAAACCCTATCTATGCTCTTAATTGGATTTTTTTGATAGATAGACTTTATTTTTTAAAGTTTTAGATTTATAGAAAATTTATAGAAAATTGGACAGAAGGTACAGAGATTTCCTATATCCCCTCTGCCTGCACACATACACAGCCTCCCCAACTACTGGAATTTTTTAGAAGTCAGGCCCAATAATGTTTAAATTTTGTTGCTTAATTAAACTGCTTTAGCATATTAGGAGTCAGTCCAGTCTGAATCATTTCTTCTTTATCTTCAAAGTATTTTCTCTAGAAGAGAGGCTCTCAAAATTCAAGGTGCATAAAAATCATCAAGAGATCAGAATAAAGAACAGATACTGATCCATGTAGTTTGGGAGCCCAGGGTATATCTTTCCTCACAAACTCTCAGGGAATAGAGCTCACTCGTGTGTTCTGAGTCAGAGCATCTGTATCATTGACATTGGTACCACGGGGCATTTGTTAGAGATGCCCATTCCCGGCTCCCTCCCCAGATCTTCTGAGTCAAAACCTGCATTTCAATCAGATCCTGAGCAGTATGTATGTACACTGAAGTTTGAAAAACCCTGATCTAGACCAGTGCTTCTCAACCCTGACTGTACAGTGGAATTTACTCAGAGAATTTTTGAAAAATGGTGCCCAGCCCTCACTCAGACAATGAAGTTAGAATCTTCCAGGAGGAGAATGGGTGGGGGAATCTGAACATTAGTGGTTTTATTCAAGCACCCGAAATGATTCATTTTCTACCAAATGTTCAGTACAACGAATGCCCCACAACACCTGGTACCAACAATATTCAAATTCCAGAGAGGACGAAAAAAAAAAAAAAGGAACTGGAAAGTTTCACAAAATTGGGTATCCAATGGCATCAGACTTCTAAATAGCCACAACATGACCAAAATGATGAAAAAGCAATGTCTTCAAAATGGAAGAAATTATTTCTAACTTAGACTTCTATACCAATCTAAATTATCAATCAAATGTGAAGGAAGAGTGAAGAATTCAAATGTAACTACCTTTCTCAGAAGCTACTAGAAGAATGCTCACTGAAAGAAAGGGATAAATTAAGGCAGAGAAAGATATGACAGTCCAACACAGGCAAGATGACATGTGGTGGGCCTGAGAGCAAACAGACCATCATGGGGTCCTGGAGAATTATCTCCAAAAAGAGAATAAATGTATAGTTACAGTTGGTTACAGGATTTAACCACAATAAAAGAGGTTTTAGGCTTGAGCTGTCAACTTTGTGACTGAGTTAAGAATCTATCAACTATCTACTATCTATCTATCTATCTATCTATCTATCTATCTATCTATCTATCTATCATCTATCTATCTATCTATCATCTATCTATCATCTATCCATATACTCACATATACAAGTACAAGAAGTGTATATATATATAGCAAAGTAATTTAAAAAGGCAATTGTTGTTACCAAAAATTTTTTTAAAATGCATATTAATTTAGAATTAGTGGCTTGGTTTTTAACAATGCTTGCATGGTATAATAATACAAACACCAAATATTGATGTAACAAATAATTGTGTATCATATGAAAGATGAAAGAGAAGTATGTGAGTGATTCAAGAGGGAAATCATGTTTAGAACAGATAGATAATGTCTAAACCGAAAAACTCAAGAGACAGAGTAGTAGCAGGTTATTTGGACACCTGGAGGTAAGTCCAGGTGAAGGAAGAGTGAAGAATTCAAATGTAACTACCTTTCTCAGAAGCTACTAGAAGAATGCTCACTGAAAGAAAGGGATAAATTAAGGCCTGTTTGCTCTCAGGCCCACCACATGTCAAATCCTGCTCAGGATCTGATTGAAATGCAGGTTTTGACTCACAGATGAGATATCTAACAGTAAAGGGTTTGCCTCCAAGAACAAGAATCAGGATTAGAGAGGGATTAGGAAAAATCTTTACTTCTTTGTTTCTTTTTTTAAAATATGTATATCTCATATTATGAACATGGAATTAACCTCAAGAAAAATAGATTTCAAAAGCATATGAGGCCATTAATCATAACTCACAGGATTTATTCAACATTTACTACAACATTCCATCAAATGTGTGTGGAATATGGAGAACAGTAAGCATAGACACTGCCCACAGTCATTCCACAGTGTAGCCATGATAGTGCTCTTATATAGTATCTCTTGTTACTGTTGCATTTATAATATATTTACTTAGAGTCCTCTGATCCCTAAGGGACCAAGAGCTCTTTGAAGAAAGGTTCTCAGTTCCTTATTTGGATTCTCTTTTTTATACTTCACATATAGTAGGTGCTCAATAAACATGGTTTGAAAGTAATTAGCGGTTTATAAATTCAAAGCATAGCCTTAAATAAACCCAAGTATGCATCAGAGTCAACTGACAACCTTTTAAAAAATATAAAAGTCTTGTCTCTACTTTCTGAGAATCTGATTTAGGTGATATATTAAATGTGTAATTTTTAAAGATTTTATTTATTTATTTGACAGAGAGAGACACAGCAAGAGAGGGAACACAAGCAGGGGGAGTGGGAGAGGGAGAAGCAGGTTTCCCTCTGAGCAGGGAGCCTGATGCGGGGCTCGATCCCAGGACCCTGGGATCATGACCTGAGCTGAAGGCAGATGTTTAATGACTGACCTACCCAGACGCCACTTAAATGTGTATTATTTCAAAAGGGCAACACATGATTCAGAGTTGCGGTCACTCAGAAAGTGGAGCATATAGGTGCTTTAGTGGAATGTTGTGTGCTATGGGATTCAGAGAGTTGTTTCAGACAGGGGAATCTGGAGGAACCATTGTTGGAAGCACATATCCCTGTAAACACATCTTTGTGTTGGTGGCTCTGGCCATTGTAATCAGTGCCTGTTGTTATTTAAAGTGGAAATTCTTAGACTTAGGTTAACCTTGAGGCCCCACTTAAAATATCATGGCTCCATTTGTTAAGGGTTACATAACAGAGCATTTTCTCATCATGCTTTTTATCCAGATGGATCGCAGCAGGTTTCTCCCTCACTTCAAAATTATTTCTATATTTTTCCTTATAGCTTGATAATTTTTTCTCCTGCAAATACCAGAAAGAACATGGCTAGTGTTCAAAACTTAATGAGTGCTGGTCCTCACTCTGCCCATCTCTCACTAATGTTATAATCTCAGGCACAAGTCATTAACCACCCTGAGCCTGTGTCTTCATGTGTTAAATGGAATGATGATAACTGACTATTTGTTTTGTAGGGTTGTTATGACTATGTAATGGAGTCATGGCTGGAAAAACTTCAACAGCTGTAGATTTTCACATATCTAAGGGAATTCTGTTACTATGATTATTCTTCAGTATTGTTTATCCATTTTGTCATCACACTATCATTTATTCTTCAAACTTGGTTGCCCAGACTTGGTCTGTTGGGAGCAGGATTGTTTGATGATTCACATGAAACTAGGAAGCTAGAAATGTTTGGTGATTTCACGTAGATATTATTCATGAGAATAAACATGGATGTGGATAATGAAGGTCAAAGTTGAGAAGGCAGATTGATAATTTATCTCACTGAATTTGAACATTTTATAATTTAGGTTGCACACTATCTCTGTAAAAAAAAAGGAAATGAATGTGGTTGCTGGTGAAAAATATAACTTTACATTTGATACATTTTAACAGAGTTCCAAGAAATCATTTGTAAAATAAATATTCATGATACAGGAGCCTCATATACCTAGGTATAATGTTCTAGAATATTAGAAAACTGGAAAGATATAATCTGATGGGTAGAATAAATTGCTTAGCAGGTAAATTTTATATTTACCTTTCCCTAAATTTTTTTTTGAGATTTTTTTTTTATTATGTTATGTTAATCACCATACATTACATCATTAGTTTTTGATGTAGTGTTCCATTCATTGTTTGTGTATAACACCCAGTGCTCCATTCAATACATGCCCTCTTTAATACCCATCACCAGGCTAACCCACCCCCCCACCCCACCCCCCCTAGAATGCTCAGTTTGTTTCTCAGAGTCCATAGTCTCTCATGGTTCGTCTCCCCCTCTATTTCTCCCCCTTCATTTTTCCCTTCCTACTATCTTCTTTTTTTTTTTTTAACATATAATGTATTATTTGTTTCAGAGGTACAGGTCTGTGATTCAACAGTCTTACACAATTCACAGCGGTCACCATAGCACATACCCTCCCCAATGTCTATCACCCAGCCACCTCATCCCTCCCACCCCCCACCACTCCAGCAACCCTCAGTTTGTTTCCTGAGATTAAGAATTCCTCATATCAGTGAGGTCATATGATACATGTCTTTCTCTGATTGACTTATTTCGCTCAGCATAATACCCTCCAGTTCCATCCACATCATTGTAAATGGCAAGATTTCATTCCTTTTGATGGCTGCATAATATTCCATTGTATATATATATACCACATCTTCTTTATCCATGCATCTGTCGATGGACATCTGGGCTCTTTCCATAGTTTGGCTATTGTGGACATTGCTGCTATAAACATCGGGGTACACATACTCTTTCGGATCCCTACATTTGTATCTTTGGGGTAAATACCCAGTAGTGCAATTGCTGGATCGTATGGTAGCTCTATTTTCAACTTTTTGAGGAACTTCCATACTGCTTTCCAGAGTGGCTGCACCAGCTTGCATTCCCACCAACAGCGTAGGAAGTTTCCCCTTTCTCCGCATCCCCGCCAACATCTGTTGTTTCCTGACTTGTTAATTTTAGCCATTCTGACTGGTGTGAGGTGGTATCTCTATTAGTGTATATTTTAAATGAAATATAAAGATTTGGTGTATTATTATGAACAATATAAAGCTTTTTAAACATATAAAAAATAATAGTTCATTTCTCTATAATCTATTAGAAAAATTTCAGGGAAAATAATTTAAAGTTAAATGGCAGCATATGTTTAAACTTCCAATTATAAAACACAAGTCAATTGAAAGTACTAATTTCAGACTTTCATTAAAAAAACCCAGAAAACTCAAATTGTGATCTTTGGGGTCAAAAGAAAACACACATCAATCAGCAGGAGCCAAATATGATGACCTATTTTTCAAAGGTCATTTTTCATAACAATCATAAAAATGGCATTTTTTTCTCACAGCATACTTTAGACAAGTCATTTTTTAGGAATAATTTAGTTCTGAGATGAAAGAGAAACACTTCTCTAGAGCATCTATATTTCACCCAGGAAGGCTTGAGGATGATATCACCCTATTTTTAAAGCAAAAGTTAAAGTGTGCTATTTTGATATCACCTATTGATAGGTACTATATTTCTCTCTCTCTTGGAAAGTCTCCCCTCACTGAAGGAAAAAGCAAAATATAATTTTATTACTTTTTAAAATTGCTATCTATAGTACTTTCATAAACATCAAAGATAAAGGAAGGCATATGGAAAGTATGAGAAAAAGAATAAGCATTACTCATGGTCATAGATGTCATCATCCAACGTGAAAGTCACTTATATATTCTGGAGTTCTCAAAAAGGATGTCTTTCTACACCATTTCAGACCACAGAGAGTTGTGCCCGTTCTGTGTACTGGCCTACACAGAAAGGCATTCCTTGGATCACATGAGTTACTCTTCTAATTGCCAGATAAGATACAGGATGACCAATTAAATTGGAATTTCAGGTAAATGACAATTTTTTAAGTATCAGTATAACCTGATTTTTTTTTTAACATACAGGATTTTATTAGTTTCAGGTGTACAATATAGTGATTCAATAATTCCATACATAACCCAATGCTCATAACGACAAGTGCACTCCTTAATCTCCAAAACCTATTTAACCCTTCCCCCCCATCCCCACCTCTCCTCTGGTAACTATCAGTTTGTTTTCTATAATTAAGAGTCTGTTTATTGATTTCTCTCTCTCTCTCACTCTCTCTCTCTCTTTTTTCCCTTTGCTCATTTGTTTTGTTTCTTAAATTCCACATATGAGTGAAATCATATGGTATTTGTCTTTCTCTGACTGACTTATTTCACTTAGCATAATACTCTCTAGATCCATCCACATTGCTGTGAGTGGCAAGAGTTCATTCTTTTTTATGGCTGAGTAATATTCCATTATATATATATTATATATATATATTATATATATATATATATACCACACCTTATTTATCAATTCATCAATTGATGGACACTTGGGCTGCTTCCATAATTTTGGCTTTTGTAAATAATGCTGCTATAAACATAAGGGTGCATATATCCATTCTAATTAATGTTCTTGTATTCTTTGGGTAAATAACCAGTAGGATGATTGCTGGATCATAGGTAGTTCTATTTTTAACTTTTTGAGGAATCTCCATATTGTTTTCCACAATGGCTGCCCTAGTTTGCATTCCTACAACAGCATGTGAGTGTTCCTTTTTCTCCACATCCTCACCAACGCTTGTTTCTTGTGTTGTTGATTTTAGCCGTTCTGACAGATATGATGTGCTATCTCATTATAGTTTTGATTTGCATTTCCGTGATGGTAAGTGATGATCAACATCTTTTCATGTGTTGGTTGGCCATCTGGACGTCTTCTTTGGAGAAATGTCTATTCATGTCTTCTGCCCATTTTTTAAATCAGATTATTTGTTTTTTAGGCATTTAGTTGTATAAATTTTTTATATATTTTGGATACTCTTTATTGAATATGTCATTTGCAAATATTTTCTCCCATTTTGTAACTTGCCTTAGTTTTGTTGATTGTTTCTTTTGCTATACAGAAGCTTTTTATTTTGATGTAGTCCCAATAGTTTATTTTTGCTTTTGTTTCCCTTGCCTCAGGAGACATAACTAGAAAGAAGTTGTTATGGCCAATGTCAAAGAAGTTACTCCCAGTGTTTTCTTCAAGGATTCTTGTGGTTTAAAAAAAAATTTTTTTTGAAGATTTTATTTATTTATTTGACAGAGAGAGACACAGCAAGAGAGGGAACACAAGCAGGGGGAGCGGGAGAGGGAGAAGCAGGCTTCCCATGGAGCAGGGAACCTGATGCGGGGCTTGATCCCAGGACGCTGGGATCATGACCTGAGCCAAAGGCAGATGCTTAACGACTGAGTCACCCAGGCGCCCCGATTCTTGTGGTTTTAGATATCACATTTAGTTCTTTAATCCATTTAGAATTTATTTTTGTGTATGGTGTAAGAAAGTGTTCAAATTTCTTTCTTTTGCATGTGGCTGTCCAGTTTTCCCAACACCATTTGTTGAAGAGACTTTTTCCCATTGGATAGTCTTTCCTGCTTTGTCAAAGAATAATTTACCATAGGGTGCCTGGGTGGCTCAGTTGGTTGGGCGACTGCCTTCAGCTCAGGTCATGATCCTGGAGTCCCTGGATCGAGTCCCGCATCGGGCTCCCTGCTCGGCGGGGAGTCTGCTTCTCCCTCTGACCCTCCCCCCTCTCATGTACTCGCTCTCTCTCATTCTCTCTCTCTCAAATAAATAAAATCTTTAAAAAAAAAAAAAAAAAAAAGAATAATTTACCATATAGCTGTGGGTTTATTTCTGGGTTTTTTATTCCATTCTATTGATCTATGTGTCTATTTTTTGTGCCAGTACCATACTGTTTTGATTACTACAGCTTTGTAATATACTTAAGTTCAAAATTGTGATGCCTCCAACTTTGCTTTTTCTTTTTCAAGATTACTTTGCTTATTTGGGGTCTTTTGGGGTTCCATACAAATTTTAGGATTATTTTTTCTAGTTCTGTGAAGAATGCTGTTGGTATTTTGATAAGAATTGCATTAAATGTATAGATTTCTTTGGATAGTATAGATATTTTATTTTATTTATTTATTTATTTATTTTCATTTCAAAGGATTGATTTATTTTATAATAGAAAAGTATACCTTTGAACCAGCCAAGTTCAAAGTTAGAAGAAGGGTACAACTGCAGTTCTGGATAATGCATCTGTATTTCATTCAAAGCCACGGATCATGTGAGCAATCTCCCAGTTAGTCTCTGCAGACAGTGGTCCCTCAATTTCAACACCTTTTTCGGTGACAGTGGCGATTTGAAACCAGTTATAAGAACGGGCATCTCGATAATACAGCACTCACATGCAGCGTTCCACTAGCTCTCGGGCCTCAGTCTGGCTCAGGACTGGCTGCTTCTCCAGAACTTCTCGCAGCAGAGGCTGAGCCAAGTATGCACCATAACCAGTGGCCAGCGAAGGGGCTTCATAAGCGACACCAAGCATGTCCACATAACCAAGGAAGCTCTCTCCATCAGCATAGCCTCCAATGACCATGGTATTCCACAGGGGGTTCATCTTGGAACGGCGGCTGTATATGGCCCTGGTCAGCCATGAATGAATAGCTCTAGGACTATAGCTGTGTCCATCTCCCAACAGCTCCTCATCAATCACCATCTGGCCGAGAACTTGCTTCAAATACTGGAAATCTGCGTAGTCTCCGGAAGCACCCAGCATGGTGCTGTCGTTGACTCGCATAATGCGAGAGATGTTGCGGAAATGAGCCAAGGAGCGGAAGGAGCCCAGCATGTCTGCCGCAATCACCACTCCACCCTCAAACTTAACGCCCAGGACCGAGGTCCCGGTCACCATGGGGTTCTGCGTGTGCGTAATCGGACCCCCGTAGGGCACGGACGCCGGCTCCTCGGAGGCACCAGGAGTAGGTGGGATGTGGTAAAACTGCCCGGGAGCCCGGAACCCCGGCCCAAAGTCTGGATAGTATAGATATTTTAACAATATTTGTTCTTTCAATCCATGAGAATGGAATGTCTTTCCATTTCTTTGTGTCATCTTCCATTTCTTTCATCAGCATTTTATAGTTTTCAGAGTACAGGCTTTTCACCTCTTTGGTTAGGTTTATTCCTAGGTATCTTATTATTTGTGGTGCATATTTAAATGTGATCAATTTCTTTATTTCTTTTTCTGCTTCTTCATTATTGGCATATAGAAATGCAAGAGATTTCTGTATATTGATTTTGTATCCTGCAACTTTACTGAATTCATTTATCAGTTGTGCCAGTTTTTGGTGTAGTCTTTCAGGTTTTCTATATATAGTATCTATATATATTTTCTATATATAGTATCATGGCATCTGCAAATAGTGAAAGGTTTGCTTCTTTCTTACCACTTTGGATGCCTTTTATTTATTTTTGTTGTCTGATTGCTGTGGCTAGGACTTCCAGTACTATGTTGATTAAAAGTGGTGAAAATGGACATCCTTATTTTGTTCCTGAACTTAGGGGGAAAGCTCTCAGTTTTTTTCCCATTAAGGATGATGGTCACTGTGGATTTTTTATACATGGCCTTTATTATGTTGAGGTATATTGCCTCTAAACCTTCTTTGTTGAGGGTTTTTTTTTTTCATGAGTGGATGTTGTACTTTGTCAAATGCTCTTTCTGAGCCTATTGAAATGGTCATATGGTTCTTATCCTTTCTCTTATTGATGTGATATATTACATTGATTGATTTG
Organism: Phoca vitulina; assembly: GCF_004348235.1. Classification (NCBI taxonomy): domain Eukaryota; kingdom Metazoa; phylum Chordata; class Mammalia; order Carnivora; family Phocidae; genus Phoca; species Phoca vitulina. Next base: position 10,825,441 of record NW_022589704.1, on the reverse strand, counting down.
TGAATATTGAACCACTCATGCAAATCAGGAATAAATCCCATTTGATCATGGTGAATGATTTTTTAAATGTATTATTGGATTCAGCTTGTTGGTATATTGTTTTTTGTTTGTAACAGGTTTAAAGATTTTATTTATTTATTTGAGAGTGAGAGAGAGAGCGAGCATGGGCAGGGGCAGAGGCAGAAGCAGAGGGAGAAACAGACTTCCCACTGAGCAGGAAGCCCAATGTGGGGCTCAATCCCAGGACCCCGGGATCATGACCTGAGCAGAAGGCAGACACTTAACTGGCCGAGCCACCCAGGTACTCCTGTTAGTATATTACTGAGAATTTTTGCATCTATGTTCATCAGGGATATTGGAGTATTGCCTAGTTCTTAAAAACGGTATTATTTTTTGTCTGAAATTCCAATTTAACTTGTAGTCCTCTATTTTATTTCTTAAATCTAATTCCATTTGGTTTAGCATTGTTTTTGTTGAAAGTAACTTGTAGGGTATCAAATATTTTCTGTGGACCTTGTCACCAGAACAAAGTTTCTCTTTACACCTTCCTTTGTGCTACATTTGCCATCATAAGGTGATCCCAAATTCCAACCAACATCAATGGAAATGTAATGAGGCAGCTAGAATTCTAGTAGGGTTGATATTCCCGAGAAAATCATAAGGGAGCTTTGGGACTTCTTTCCACAATAGTGAGGGGCTGGTGTGTTTAGCATGGTTGTGAGGCCTCCTTTCCCAGAGAAAGTGGATGAAACCATTATGTGAGAGTGTGGGCTCTTATGTGGACAGAGAGAGAACTAACATGCATGCACAATAAACCCTGGGGACAGGGATGTCCATGGAGGAGCTTTAAGAAACTCTTGCACATTGTGATGTGGTTGGTGAAACCTGTTGTAGTCTTATCAATGGATCATTGTACTTTCAAGGCTTCTGGATTAAGACTGCTTTTCTTCCCCTTCTTTTACCTTTTTTTCTATTTATTTTTATTATTGAAGTACAGTTGACAAATAACGTTGTTTTAGTTTCTGGTGTATAACATGTTGATTCAACAATTCTATACATTATGCAATGCTCAGCATAAGTGTAGTCACTGTCTGTCACCATAGATGTTACGTTATTGGCTATATTCCCTATGCTGTACTTTTCATCTCCATGACTTACTTATTTTCTGACTGGAGGTTTGTACATCTGAATCCCCATTAACCTATTTCACCTCTGCCCCCGCCACTTCCCTCTGGCAACCACCAGTTTGTTCTCTCTATTTATGAGTCTGTTTCTGTTTTTTGGTTATTTGTTGTTGTTGTTGTTTAATGTGACACCAAGTTCAGACAGCTAACCAGGGAGAAGCCTACTTGGGGAATGAGCAGAAGAATGCCCCACCTAGGACAGTTTAACTCTTGAGAGAATGATGGCAAAGATGAGGATGGGCCAGACTTAAGCTTGCTGTGCTCTTGAAGGATTACCACAATGCCAAAGAGATTCTACAATTACAAGTGCTGTGAGCATACACAGTTTGTTGCAAAAGATTCTAAGCAGATGGTTTGATTTAAGCAGCATCATGTGACTTTGCTAAATTAATATGAGATGCTCTTGTTAAAATAAGCAAATTTAAATTGTTAGTTAACTCAGCATCTAGAGCTTTTAATTTCTTAAGGAATTAGAATCCTTTTGTGAGACAGAATGGCATTTGGTGGCAGACAGGTCCAGATTCATTCAAAGCTTTTGGTGTATTCCAGCAAGTAAGCTTTGAAATGGGTCTTGGCTGCCTCTCTGAGACAATTAGTTCAGGCTTTGTTTTCAGTTGCCCTTTTTACTTTGGAATAATTTTAGATTTACAGAAAGGTTATAAGGATAGTTCAAAGATTTCTGCATACCCTTCCTTCAGTACCCCCTAATCTTATATAACTATGGTGCATCACTATTATTGATATATTAATATCAAATAAACTCCAGACTTTGTTTGAATTTCACCAGTTTTTCCACTAATGACTTTTTTCTTGTTTTATTTTTTTTTAATTTAATTTTTTTATTAACATATAACGTATTATTTGTTTCAGGGGTACAGGTCTGTGATTCATCAGTCTTACACAGTTCAGAGCGCTCACCATAGTACATACCCTCCCCAATGTCCAACACCCAGCCACCCCATCCCTCCCACTCCCCTCCACTCACTAATGACTTTTTTCTATACCAGGATCCAGTCCAACCCATGACATCCCACTGCATTTAGGGTTCAGGTTTTTGCTACCAAACATTGGGGAAATTTGAGGTGCATTGTGGCAGAGAAAAAAAAATTGGGGCCACTGAAACTATTCTATACAGTAGGCTGAAGTATAGCTGGATTCCTACTTCTCAACAAGTGAGGATGAGTTATTTGGCCTTATGATTCTCATACTAGGCTACATCCTGAAATCACCTAAGGAGATTTAAACCATACTGATGCTTGGGTTTCACCCCAAGTATGCTGATTGGTATGGGGTGCAACCTGGGCATCCATATTTATAAAAGTTTCTCAGGTACAACAAAGCTTTAAAAACTTTCTGCTAAGTATCCCTAGTTTTAGCCTCAGGGCCAGGAATAGAGATGTCATTGAGCCAGCGTCCACTAGGGGGTAATAGAGAGCAGCTTGGTGTAGTCCACACCCCTGGGTCAAAATCTGGAGGAGGAAAATCCTGAAGGCTCCTCTGAATTTCTGTTCTTCGTGAGAATTCCAAGGCTGAGGAGCAAAAAAAAAAAAAAAAAAAAAAAAAAAAGATGTAGATCTAGTGTGCTTAGTCAGTATTACTTGTATTTCCTACTTAACCCCAAATTTAGTGACTTAAAACAACACATACTCATTACCTTATTAGTCTGGAGGTCAAAAGTCTGAAATGGGTCTCTCTAGGCTAAAATCAAGGTCCAGTCAGCCTTTCTTTTGGAGGTTTTAGAGTGGAATCCATTTCCTTGCCTTAATCATCTTCTGAAGACCCCCTGTACCCTCTGACTCCTGACACTTTTCTCATGTCACTCACTCTGCTTGCATTGTTGCATTTCCTTCTCTGACCCTGACCCTCCTGCCTCCCTCTTTCACTTATAAGATCCTTATGATTTCATTGGGTTTAATCCAGAATAATCTTCTCATTTCAAGCTCATTGACTTAATCACAACTGAAAAATCCCTTTTGCCACTTAATGCGACATTCATAGGTTTCAGGGAATAATATATGGGCACCTTTGGCTGTCGGTTATTCTGTCTACCACATGGGGAATCAAAAGTGTGGCAGATTATTAAAATATTTTAAAATATTCTCAATAAGCCATGTCTTGGGGGGTTGGAATAAGGAGGTCAGGAGGCTATGAATTATATATACATAATTGCTTCTAAGGTATCAAGTTAATCTAGTCCCTGACATTTCACACACATCAGTAGGGAGGACCTGTGCCCACTTTTGCTAAGAGCCTGCATTGGTGAGGAAACTAAGGGTATGGCCCTTTTTCTCAACCTGCTGAAGGCAGCTCTGGGTGGAACTTTATGCTTTTTGTGGTTTATCTATAGCTAAAGTACCTGTCCTTACATTCCTTACAGGTACAGGGGATTACATTGTAGTCCTGATTTAACCACTCCCAGGGGTTCTAGGAAGAACTCTGATAGGCACAACCAGGAGAAGCAGTCAGTATCTTCAGGGTCCTGGCAGAGGGGTAGTCTCCACAAGGGAGGGGGCAATAGCCACAGGAGGACTGGCAGGAGGAGCAATTCACAAAGGAATGACCCAGACAGCAAAAATAGCAGGAGTCTCCCCTCCAGGGAGGCTTAAACGTATGATGCAAGGAAGAGGGTATTTTTATTTTAATGCAAATTCCAGGATGGCTGACTTTCATGAACCAGACAACCATACAAGCTGTGAAGGCTCTGAGGTTGTCAGCCGAGAGTGTGTGGGCTAAGGGTGTGTGTGTGTGTGTGTGTGTGTGTGTGTGTGTGTGTGTGTCGAAGGGAAGGGGATGGGAGAGCCAATCACACAGAGAGCATAGGTGGAGGCTTTTAGCACCTGCGATGAATAGGATATTTGAGGGACAGGAATATATGATCAAACGGGATTTCAGGAACCTTCCATTAGATAGACTGAGTGAACCACTGTATTCGTCCTAAGGAACCTGCATTAAAGATACACATAGTTCTTCAAGACTCTGGAGGCTCATGACTAGGTTTTTACATACAATACCAGGCAAGACTGGGTCAAGAAAAGGCAGTGGTTTTATGAGGATGACAGCTATGCTAGTGATTCTTGAGACGCATGGACAAGGAGACTATAACTATTTTTGCCCAACACCAAAGTTTAGTGACAGTCTTTACCGTAACTCTTAGGAACTCAAATTAACATACTCTGAGAGCCAGTGTTATAGGAAAACAGATAAATATTTAAGATCATTAGCATCCCAAATGCACCTGTAAATAAAAGAAACCTTAAAAAAAATAAAAATTAAAAAAGAAAAAAAAGAAACCTTGACTCAAAATGGCCTAAATGATGACATTATTTTCACACATAATAAAAAATCCAGAGGTGGAGTGGGCCCCAAGTTTTTGTTTGTTTGTGTGTTTGTCTCCCAGCTACGCTGTCACTTTAGCTTTGTTTAAAGCTGTTACAGTATACCTTCCCTAGAAATAGGAGTGAGTGGAATACAATGGCTAACTTAGGTTATGTGCATATTCCTGGACCAAAAATAATGACTCGGAATAATTCTGGGGTTGGTGTAAACTAATCAGAGACTTTCCCTGCAGTTGGGATGGGGCCACATTCTCCTGAATCACATATACAAAATTGAGGTTCAGCAAAAAAAAAAAAAATGTTTTGGAGAGAATCAGCCCAGTCCACCAGAAAAAACACCTCCTTGCTGCATTTTGTGCTGAATAAATTGTCCTTTGATTCCTCTTCTGTCTCAGATGCTTTATAAAGGTAAAGAATTTCTCTAAAATCCTGTTACTGCCATCACGGGTCAGTTGAATCCTAGTCAAAAATTCAACTAGTAGTTCCAATTTGGAAGAGGTTGAGAATACATGACATACATTATATTCACGTGTCATACCTCAAATTTGCCTTACTTCAACTGGAAACAACAGCTGCATTGTCAGGTTGGTGTTTTCATTTGGCACCATTGCAAAGAGCGTTTCAAAGTAGAGCAGCCTTCCCTTGCCCACTGAGTGCAGCTGACTGACCCCACAGTGTTATTTCATACTTCATTTAAACCAGTCACAGGGATTTCACAGTGCCAGTGTGCTTGGAGAAACTTAAACTATAACCGAATGGGGAAAAAAAAAAATCAACCACCAAGATTCAAAGTTTTTTGTTCTTTCTAGTATTGAAGTCAAGACTCATGTCAGTAATTTTGTCTTTCAGAGATTAAGATCACGTGACCGTTTAATCACTGGGAAATGTAAAGAATAAAAGACTGGTCTCAAGTCCACTATGTGATTTTTTAAAATGCTCCTGAAAAATCAAAATTGAATGAAACTATCAATTATTCTCACTGCTTTTTTTTTTTTTTTTTTTTTTGCTCCTTGCTCTGTAGAGAGTGTGATTTGTTTTCTATTGCTGTTGTAACAAATCACCACAAATTCAGTGGTGGACAAGGACACAGATTTGTTATCTTACAGTTCTGAAGGTTAGAAGTCTGAGATAGGTCAGTCACACTGGGCCGAAATCACAATATTGGTAGGGAGGGCCATGTTCCTTAGGAAGAATCCTAGGGCAGAATCTGTTCCCTTGGCTTTTATAGCTTCTCAGGCCTCCTGAGTTCCTGGGTACTGACCCCTTCCTCCACCTTCACAGGAAGCAATAGCGGCTAATGGCATTCTCAAGTTGCTTCACTCTGAGACCCACTCTCTCGCCTCCCCCTTTCTTTTATACGGATCCTTGTGACTGCTTTTGACCCATCCGGACAATTCAGGCTAACCTCCTCATTCCAAACGGCTTAATTTAACCAGATCTGTAAGGTCTCTTTTGCCAGGTAAGATAATGTATTTAATTAAGGTTCTAGAAATTTGGACATGGATATCTTTTCTTTGGGAGTCATTATTCTGCCCACCACACCCTGGGTTCAACATTTTGGTATTTATCCATTTATTTGTTGATTTTTTCAATCTACCAACTCTCAACGTTATGTCATTTGTTTCTGTTAGTTAAGACTTTAGATTTTTTGCCCATATGCTCTCTGGCACCAGGTAGCTCTGGGTGGAACTTTGTGCTTTTTGTGGTTTACTTGTAGCTGAAGTACCTGTACCCTGTGCAATCCAGCTACCAGAAGTTTCCCACCTTCCACTTCCCACATGCTTTTCATTCTAGCTGTGATCACACTCCTGTCTCCTCCATTTACTCACATGTTGGACTTGACTTAAATTTTAAGACTCAACTCCATTTTCATCCTCTTTGGGAAAACTTTACTGAGGTTTTCTTCTGCAAAAATTAACTTCTTTCTTTTCTGCTTTCATCCCATTGTCAACCTTATTGAATTGCCAGTTATCATTTGCATATCAAACGTGCTGAGAAATATTGGCTTCATTAAGATTAAAGTACAAATTCATCTTAAAATTACCCAAAGTATTTAGGGGTGCCTGGGTGGCTCAGTCAGTTGAGTGCCCAACTCTTGATTTCAGCTGGGTTTGTGATCTCCGGGTTGTGGGATCTAGGATATGTGTTGGGCTCTGCGCTCAGCAGGGAGTCTGCTAGAGATTCTCTCTCTCCCTCTCCCCCTGCCCTTCCCTCTGCTCTCCCTCTTTTTTTCTCTCTCTCAGATAAATAAATAAATCTTTAAAACAAAATTACGCAAAGTATTTAAAAAATAAATGTCAATGCTAGTGTCCATCAGTTTTTCAGCTCTTGTCTCTAGAACATTGAGCTTTGGAACTGCAGGTTATGATATATGCTCTGTGTGTTGGAGTTTGAAGTCCAAACGAATATAACAATTGGAATGTAAGTTTTAGACTCAGGACAGGGACTGTGTTTGGTTCACAGTGTTATTTGGAGCACGTGGTACAAAACTTGGCACACTAGTGCTCAACAACTATATGTTACAAGAACGAATAAGTGTGTTTCTACTAGAGAGATCTCTTATGATGGAATTTGCTTTTAAATTTCTTTCTTTTTTTGTGTGGATTAAAATACAATTAAATCGTAAATAGTTCAGAGTTTCAGAGCAAAAAGTTTTCCAATACTTTTTATGTGATCTGCCATGAAAATACCTTCACACATTTATACTTTCCATTCCTTGACCAGTGACTGAGGCCACAGAATGTTGTAGGTGGCAAACATGTCAGACGCAGTGAGCTTCGGTAAAGACCACAGTGAGGTCCCTACTTGGTGAAGGGTACTGTTTAATTGGCTTGACCAGTCTGTCTACCAGAATCTTAAGTATTGTTCTAGCACTTGTTCCAGAAATTTATTAATAGCTCTCAAGAAGACATCCCACAGTAAGAGTTTAATAAAAACGACAGAGTTTTTTCATTTATTTGTTGTGTTTATTTTAGAATGAGTGGACCCGCACTTAAACAGTTTTTGTGTAGTATCATTTACTATTTCAATCTAACTAGAGATATTTATATTAGCACGAAAACACAAAATAATTTAGTCACCTTCCAAAATGTTTAAAATCTTTCTTAGTAATGTGCATATCTCATTTACCTCTGTGGGCTATCTTCCACGAATTATCCCAATTATCTTTTTTGATGCCATTAAAGCTCTGTTTAGAACAGAGTGTCAGTCTTTCCAATGAGCAATTACGAAAATGTGATGGATAGGAAATGCTTTTCTTGGTAGGACCTAAAAACATATGGTAATGTTCTGAGGACATGAACCTCATTCAACATTTTCATTTTTTGAACCTCTATTTTGATGTTATTTGCCTTTTACACCAGCATGCAGTGTAGAGGAGATGCCAAGAGTTCACATTATTTTTCAGTTTTGCTGCCAAGCTGCATTCCTGTACAATGAAGTCAGTGGAAGGACGTTGGGCATTTTGGAAAGGTGCATTACTCATCCAAGCTGTTCACTCTGCTTTATTCCCCAAGCTGGCCTCCATTTTATTACATGGTTATTCTTAGCTCAGTGAAAATCTAGCCTTCCGCAACTCTCAACAATTTTATTTTTGTAGATCTCATGAAGAATTTCTGTATCTATAAAAGGATCTTTTTTTTTAGTGTTTTGATACAAAGGTTCATGATAGCTGCATAGCCAGTTACCAGTGCTGAAATCCTTGATATCTAAAATGACATTCTCAATCAAGAAGGACCTTGATGGGGCACCTGGGTGGCTCAGATGATTAAGCATCTGCCTTCGGCTCAGGTCATGATCCCAGGGTCCTGGGGTCAAGCCAGGGAGCCTGCTTCTCCCCCTCCCTCTGCCTGCCGCTCCCCCTGCTTGTACTCTCTCTCTCTGTCAAATAAAATAAAATAAAATAAAATAAAATAAAATAAAATAAAATAAAATGAAATAAAAAAAGAAGGACCTTGATACACTGTTTCACTGTGATTCCTGATGCAGATCAGGTACTTAATGCATGTAAAATAAATAAATGAATTTCTCATCAACTTTTATCCATTATTTTTGTACGTATGAAAGGGTACTGAGGTTAGTCAAGGTATTTTTGTGGGAATGGAAATGGATAGGGTAGATAGCTCTTATTTTTTACATAGGAACTTTCCAAAGCAGAGGAAACACACTTGCTGGAAGTATTGACTTGCAAGAAAATTCTCCCCAGTTTTCCCAAAGACGTAGAAACTTCAGCTCTTGCCAACAAGGAATACAGTCAAATTTCAGTTCAGGGTTTACACAGTAGGAAAACTCTAGGAGCCTCAACAATGCTTCTGGTGTTGGCTTAGTGGCTTTTAAATTAGAAGCAGTCCTTGACTTTCCCCCAGTTGTTTATTTAAAGCTGCCTAAAAACAAAGGAATGACAACAATGGATGTGCAGTTGGGGACCAATTTGACTGAATCGCTTGACAGTAAATAACTTGGCAATGACAGTCTAATGGCAGAAAACATTCAGTCAGTGTTTTAAGCCTATATAGTGCAGGGACTTAGGGAATCCATAGCAGCTGAGTAACGTGTCAAACTAACCCTTCTACTGACAAAAATGATAAACTTTAGACAAAATGTAAGAAGCAACTATTCAAAGGTACTGGAGAGTGACTACAGGAAGGCAGAAACCAGAGGGATTGCTAACCTTGAAAGACAGGAAAGCCAGAGGAAGAGATCCACAATTAAATGGCCTCCCCTAAGGCGGGTACACTGGGGAGTAAACAGAATAGAGCTCAGGCACTTCTCAGGCACTGGGCTTAGAAATTAGGGAACAAAGTTCAGGGGCTGCAAGAACAGTAAGAAAGTAACAGAAGAAATCCTGGAAATGTATGGTGATTCTTTTTCCAGCTTTGCTTAACTCATGCACATTAGTCAGACTCCAGGGCACCCCTCTGCAGCTCTCCTACGCTTTCTCTATGTGCTGCCCCCTACTCTCCACGGTTTTGCCCTGTGAAGTGTAGCCCTAAACTCCAGCTCAGTGAGATCGCCCACTCTGGGCTGTGGTCCTGACATTCTTCCAACAAACTTGTCCTTTGTTTCCCTTCCCAGAGACCATTGATCTTCTCTGCTGCTGATTGTCTACTTCCTACTGCTTTATTCTTTCTTTTCTGCTTCTAGGGCACCAATTACATGTATGTTAGACCATGTATCATTGTTCTACAGCCTTTAGATGCTCTTTTCTTTGTAAGTACCTTGTGGGCACGTGTGCTTTAATTTGAGTAATTTCTATTAACCCATCTTCAAGTTCACTGATTCTTTCCTTGGCTTTGTCAAATCTTTTGATGAGCCATTGAAAGAATTCTTTATTTTTCCCCACTCAATCTTATTGTTTCTATCCCTTTGCTGAAATTCCCAAACTGCAAGTGCACAATACCTCCTTTTTCCACTAGATGGTTAACATAGTAATCATAGGTGCTTTAAATTCCCTCTCCAATAATTCCAACATCTGGGTGGTCTCCAAGTCTGGTTTAGTTGAAGGTAATGTATCTTGACAGATTTTTTTCTTTTTGTATATGTCATAAGTTTTTACAGAATCCCAGATATTGTGTGTGGAATGGGAAGGACCGAGGTAAATAGTATTTACACTTAGAAAAGAGCTTTTCTGTTCTTCTGTCAGTCTGTTTGTGTGGGGTGTTGAGTAGTCAAGAGTTGTGCTGAGTTTGGGGTTTGTTGTTGCTCCAGTAATTTTCAACATACACAAGTATCAGATTCCTCTAGAGTCATTTTGTGCTTAGGCTGGGGGCTGAGGTGCCAGAAAGTTTTCCTAAGTGTTTGTAACATCCGCTTACTGAATTACTACATCTCAGAGAGAATCTGTGCCCATGTTCTTGCCCTTCAGTGCTCGCTAGGCTGGTGGTGGGAAGCATGGGTCTGTTCTCTGCTTTCCTGCTTTATCCTCAAACTTAGGTTGATCCCATGTGCCTGGGCTCTGCAGGTGAGGCAGCCTAAACTCTCCTGTCCCCCTCATCATGTCAGTCATGCTCTGATCTCTATCTGTGGCATTTCCTATGCAGGAGATTCTCCTGCCTCTTCCCCAGCAGCAGGAAATCACTAACGATATTGGATAGGACACTTGGCCCAGGATCTTTTCCTACCCTTCACCCCAAGGTGTAGGATTTTTTCCCTTCTAACTTCTCCATAGCAGCAGTGGGTTAGCTGATTTCTTTTTACCTACCTCCTATATGATGGCCAATTCTCATCCTCCCATGCCCGCCATAGGTGAGCCAGTCACACATCCCCTTTCCTGAGGGGAAGCCTGTGACTCACTGGAATTCATGCTACTCTGTTGCTCTGTGACCTCAGCTCTCCGATGACTTGAAACAAAAAGAGTTATGACTTTGTAGTTTATCTTTTTCTTATTGTTAAATTGGGACAGTCTTTCCAGTATCTACAAGGTAAACAAAGTGAACTCTTTCATTAGATGTTTGATACTGATATTTGATATTTCTTTTTGATGCTATTTAGAAGGTAATGTTTGGAATATTTTATTGGTTCTTTTTTCTGTTATATAAGAATACAACTGATTTTTCCATATTCATAATAGATTCAGAGGCTTTGCTAAATTTACATATGAATTTTAATAGATTAATCTTTGGATTTTCTAGGGACTCAACTACTGATCTTCAAATTATTTCTTTCTTTCCAATTACCATGTATCTTATTTCTTTTTCTGGTCTTATACCACTTACACCTTTGGTATGATGTCAAATACAAGTGATGATAATGCAATATTTTCAGTCTCATTGGAAAACTTTAAATACATCACCATTAAGTATAATTTTTGCTATAAAATTTCTTAGATATTATTTATGAGATTAGAGAATTATCTCTTATTCCTAGTATGTTAAGAGCTGTTCTGATGAGTTAAGAGCATTTTCTATACCTTTTCAGACAGTTGCAAGGCTTTTTTTTTTTTTTATTGACTTAATGTGAAGAATAACATTAAATTTTAAAATGTTAAGGCAGTTTTGCATTTTATGACTAAATCTCACTTTGTTATGATATATTATTCTTTTTATACACTGCTGGATTCAATTTACTCAGTTCTTGTGGGATGATTTGAATTTCAGAATTAATTTCTGTTATATATAAAGGTTTATTCATGTTCCTATGTATTTATTTTAGATCAGTATTGCTGCTATCTTTTTCTGGGAATTTAAATATTTTATCTAAATTATGAAATGTATTGACATGTAGTTGTTCATATTACTCTCAAATGTTTTATACCACTTATACCCATATATAGGTAGATATATCACTCTTTTTATCTCCAATGTTGGTAATCTGAGCCAATTCTCCCCATTTTGCCACCTCTCTCCCTCCTTCCCTCCTCTCCCCTCTCCTCTGTCCTCTCCCTTTTCTACTCTGTCGTCTCTCCTCTCCTTCTAAATTAGACTTTCCAGAGACTTAGGAAATTTGTTAGTGTTTCTAAAATATAATATTTTGGATTTGTTGTTTTTCTCCATTGTGTATTTCTTTTTCACTTCACTGGTTTCTGCTCCAGTTTTGATTGTTTCCTTCTATCTACAGTCTGTGGGTTAATTGTTGTTCTTTTCCTAGATTCTTGAGATAGGTACCTAGATCCTTGATTTTTTGGCCTCATTCTATTGTAATTATGTGCCTGAGGCATTTTCTTTTAAGCATTGTTTGGTTGCATCCTGCACATTTAATATGTATGTTTTTTATAATTATTAATGTTAAATATTTTCTAATTTCCATTTAATTGCTTCTTACAATGCAGGATTGTCTAATAGATATTTCTTAGTGTCTAAACTCGATTTTCTAAAATATCTTTTTGTTATTATTTTCTTTTGTTTTTTTTCTGTGGTATGAACACATATTTTGAATTGTTATAATTCTTTCAAATTTAAGAAATTAAGATTTTTGGGTGCCTGGGTGGCTCAGTTGGTTAAGTGACTGCCTTCAGCTCAGGTCATGATCCTGGAGTCCCAGGATCGAGTCCGGCATCGGGCTCCCTGCTCAGCAGGGGAGTCTGCTTCTCCCTCTGACCTTACCCCCTCTTGTGCTCTCCCTCACTCTCTCTCAAGTAAATAAAATAAAATCTTTAAAAAAAAAGAAATTAAGATTTTCTTTATTGAGCTTCATATGCGTGATTTTGGTAAATGTTCCTTCTGTACTTGAAAATAATGTATATTCCATGCTATACAATTTCAATTCAATTCAATTTCATTTATGAATGGAAATGTTCAAATTTTTTGTGCCACTTTTTGCTTTTTCTGTTGTTACTTGAATCCCCAGTTCCTGAGAGAGGTGTGCAAAAACCTCCCAGTAAGACTGTGAATTTGTCTATTTCTCTTTTTAGTTCTGTCCAATTTTATGTATCTGCATATTTGTAAAGTTTAACATATTTTGAGGCTTTTTCATCATGTGCATACTAATTGAGACTTGGATGATGTAAATAGAGTTGATCATGGGCTTCAGTAACATGGAAGTGCTGGTGACCTTAGCAACATGAGTTTCATTGGCGTGGTTAGAACCAAAAGCTAACGGGAGGACAGTCAAGAGGGAATGAAAGGAGATATGGGAATAGAGATTGTAAACAGTTATATTCAAAGATTCATTGTTGAAATCAGGACGCAGAAAGGTGATACTGGCTGGAGAAGAAGTGTGAGATCAAGGGAAGTGTGTGTGTGTACTTGCGCATGCGTGTGTATGTGTTTACCAAGGGAATTTCTACAGTGTGTATTGATGTAGATAAGAATGATGATGTGGAGAGAAATTTGACAGGAAGGTGGGAAGAGGCTAATTACAGAAGCAGGTCTTCGAGAGAGTCTGGAACCCAGTTTAAAATGATGAGTGGTTCATCCACTGTAAGGGAAAGAAGAGAAGATGGACACACCCGTGGGTAGATCGGTGAGTTTTGTGGTGGGAGCACCACACCACACCACTTTTTGCTGTTTCTCTGTTAAAGAGGAAGGGTCATCATCTGAGAATGAAAGGAAGGATATTGGGGATTGAAAATAGAAGAGAATGTGTGGAACAGCTTAGTGAGACAACAGGACAATACATGGCCGAGAAAATGTCGTAATGTGGCAAGGCTTCAGGGAGGCCTCCCTGAGGATGGTGGTCATGAAGTAAAAGTGGGATCAGCTTCATGTCCTTCAAATAGGAAAGACTGAACAGCAGAGGAGGTATTTTTTACATCTGCAAGCAGGGCACAGGATCCTTTCCTCCTTTCTAGAAGAAAGTTCTGCTCCTTGTCTGGAGGCTTACCACACTGGGATCGCCCACGGCATGCCTCAGTTCAATGCCACTTGCCAGACCATAGGTTTTGTGACTATTATAGATTTCCTGCAGATTTGAAAACTGATTAACTCTCAGTCCTAGTTCTTAGTGTTGAAAGATCCTGATTTTTTTGTTTTAATAGGAAGTTAAGAAGGATAGAGCAGGTGATCTTAATAGATGCCATTTCAACCAGAAAAAGTGAGAAGACTTATTTATTATCCACCTGATAACACATTTTCTATTTTGTGAAAATATATCACATTTTTTTGCAGACTATCACATGTATTCACCATCATTTTATTTTCTATTTTGCACCTTCTTGTGTCCTTTTCAATGAATCTTTAAATACCAGTCTGATTGTGACTCTCATGGAGCTGCTGTCCCTGGACTCAATTGGCAATTCTTTTCATCCCAGGGTCATCTAAAAGTCAGCTCGCCTTCATGATGAGATAGCTCTATTTTTGTGCCAACTTAAAGTGTCTGAAAAACTAATTTATGTGATAAATTAAAGTGACAGAAAAAACACCCTAGGCACAGTCATTTCACATGGTAAAACAGATTTCTGAAATAAAACAGCTTTTATTTCTACATAGTATCCTTGGGAGGATGGGATACTGTTTGACTATTAAGTCCTTCACACATCATCAATTCCCAAGCAAGAAGGTGATAAATCTCACCATGAAACTAGTTCAGTGCACATAGGAAAAAAAAAAATAGAGCTGAGATGATATCTGACTTGATCACAGACTGTAGGCACGGTCAAAAATAAATACTAAGTTTCGATGCAAATTTGGGTCAGTAAGGAAAATGTAATCCATGTAAAGAGTATGGAGGACAGAAGCCCAAATATCACCTCCCCACATGCTCCCTTGTCTACGTACCAACAAATCCACTTTGGAGCCTTATGTTCAGTGTTTTTAAGGACATGCTTTTGCATGTATTTCATGGATTCAATATGCATCCTTAGAAGCAAGCTATTGTTCACATCCTTCATAATTAACCTGTTCTTGCACAGGAATGTCTGGGCATGTTTTTCATTTTGGATCAAGTCACGAGACATCCTGTTGGAGGGACATACTCCAACTCGTGAGCCACTACGGCACAGGCCACTCCTACTGGGTAGCTTGGCATAGATTGAACCCCCAAGGCTTTCCAAAGAAGAAACATCTGCTGGCAGTGATGCTTGGGATAGAAAGTCTGAGACCAAAACAGGGTGTTTTGGAAAGCCCAGGTTATTGATGATTTTGTGGATTTCTTTCCTTAGATGAGGCTTGAAAACTCAGGAAAATTTACCAGTGTTGGTAGAAGCAACAAATCTCTTCAAAATTCTATCCTTCAAATGTTATATTTTGAAGGGACTATATGAAGTATTCAGCAAAACAGAAAAAAAAAAACGTTACTATTAGAACTTCATTGCAGGTTATTCCTTCCTTACGACATTTTAACAGCAAAACCAAAATTCAATATAAAAATGATTTAATAAAGCCTCGAAGAAAGATCAACAAAGCCTTTTGCATTTTGCATTCAATTTATCACTACCTAAACAGGAGAATTGCCAATTATGAGGCAGGAAGATACGTTTTCATTTTCTTCTAGTTGATTTCTGATATAATGGTCTCTTGCTAAAATATAACAAGAACTGGATCTCGTAGCTCATATTACTAGAATCAGCCTTAAAGGGAGGGAGTATAAGATAAATGCAATATTCCATCGTGGAAAGTTGGTAAAAATAAAATGAGTTCAGAAAAAAAAAAATCATTCTTGAGTTTGCACTCACATCATCAAGTACAGTATTTTCCACTTCAGTTATGCAAATCTCTTCAGTACCAGCTGTGTTCTATCAGCCATGGGCATCAACACAATTATTGATGATGATAACAGAATAAAATTATCCTAGCAGGGAAAATGCAAACCAAGGAAGTTGACAAAAATGAACCTATTTGTCTATAAGATCCTTAATGTGACACATACCATACTTCGTAGATCTAGATAATGAGTAACTTAGTAGATCTAGTAGTATGTGATAGGAGGGACACCATCATGATAATGATTGATTTAAAGGAAACCTTCAAGTAGATTTTTAGATATTGTGACATGAACAGCTTGGAGAGTTTCCAAAGCTATTTCATTATATTAACATGAATGTAATTGAGACACTGTTGTTCAATATTCAATTCCATCTGGGAAATATAAGAAAGAAGCATCCCTAATGGTATGTCTTATCAATTTGTTTCTGAAAATATGCTGCACTTTTAGTAATTGTGCTGATCTGAGAGCTCGTAACTCATATAAAATGTGAAATGGCTATTGACTGGCACTCAGATCTAAACACTCGAGCAGGCACAAACCGATTTTTATGCAATTTGTTCATTCATTTATTCATTCCTTAAGAATTCAGCCAACATGGCTTGATAATCTTTTCTGTTAGAAACACAATTGCAGCCACTCAAGGAAGCCATGGGTTGTTTCAAAATGGTTCGCATTAAAATAAATTTGCAAGTGCTCCCTGATAGCAGAAGATACCAGCAAATACCTACTCTTTATTTAACGTTGTTTTCCTTCCTATGTTTTTATTCATTCTCATGTATATTTTAAAATATACTGGTCTATACAAATGATACTTTTGATGAAATGTTTGGAGTCATCCACAATGTGACTTTTTATCAATCTGTTCAGTTCTGTTTCTCACTTTATCAGGGTGTGAAAGCACAAACACATTTTATAAGCTTACAGAGAGTTCAGACCAAAACACTCACCATTTATGAGTTATGAAACCATAACAAAAATGCAATAAAATGAAAGAAAAAATATATTTGCTATTTGCCCCATCCTCCAATCCTTGACTTTTTAAAAAAACACGTTCCCTTTATAATTGGAACAATTCCTTTTAGACTCCAGGTGTTACTGACTAGTCTAGCATGCTGTTTGGTTATTTTGCTTTGAAGTACTATTTTTCTGAATCCAAGTGTGATACTTCTTCTTTGCAGAAACTTTGGAAAATGCTGGAAAGTCAAAAAAAATATAATGATATTTCCTTCCAGCCTTTAAATACAATTTAGAAAGTTCATATTTTCCTGAAATAATTTGTACTAGAAAAATGATATAAACAAAATCCAATTAAAATGGGAACTAGGATTTCTTTGCATTGAGGCTCCCAGATTTAGCAAACATAAATACATGACACCAAACTAAATTCAAATGTCAGATAAACAAGAGATAATATTTTTAATATCAGTACGTCCCATGTAAACATTGCATAAGACATACATATGAGACATACAGATACTCAATGTTTTTTGTTATTTCTATAAAAATAAAATTTAACTGAGCATACTGCCTTTCATTTGGCAATCCTATGATACATAAGGAAAAAGGATGATTGTGACTTGGTTTGAATACAATATATACGAGTTATATATACTATATATATATATATATATATATACACAAGTTATATATACAATACAATATATACAAGTTATATCTTGCATTTCACCAAAAAATATAATATAGTCATAATAATGTATCAATTTTTCAAATGAATCATGTGTTCTTTTTTTTTTCCTTTTTGGATATTTTTACTTCAAAATTGTATATAAACATAACAGGACATCTTCTTTACATTTTACTCCCTAAATTAAAACATTACCTGAGTAGGTTTTATTAATATAAGACTGATTTTTGTCTTTTGATATTTAAATTGTTTTACTTTTAAGGACTGATAGTTCTGTTGCCTGTATCCACTTTCTTTTCTCCAATTGTTATTGGTCAAACCACTAACTGTTCATGACATTGTTGCTGATTTGAACAGCTTCACTATCATGTGCGTTGATTCAGGAAGACTTGCATCATTGACAAGCCTTCAATTTTACTTTTCAGTTGATTTGTTTTGTAATTAGCATTTTGGAAATGCCCTATAATGGGCAAGAGGCTGATAAAGGTATTAATTCAATGAACAGGAAGACCAATTATTTTAATCAAGAGGTAATGGTGAGAAGGTACCTGTTTTATAAAAGGAGAAGTCACTGGTGAGTTTTTTCTTGGCATTATGATGGCTTTTGATTCCCTTCAAACCCTCACAATCATCAACTCTAAAATTTTCATAATAATGAAAACTTACCTTCCAAGAAACCCCCTTACTGCCATTGTTGACTGTCTCTTGAGGATCCTTTCACAAATTTTCCAAGCATATACGAAAGTATGTGTGTGTGTATTTGTGTTTAGTATGTGACATTTAGCCAGTATATCTGTGTAGGGTGGGTTGCTGGGAGCATACATATATTTGCATGTATGTGCATTTGCATTTATGTGTATGTGCATTTATGCTTTTGTTTAAATGTATACACCAAAAATGGCACTCTCCTATACACATAGCTCTATATTTTATCTTCTTTATTAAGTAATATATCACAGATTATTCCCTATCAGTCATAAAAAGGAGGTCATACTTATTAATTGCTAGTATATCACATGAATATTTACTATTATTTATTTAAACAGTCCTCTACTGGTATATACTTAGGTATTTTGAAAAAAACTTTGCTTATTTATAAATGATAATATAATTTATATTCTTGCACACATGTGGAAATGTATTTACATGATAATTTCCTAGAAATAAAATTGCTGGCTCTGTAAGTTAAGAATTGCTTTCAGCTGTGAATATTAGCAGACACAATACGGCTTAAACTCATGAGAGTTTAGTCTCTCCTGTCAAAGAAATCCACAGGAAGGCAGTACTGGACTGGAATGCAGCATAACATTTTCATCAGGGTTGGGGGCATCTCTTTGTCTCCTCTGTGTGATCAGAGATGGTTTCCATCTGCAAGGTCACTCAGGATTCATAATGTCTGTGTAGCTCCAACCTTCATGTCCAACCTTCAGGCAAAAAGGAGCTCTGTCCAGCTGAGTCAGATCTTTTTAAGATAATTTTCTGCTATCATACAATAAACATTCCATTTGCACTCTATCACCTAGGACTTTTTCACGTTGTCATGATTAGGTCCCAGTAAGTGTTAAGTGTCTGTAGTGTCTGTCAAGTTAAGTTGTTAGGGTTATATACTGATCTCCCTCTCTCCCCCCCCCCTTTTTTTAAGAGTTTTATTTATTTGTCAGAGAGAGAGAGAGAGGGAGAGCACACAAGCAGGGGAAGCAACAAGCAGAGGGAGAAGCAGGGTCCTGGATGAGCAAGGAGCCCGATGCGGGATTTGATTCCAGGACCCCGGGAACATGACCTGAGCTGAAGGCAGACGCTTAACCAACTGAGCCACCCAGGCAACCCTCCCCCTTTTTTTTTTTTAAGATTTTATTTATTTATTTGAGAGAGAGAGCACACACAAGCAGGGGGAGGGGCAGAGGGAGAAGCACATTCCTGGCTGAACATGAAGCTGGATGCGGGCTTGATCTCAGGACCCCGGGATCATGACCTGAGCCAAAGGCAGAAGCTTAACCGACTGAGCCACCCAGGCGCCCCTATGCTGATTTCTTATAATGAGTCAGGCAATGTCCATATTAATATAGCCATTCTCTCTAGAATTAACACCGGCTTACATTCTAACCAAGAAAGTAGAACTATGTCTATTTACAGCACCCTTACCATCATTGAGAATTATCATTTATTAAATATCCACTCATTTGATAGATGAAAATAATACCTTATTATCTTATTCTGTATTACTTAATTAGTAATGAATTTTAACATCACTTCTGTGTTTATTTTAGGTATTTGTATTCTTTCCTACTTGTTAATCCTGTTTTCATGTTGCTTATCTTTCAATGTAAGTTTCAATAGTTTTCCAAATGATTTGCTTATTAATCTTTTAAGAGCTGTGGCTGATGTATTTCCAATATTGTGCTATTCTTTTAATTTCTACAGTCCTAAAGTTTTATTATATCTAAGTAAATAAATTTATTATTTTTTGTGATGTGTTTTATTGCATATCTGCCTTCCCCATACAAAATTAACTTAAAGGTATGTTGATCTGTGTTTTCTAAATTTTTTTCAGACATAATTATTATTCCATCTGGACTCTGAATTCTATTAGGAAAATACGTTTCTAGTAGGAACAAAATTTATGTTATTAGTAGATATTAGTATTTGAAAGTACAGCAAATCAACCTAGCATTATGAAATGTCATTATTAAGCAAACCCAAAATTAAGAAAAATCTTAAATGTGGCACTCTCTTTTGTTGTTGCTCAGAGGGAGGACATACTTGTTACTCAATATTACTTATTGACCTGAATTGAATTGTGCTTTATTGGAGGCTTCAGGTTAGAAGTTCTGTCAAGGGTTAGTCTCTCTACATTGCTCATTAGTCTCTTCCTCTGTATAACATTGAGTGACATTGATGAATGACCCCAACAACCAATTGTTCTGCCATTTCAGTCTTGAGTTAATGCCCTGCCTGAGTTCCCTGAAGTGAGCCCAGGAAAGGCCAAAATAGAAATAGAGGAAAGTAAGATGTATAGAGCTACCATGAAAATCTATTTCTTTACATAAGTTTTTCATTAAAGTTCACCTTAACATTTTAAATTACATATTGGTTAATTTTCATTTATTGAATAATGATGTGCAGCCAGTTTGCTAAGAACATTGCCTGGACTATCTCATGAAATATTTACCTTTGAAGACAGATAGTGTGAACTGTCTTCATAATACATATGGGAAGTTATAAAATATGCTATCATATAGTAGGAAATTATGTAAGAAAAATAGCATACATAATACATAATATAACAAAGTTGCATAATGCTATCAGCTATGATTATATTTATTCTTTAAAAATGAGAAAAGTGGTTAGCATGCAGACTTAAATATTTGGAATATAAATGATATGCTTTAATTTTCTCAATTACCAAGAAAAGGAAAAATAATTCCTAAGAATAGTTTTCAGAAATGAAATAAAGATAAAGACTGATAATATTTGCAATGAAGCCAAGAACACATTTAGGATGTAGTAAATGGGACAAAGCTAGCCGTAAATATTAAACTGTGTATGTACCATTATATTAATTGAGCCTCCAATTAATGTTAAATATAACATAAAAATCTACATGCAAATAAAACCCATGCTTAATAAAACCTGTGCTCTAGTTAGCTCCATCATGAAAGTGTCAGAGGACAAATCTGTTGATAGTTTGAGGATAAGAACAGAGTGCTTGAAAATAAGACAACTTAGCTTTCAAGTTTGTGAACACTCTAGACTTGGAGTATCTCCCACTGATTTGTCCAATGATGAAATTTTAATACTTTTAAGTGTCTGTACTGTTTTGTGTGGTCTAAATATATGACCACTGCCATACTGGAGGAAATAATAGAATTGAGAACTCTTGAACTCAATCTCTTGGTGTGGTAGTGTTTGTAAATTAGCTTGGGCGGTTAGCAATGGCAGCCTCCTACTTTGAGTGCTTTCCCAGGTCTTCCCAACATCATAAAGTGTTTCTCCAACCTGGGTAATCAGCAGGTATAGATTATAGACAGGGAAATCTGAAGTATAGAGTAGGCAAGTAATTTGCATAAACTCAAAGAATAAGCAGGAGCAAGAATCAATTACAGTGAGTTGGATGATCTGACTACTCAGCCCACATTTTTAACTACGAGGCTACACCACCTTCCTTAGGCTCCCAACAACCAGGTGCAAGTGTAAAGTTCTATGAGACTCTCAAAAGTCTATAGTCACTGACTTCAAACCCCAAGACATCCATGACAGATGAGATCTGTTTGGATACTAAGGAAAAAATGAACTAAATATCTCAGTCTGATTATTTTATTTACCTAGGACTTTCCTTTCTTGTTTTCCTGTATGTCTTCATGTTTAAAGTATGCTTAATCTTCAAGACCTATCTTGGACAAGATCTACCTTGACTTATTTTCAACTTTGGAAGTTTTAGAAAATGAACAATTAAAGAATACAAAATAACAAGACTTTTTATAAAAACAACTGGAAGATCATTTGCTTCATTCTGTTTATTAATAGGAAATTTCCTAAAACATATCTGACTTTGTCCCTGATAGGATATAAAATCATCACAAGTCAGGGTTCTAGTCAAAAGCAACTGGAACTTGGTTAAAGCACTTACAAGAGATACTTCTGTGCTAACAATTCGTGAGGGACATTTTAATGTCTTTTTATATATCTTAGTATTGTACAAGAAATCTCATAAAGTTATATGGACCAAAACTAAAACTGAGAAAAAAATCCCTTTAAGTTTTCATGTCTTCAGTTTGTAAATCATCATTATTATGGTTTAAAAATAAAGTGACTTGTTAGTAATTTCAAGACAATGGAATTGCCGATCTTTGCCTCATTCCATGGCCTTGCCACAAATCTAAATAAAGATTGGAATATAAAAAGCCTATGAGTCTCTTGTATGGCCTGGTACATATTTATTGAATCTCAGCTTGAAAACAGCATCATATTTAAACAACAACAGAGCCTGTACTTGATTTTTCCCCTCAGCCAGATGGTGCATCATCTTGGGAAATGGTGTAACCTGTCACAAAGCATAAGTGTGATCTTGTGTAAAAAAATTCTGCAAGCTTGGGACATTATCTGTAGAGGCCACATGCTGTCTCTCATTATCCCAAATAATTAAAATTTTGTATTTTCCCCAACAACACATCATTGAGATGAACAATTAAGAATCACTGACTAGAGTCAAGGAAGCATAAGAATTTGATGGTTAGAAAGAAATCTTTTCTATTTTTTTATCATATTTATACTCAGCTATCTTAAGAAAACGCTAATAAGACCAGAGAAGGAATTTGCTCTTGAGTATACCCAAATAAAATACTGTAACAATTTGTATAGAGGAAATGTGTGCATTTGTGCTGCCACATAGATTATCTTCTTGTGGATCAGCAAAATTTATTAAACCCCAAAATTTATTTTTTTAAATGTCATTTTCTTTTAAATAGTGATGGAATTTTAAGACTAAGGGCTCTGTTCCTGGAGTCAAAAGATCACAGTTCAACTTGCATTTCTGCCATTTCTTATATGACCTGGCACAAATAATTTACACTCTATTATCAATGAAGCGAATGGTGATTTAAAAAAAAAAATCTGAACCCCAGTATTAACATGAGGATTGAATTAAACAATTTATAAAAAGTAACATTTTCTCCTATTTATCCCTTTTGTTTTCTGGTTTTTCTTAAAATATAGAGTGAGACTGCTGAGAAATTGAACTTGGAGTAGTTTAATAACTTACCAGCTGGAACACTCCGTGTCCAGCCAGGGGAATAGGAGACCACTCTATCTTTCAAGCAAGGAAGGGTATAATTCAGGGACTCACTCAGGTGTCAGAAGGGCTGGAGGGATAAAATCTTTTTTTTTTTTTTTTTAAAGAGGGGGTAGCTTCTGGGTGGCTCAGTCAGTTGAATGTCTGACTTCAGCTCAGGTCATGATGTCAGGGTCCGAGGATCGAGCCCCACATCAGGCTCTCCATGTAGTGAGAAGTCTGCTTCTCCCTTTCCCTCGACCCCTCCCCCTGCTCAGGGTCTCTCTGTCTCTCTCTCACATAAATAAATAAATAAACAAAATCCTTAACAAAGAAAAAAAAAGAGTAAGAAAAAGAAGGGCTGGAGGGGTGAATGAGGCAGAGAGACCTCTAGAGGAGATAGGAGATGCGCTCATCCAGAGCTATGGAAGCTGGTGCCATCCCTTTCAGGAATCTAGTTCTCACTTGTCCCTGCTCTTCTGGAAGCAGCACCATTACCGTTGCTCCTGCCCTGGAAATGTGCCAATGCAGCTACACAGAAGCTCAGGAGCCCACACAGCTCTGGTGTGCCCAGAAGCACCGCCATCTTTGTCCCTCTCTCCCTTTCCCAAGGTCCTACCAGTACCTCCTGCTGGTGAACAACACCAGAACCTGGCTACCAAGGGAGTCAGGGAAATGCAATCAGAGATTATTCCATGGCCTTTGTCTAAGAATTTCCACCTGCCTGAAATCAGAGGCTTGACAGGAGTTGAAGGCCAACATGACACATAAACTTCATGTCGTTTATTTGCACAGCTCATGATGTTACCCGGTGAGTCAATCAAATCCACTCAGGTTCAGACTACCATTCACGTGGAAAGCTTACCCTGGACAATTAGTAGAGAAGGCTCATTTTCTTATACTTATTGTGAGCAAAGAGGTCTTTTTTTTTTTTTTAAAGATTTTATTTACTTATTTGACACAGAGAGAAAGCGCACGCACAAGTAGGCAGAGAGGCAGGCAGAGGGAGAGGGAGAAGCAGGCTCCCCCACTGAGCAAGGCGCGATGCAGGACTCAATTCCAGGACCCTGGGATCATGACCTGAGCTGAAGGCAGATGCTTAACCGACTGAGCCACCCAGGCGTCCCTGTGGGCAAAGAGGTCTTGCCAAAATGTCTGTGATGTGGATAGATCTCAGACTTTCAACATATTTAAAGAATCTCTTCTCAAAATATGATCCATGGACCACCTCCAGCAGAAGCTCCTGATGCACTTTGCAGTAAAACACAAAATATTAAAAACAGACATCCAGACCTCACCCTAGATGTGCCAAAGCAGAATCTCTGCTTCTGGACTCTGCAAACCTTCATCTGATTTAAGCTCCCTTTGGTCACTATGACAGTTGGTGTCACTACAGAATAGGCATCCACTTTAGATTTTTTTTTCAAGAGAAATGTAGTGCAGGAAATTGCTTATGCAGGTGTTTACATGCACTGGTTTAGAGAAATACTTCTCAGTAGTTAGATGGCGCTATGGGTTGAATAGTGTTCTCCCAGATTCACATGTTGCAGCCCAGCCCCCTACCATGGGACTGTATGGGCCATAGGGCCTTTAAGGAGGTGATGGAGGTTAAATGAGGTCATAAGGGTGGAGACCTGATCGGATAGCACAGGTGTCCTTGTAAGACGAGGAGGAAACACCAGGGCTCTCTCTCCACCATTGAGAGCACGAGAAGGTGGCCATGTGCAAGCCGGGAAGGGAGGTTTCACCAGGAATGGAACCCTGCCAGAGCCTCGGTGTTGGACTTTCCAGCCTCCAGAACTGAGAGAATAAATGTCTGTGTTGCTTAAGCCATCCAGTCAATGGTATTTTGTTGTGGCAGCCCAAGGGACTAAGATAGATGGTGAGTGGGAGTGGGGCTGTAGAGAGCAGCGGGACCTTTCGACAAATTCCCTTTGCTCCCTTGTTGCCTGCTCCTGACATCAAGCTCTGGTCACTTCTTTACAAAAAAAAAAAGAATAAAAAAAAATTTTTTTTTTAATTGAGGCATTAATAGTTAAAACAGCTTTCCATTGTTGTCTCAGCTGTGCACCTGTTCCGACTTTATCTTTCCTCCAATTACAAGCCTGGCACTGATTTTGTGATTTTGACATCCACTGGCTTTGATTTGGCCATGTCCTGAGACTGTGTTCTCCTTATCCGATGACTAAACTTTTACTTTCTCACTCAGACCTCTTGTGATCCCTGCTTTGTGAGCATGCATCTCAGGCTCCATGTATTTAATACCCATGCCTGACACCCTCGGTTCTGAAAATGGTGTTGGGAAGCATTTGCAGAAGCTGATGGCCAGACTGCACTTATTTAGCCCTGTCCCCATAGCAGCGGCCCATGAAAACGTTGCAGCTTTGAGAGGCGAGCTGAGGTTGTCCTGGGTGTGCAGCTGCCCCTCCTGGCTCCTAAGGAAGCAGCTGGTGTCACAGCTGATGCCAAAATTCAATGTGACCAACTGGGTAAATGAATAGTTGCCCAAAATTTCTGGTTGATGCTTCGTGCGGCATTGTTTTCCTACCCTAACTACCTGATATAATGATCACACACTAAATGCTAAGTGTCTGACTTTTACAAAAGTATCCATTCCTATGGACTGAATGTTTGTTTCCTCCACCCCCAAATTCGTATGGTGAAAGTCTTAATCTGCAAAGGGAGTCGTATGAGGACCTGGGGCCTTTGGGAGGTTCTTAAGTCATGAGGGTGGAGCTCTCATGAATGGGACTAGTGTCCCTTGTAAAAGGGACACCACAGAGATCCTTTCCACCATGCAAAGACACAGTGAGAAGCTGACAGTCTGAAACCCAGAAGAGGGCCTTCACCAGAGACCAGCGGTGCTGGCCTCTTAATCTTGGACTTCCTGCCTCCAGAACTGTAAGAAATAAATTTCTGTTGTTTATAATTTATCTAGTCTGTGGTCCTGTGTTATAGCAGCCTGAACACACTAAGACATCTGTCATCATCTCATTTGAGAAAGATGATTAAAACCCACTGAAAAACCACAAAAGTCCCGTGATGAGGTTCCACTTGTAAAACCTTATCCATCCTGCCTCCTCTCTCAGAACCCTGATCCTTTAGCCCTGGGTTGTTTTCTAAATTTCATCTCGTGTTTTTCAAAGAAGGTTCATGTGCCTCTTCTTTAACTCACAATCCAGCAAATACTACAAGAGTTAGCAACTTCTTTAGGGATTATTCCTCAGTCTTTGTCAGTAAGAATTTTATGGGATCAATGCTTTTTTTTTATATTCTAATTTTTATTGTTATGTTAATCACCATACATCACATCATTAGTTTTTGATGTAGTGTTCCATGATTCATTGTTTGTGTATAACACCCAGTGCTCCATGCAGTACGTGCCTTCTTTAATACCCATCACCAGGCTAACCTACCCTCCCACCCCACCCCCTCTAGAACCCTCAGTTTGTTTCTCAGAGTCCATCATCTCTCATGGTTCGTCTCCCCCCCAAATGTCCCCCCCTTCATTCTTCCCCTCCTGCTATCTTCTTTTTTTTTTCTTAACATATATTGCATTATTTGTTTCAGAAGTATAGATCTGTGATTCAACAGCCTTGCACAATTCACAGCGCTCACCATAGCACGTACCCTCTCCAGTGTCTATCACCCAGCCACCCCATCCCTCCCACCCCCCACCATTCCAGCAACCCTCAGTTTCCTGAGATTAAGAATTCCTCATATCAGTGAGATCATATGATACATGTCTTTCTCTGATTGACTTATTTTGCTCAGCATAACACCCTCCCGTTCCATCCATGTTGTTGCAAATGGCAAGATCTCATTCCTTTTGATGGCTGCATAATATTCCATTGTAGATATATACCACATCTTCTTTATCCATTCATCTGTCAATGGACATCTTGGTTCTTTCCACAGTTTGGCTATTGTGGACATTGCTGCTATAAACATCAGGGTGCACGTACCCCTTTGGATCCCTACATTTGTTCAATGCATTTTTTTCTGGACAAAATCTTCAACCTCTCCTCCATTCTCAGTGTTTTCCTACATAAATCCACTCTGCCTGGGAGAGAGTGACTTCACAGAAAACCCTTCCAAGAACAGAATAAGGACATAATTGAGGCCAATGGTAACTCAGAGGACAAATGAAGGAGAGAAGCTTTGTCCTCTGTTGCCTACTTTATCCAAAACCAAAAGGTACATGAGCCACTTCCCTTCACAGCCTCCAGGAGGGCCAGGGTAACTGGCAGATATGGATGGTGGTGACACTACCAGCAACCAACCCCACTGTGAACTGTAGCCTGGGTGGCGGACCTGGGCTCCAGGCTCTGTCCTACACACAGCCCTGCTTCCTTCTGGGCCTGATCTACTTTATCCATAACATGAAGCTCTGGAACCGTAGGTTCTCCAAGGCAACGGAAATTCTCAAATATCAATAAATCTCTTATTCCATGGGTTCTGCCAGTTCCAACTCTAAGAACTTTCAAAAAACTATTTTTCTAACTAGAAACATTTAAAAAACATTATTGAAGCATAAAAACACATACAGAAAAATGCATGTTTATAAAGGTATCGCTTGATGAATTTTCAGATGGAACACAACCATGTGACCAGTGCCCAGACCATGAAACAGAAGATCCTAGCAACCCAGACCCCGCCTCATGACCCCTTCTAGTCATACCTTCCCAAACAATGCTGTAATAATATAAGCCAAGGTAGTTCTCATGAAATGTGTATTGCCAGAGGGGGGAAAGAGGCATTTCATAATGATAAAATGGCTGATTCATCAACAGGACAGGACAATCCCAAGTGTGAACATTGTATAATAGCTTCATTGCACAGGGAGCACCAAAACCCAGTCTTCTGGTTCTACTGGACCTTTGGATTGCTCTGCATGTTGCTGATTTCAGCCTGCCCTCAGCTAAAATTCATTAAAATACAGGAACCTGATGCCATGCCATGCTCTTCTTGTACCTGATGTCTCCCATTTAAAATATGCTTATGTTGCATTCCTGTAATTTCAGAGTGTTCTCCCCAGCATTTGTTTGTTATCTGTAGGGAAGTTGTCCTGGAAAGAACTTATTCGGTTATACCAGAAGTAAAACATTCACTAATGTTTTATATATTCCAGCAGAGAGATCTTACACATCTCTCATTATATTAACTTGCTATTTATTTGATGTATTTTAATGTTACTAGAAATGGAGTTTTTTTTGAAATTTTAATCATTGTGTAATCTGCAGTAATACCATTTTTGATTTTTTATATTGACCCTACGACCAGTGACTTTCTAAATTAACTTATTCTAATGGGTAATAGGTAGATTATTTTGTATGTCTATATTATAGCCAATCAAAGGTTCTGGGAAAAATTAGAGTTTTTGTTCCTCCTTTTAATAGCTTACACCATTTGTTTGTTTCTCTTGCCGGTATAAATTATAATAGAAGGGGCCATAGCAAACATCAGTTTCTCTTTCCTTTCTTGGGGTAAAAAATTTGATATTGTTCTAAGTATGACATTTGCTGTATGTTTTTAAAAGTGTTCTTTATGAAATTAAGAAAGGTCCTTCCTATTTTCAACCTACTAAGTACTTTTTTCTTGAATGTATATTGACTTTCTTAAAATAGTTTTTCTATATATTTTCTATATATTTTATACAAATATAAGATTTCTGGGGCACCTGGGTGGCTCAGTCCTGGGATCGAGCCCCATGTTGTCGGGTTCCCTGCTCAGTGGGGAGTCTGCTTCTCCCTCTGCTCTTCCCCTTGCTTGTGCTCTCTCTTACTCTGCTCTCTGTCTCTCAAATAAATAAAATATTTAAAAAATAACAAATATAGGATTTCCCCTTTATTCAACTGTGAAAATCAGAATGGATGTTATTTCACCTGTTAAAGATCTATTTTGTTCATGGAATACCACCACTTGGTGACATCCTACTTTCTATGTATCTATGCATGTATCTATCTGTCTATCTATCTGTCTATCTATCTATCTATCTATCTATCTACATCTATCATCTATCCATTATATTTGCAGTCAATTTAAGAAAACCACCAGTATTTTATATCATCTTTCAGAAACTAGAAATAGAATACGCACTTCATAACAACTTTGGTATACATTTTGGTATTTTCTTTTCTTCTGGCTTATACCATTTGTATAGAAAAGTTAACTCTCACTCTTGCTGTTATTTCTGTGAAGGTGTTGTGTGGATGTGTGCACGTGCATGTGTACGTATGTGCATGTGGCCCTACCTTGGCTGCCTTTACAACCTTCCCCTTGTCTTTAATTTTGAGCAGTTTTCTTGTGATCTAGCGAGAGGTGCTTTGTTTTGAATTTATGTTGCTGGAACAGTTTAGAAATCCATGTAACAGCAGCATAATATCTTTTATAAGTTTTAGAAATTGCCCTGGCCGTGATGTCTTCTGATGGTGCTCCTGCCATATCTCTCCCACCCTTTCCTCTAGGCTTCCTTCTAAGAGTGGCAGCCTTACAAACCATGCCCCGTGGGCCTCTTATGCTCCTTTTATTTATTTATTCTTGTATCTTATTTTATTTGGTTTCTTTTTACTTCAATCTGGACACTTTCTTTTAATCTACTGTTATGTGCTGAATCGTGCCCCCTCAAAATCCAAATTTGAAGCCCTACCCCTGTAACCTCAGCATGCAACTGTATCTAAACACAGGGCCTTTGGAGAAGAGATCAAGTTAAAATGAGACCATGAGGGTGGGCCCCCATCTCATCTGACATATGAGCTTGTAAGAAGAGGACATTTGGGCCCACAAAGGCCTGGTGGGGGGTGCCTACACACAGAATAGATCTGTGAGGACACAGCAAGAAGGTGACCATCTGCAAAGCAAGGAGAGAGGCCCAGACGAGACGAGACCTACTGACAGTGGACTTCTAGCTCCAGAACCGTGAAAAAATGAAGGTCTGTTGTTTACTCCCAGCCCCTGGCAGCCCCAGCAAACTCGCACAGCCATGTTCTCCACTCTGCTAATTCTCTGTCTAGTCTTTCCTCTTATTAAAACTATCTGTTGAATTTTTCATTTGCTATTGAATTCTTTAGATGCAGGAATTCCACTTTCAAAAAGAATTTCCAGCTTTGAGGCAAAATTCTCCATATTCTTCTGTTTTTAAAAATAGTACTTACCAATATTTGAAAATCTGTATCTGATAGCTGCAATATGTAGATCACTTTCAATGCTGTTTCTACATCTATAATCTTTTTTATTATTGTTCATCTTTTTGTTTCTACTTCTTGGCATGATGTATTTTTTTAAGAATTTAATCTTGAACACTGTATGTGAAAACTTGTAGATGTTCTTCCTCAAGGGACATGCTTTTCCTAATAGCCAAATAGAAGACTGGCATAAAACCACGATGTAGTTGAAGCTTGCCCATTATCTTAGGATGCAGCCTTCTAGAAATTTCAGTTAAAATCCTGAACCCCTCTCCCTCATTGGCAGCCCTAAACTCTAATTTTCATTTTCCTAGCATCCTAAGACTGTCAAAATTTGGCTTAGATATTTATTTAGCTTTCTGCTTCTTTTCTGAGCATTTCTTCTATAATTATTTTTTCTTTCATTTCAAGTACATCTTAGGAGTTTTCAAATACTTCAAGACTGAATTGATTTTAGAATACCTGCTCACTTTTCTGTGGGTTCCCATTCTGCTGTCATCCTGGCCTCTTGTGTTCCAGCCATGTTGGTGGGCTGCAGTACTCACCTCCCCAGCCCAAGGAGGGGGATGCATACCACAGGGAAACACTGTATTTTTGCTTTCTGTGCTCTGTGCTGAGAATCAGCAAACCCCTGAGTGTTAAAAGCTGTGCAGAATGTCTTATTCACCTCAATGGGTCTCCCTTCTATTTGGGATCTTGGCGTCTCAAGTCCTGACTGCCTTCTGACACATTTCAATGGTTTTTAAATTAATTTTATCCAGCTTTTATAGTTGCTCTCAGCAACGGTGTTGGTAGGAGATCAAATGTGCTGTCCTAGTCCAAAATGAAAGTCTAAGTGTTTAAACATATACAATGTTAATTTTTGATCTTCACAACAATTTATCACCATTTCACAGCCCAGAAAAGCTAAAGAAACAAGAGGATAAATAACCTGCCGAGGTCCGATAGCTAGTAAATTGCAGAACAGTATTCAAACAGAGACAATTGACACAAGAAGTCATGCTTCTTACCACTTCTTACCACTGTGCTATTCTTCAAGTAAGTTAAACCCAAATAATAGTGGCCTATATTATTATTTTCTATTGAAATTAAAGAGCTCTACAATTTCTTCAAAATCACATTTGTGTTTTAGCAAGACCAGAGGTGGTGGTATGTGAATAAGGGAAGGACCAGTACAAAGGAAACTGAGAAGAATCATATTTTTTTTTACTGTGCTCAAGTATAAAGCTAGCAGTGAAACAAAGTGAATACGGCTTCAGTTTGGGTTTTAAAAGCTATCCTTCACTTCTCTTTTCAATTTTTCTCATGAAATAATTTCTATCATCCAGAAAAAAAGTGGATTTATCATCAGACCTCTTGGTTCTATTCATGCAATGTTGATATGCCCATAGAGAGCACAGATTGTCCTTGTGTTTGGCCACGGATGATTCACTGGATTCTAAGGAAATCCCAAAAGGCTGTAAAATATTTTACTCATAATATTCTATGTGAATTTGCTTTATGCACGGAGCCGTTTATGAAGATTGTATGGGCAATGAAATAGCAGCTATTGTTTTACTGGGTTTGAAGATACTTCAGCTTTTTTGCAATTTAGTTTTTGAGATACTTAATAATACCAAGATCAAAGATAGTCAGGGGCATGTGAACATTTTGCAAACAATTGGCAGGTTTGGCAGACGAGAAAACTGTTGAATACATCTGCTTATCTACTGTCTCACATGTTTATAAATGCAGAGCTGCGTTGTCCACACCTGTCAGCAATGCAGATAAGCAGGATTCAGGCATTTTATACTTTAGTTGTGAAAAAAATAATCAAGACCTTTGTAGGAAGGCAGACACTTCATAATGAGGGCTAGAATTCTGTCTCTGCCACTAAGCAGCTGCAGAACTTTGAATTCTCTGAGACTCAGTTTCCTACTTCTAAAATGGAAATTAGGGTCTATTCTTTTGTGTTGTTACATAGTTTTTAAAATAAATGTTACCCTGCTCCCCTCTTCTTTATGTATACATTATTTATTTCATTGCTTTGAAAATCGTTCTTTCTTGAGTGGTTATATATATATTTTTTGTCTCAGATATCATCCCCTAATATTTAATAGTCTTATGTAGAAAATAAGAGATAACAGAAATAATTTAGTCTGTTACCAAATGATTAGACATTAATTAATGTGAGCATAGGTAGAATCACAAAGATTGAGCAACCAGGGGCGCCTGCGTGCCACAGTTGGTTAAGCGTCTGGTCATGATCTCAGGGTCGGGAGATCGAGCCCCGTGTGGAGCTCCGCGCTCAGTGTGGAGTCTGCTTGAGATCCTCTCTCCCTCTGCCCCTCCCACTCGTGCAGGTGCGCATGTGCTCTCTCTCTCTCTCTCTCTCTCTCTCAAAATAAATAAATAAATATTAAAAACAAAAAACGAAGATTGGGCAACCACTACTTTCTCTCCTGTGCCCTCAGTTCCAGTTACACCTCATGCCCACTGGGCAACCACCTAACACCTAATGCTTGTTGTCTCCTGCTGCATGATAATGTATAGTATAATGTCGTAACCACAGCCTGATAGCCTTCAGACATTCTTGCTGAAATAGCTTCCAATTAGTGGTTACACTTGTATGTTTTATTTTCACTACATTGCATGAGATTTGAGTTACTAATATTTTAAAAGCTTTCATTCTTTTTTTTTAGGCAGTTATAATTGAATTATTTATCCAAATAAATTATCGGTATCGGAGGTGGGTTTTTTTTTGTTTGTTTGTTTGTTTGTTTTAGTTATAACCACCTGGTTCCATTTATTATTTGTATTATTATTAACTTTATTTTTTTGCCAAGCAAAAATGCTGACTCCCTGTGTTGTATGTACAGCATCTCAATATGGAGAAACATTCAGCCAAACCCCTGACTGATGTTAACATTATTACTACTGTTACTTTGATGATGATCATAAGGATTTTTACCGAAATTTTACCTCCCCTGTCTTGCGGAGTGGCATCACCATAGCAAGTTAATTTTATAGTAGAAGGAGTAATGACTTCAACTACTTTTAAATTTGCCATTAATTGAAACTATGCGCTAGGTAATATATTATGTTATGTTTTACTTTTTTCAAAGTGTTTGCAAGGTCGGTATTACTTCTTCATTTCAAAGATGTAGAAACCGATTCAGAGAGGGTAAGAGTCCTGTCAAGTCCATTGGTAATGTCAGTGGCAACACCGGGTACGGCTTCCACAGTCACGTGTCTGACTCCGCCACGGTTCACTGCCTCTCTCACTGCATGATGTTGGATGGACTTGCTTGGTATACCTTGGATCCTTTGTAGAGACACCATAAAGCAAGAGATTTATGAGTAATGTGTGAATTACTAAATGTGTACCATCCACGTGGTGGTTAAATGATTTCTATATTGATGTAATGAGGGCAATCACTCAGGGTAACTATCCCTTCCACTGCTTTCGCTTAACTTGGCCCTTCCTAAAAATTATATTGATTACATTTCTCTGATTATGAAAGTAATATATGATCGATGTGCAAAGCTGAAAACTAGGCAAACAAAAAAATATCTCACCAAAGAGAGATCATCATTACTTCATTTGGTATATTTAGTTCAACTTTGTTACTTATAATACAAGGAAGTACTTAATTTGCCATGAAATATATGAAGACACATATATGCATGTTTGTAATTAAATAACATGTGCCGTTTTGTGTCCTGCATTTCCCAGTAAATATTTCTTAGAAATGATCTTCCACTTCATCATTTTAAGAAGTTATTATCATGATGTATGGATACATATCATAAAAGTGTATAAACATTTATTTAACCTTTTCAATTTGATTGGAGCATATATTTGCTTTAGAAAACTTTGATATCCTTACATATTTAGGGTCTTTCTATTTTTTCTATATTATGTTAAAATGTCTTCAGTGAAAAATCTTTGCTTAACAATGTTTGAATGCATATTTGTTTATTCTCTTAGGATAGAAGTGAGATTTTTATCTACGTGCTGATAAAAATGTTTTGTTCCATATGTCACTCAAAAATTAAGAAGTGACAACTAGATGAATAGAAAGAGAATATTTATCTTTCAAACTCTAGTGGGAATAGATTTAATGAAGAAAACTCCATCATGAGCAACTAGATAAGATGATGCTGAGCATCTTAAAGACAAATAGGAGTAAGAAGCTGAAGCTGACAAATCTTTTTATGAGGGACTTTGTGAGATTCTGCTCCTGTGTCCACAAAAGACAGGGGACATAATAAATGAACCAAGGGGTCTCTCTTGTCCCTACTTGTGCTTTCATGGCATTTTGGTATCCCAAGGATTCTAAGTAGAACATCCAGAGGTAACATCTTGACACACAGGCTGGCGTTATAAAGCTAGGCAGTAGTAAATTTGACTTCTCCAAGTGGGCTTTGAGTAGGAATTTGAAAGTAAGGAAGTTGAGTAGAAGAGAAATAGCAACAGAAAAGGATGGTGGGAGGGTAGAAGCTGTAGCTTGTTCGAATTGGCTTTTAGGTTCATGTGAGAAAGATCTAGATGACACTTTCAGGATGTTGAATTCCTGCTACTGGATGAGTTGGAGCAATCCAGGTGGCAAACATGTGGCCTCCAACGGTGGGAGTGGAAGTTAGTAAGCACTTCACAGTATGTCCACTCTGTGTCATCCCAAATCCCTAAATTCTACTGACGTGGTGCCATTAAATGACTCTGATCTACATAATATTTATTACTGGAGGCCCAAAACTTTGGAAATGCCTGTGCTAACATTCCCTCTTAATTGCTAATACCCTTTTCCAGGCCTTCAACCAACTAAACTGTTATTAATTATTTAGTAATAACCAAACCGTTACTACTCTTTCTAGTTAATAGTGCTTTCAAAATCACCCTTTATAATAGAAACGTTTTTAACTCATCACCAAAATCCTCTGCTTAAAAATCTGAGTGGCTTTACTATATCAAATAATAAAGAGTAGGTTCCTTAGACTAGAACCTCAGGCGGGACATGATAGAGCTCCAGTGTACTTCCCACATTCCTCTTCCACAATTTTCCTTTTTTCACTTGAAAATTTCCCAACTGTGTTAGTCCTCCAGAGAAGAAGAACAGATATAGAAATAGATGGGGTTGGGGGGGGTGAGGGGAAAGAGAGAGGGTAGAGGGAGAGGGAAAGGAAGAGGGTGAGAGAGGAAGAGGGAGAGAGGGAAACAGAGAGCGAAGGTAAGGAATTGGCTCATGCAGTTGTGGAGGCTGGTAAATTCAGAATCTGCATGGTAGGATGGCAAGCTGGAGACTCAAGGAAGAGCTGATGCTCCAGCTGGACTCAGGCCAGTCTGAAGGCAGAATTCCTTCTTCCTTAGGGAATCTCTGCTCTTCTCTTAAGACCTTCAACTGATTGAATGAGGCCCACCCGCCTGATTAAGGATAATCTGCTGTACTCGAAGCCTACTGATTTTAATGTTAATCTCATCTAAAATATACCTTTACATCAACATCATATTTGACCAAAATCTGAACACTGTGGGTTAACCAGGTTGACCATAAAATTAACCATCACACCAACAGACACACATGTAATTTCCTAACACTCAAAGTGCTTTTGCACATCTGAAATGTGCTGCCGCTAATCTCAAATCGGGAATACCTTCTTTCCAATCTTTCAAATCACGTATGTCTATGGTTATATAATTGAAAAGGTTCAATCCTGCAGCCACCTCCTTCACAAAACATTTTTTGGTCTCCCCAGTTTTATGTCATCAAATGTTTCTCTCTACTCCCATAGCATTTGCTTGTATGTTATCTGTAGATCACATCTTGAATTCTTCACTGATGCACGTGTCTTTCTCCCAGCAGGGGTTATCCTGCTTGAGTGGAAGGCATTTGTTTTGTCTATCTTAATGAACAAGGGCAAGAAATTCTGTAGAGTCAGAAGTCAATAAATACAAGGTAAAGACACAAGTCCACTAACAGTCTGATCATTGAAAAAAGTCACTTCTTATTATCTTGCATTTGGAACTGCATGCAAAGATCATGACATTGTGTAATGCTCTTTGCCTGGGCTTTGGAATGGTACACTTTCTCCTGAGTTGATAAACCTCAACACCAAGCTTACTCAGGGGCCTAGTAGATTCCGATCCTGAAGGCTTTATGCTGGTGGTAAGAAGAGGCAAATGGGTCTTAGACAATGCCAGTCTCCTCTGCGTGTGAATAGAGCTGGCGGTGACTGTCTACTCTCTGTGGGTGATGTGTGTCCGGGCTTTTTACCACAAGTGCAAGCATCAAAGTGAGTAGTCCTCAGGTGTGAGGGTGATCTGGCTGTGACATCTGTCACCCCATTGATCACCAGGGTTGATTTGGCTGATCTGGCTGGCTAGGCAGGTGTCCCCCTCCTCCCTCATGGCTCCAGGTGTATCCCTCCCGAAGCTGTCACTCAAAGAGGATGACCTTCCCAGATAGAGGAGGACTGTTCTTTGGTCAGGGGCATACAAGTAATGGCGCTCCCCTGCTAGAACCTCCAAGCAAACTCTCAAGGTCCATTTATAGGGGAACATAGGGTAGTCAAGCTTCCAAGACTCCAGACACATCCAAATGAGGCACTGCATGTGGCAGTCTGCCTTTCTTTAAAAAAACAAAACAAAACAAAACAAAGCAAAAAAACAAAGTGAGTATTCCTAGGTCTCATTTCTGTCTTTCCCAAGAAGAGTCACGGAATTGTCTCTAGGGCCAAGGATGAGCATTGGGAGCCAAAAACTAAACTAAAATAATATAAACCTTCTTTTGTTGCTTTCATGTTGCTTGCCTATTCTCTCTTCCCAAATAGGTAATGAGTTCGTTTATAATTTCATCTGGGCACAGTCCCCAGAGGATAAGCTTTATCGTGTCTGCCTATATTACAGGTCACATTTATTTATCACTCCAGACCCGCTTCTTTTTATTAACCTGTAAAAATTCTTGAGTACAAATGTTTTGGGAGGCCCCAAAGAGAAAGGAAACAGTGAGGAACAGAGTACAAAAAACATTTGGGTTTTTTTTTTTTCTGATGGAATTTTATCTTTATGTGGGAACACAAGGCTCTCCCTGAGCTTGGATTACAAATAGATAGCATGTGAATAACTCTCAAACTTTTATCATGAGGTGGGAGAGGGGGAGAACTCCAAGTGATTACACAATCTATTGATTGCTCATGACAAAGGACAGCATACCTCTCTCCTGTCCATTAAAAAAATAAATAAATATCTTTTGAAAATGAAAATGCAATAAGCCAACAAGCTCATCGGATTTTTTAACATCAGGAAGAGCTAAAGTTCTTTAACTGTTTACCCTTGGAATTCCCTTGCCTCTTACCGATCCCGAATACCATTGGCACTTTTGGGGGGATTGTCTGCCTTCCACAGAACTATGAAAGGAGAGAGTGTTGGTGTGGTCAACCAGACCTGGGCCAGTTACTAGGTATTATTTCTGTTTTAAGTGTAGACTTCCCCACAACCCCACCGAATGATCTGGGACTTTAAGATAATTTCAAGATAGTGCTTGGGATTTAGTAGAGACTAGGTAAAAGTTCATTCAAACGCATTGACAGTGGTTTTTTATCAGACTTTGGTACTTGTCTTCACTTCAAAAATATTTTTGAAAGACTGGAGTGAAAGGGAGTAAGAAAGTTCTTTGGGATTTCTAAATACCATGTTGGCAACGGTTCATCATTTCAAAAGGCGGCTGCACAGTTGGAACTCACAGAACTGTGGGACTCTGCTAAGCCCCTCACCTTTCAGGCTTCAAAGCCAATGCAACCATTCATTGTTAAAGCAGAAACCTAAGTACCTTTTGCCTCTTCTGAGCCTCCCTTCCATTCCCATCTGCTCTTTGCTATAAATTAAATATGCCTAATAATTTTGGCACTAAAAATAACAGCAACAAAACAAAACTATTCAACCCATCTAAGTCAGATTAATCAGTCTGTTTTCAAAGTTTATTAGACTCCTTTCTTAATAACTCCTGTTTGTAGGGTGGGCAATTTCAAGGAACTCAACAGTATTATAACCTTTAATGTAAAATAAATGATGTTGGCAAGTCAACTTACTTAGGTCATAGGCAGTGTGGTAGGCACTCTTTGTTCTTAATCAGTTTGCCCTTTGAGATGGTGTAAAACCTCAAAAAAAATTAAAAAGACCCTTTAAAACTGAAGAACTGGATAGGCAGGACTCAAAAGATTTCCCTCTGAAATGTCCATTCTCTAGTTATTCAGTTGGACATGAATCTAATCCCTTTGAAGGGATTTTGCAGATGGAATTAAGGTTACCACATAAGTGTTCTTAATAGAATATTTGGGATTATTCAGATGCACCAATGTAATCACAAAAGACCTGAGAAGCAGGGAATATTCTCTAGCTGGTTACAGAAGAGGGTATCAGAAGAGGTAAGCAGAGAAAAGATGGAGCCAAAGAAGATGTCAAAGGGATTTCAAGGATGAGAAGGACTCCTGGTTGGCTTTGAAGGTAGAGGATAGGAACACAGGCTGAGCCATGTGAGCTGCCTCTAGAAGCCGAGAGTGACTTCAAGCTCTTTATCCAGCTAAAAAACAGAGTGCAGTCCTACAACCCCATAGACTGAATTCTGCCAACAACCTGAATGGTCAAAATCCTTGGAAACATATTCATCCCCAGGAGGATCTCAACTCTGCCAGAACCTTGAGTTGTCCTTGTGCTACCCAGAGAAGAGATCCAGCTGAGCCAGGATGTGCCTGATACAGGAACTGAACATGGAAGAATTCGCCAAGAAGGAAAAGACGTCTGGCTAAACAAGCCTTGATTCAGGCAGAAAGTATAGTGAGCAGGAGGGGTGATGCTGACTTTAGCTTATTGGTTTTTATTCAAATTTGTCAGTACAAGGAGTCACATGAAACATTGCTTTTGAACCTGATAAAGAGGAAGTAACAGCAAAAATAGAGATCTGTCCATCACCTATAGGCGACAGAATATTCTGTAACTTTGATACGTGGAGTGCATAGGTGTCCAGCAGAGTCCACAGTGGCCACCGGGAATATTAAATCACAGCAAACATGGAGCAGGAAATGCAAATGCACATTCCTCTCCTAGCCTCAGAGTCTCCGAACTCTCAGATCGCCACCTGAATGCCTGATACGCACACCATAATTCTCTCTGCCAATTGTAGCTCCCTCGAAGTGCGCACCCTTTTCATAAATGGCACCATTAGCTACCACATTTCTCAGACCAGAAGCCTTGAAAGCATGCTTAATTCCATTCTTTCCCTCATGCCCTCCATGACGCAGGGTGCATCCCGTTCATTGATAAGTTCTGATTCTAACTGTATTGCAAACCTGTCCCTCTACTCAACACCTCTACGGCCCCAGCCCTGGTCCTTGCAAACTCTTTGCTTGTTTGAACTCCACAACAGCTTTGTATCTACTCGCTGCCCCCACTCCTTCCTCAACATGTCTCTCCAATGACTGTCACCAATTCCAAGCAGTCAACGGGCTACAGGGCAGCCAGGCATCTTTCTCAAGCATAAATTAGATCATGTCATTCCTCTGCTTGCAAACCCCCCTAGAACCAGAATACAATCTCAGCGCCATGCTGAGGCCTATGAAGTCTTCAGGATCTTGCCCCCATCTTCCTCTTCACCTTTATTCTTCTCCTCTCCCCACATTTTACTCCAGCCCACTTATCCTGACCCATTTAGTCCATTGAACAACTCAGTCTTTTTCCTCTTTCAAGGCCTCGGTACTTACTGTGCTTGGAATTTTCAGGTCTCTGGTCAAATGTCACTTGCTCAGACAGCGCATCCTTGATGCTTAGCTCCAGGACATACCTCCAGGATGCGTTAACTTACTTAATTTTTTTATAGCACATTCCTTTGAAATTTTTCTGATGTTTAAATATGTTTATTCATTTTTTAATCCACTTATTGATGGCCTATCTCCCTTTACCGGGCAAATACAAATTAAAAATAAGAAACTTAATTCACTCTGTTGAAAATGAAGGAAGAGACTTTCCCTCCCTCTTTTTAACGTGTTTACTTTAGAGAACTTGTAATTATAAGCTCTTTCCCTGTCTCTTTGAAATGTATGTAAATCTTTTTAAAAGCTAAATAAGGCTCCTGCAAATTTAAGACTTAGGAAGGCTTCTTTAAGGACCTGGGAGCCATCTCTTTGCAATGCAATCATCAAGGAAGGTAGAACCCTTAGTCCCTAGTTTTCTGGGAGGATAGGACCCTTACCTTTAGCTGGTGCCTGGTTCCAAGTTGCAAACTACTTCAGATCATAGAGATATGAGAAAGTTATTTTTTAAAAGGCATTAGCAAACACAGGTGACTATCCCAATTACCAAGTAAATTTAGGGTAGATTGTATGACGAGTGTTGCTTTCATTTCCTCCTACTTGAGGACTAGTTATTATTTATCTTGTGAACATGCACGTAATGGGTTTTATCTGCTTTACAGTGTAAGAGGACGCGATTTCTTTCTGTCATGGTAATGACTTTAGTGGATTGACTGTGATGGGCATCACATTATGGTTTAATGGTTATTCAGTAATAAAAGTGCTTTCTTTCTCTTTTACTTTTATAGAGAGATTTTCTGGGGTGATAAGGAGAGTTAGTTTTAAATGATATTTTCCAGCACCCTTCACTGAAATGTAAGACCCAGAAGGGAAAGAAATTTTCTTTCATCTCTGATACGTACATGGTGCTGGGCACTCAGTAGGTGTTCCATTAATATTTGTGATGCAACTGATCAGCACAAACAGTAATACTTCAAGGAGAAGCAGGGCTGCCGGGAGGCTGGGAAGCCCCTGGAGGCCAAAGTATACTCCACAAAAGAGAATCTAGCTGGGAATGTGGATGAAGGCCAGCGGAGCAAGCAATGGGAAATGGTAGTGAGGGAGATTGCTTACTGGTCTCCTTTCAGAGCTCAGGGGAGACTTCTGGAATACTTGAGACATTGCTTTGCAAAGTCCTTCACCTAGGTGCATTAGTAGGTGGCTGCAAGAGGCACCTACACCTGTGAGCATACCATTGTATACACTTGCTGAATTGCTATGTTATGCACTTGAAACTCATGCAACGTTGTGTGTCAACTGTAAGAAAATGACATGGACCAAATGGCTCCTGCCCAAGTGCAAGGAAGTTCAGTCGGCTTCCCAATCAGTGACTGTAAATGTTCTAAGTGTAAAAGTGAACACACCCAGACACAGTAGAAAGAATTGTAAGGTTCGCCTGAGCAGAGTTGAGGAACAGAAAAGAAGGGTCACTAAAAGGTCAAGATGACTGTATCCGACACATGCTTTGAAAGCGTAATTAAAGATGGAATTAAGTAAATTAGAGAAACAAATTGTTCATTCCTTCTTTGTTACATACAATCACAAACATACACTTGTTTATAGTATTAGTTTATTTATAGACAGGGACAAAATTAAATGTCCTAAATTAAAAATAGAGAAAAGATGGACCGTGACCAAGCAACCTTCAGCTGTGGATTTAACTCAGTATTGAGACACCCAGACGACATTCAGTTTAGCAGTGAACCTGAACTTCAAATTACCTCTGACACTGGGCTTGTGCTGTGTAAAGGAAATCCTCATAGAACTGCCCACATCTGCCATCCCAGATTGGGGATGGGGTTTGAGTTCAGAGAGGTGGGTAATAATGGGAAGAAAAGACATCTAATAACTATGTAAATATTCATGGAAGATAAATGGCTCATTAAGATGAAAGCCAGGAGTGGACTGTAATCAATGTCAGATATATTTTGAGCTCCATGCAGTTCAGTGTTTGCTTTTATTAGTAGAAAAGAACAATATTTCTCTTTCACTGAAATATCCTTTCATTACTTTTTTCCACTAATACAATTGTCCTTCAAGCATCTTCCCAGGATTTTGGGGAAGGTTTTGGCAGTGTAAGATGCCCGTGGGAGGAATTTAGCCAACTCCGAATGCTCTTACACAGGTACTTATT
Organism: Phoca vitulina; assembly: GCF_004348235.1. Lineage (NCBI taxonomy): Eukaryota > Metazoa > Chordata > Mammalia > Carnivora > Phocidae > Phoca > Phoca vitulina. The sequence goes on along the minus strand of NW_022589704.1, from coordinate 10,783,291 downwards.
CTCCAAACTTATCAGCAGAGAACAGGGAGTGCTGGATCTAATTGAAAATGGTCTTTCTCTCCCCTAAGTTTCAGCAAAGAGGAAATTTTGAAGAGATGAGTCATGTAGCTTCGGGGAAAGAATTTAAAAGGACAATACCCGAAGGTTCTGATGTTACAAGATTGTAAAGATTTTAATTATTTATTTCAACAAAAACTGTAAATATTAGAGAAAACACTGACTTGCTAGGAGGTTGAGGAAGGTATCTGTATTATTTCTTAAGGATAATCAGTTAGGCCTTGGCTAGGTTTTGCACTGATATTTAAGATGATGGGTTTGTGAGTCAAAAAAATCTGGTTATAATTCCAACTTTACCACTTGCTAAATGTGTGACTGTAGGAAAATTACTTAATTTCCCTGGACCTTAGTTTATCTCCATAAAATGGAGATCATAATACCCAAATTCCATAAAATTTATGAGGATTTGACATGATTATGTATGTGGAGGAGTTAGCAAAGTATCTGGCAGATAGTAAGCATTCAGAAATAATTGCTATTAGCAACTGTTATATTAATAGCTATGAATTTCACAAGCCACACACTCAGAGGCATAAAAAAAGAAAAAAGAAAAAAATAACTTTTTTACAGTTGAATTTAACTTCCCTCTCAACTCCCGATTGTCCATGATGGCGGAAAGTTTAACCTGGTCATTTGCAAACAAACTCAGACATTTCTGAATTGTCTAACTCATTTCCTGTTTAAAGTCAATGTATGATATTCTACCCTTTTTTCTCCTGAAATGGTGCTCAAGGTTCTGTGTGTTAGGAGCTTGAGACAAGGCATCTGTCTGTGCTCTTATTCTATTATTCTTGCATTTGATTGGAACTTTAGTTGAGGGTTACATTTCCTACAGATTTTCAAATTTCCCTTCCATTGTTTTCAGGCATTCAGTGCTTTCTAGTGAGAAGTGTGAGCCTAGGCTGACTCTCATTCTTTTGAAGGTGATAGCACCTTTTCCCCTCTGGACATTTTTTTGGATTTTATTTTTATCCAGGAAGTTGTGAATATTCATGGCATGTGAGGCTGTGGGTATTTGGTATTCATCCTGCTTAGCATTCCTTTCAATTTGACCATTTGTGTTTACTTTCAGCCCTGGAAAATTCCCTTGCATTATTTCTTTGAAACCTCTTCTCATCCATTTTCACCATGGATAAACAATTCTGTACATAAATCTTGGTCTAAGCATCTAATTGTTTTCTTAGAATAAATTCCTAGAAGTGAAACTCATGAGTTGAAGTTTGTGCCTATTTTATAGCAGTTGTAAATATTAACAAATTATTCTCTTGAATGATTGGACTAATTCCCATTTCTACTTTAAGAATAAGTATGCGAATAACTTAGGTATTGGATAGGTCTTCAAACTTGGATGATATTTTAAGGACATATTTTAAGGAACTTATAATAGCTTTATCAAACCACTCATTTCCTCTCTCCCTAGTTCAGTCACACATTAAAATAATTGCTTACATGTATTTTATAAATAGCATGCAAGAATATTGTTAATTTTATGTCAACTTCTGTAAAAACAAAATGAGTCATGCTAAATATGTTTAAATTTAGATGTGTATGTTTTGGCTTAGATTATAGATGAATTAGATATAATTTGTAACCTTAGCAAGATCCAGCTGCAACTATGCTTAATATTTGCATATGTCTCCCAAGACCAAATAAGTCAGAAAACCATTAATTAGTCCCAGTTTATAAGATATGATAAGTTTTAAATAAGCTAAGGAAAATAAAACGATCTAGTTTCAGTTATAATGACCTTGAGGGAGAAGGGCCAATTGGATCTTGCTTCCCATTCTCTGATGGTGTGACTTTGTTCTGTCCCTTTGTTCACACTTTACCCAGTAAGTAGGATTTTTTTTTTTTTTTTATAAAGTGGCTGGAGTTGAGTGTTTATTTATCCAGGTAAACCAAGGACTATTTGGTACACATTTATATTTTTAAAATGACATTTCTAGAGACATAGCAAATCCTCATTGCTTATCTAAGTGTCCATGCAAAGTCATTGATGAAGAAGGATGTCTGTGAGACTTTTTAAAAGGATGAAAAGGTGTGCAATATATAAGAGATTTACACCATGGATAGCTTTGATCTCCTAGCTACATACTCACATTGTGTCCATCCTGCTGACTTTTATAGTTCTGTATCAACGTCCTCTCTCTAACTTCTTATTAGGTTGGGTTGATGAAAGACCCTAGCAGGTGTTTGCAGGATGGTGAAGAGTGAGTTTGGGGTACCCATACCCCAGGTTCTTTTCCTGTTGAGGGTTGGCTCTTTTGCTCCATGAAATCATGACACTGTCAGGTGACCCTCTGCATCACTGCCCCTGGCACCTGCTCCCTCCTTCTGCGTACTTAGGTGTAGGTGTGATAATAGCTCTTCTCTGATTCACCATCCCTTGCTTTGCCATCCCTGATTGGTCCTTTATATGTCATTCTCTGCCCTTGACAGTGACCTTTTATTTAAGGATAAATACGCAGGGAAAAAAATTATAGAACTATAAAATATTTCTGCTTGCTATTCTTCATAAGACAGATGACCACTCCAGGGACCAATCTGGTAAAATTTAATACAAGTCTACATACATATGCCCTACAATCCAGCAATTCCATTCCTAGGAATTTACTCATGAGTAAATTCTTACACATGTGAAGAAGATACTTGTGTGAGCAAGCATATTCATTGCAGTGCAATTTGTAATAGCAAAATAAATTCTGTTTCTCAAGGTCACAAATAAATAAAGCTTGTATTAATACAATGAAATTCTATTTGCAATTTAAAATAAGCGAACCAGTCCTGCATATATCAAGTTGAATAAATCTCAAAAAAGAGTCATCCTAAGTGTAAAAAAAAGTTTGCAAAATGGTATGTATCGCGTGATATCCTTTATGCAAATGTTTAAAACATGAAAAAAAGCATATGGAAATTTTTTAAGTACTTTGGGAAAAATAGGACTGAATACTACCATTATGACTTAGGAAATATTCTTTTTCCTTTCTTGAAGTTTCTGTGCTCTCCTTTTTTCTCTATAATTAACATAAATTACTATTCCTCCTCATTTCGTCCATTATACTTTCTCTTATCACTACTACTATTTTTACATGCACATACTGTTTCAGTATCAGTATTTACTTTTTTTTTTGTAAAATTGCCTCTGATTTTCAAGACAATCAGATGAATTAGCTCCATTTTTCAGCCGAGGAGTTAGACATCGTCACTGAAGCAGAGATTAAGTGACATGCCCAAGGTCACTTATCAAGTAAGTGATAGACACAGAATGGAACACAGGTTTCTGATAATAAATCAGTATTTTTTTTAACTTGATGTTTCTGCATATTAAAGTGATGTATGCATGAGAATTCAATAAGTATATTTGTTGACAGATAGAAGAATAACACCAATACCCAAATAATCAATGGTTATGCAACACTCTGTTCTAGGCATGGTTCTAAGTGCATTAATCCTAAACCACTTGGTCTTCTCAGCCACTTTGCAAGGAATCTACTGTCACGATCTAAATTTAACAAATGAAGAAGCAAGTACAGATCATTTGAGAAATTGTTCACAGTCCCACAAGGAGAAGTAGCAGTGCTGGGACTTGAACCCCGGGTGGTCCTAGTGCAGAGACCACAGCCCCAACCATGACATCATCCTGCCTCATAAAAAAAAACCCTTTTTGTTCAAATCCCCCTAGTAGAACTGATAAGTGCAGTTCCCCGATGAAGCTTTCAAATTCTGATGTGATTTTAATGAAAGCACTCTCTGAGGGCTTCTTGACACTCTACATTTAGTTCCATTTTACTGAGCTTATTTCTCTGCATACTGAGGAATGTTGCTGGCGGTACCAGAAAATGGCCCCTAAATTGCGCCATGGTGATAATTATTTCAAAATTTTCTTTCAAGTTTCGTTTTCATCATGGATGGGCATTTTCTTGCCATTTTACTTAATTGTCTTTCTTCTGAAGGTGTTGGTGTAACTATTCCACACGTCATGATTAAATTGTTGACCTAAATGGAGGTTTAAACAAGTTTAAAAATAAAAGAAGGGAAAGAATATTCTAAGAGAAGCAGGATCCTTAATTTGAGAATATCTTTTGATATATTTGTAAGAAAACAATAATTCAGTGCCCAAAATAACTTTATAGAAAAGCTATGCTGCTATCTTGGCAACATTAGTTGATTATGAATTAGTTGTGATGGCTTCATTCGTGATGGGCAATACAAATTTCCTAAGCAAATGGGCCTTTTGCAAAAAAGTAAAAATCCAAAATTAACAGAAGGATATACAATGTTTCTTAAACTCCACATATGAATGAAATCATATGGTATTTGTCTTTCTCTGCCTGACTTATTTTGCTTAGCATTATGCTAACTCCAACCACGAAATTGCAAATGGCAAGATTTCATTCTTTTTGATGGCTGAATATTAATATACCACATCTTCTTTAATCATTCATCAGCAGTGGACTCTTTCAATAATTTGACTATTGTTGATAATGCTGCTATAAACATCAAGGTGCATGTATCCCTTTGAATGAGTATTTTTGTACTCTTTGGGTAAATACCTAGGACTGCAATTGCTGGATGGTAGGGTAGTCCTATTTTTAACTTTTTGAGGAACCTCCATACTGTTTTCCAGAGTGGCTGCACCAGTGTGCATTCCCACTAACAGTGTAGGAGGGTTCCCCTTTCTCCACATCCTTGCCAATGCCCATTTTCCTGAGTTGTTATTTTAGTCATTCTGACAGGTGTGAGGTGGTATCTCACTGTAGTTTTGTTATGTATTTCCCTGATGATGAGTGATATTGAAGGAGCAAAACAAACAAACATAGGGGAGAAAAAGAGAGGAAAATCAAGAAACAGACTCTTAACTGCAGAGAACAAACTGAGGGTTCCCAGAGGGGAGGTGAGTGAGGGTGGGGGAACTGGGTGATGGAGATTAAGGGGGGCGCTTGTGATGAGCACTGGGTGTTGTATGTAAGTGATGAATCGCTAAATGCTACACCCGAAACGAATATTACACTGTATGTTGACTAACTGGAATTTAAATAAAAACTTGCGAGAATAAAAAAGAGAGATATACAATGAAACAGTGCCCTCTGGTCTTGATTCCTCTACAGAAGCAACTGCTATTAGGGGTGTCATTTTTAGGGGTGTCTTTTCAGGTAAAATAAATGCCTTTATTTAGCTAGTCTTACTTTCTGTGTAATGTTCCTCATGTTTTTCTTTAAAATATTTAAAACTATATCTTGGTGTTTATACATATGTATACATATGGAGATCTTTTTTTATCTACATAGCATTCCACTTACAGATGCATTCTGATTTCACTAATATCCACTGGTGGACATGTAACTCATTTAAAGTATTTTACTACTACTGGGGCACCTGGGTGGCTCAGTTGGTTAAGTGTCTGCCTTCGGCTCAGGTCATGATCTCAGGGTCCTGGGATCGAGTCCCGCATTAGGCTCCCAGCTCAGTGGGGAGCCTGCTTCTCCCTCTGCCTGCCACTCCTCCTGCTTGTGCTCTCTCTTTCTCTCTCTGACAAATAAATAAATAAAATCTTAAAAAAATTTTACTACTACCAACAAAGCTGCAATGAAGTCCATACTTGCAAGCTTATTTGTGGGATGAATTTACAGTGGAAACTCTGGCTACTTTTCTGGGTAAATAAGGAAATGAATTTCACATTTATTTTTATAATTAATTTCCGCTCATGGCTGTCACTATATGAGATCATTAAGTTACTCTTGATTACTTGTTCCTTTGCCTATTTTTTATTAAAAGAGTCTCTGAAGGATAATAATAATGTTAATAAATTCGTAGCATTAAAATAAAGAAATAACTATTAAATGTGAACAGCATTTGGTTAAGTAATTTGCGTGGGAAATATACCTTGTTACAGATGTTTTACGTAGTCATGATTAAGGGGTTATTTGGATGTTGTGCCTTTTTGGTAGGACTAGAATATATAAAAGACAATTAGGATACAGTAGCAAAGAAGAGCGTGTGTCAGATGATTGGAATTGCTCACTTGATGGAGAGTCACGGGGTTTTATATTGTGGGGCCCTGAGAGACGAAGGGATAGCTGTGCGTGTGTGAAGTTTTTACAGGAAACAATGACTGAGAGCGTTTGTGGAGGTGCAGGGCTGGGAATTCAAGAGAATTCTGTCAGCATCTTGGTCACCGCTTGTAAACCTGTTTTTTCCATGGATGTAGTTGTGACCGGCACGGAGGAGGCAAGCATTTGGGGATCCAAAGGAGCCTTGCTTATCCTCTCTCTTCCCATCACCGCGCAGTGAAAGGCTTGGCGTGGGTGATGCTGGAGTTCCTTTTTCTGGTGGCTTCTGTAAGTGGCTGTGAGTTGCTAGTGTTTGTGACAATCTACTGCCTCCTCGGACATCTCTACTCCCTCTTGCTGCCAGAGAGGATGGGGCCTCCCTAACTGGGTAGGATAGGGAGCCAATGGTTCTTTTTCATCAGTTTGTCTCTTTGGATGCAATGGAGTTCTCCAGTGATCCAGATCATCACGAGTACAGATCACGATTATTTTTTCTTTTCAAGATTTTTATTTATTTATTTGAGAGAGAGAGAGAGCACAAGCCGGGGGCAGGGCTTTGGTGGCATAGTGGTGAGCACAGCTGCCTTCCAAGAGGGGGACAGGGGCAGAGGGAGATGGAGAAGCAGACTCCCCCCGCTGAGCAGGGAACCCGACTTGGGACTCTATCTCAGGACCCCGGGATCATGATCTGAGCCAGAGGCAGATGCTTAACCAACTGAGCCACCCAGGTGCCCCCAGATCACTATTCTTGATATTTATTTCACAAAATAATATGCTAATTTCCATTTCACATTTTTCTCTCTGCCCTTATAAAACCATCTGTATTGTTCTTGAGAACTCTCTGGCGAGGTTAGAGAAGTAGAAAGTGAGTTTAAAATGTATTGCCAACCACAGTTTGGTTACATTTTTACCAGAGATTTGGGGGCAAAGGGTGCTTTGAGAATGGTTGGCATTAAGCAGTGAGAGATGCACAGGTGTAACCAAAATACCAACTTCTTCCCATCTCCAACTCTGTGTCTTAATCTTTTTGAAGATTTCTTCCACCTGTTACGTTGGAAAAACATAAAAATTTGCAGTGTTTAACCTCGGTGAAGGCAATTTCTATGGCAAAGTTCAAAGTAGAAATGCTTTACATGATACAAAAGTATCTATGACAAGTGTAATGAGTGTTCAAAAATAAATTTTAGTATTAATAACACCATTTTATTAGATACCATATTCTAGATAATTTATAACATTTTAATCCTTATTTGAACAACAAAAGTTAAGTATAATGTTCCTCTTGTTGCCACAGGTCTGTAGAGTGAACAGGATGAAGATTACCATGCCATGAAATATGTTTACAGGGATCGACTTCTTATTTATGAAATTAGTTAAAGGAAAAAATCAGGACAACTATCAGTTTCAGAAAGGGAACCGCATGCCATCTCTGACCTTGACATGTCTAATAAGAGCTGTCGAACATCTAGAAGGGGATATTTAAAATGCATATTCTTTAGTAAAATATTTTACTAAAATATTTCCTTTGATAACTTTGTCATTTTGGACAAATATATATTTTATATATATATATATGTAATATACATTATATATATATAATCTTACATGTTTTCCTATAGCATTTTGTTGTCAAAGCAAGGCACACTCACATGCAAATGTATGAATTATAGATAGATAGATAACAGATAGATAGACCTATATATATAAGCACACCATCTATTCCAATGTTTTTCTTTATTAATTTGATGTGTCAGTACATATATTGTTAAGTAGTTCTGGGAGAATGAGGATAAAAAAAGGAAACATTTATTCATTTTTTCTATTTGCCTGATTGTTGTTAGTTAGTTTCCACTTTGAATCTCATTTAATCCCAACCCAGTACTGAGACAGAATCATTAGCCTGTCATTTACTGATAAGGAAATGGACACACAGAAAAATTAACTAATTTTTACAAGACTACAAAGATAATAAGAGGCAGAGAAGAATTTGAACCCAGTGTGTCTACTGCTAAATTCCTTGGTCTTGGCCCTTTTCCATGTATGTAAAAAAAAAAAAAAAAAAAGATGACATTAGTCACGATCACCATTAATATTTTTATATCACTTATAATGTACCAGGTTTTATATTAAGTACTGTTTAGGCACTGTCTCTAATAATCTTCACATGGAAATATGACTGTACTCCTTTTATAAAAGGAGGAGGGCTGTCCAGGGAAACAAGACTGATTTCCCAAATCCATGAAGATGGAGAGGGGAGGATGAGGCAATCACTTTATGTTTACTTGCATTTCTGTTGTGGTGGCTGAGGTTACAGTTCACGGAAAACAGAAGCAGAATTAGAAGCAACTGCTCACTTCAAGCATAATGGGTTATGTTTCCATAACATTAATTTTACACTTACATTATATTTTTGTTGACCATAATATATGTTTTAAAATATTATCATTTTGTACCAAACATTTATTTCTCAAATCCCTTTGAATTCTAATGAAAAGTACTTGATGTCTCGTTATTATGCAAATTGCCCCAGGAAAGAAAAAATTGCGGATGCACGCACAGCACCAGTGGTCAGACCACTGCCATCATTGCTATGCTTTTAAATCCATCTTTCCTATAATTTCAGGTTCTCTTTTCTCTTTAAAGTCGTAAGTGGTTGAAATTATCCATATAAACACGATGCACAGTGTTCCCTTAGGATAGGGATATAATTTCTACATGAGAATTGGAAGCTGTATATGTGAAAAAGTTAAACTTTTTGAGGACATTTCATTTCCTTTTATTAAACTGTTTAATGCATTGGAACAAAAGATATATATTATAAATTCAGGAAGAATCTTGCCACCAATGCAATGAAATAGAACTTAAAGTCCTCTCAGGTAAGGAATTTTCAAGTTAGATCAGTACGATTAAATATTCTTTAATCACCATTCCTGGAAAATAAATAATAGATTTGCTTGTGAAATTGGGGGCCTAACACGTAAAGAGAAATACCTCAGAAAGTTGTATAAATGAATATTTAAATGTCACATTGATGAAAATATTTTACCATACTATCCCTTATCAAGTTACTAGACAGATGATGGATAAAATTGAAAGAAACCATCCACTTTTTCCTCTTTATCCTTAAGAGCTCAATAATCTTACTAGCACATGATTTTCTCACTACTCTTTCCAGAAACTCTGTGTAAATTTCCATTCTGTAGAAGCCAATCTTTTCTCTCAGAGACACATTCTCCAGTCATTAGTAGAGTTAAGTATTGTGTATCTCTCATCAGTTTCCTTTTTTTTCCTTCTTCTGAAATTCTTATGATTTGTATATTAAATTTATGAAATCTATTCTCCAGATCTGATATCTTTGCCTTCAAATTTTCTCCCTTTTCATGTTTTTGGTCTGTACTTTGAAATAATATTCTTGCCCTCACTCTTCCAGACCTTTAATCTCAATCTCAACAGTAAGCATTCCATCCTTCCACTCATCTGAATTTTCTACTTCAAACATTTAGTTTCTATTTTAGAAAGTCTTGTTTTGACCCGAACCAGAATCTTCATAGTTGTTCTTTACCATGTCATTATTATACGTGGTGTTGTCTGAATCCTCAACTATCTCCTACAGAGGCTCCCTTAACCTGGTGTCTTCCTTCACTGGCTGTTTGCCTCCCTCAGATGGGTCATTATTTCCCTTAGGTTCTCTCCAGGAACGCTCTTTGGTTGTGAAAGCATCCCCAGTGCACAAACTCTCAGAAGGAATGGATGTTGAATCACCATCTACTTTTGTGGGCTGAAGGTATGCTAATAGGCAAGAAGCAGGAAAAGTCCTTCCTGGTTTACTCACATTCAGCCTCAGAAGTGGGGAGAATTATAAAAGTAGTTCACCTTTTCAGCTCTGCCTTTTCTTTTGAAGACCAAGGAGATGAGGTCCATCCAGGCATGCACATGCACACCCACATACGCGCACACACACAGGAGTCCAATGTTGTTGCCTGCAAATCCCCAGAGGTCTATCTACAGATTTCTGTAGGCCAAGTCCTTTCTGATCTTCCCAGTAATTTCTCTTTTACTGGGATCTCATGAAGCCCAAGGCAGAAAAGCCCTTCCCAAGTCTCTTCCTAGGGATTCCTCAATCCCCAGAGTAGAGACCTCTCTCATATCCAGGAATCGAGTGCTCCCACAGCCATTTGGATATCTGAAGCTGAGCCAGAGGTATTCATGTTGATAATGGAGAGAAAGAATGATGCATCCTCTGAATCTTTCCAGAATCCCTGTATTTTCTCGAAGTTCTTTCCTTACTATTTGTATTAAGATTTGTCAATAGAATAGCTGACAATGGTATCTAATTCCTATTGGCAGTTCTTCATTGCTGGGGTCATCATAAATTCAGCACATATTTTTTTTCCTCTGTTGCTTCTATAAATGACCTGCTCTTGCTCAGAGTCCATTTTTCTGCTATCTATGAAGGCAGAATAAAAATGTAGAATACATAATTAAACATTAAGTGCTTTTGGTGCTAAAAGAAATTATTTTGAGATTCTCAATCTTCTTTGGAGGAGGCAGACTAATGCCTGCTCTAACCTTAGTTGAGACCATGTGTAGCTTCTGCATTTTTTTTTCTAGAAATGAAGCCGGGGAGTGCTATAAAGCCTCATGGGTCCAGGTCAACACTACTCCCTTTCTTTTAAAAAAGTCTCTTTAGGAATACGAGCAGCACTGATACAAACGAGAGAGAGGACTATTTTTATCTGAGACTTATTAGTACAGCTGGAAAAGAAATGGCCATAAACAAACAGCATTCCATTAAATAGAAGAAAAAATGAGCAGGACATGGAAGAAATGGAAAAAATCCTGTTAATAATGTTATGTTGCTATGTTCTGTCCTTTAATGATAATAATCTGAGGGTTCGTGTCTATTAAGCCTATTTATTAGTACTTTCTGGAGACAAGCATTGTGATCTAAATTAATGGGCACACATATCCTAGCCCTATATTTTCACTAATTTATAGTTTACTGATTTGGAGGCACAGACATTTTATAGTCAGCACCGGGAAATATCTTGCATGGCCCCTTCTTTTTTTTGGGAAGTGAATCAATATTGTAAAATACCATATTTTCCAATTAGTTTTGCACCATCATGTAACAAGCTGGTACAGTTAAAGCTGAAAATGCCCCCACAGCACATATAATTAGCCCTCTAAGAAAGATCTGGAGAAAAACAACACGCTAAAATGTAAAGGAGGAACAAGTGCTTAAGCATCTGTTCTCATGCAGTAAAATATTTCTACTTATTAAACAAACAAACAAACAAACAAAAAACACCCTATTTTGTTGCTAGCACATTTTAGATGTGATATTGCCATTGCTGCTTCTAATCTCAAAAAGAGAAAAAGTAGAAAAAAATATTAACAGCAAATTAATTGAAAATCCCCATAGCTCACTGAGATACACACCATGAGTGAAGGCCTGGTGGACGAGAAGACTCAGTCTCCCACTGCCTCTGTGTGACTCCCTGTGGCACAGTCTTAGCTTGTGAGGCCCTAGGACTTACCTTGTGACATGTAGAGCAGTGATTCAAACCAATTCATCCCGGACACAAAGCACAGAGGCTGTCTGAGCCATGCAGACTTATTACAGTCCTGTCTTTGGAGAGGTTTCTCAGCACAGTTGTGTACCCATAAAGTGGGGATCTAGTGCCATAAGCTGACAAAATTTTATGAAACCAGATTTTTCATTTTTTTTCTAGGTATATTTAATCCTCCCTTTGCTATTTCCAGGAGCACAACGCCCAGACTTGAGGGCAGCCCTGGTCTTAACCTTACAAACTTCCAAGTAGGATTTTAGTACCTGCAGGTTCCAATTGCCCATTCATTTACTTAACAAATATTTAGTAAATTCCCACTTTGTGTAGGATGCAAAGCTAAGTGCAGAATTCACAGAAATGGAAGAGACAGATATAATAATCCCTGCCTCATGGAGCTTTTTGGCTAAGAGCTGTAGTGAGGTAGAAGTTATGCAAATAATTTCAGTCATGCCAAGTACTCAAAGGAGAATTATAGGTACTGTAAAAATACAAAGCAGGGGGCCAGTATAAAAAACTGGACGATTGTCTAAGAATGTGATATTTAAGTGGCACACTCTAAGACGAGTGGGATGTAGCCAGGTGAAGATTAGGAAGAAGAGATTTTCAAGGAAATGAAACAACACCGCCAAGGCTGTAAGTAGGAGGAGCAGTCCCATTCAAGGTTCCATTGGGATTGGAGCATAGGCGATGGGAATGGCACGGGATATGGCAGGCAAGGTGTCTGTGTCAGACAAGGCGTTACAGTCTGGATGAGGATCTCAGACCGTTATCAAAAGTAACAGGGTGCTACTAAATTGAGTTGAGTTCCAAGGGGAAGTGTCAGTGATTAGCATTTGAAAAGCTTTCTTCTGGTTTCTAAGCAAAGATTAGATTGGAGGGGTTGGGTTCTGTGTGTGAGAGATGCCAGTGGGAGGCTATTGCAGGAGGTAGAGTGAAGATGATGGTGCTGTTGTCTGAGGTGGTGACAGTGAAGAGAAATGGGAAAGAAACAGACCTCTTTGAGAGATATTTTGAAGTCAGAAGCATCATGATGTAGTAATTGATCAGAAGCAAGGGCTGAAGGAGTATGGGAGCCAAGAATCACTTCCACATTCCTGGCAGGAGCAACAGAGTTGATGGTGGCATCGTCTACTGAGAGAAGGCATTCTGGAGGGAAGAGCAGCAGAGGTATTTGGGGAAAGACCATGAGTTCAGTTTTAGCCACATTAAGTTTCAGGTGTCTGGAGACTCCTCAGCAGGCATGTCAACCGTCAGGGTTACATAAAGCCTAAGCTATGGAGATAGGTTTGTCCTGAAAAGAAACATTTGACACAGACATTATATTTGGCAGAAATATTTTTACTATTAGCATAAAGATAGTAAAGGAAGTCATAGGAGTGGATGCGCTATGATAAACTGGAAAAACTAAAATGGGAAGAATGCTGAGTGCTGAGCTCTGAAATATTCCAAACAGCTTCAATTAGTGGAGAAGAGGTAGAACAGGAAAAAAAGGGATTGAGATATTGGCCAGAGGAATGGAAGGAAAAGTCAAAAAAGTAGAGTATTTCTAGGAATACTTGTCAGTGTCAAATTCTGCCCAGAAATTAGGTTGAATGAAAGCTGGAAAGCATCTACTGTATTGAATCACGTGGAGGCCACCTTAATGGGGTGCTCATGGAGGGTGGGGACAGTCAGATGGTGCATGGTACGAATGGTCCAAATTGTCAGTGAGGCAAAGGGGAGTAAGAGAAATCTTTTGGGCACTTCACCATGAAAGATAGAGTTAGGGCCATATATTACGGGGCGGGGGTATGGTTGCCATCATGGGTAAGATTGGTTTTTGTTTTTATGATTAGACAAGTTTGCAATGTTCAGGTGCTAATATGAAGGTGACAGAGATGAAGCAGTTGACAATTCAGAATAGACCTTGTCTCCATTAGCAGGGGAGGGTGAAGCTACTCTAGGTTTGTATGTTTGGATGACAGGAAGTCCCACCCATTGGCTTATCTTTTCCCTACAAAACAAGAGCCACTGTCTTCTGCCAAAAATGAGAAAAGAAAAGGAAACCATGGTGGGGGTGGTAGAACAAGGTAATTTTAGGAGATTTGCAATAGGTATTCAGGGGAGAAGAGTGATCTGACAAGAGAATAGTAATTGGATTGTTGGGGAGGTGTTGAGAGCCTAATTCTTCCTCCTGTCTTCCCCTATGTCCCCTCCTTAATAGCATTGCAATCACTGTAAAATCTAGATTCCAGAAAACATGTGATAAACTCACACTTGTGTGCAAGCAATGCGTAGGATATATGACTTAGCTTACTCTTTTGCCCTGGTAACTTGTATTTTAGTAGGGGTTCATATCATATTATAAGCTGACTAATAACCTCCAGATCATGAAAATATCAGAACTGCTCAGCCTCTGGGAGATATTTGGGGTGGAGAGTATTGGCTGGAGTGTGCATAGCTCACCAACATGCAGAACATGAGCAGACCAGAAGGCTGGTGAAGCTCATTCATTGTCCTGCTGTTTCAAACCCAGGTCTGTCAACAGCTATTAACACTTCCATTTTAATTCGTCTATGAGTTTGCCTTATCAGTAACTCCATAGACGGCTGGGAGACGGGACTGATGAACCCTGATGAAATTGTGCAGAAGGAAGCCCCGGGAAACCAAGGAACATTTACATCCTGGAGGAGAGAAAGCTCCAAAGCAGGAGGATGTAGGAATTGCTAAAGCTTGATTTGAGTTTTATATGCAGGATGATGTTACTTATTATTTAAATGTTACAATTTCAGGTATGGCCTCAGGGGTCTGAAGAGAACAGTTGTGCTGTGGATTCATTGTGACCATGGGGACTGCAAAAGTATTTCTCTTAAGGTCAGTGCAGTTGCCATTGGGCCCTGCCAGCTCCCGAGAGAGGAATGCCCATGGCCCTGGGAATGGCTAAAGGGAAGGAGGCCTTTCTTCCTGCTGCTCTTACAAAATAGGATTCCAGAGTCTTCCACTCCACTTTAATCTGTGGAAGGCTCTTAGCCCAGGACCCTTGAATCTGTTTTGAAGGTTGAATTATGAAGCTGCATGAAGGTCAAGATGGGCTGCATCATGTTTAGGGACCAGTGCAAAACGGAAATGTGGAGCCCCTCGTTCAATGATTATTATGAATTTCAAAACAGCACAGTTGGCCCTAAACCAGGCTCGGGGTCCTTCTGAATGGGGGCCGTGTGCCACTGTACTTCACATACCCGTGAGACAGCCCTGGTGGGTATGTCCCTGATGGGACTGTGGTAACTTCACCATGGCCTCTTCTTCTTTTTCTTCTTCTTCTTCTTTCAAACGACACATTTGAACTGACAGATTGACTGAGGGATTTGGATGGGGGGAGGAGGGTGGTGGGCAGTGGAGGGGCAGAGGAAGAGAGAAAACCCTAAGCAGGCTTGATGCCCAATTCAGAATCCAATGCCAGGCTTGATCTCCTGACCCCGAGATCATGACCTGAGCCAGAAATCAAGAGAGGGACACTTAATTGACTGAGCCACCAAGGTGCCCCCCACCCTAGCTTCTAAATGTGGCTTTACTTATCATGAATCCGGTGACCTACTGCAAGTCACTTAGCTTACCTCCCCTCTAATTCCTCAACTGTAAAATGCAGAGGTCAAATATTGATTAAGCATCAATTTGGTTCAATTACTATGCTATTCACTGTTGCTATCTTGCTATAAAAACTAAAAACTCAACCGTGATCCTTGTAGAGCCTATGTAGTTAGTCTCTGAGGCAACGGAGAATAAATAAACAATTTTTAAATTAGTGATTTAAATAAAAAGATGATGAGAACTACCATGGGGAAGTACTATGGGCTGTGATACATGTTTCCAGGTGGCTTAAGGCAGTTTTAACCTGGGTTGAGCATTTATCAATTTCACATCTTTTATTAATGACATTACTTCAAATAACTGGACAATCGTTTTGTGCTGGGCACATAATACCTGTGCTATATTAACTCCATTAATACAATTACTAAATGAAGTAGGCACTAATAATAACCTTATTTTGCAAACGACAACAGGAGGCACAGAGGTATCGGGTAACTTTTCGAAGATCTTGTAGTTAATGAGTGGTGAAGCCGGTCTCCAACCCAAGCTGAGTCTTGTGGTCAGAAACTGGAGAATTTATGCCAGTGTCCTACCTCTCAGGATATAAAAATGATCACTTGGTAAAATAAATAAAATAAGGCAGCCCTCATTTAACCCTGGAGAAGGAATTTGGAGACGTGGATTTTCTTTCTGGGCTTTCATGGACTGCCTTGTGGCAAAGTCTCCTAACACATTTGTCCTTGCATTTCCTCATTTCTAAGGCAAAGCATCATTTTCTAGGGACTGGTGTATATAAGAAAATGTAGATCGAAAGTTCTATATCTTACAGCATTTGCAAAGGGAGAAAAAGAGGTCACTGGAAACATAAACAGTCATTTACTATGATCTACCTGTTACATCTACCTATCTTCTATCTACCTACTTATCTACTATACATAGTTACATAAATGATACTTTAGTGTTATCTAAATCAATGTTTTTTCCTAAATATAATTACCATTTACCTAAAAATACCCAATGAATAGCTAAATTCTACTGAAGACTAATGTCAAGCTGATTTGAGTGGATTTTTTTTAACTTCTATTATTTCCCTTCTTAACTTAAAATCTTATTTTGTAGCTTATTTATATGAAAACCATTTTGCAGTAGTTTCAATCTTTAAAAATACTTTTTTCTGATTTAAACCACATCGTTTGAATTTTTTAAAACTTCCAGTGTTGCCTTAAAACGGCAATCTTTGAATTCCTTGCCTTGTATATTTGAACGTTTTATGCAATATTACTTAATGAAATAGTTGTTCATTCTTTAAAAATAATATTCTTGGTCTGCTCTCTTTTAGGATCATGTAAAGCTAAACATGACCCTCTTTTTCTTGTTGGTGTCCACAGACAGGGCAGTGCGTCCACTAGAGCTCAATAGTACTTTAAAATTTGCATGTTAGGGGCGCCTGGGTGGCTCATTCAGTTGGGCATCTGCCTTCGGCTCAGGTCATGATCCCAGGGTCCTGGGATGGAGCCCCGCATCGGGATGCCTGCTCAGTGGAGAGCCTGCTTCTCTCTCTCCCTCTGCCTGCCCCTCCCCCTGCTTGTGCGCGCTCACTCTCTCTCTGTGTGTCAAATAAATAAATAAAATCTTTAAAATTTACATGTTAATTTTTTCCCATGTAATTGTTGTTGGCTTTTGACATTTGCTTGTGGCAGTAAGAGCTCATTTGCCTGTGCTTACCATATTCAATTCCTTTCTCATCTTTGTCCAATAGTTTATGTTACACATAGGCTGAAAAATATATTGCATACCCTTTACCAAGCTGTAATACTGTACTCCATGACAGATGTATTGCTCAGTAGGAATTATAAGCATCACACACCAGGATGAATAATCTTCCCCCCCTCCCCATATTCAACATCTTTTATAAGATAGTCAAGAAAACAGAAATGCAAATCAGGAAATTTGAATCTTTTGTGATAAAAAAGACAGGGCTGTCTTTGGTATCAGAAGATAGAGAAACAAATTGTTTCCTACATTTCTGACCTGCTACCGATGTCTTTTATGAAGCAATTTTCAACGTGAAATAGAAACAGGAAAACAGTCAGAAACATGAGGTTCACATCTGTGTTTTCTGGGCCCTGGTGTTAGATTGCTTTTTTGAATAGTTTTTATAGCCAATTTAGCAGTTTCTTATCTAGACAGCATTTTTTATTTTTAGTTTGTTGTATGATTAATCGATCCTCAGGGTCACTGGTGTTCATCTGTAAGAAAAGAGCAAACATGCTGATTCTAGAAGAGTGGGGCTAATGGACACTTACAGGAAATACAAACAAACAGAAAATGGAAAGAATTAAATCAGGTACAAACTGGGACTTTTAATAGTTTTAGCATATATGGTTTTCTTTTATACCTTTCTTTCCGCAAATATAGCAATCAACTGATTTCCAGAGTGGCTATCTTCCCAATTGCAAATCGGTTTCATTTGCAATAACAAAATATGCATTACTATATGAAACACACCAGGCAGGAAAGAAAAAAATAAATAAATAAAAAGAGCCGTGTACACTGAAACAACTAGTCAGAGTACAAGCAATATGAGAATCTGCGAAAAGTATAAATAGGGATCCTTAGAAATGTTGTCCTATGAATTCTAATCTTTTCTATTTGCTTCAAAGAATTGAGGATTTTGAGAATCATTTAGATTAAACACATGGTCTTCCCAGCCACAAGAAGACCTAGCAGCCTAACATCATGATTAAAATCACACATAATATTGAGTCACCGCCACATACCTTGTGGGGGTTCTCTCTATGTACATGTGTGTGTGTTTGCTCTCGTGTCCACAAAATCTGCAAACACAACCCTATATGACTCTTGACACTAAAGGAATAATTGGAATGTAATGTATACTAATCCAGTTGCTATCATTCAGACAGGGCAGCAAATTCACATATAAACTGACAATGACTGGGGCAAGAAAGTGTCCCAGAATGGAGATTGTTAGAGAGGATCACCTGCTAGGAAAACAGAAGCAAGTCATGTCAATACAGCTCCCAGAGCTATGTGAGAACCAGATAAGTTTCGAAGGGACAGACATATAAATAGTGACAAAGGACCACTTATTTCCTTAAGGCAATCTTCCAAACAGGCCCAGAATATGCTTTTTTTCTTCTCAGACTGAAAATGTCAGGATCCACAGCCTTTCTCAGTGTGCGAAGAAGGACTAGAGGTATCTTTGGGAAGGGAAGCGAGAAAAAGCCAGAGGGGAGCCTTACCAGTTGGCAGGTGAGCTCTGAGATCTCGCTAGTAGAGCCGAGAGGGGTGACTGAGAAGAGTCCCTGCTGGGGTCACCAATCCTGTAGTGACACCACCCATGGAGCGTGGAGATTCCCCCAGGCGGAAGGTCCCATGCCTAGCCTGCCTAACCAACAGCCCAGGGTGTGGGGAGGGGGCTAGCCCGGACCGTCGGTTTGTGGCATCTCAACAAACGTGTCACTCTCTTGTTTAGTCTTCCCAGGTTGCTTCTTGCTCCTTTCAAGAAATCTGAATGGCCGTGGTTTTTATATTAGGTATCAATTTTTAGAAAGAAAGCGGATCTTCAAAATTATTCTGTAATAGCCAAGCAGAATATAATAATGTATTTATGAATTTTGCTTTCTGAAACTGAAGTGTAGCAGAGCATGAAATCCATTTCCTTTTTTTAAAAGGTAACATGTAAAACAGAAAATACTGTCTTTTAAAAAATTCTGCACATCGGAAAGGGCTTTATAGAATAAGAACAACTGCCAATTTTGCGTGAACAAATCTAGTTCACCCTTTGGCTTCATGCCTGGAAAATGATCTGCCGTCCTCTTTTTCCTAGCCTCATTCAGTTTTGTTGTGTTGTTTTATTTGCTTGTTTTTAACTTCCTTTTCTCACTTCTCTTTTTTTTTTTAGAAACAAACGATTTTAGAAATATTCAAAAAATATTCAAATGGACATTTGAATATTTTTTAAACAGCATACATCCTGAGCTAAGAAAATATGTCTCTATTACATCCTTCTGTTCCAGATTTTGCACGTAGCATTCCATGTAAATAGCCCAAGAATAATCCAAAGTGGAAAGATTATCCCCATTGTTCAGATGAGGGTATTTCTGGACGGGTTCATGATGGTGGTGACACACAGAACGGGCATTGGACCCCACAAAATCAGTCATAGGGCCATTTGATTACAAATCTATCTTCATTTAAGAACTAGACTTCCTCACAATTTTAGATGTCAGTACAAAAGGTTGCAGTACTTTTTTCTAGGAGAGGCAGCTCAAAAAATTCTAAGTCATGCTACCAAAGTGAAATCTCAGGAAGAAACACATTTTATCTCTGTGCCCCATAGACCCATGTCTGTGGGTTTGCTCCCCCTGCTCCCACCACATCCCCTATGAGTGGACAACAAAAGAGCCGCAGAGTACTTAGTGTAGAACAAAGCAAGACAGAAATGGCCAGGAAGATTTTAAATATTCGCACAGTTGGCTAGCGCAGTGGACATATTGATTTCAGAAAAAAAGAAAGATTCTACAGACCTTGACAGAATGATTGTTTGGGAAACAAACTGATGATTTCACCACCTCCTCCAGCTAAATTGTGAGACACCGCACCACGGTCACCTGTGGGCAGGCTGTAATTGGTTCATAGAGCAATCAACAGCACAACAACAATGACAGTTTCATCATTTCTGGGTTCAAAAGGTACCACTGGGTATGCAAGGGAATTCACCAGCAAGGGAACACAGAGGCAGAATCCATTCCTTCTCAGCACCCCCACCTCGCCTTCGGAAGGTTCTCCGAGTCTGGCGGGGAGAGGCAGGCGGAGGGTGCGGGGGGGAGTTTGGAATATATAAAGCTTTAGAGGAGGAATAGAAGCAATTCTTTGTGTTCTCCTCAGTAGAAACACAATATCATTTCCTCTGATGGTTTTAATCATAAGACTAAAGGAAACCAGAGAACTTAAGCCCCATCACCCCTTTACATCCCTGCTCTTGAAGACAGAAGTCCAGCAAATCTCCCCAGGCCATGCAGCCATGGAGGGGCTCACGTGAGCCTGAGAATGAGGCACAGGCAATCTTGCCTCCAAGGGTTGCTTTCCGAGGCAGGAGAGGGATGTGCAAGTTTCCAAAAAGGAGCAGGTTTTCTCTAGGAAAGCAAGCCACTGGGTCCACCCTGTAGCCACAGTGGTGTAGAGTCAGGGACTTTCACAGGGACTGCAAGGGACACACAGGGGATCAGAACAGGGTGTTGCATACTCTTTGCCTGAACTCCCAGAAAGGAACTTGAGATTGAGTTATACAAGTTGCTTTTGCACACCCAGGTCTGTGACTATGACAACTGATCCCATGAAAGCCATTGATCTTAACCCAGGCTAAATCTATCCAGTGCTATGAATGTGTGTAAGCAATAAAATCCTGGGCTGGCAATATCTGAGCACTTTTCTACCTTGTTGCTGAATTACTGACTGCTCGCTTTGTGCCAATGTCCTCATCTATAGAAGAGAGACTTCTAGAAATCATCCTACTTCCTAGGGACAATGTGACAATTATATTACTCTGAACAAACCGTAATAATTCAATCTTCCCCTCCCCTTAGCAATTTTTCTTCTGTTTGCTTGGCACTCTAAAGCCGAGAGTCAGAACAAAGGAGAGAGGCTTGGACCATGTAGCACTGTTTTGTCTTGCCACTGGTTATCTTAAAAAGGTACTACTTATAACTTAGAATTTGATTGTCTCTGGAACTTGATACCGAGGGAAAAGAAGAAATGTAACCAAGTGGCCTGGCCTGATTAGAATGATGATTAATTCTACCTGGGGCAAATGATGTATCTCTGGGTGCAGACTAGAGATGAGAATGTATCATTACTAGTCATGATATAATTTTTCTTAAAAGCATATGGAAATAGATACTTTTCTTTTTTTCTTTAAGGAGGGAATAAAGTTGTCCAAGAAGCATTTGCATGACTCCATTGTTCATAAAGCTGGCAGGCATTTACTGAGCATCGACCATCTTGGGTGTGGCCGGTAAAACAGGAATCGAAGCAGACTAAAATTCCTGCCATCATGATAGGAAATAAACAAGCTAAATGAGTCAAATACAGAGTGTTTCAAAATATAAGTGACATTAAAGAAAAATAAAGTACAAAAAAAAAATGTGTGGGAAGATTGGGTTACAGCATTACCTTGGTGGCCCGAGAAGGTGACACCTGAATAAAACAGGAAAGATGTGATGGAACAGGGCATGTAGATCTCTACGGAGAAGGCTGTTCCAGGCAGGGGAACAGCCAGTGCAAAGACCTTGAGGTAACGATCTTGCATGGACTTCTCCAGCATCCTCCTTCACTGTCCCACTCCAACAGCTCAGCACGCTGGTCCCTTAGATCCCCTTGCATGCTTCACCTCCACCACCCACACATGCTTTTCCCAGATCCACTAATTCCTCTGTTCAGACCCTTATTTCTCCAAATATTTGCACAATTTTACAAGTTCTTATTCTCTTATTCCAAAATAATAATGGTGGTTCTGCTTCCCTGATCAATCCCAAAAATTTTTAATTTTTTGAGGCACCTCCACAGTTTTCCAAATTGGCTGTACCAACTTGCATTCCCACCAACAGTGTGAGAGGGTTCCCCTTTCTCCACAACCCCTCCAACATTTGTTATTTCTTGCCTTGTCAATTTTTGCCATTCTAACCTGTGTAAGGTGATATCTCAATGTGGCTTTGATTTGAATTTCCCTGATGGCTAATGATGATGAACATTTTTTCATGTGTCTGTTAGCCATTTGTATGTCTTCTTTGGAGAAGTGTCTGTTCATGTCTTCTGCTCATTTTTTGACTTGATTATTTGTTTTTTGGGTGTTGAGTTTGAGAAGTTCTTTATAGATCTTGGATACCAGCCCTTTGTCTGTAGTGTCATTTGCAAATATCTTCTCCCATTCTGTGGGTTGCCTCCTTTTTTTTGTTGACTGTTTCCTTTGCTGTGCAGAAGCATTTTATCTTGATGAAATGTGAAAAGTTCATTTTTGCTTTTGTTTCACTAGCTTTTGAAGATGTATCTTGAAAGAAGTTGCTGTGGCCGATGTCGAAGAGGTTATTGCCTATGTTCTCCTCTAGGATTTTGATGGATTCCTGTCTCACATTGAGGTCTTTCATCCATTTTGATTTTATCTTTGTGAATGGTGTTAGAGAATGGTCGAGTTTCATTCTTCTGCATGTGGCTGTCCAATTTTCCCAGCACCATTTATTGAAGAGACTGTCTTTTTTCCACTGCATATTTTTTCAAAGTGCTGGAACAAACAATCCTAAAATTTGTATGGAATCAGAAAAGACCCCGAATCACCAAGGAAATGCTGAAAAAGAAAAACAAAGCTGGGGGCAGCACGTTGCCCGTTTCAAGTTATATTACAAAGCAGTGATCACCAAGACAGCATGGTACTGGCACAAAAACAGACATATAGACCAATGGAACAGAATAGAGAACCCAGTATGGACCCTCAACTCTATGGTCAAATAATCTTCAACAAAGCAGGATAAACCAGATTTCTTATGGGAAGAAAGATATTGGAAATATGTGACTTTTTCAAAATCATTGTGTACTTATTAAAAGAATAAATTAACATTATAAAGAAAAGATGGACTTAAAAATCCATAAAATCTCAAAATTCTATGTCAAACAACATTAAGACATTAAGACAAGTATGATAACTTAGTAAAAAAAATTTACAAATAAAAGAAATGATTTATAGGCTTAGCATATAAATATCTTACAACTTAAAAATGATTGGCATCATGGTAAAACAATTATCAGAGGGAAAAGTAGGTAATTCACAAAAGAGTACATAGAAATAACAAAGTGCAGGCAAAATTAAGCTATTAATAAAAGAAATGCACATTAAGCCAAGATAATACTACTCCTTGTCAAAGTGACAATAACTTTAGAAATTATTTTATTAATTATAATCAACCAAATGTTCCACATATATATTACCTGTGGTTGGTTAATTTCACATTGCTTATCTGGAGAGGAATTCATTCATTGATAAACCTATGAACATGTTAATTAAACATCTAGCTAGAAAGAGACACCGTACATGTGATGGGATTTAATAATGAAGAAAACTGAAAATGTCCCAGCACTTAACTTTATAGCACACATTGTCATTAAGTGGGACGGACTAAACATGTGAACATCAATAAACAAGAAAATGTATACAGAGAATTAAATGCTGGGATGAGGTGGAAGGTATGTGAGTGGCTCTCTTAGATTGGAGTCAAGGGAAGCCTTTCTGAAGAAGTAATGTTCAGGCTGAGAGCTGAATGAACAGCCCTGCATAGAAATCTGGCTGGACATTTGGATGTCTATGGGTATTAAAGAGGGCACGTATTGAATGGAGCACTGGGTGTTATACGCA
The DNA here is from genome assembly GCF_004348235.1 of Phoca vitulina. Taxonomy (NCBI): domain Eukaryota; kingdom Metazoa; phylum Chordata; class Mammalia; order Carnivora; family Phocidae; genus Phoca; species Phoca vitulina. Next base: position 10,759,619 of record NW_022589704.1, on the reverse strand, counting down.
AACAATGAATCATGGAACACTACATCAAAAGCTAATGATGTAATATATGGTGATTAACATAACATAATAAAATTTAAAAAAATAATAATTCTGAAAAAAAAAAAGAAATCTGACTGGAAGTGCAGCTTTGCAGATTGGAGTGAGTCTTCCTCTCCGAGGGAAAGTTCATGTATGGCTCTTAAGTTACGGGAAAACAATGTATTGAGAACAATGAAAAGATATTTCTCCAAAGAAGACGTACGAATGGCCAGTAGGTATATGAAAAGGTGCTCAGCATTATAAATCTGAGGGAAATGCAAATCAAAACCACAAAGAGATACCATCTCACACTTGGTAGGATGGTTATTATTTTTAGAAAACAAAAGATAAAAAACAAATAAAATAAAAAACAAAAGATAGGCGATGATGGGAATTGGAGAGGAGTGAACCCTTGTGTACTGTTGGGAATGTAAATTAGTGCAGTCATTATGGAAAACAGTGTGGAGGTTTCTCAAAAAATTAAAAATAGAGCCACCACATGATCTAGTTATCCCACTTTTTGGTATTTATCCAAAGGAATTGAAATAAGGATCTCAAAGACATCTATATTTTCATTTTTGTTGCAGCATTATTCAGAATAGCCAAGATATGGAAACAACCTATGTGCCCATAATGATTGGATATAGAACATGTGGTATATACATATAATGGAATATCATTCAGCCTTACAAAAGGAGAAAATCCCACCATTTGTGACAACATGGATGGACCTGGAGGTCATTGTGTTAAGTGAAATAAGTCAGACACTGAAAGAAAAATACTGTATTATCTCACTTATATGTGGAATCTAAAATAGCCAAACACATAGAAGCAGAGAGTAGAATGGTTAGGAGGGGGTAGGGGGAGGTGATGGTCAAAGGGTACAAAGTTTCAGTTTACAAGATAAATAATTTTGGAGATCCAGTATGCAGGATAGAGCCCATAGCTAACAATACTATATTATATACTTAAGTTTGCTAAGAGGGTAGATCTCATGCCAAGTATTCTTAACACACAGGTAAATATAATAATATTAAGTGAAACTTTGGGAAGTGATGGATATGTCTATGTATTTGATAGTAGTGATGGTGTCAAGAGTGTAACTTAGCCGCACACTCATCAAGTTGTGTACAGTGTGTATGTACAGTTTTTTGCATGTCAGCCATACCTCAATAACATGTGTTTTTTTTTTTAAAGATTTATTTATTTATTTTAGAGAGCGAGAACACGAGTGGCGGAAGGAACAGAGAGACAGGGAGACAAGCAGACTCCCACTGAGCATGGAGTCAGATGCAGGGCTCGATCCCAGGGCCCTGAGATCATGACCTGAGCCGAAACCAAGAGTCAGACGTGTAATGGACAGAGCCACCCAGGCACCCCGGTGTTTTGTTTTTTAAAGAAGGTAACATGCGTGACAGGTTGATTGATACTTAATGAAGTCAGAGAGATAAAGAGGATCCAGGTCATGTAGGGCTTGATACCAGGGGAAGATCATATTTTATATTAGATGAAATAGGAAGAAAGTAGAAGGTTTTAAGCAAGAGAATAATATGCTTAATTTACATATTTTAAAGATGACTACGCCTGCAGCATAGTGAATTGGAAAGGGATGAAGGGGGACTGAAGGCAACACCGGGAGGCTGCTGTCCACATCCGGGAAGGTGTATCAGGGTGGGTGTGGGGAGCTGTGTAAAATGCAGATGCCTTTGGAGCATTGTTCTGAAGGCACTTTGACAGACAAGCTGAAGATTTATAGGGAAGGGAAGCAAGTACCTACATTTTTGGCTGGAGAATTCCTCAGAAGAGTGTATGGGCTAGCTGACTGCAGAGCGGACAGGCTAGCAGAGATGCTCCTATGGACCAGAACAGAAGTGGGTACATTTCAGATGTGGCCAGTGTGAATAGGCTGGAGTCCTCCCTAATGCAGCTAAGTCTGTAGAATTAAGTCCTCACTCCAGGGAGAAGGAGAAGGAGAAGGAGGGGAAATCCATGGAGCTCAAAATGGATGAGTTTACAACTGAGCTAATGACACATATTTTCTGCCATCAGGCATCTTTCATCTTAGATGAAAATCTTGTGTCTCAGAGGGGGATATGATTTGCTTAAATTCATGCAGTTTGAAGTGAGGGGGCCACATTACCACCGAGGCAGGACTGAATCAAAAGTCCCCGTTCAAAGCTTCCACGTGTGCTCCCTCATCACACCATTTCTTGTTGGGGAGTTGACTCACTGGAATTAGTGGAAGGTGTTTACTTCCTCCCCTAAAAACCCTGGGGGCTGAAGAACATTCTGTTACTAATAGCTGGATGCTTTCTGGTAAGCAATCATGCTCTTTTCCTGTAGAAGAGAGAAAATCTTTTTTTTTTTTTTACAGGAATTTAAAAGTTATAGCAATGTAGCTTCTGGGGTCAGTCACCTCTACTCCCTCTTCTCCTCTGCTATGTTTGTTCTCAGAGGACAACCTTGCTTTTTAGTTGATTGAGAAAAGTGAAGAAATCTGAAGAAAAATTCCACAGGCACCGACCACCACATCTACCTGCTCACGAGCATCAGTATTCTCCTTTCACGGCCCGAGAGGAGGAGTTGGGCTGAAGGGGATAAAAGGTATTGAACGTCCTCTGAGCATGGCAGAGTGAATGAGCTAAGGAAAGGCGATGGTATGGTGTATCTATGTGCGGTGTGTGATACATAACGTGTGTTTGTGTGGTGAGGCATGCGGGATGTGGTAGTGTGTGTGGAGGGGAGGGAGGCTTTGGTGGCGTTAAGAGGTCATGTGAGGTGACTTATCATGAAGTTAAGGTAAGCCAGTCACTATGGTGGATTTTATTACTGCAGTGGAACTCAGATGCACAACGGCAAACGGTGTAGACAAGTTGTGTTTAACTGAAGCTACGGCTGACTCAAGTGAGTAGAATAGTGAGAAAGAGAGGCAAGGAGCTGAGTGTGAATTCAAGGTCGCAACTATAAATGGACTCTGCATCATTTCCGCCCCACCCTGCAACTACTATATCCTCCTCCCCAACTGCTCTTTGTCTTGCTCTGCCCACTGCAAACACCATGGCCTCCACTATACGCCTTACCTACTAGGCCTGCTCCTTACCCAGGGCCTGATACCCTGTGGGGACTCCCTCCTCTCCCTCCTCCTCCAAGTATTCTTCACTCAAATGCTACAAGCTGCCAAGGCATTTCCTGGCCTCTCCGTCTAACATCCACCCCTCCTGACACTGTATCTCTGCCTCATTTTTCCCATCAGACTCTCCCACCTGAGTATAGAGTTTTGGTTTTGTCATCATATTTATCCTGTTGATTTATTTTTTGGATGCAAGATCAATCAGGCCAGGGCTATTTATATTTCACTGATATATCCTCAGCCCCTAGACTAGTTCCTTGCTCTACTTTTCCTCTTACAGTCCATCTTTGCTTAACATAGCCATTTAATAAATGGATAAATATTTGTTGAAGGAAGGAAGACATAAATGAGCAAATGGGCACATGGATGGAATTTAGGCTGAATCAAGGAGTATGACGTGATAGGAGTGAAGGACCACGGAAGGGTGGAGGGACCAATGGCTCACGGGGCCTGTTGGGGAGCTAAGACTTGTTGACATTGAGGTACCAGAAGGATTGAATGGGGAAAGAGGGGTGGGATCACAGAGCAGCTGCAGGATAGGTGGTGGCAAGGCATCTAGGGTGTGAATACAGGAGTGAGAGACTGGGAAGCAAAAGGTCTGAGCTCCTTAGAAGAGAGGAGGTGGAGGAACAGAGAGGAGGGCCTGTTATATGAAAGAAGCTAAAATCTGCAAAGAAGGAGGGAAAACCAACTCAGGTCAGTAGGATAGTTATAAGGAGGGCACGAGCCTGGTAAGGCTGACAGCCTGAGGTTGCGAGCTTCTAAGGAGAGAGAGAGAGTATGGTTTGGGAGTAGTCATAAGGAGCAGAGACAAAGGCCCTCCACAGATGTGTCTTCAGGGTTTCCTAAAGGAAACTTCTCAGTTTTGGGGATAAGACCTCAGGTTGGCTGCAAGTTCTATAAAAAAATAAAAAAGAAATGTGGTACAATTTGTATCCCTGCTAGCAAGAGAAGTTCATACTAGAGATGAGCTAAGAAGAAAAGAGATGAACAAAGTCCCAAATCTTTACAGTATTTTAGGCTTTAGTGAGGTTTTGTTATATTTTACAAATAACACATATATATATATTTGTTTTTGTTATAAATATATATATATTTATTTCTCCAGATTTCCAATAATAGATATGTATGGCTTTTTATTGAGAAGACAACCCACAGAACATGTTTCTTCATGAATCACTGAGGCTTTATATCAAAGAATTCCCGTTTATCTTTTTAAGAAAATGTGAACCATCCAGGGATATGTGTGTAGTACTTCTAGACACCCACTCTCCTGCCATGATTTTCTTCCTTGTTTTTGTGTGAAGCTACCTCAGCGCAGCTAAATATTGGAAACCCCATTTGACTTTCCGGGGAGCTGCCAGAGGGCCACTGTGCTATCCCGTGTCACCATGCTGTCCTGTCTTGTGGCATTGGTGCTTAGATGATTTCGGGTTGAAAAAATTCCAAGGCCATTATTAAGTTCCACCTGGGACTGCTAGCTCTAGTAACACCTTCTAATGCACTTTGATTACAGTCATGTTGGTCTATTGCCCTCCTTCACCTTGGCTTCATAATCACTACCAAATAAAATATACCAAAAGTGTAAACGGGCTCTAATATTAATTAACAAACAGCAACAAGATCTGGTCCCTGCATTTTAAGCTGAGCGGCATACTAATTCAGCAATTAAGCCTACAATTAAATAAAGATATTAAGTTAATATGTACCATGAATATGCAGTATGTTATAATTAAAATAATTTTTTAAAATACCTTCTTTCATTCTGCCATCAAACTAATTGAAAACTATTCGCCTGCGTTAGAACATAGATTTAAAATTGAATACTGGTTCTCGTTTTCCTCCTCATTAGCTTAAACAATAATAAAAATATTTAGTTTGCAGAACACATAATTTAGGAGATCAGGGTAATCAAAATTGTCACCTGCTAGTGGGAGAAACTTGTCTTTCTCCTTTTAGCCTTCACCTGCTCTAAAAATACTGTGTGGTATGAAGCCTGTGGAAGGTACAAACATGTTGACTAGCTTGTGGCTGGTGGGAGAAATTTAACATTTAAATGGTGCACTCATTTCTCCACTTGAATTCTAAAAAAAAAGAAAAATTAAAGCTTTTTTCAAATTTTATTTCAAAAATGTTGTGTTTGAACGTTTCGTGTACTTTACATTTGCTTTTCTGATTAAAAATGAGGTGTCATTTTTATGAAAGAGAGTGTTATGGTATAATCTGAAAGGAACTTAATTGAACTTAAATTAAAAAAAAAAAAGAAAAAGAAAGGAACCTAACCTATAAAAGCCTGGCTTCAGAAAATCAGTGACTTCTTCCCTTTGGATGGTCTGAAGTTTGCTGGTTTGGGTGCAGTTAATGGAGGAATTCCAAGTTTCTCCTCTTTTAACTGACGGTGATCCTCTGTGTAGCTCCATGACAACCAGCTGGGCATTTTTTCCCTACTTGATAAATTTGAATTTGACCTCAATCATATTGCAAATTGATGTTTACTACCGAATGCAAACTGTAGAGTCTACCAAAGTCTAAGACCAGGAAGGACACTGTCCATCCAGCGAATCACATGCATGCCTTCCTGAACAAGAGAAAAATAGTCTAGCAAAGGGTATGAAAAATGACAACTCCCAGGGAAGAGGGTAATTTTATCCACCAGAGAACTGGCGAGGAGCATTCATGGGTATTTCTCCTTAAGACTGCTCTTGTTCTACAGACAACAGCTGTCACCCAGCAGAGGGCTTCTCAGGACTGTGGAAATGAAGTGACTATCATGTCCTAAACCAGGAGAGTGGGTGGCTCACTGCCTTGGAGAGGATAATGGAGGTGCTGAATAGCATGGAGCCGGGTGGGGGAGGAAAAGTAATTTTCCCTCCACTCTTCCAGCCCTTGGCTGAGACACCCTTGTAATAAAAGACAGATCAACCAGAGAAAAACAAACAGACATTTAATAACATGCATACCTCCTGTATGCATGGGCGATATTTAGGAAACTAAATGACTCCCTGAGATGACCCAAACCACCACTTTAAATATCATCTTCAGCTAATAACAACATGTTGGGGTTAGGGAAACCAGGTATGGGAGATCTTCAGGAAAACCACAGTAAATAAATATAAGATTGTGTAGATTTAAGTCTCTGCCTTCCCCATTGATAAGAGTTTCTAGAGAGATAATCATCCTCCTCTTCCTGGACATCAAGGGAGACACCCTTACAAATGGAGATTTCCCTCCTAAATGTAAATGTGTCTTACAAAAGGGTAACTTCATTAGGTTTTCAGAGCTTTCCCTGTGTCTACTGTTTCTTAAAAATAATCAGCCTAGGGGCGCCTGGGCAGCTCAGTCGGTTAAGCATTGGACTCTTGGTTTCAGCTCAAGTCATGAACTCAGAGTCCTAGGATCAAGCCCTGCATCAGGTTCTGCATTCAGCAGGGAGTCTGTTGGAGATTCTCTCTCTCCCTCCCCCACTGCCCCTCCCCCTGCTCCTGTGAGCACTCTCTCTCTCTCTCTCAAACAAATAAATAAATCTTTAAAAAAATAAAAATAACCCCAAATAATCCTTATGCCTATGAAAGAATAAATATCCAACCAATGTGAAGATCTAACTGGTTTTATTAAGCAATTCATGAACTGGGCAGAATCCCATCAAGAGAGTACAAAGGAATCTGAGTTATACAAAATGGAAAGTTTTTATAGGAAAGAGAGTGGGGCAAGGAAGTTACCAGCAAAAGAAAAGGAAGGATTGTTCCAGGAAAGGTTACTCTCCCTTAGGAAAAGAGCAGGGGTTCTCATTAGGTGGGTTATCTCATCTTCCCTTGGGGAGAGGGGAATGAATAGGGCCCATAGGACAGATAACCTGTCTGGTGCTGACTAGACAAGTACATTTCTGGGGGAGATTGAATCTGCAATTAGATTAGGTATTAAGCCCTAGTTTGAAAGGCCTAGCATGAGGGACTCTGTTTTGGGCCTGTGGTTTTCTTTTTGACATGCCAAAGAGCCATATTTTGGGACGACGTGTTCTCCCCCCCTTCAGTAAGCCAGGACAAGTAAAGAATTCCTGCTCCTCCTCAGGAACTTCACAGAGATTTTGGCAGACTCTTGGAAGCCTCTAAGTATAAGCCCTTGTCTTCCAAGCTTTCATACTCATGTTGGCAACCTGAAGGGATCAAGCAGTGATGAGTAAGGTGAAGAGATTTGCAGCCTGAGGTCTTCCAGGATCTCTTAGTGCCCATCTACAAGTCATCTGTTCAGTATTTGTGTATATGCTATGTTCTATAACACAGGAACCTCTGAGAAATTATTTAGTGATCTCTTCTTTTTGCTACCGCATACCTGTCAGCCAATAAAGGAAGGAAGAAATCCCTCCTCTCTTACAAGAAGGGCAGAGAAGCCACAGAGTCCTGGGCTGCTCTGATGTCTGGTAGGATCTGGCATGGGACCTGAGCACTGCAGGGCTCCATGGGCCCCCACCTCCACCAGGTCTCAGCCCTTACAGAAGCCAGGGGGCCTAAGCACAGAGGTCCCTCCTTCTCTTTTCTTCTCTCTCTTTCTTCTCTAAGCATTTACCTTAGAGAAATTGTGATTGTTAATTTCTGTATCCCTTTGAGATGTACGTTTCTTTTAACTTAAAAATTATTTAAAAACCTTTTGCCAATTTTACAATCCCAGACTGTCATTCTCAAGGATCTAGGAGCCATCACTTTGAAATGTAATTCTCTGGGGGCACCTGGGTGCCTCAGTCGGTTAAGCATCCTACTCTTGGTTTCCCCTGAGGTCATGATCTCAGGGTCATGAGATTGAGCCCCGTGTTGGGCTCCATGCTGGGCGTGGAACTTGCTTAAGGTTCTCTCTCTCTCTCCCTCTGCCCCTCCCCTGCTTGTGCTCTCTTAAAAAAAAAAAAAAAAAAGACAGAAAGAAATGTAATTACCTGGGAAGATAGTGTCCTTATCTTCTACTCTCTGTGGGAGGATAGGAGCCTAATTCAGTGGGAACCTGGCTCCAAGTTGTAAATCTACCTCCTGTCTTGTGAGTGGGAGAAGTTTACTTTTCCCTTGGGTAAAGCCAGTTAGCAAACACAGGTGGTTTAAGACCACCCCCTGACCCCCTCCCACCTCTACCCCAGCTCTTAAATATTCTCCTGTTCTTTGTTTTAATAGATCTGGGTATCTAGAGCAGGTTTGAGCTCTTGTCCCTATTGCTGGTGTTAATATAGGAATAAAATCAACTTCTGTTCACATATCTTGTCCAGTGTCACTTTTCTGTACCAACACACACATAGGCCATAAGTCCTCTTGGATGATTAATGGAAGGAGGGTGGAGAATCCCCAAAGAACATATGACAGCAGCAGTCTCATCAACCTTGGCCAATAGGGACTTTTTTCTTTAATTTAGAGAAATAAAGGAACCTGGCCATTCTTGCAATAGACTATGAAGGAGCAATTTACAATCTTTATGCAAATACCTTGTTGATGTATATTGAAGACATCAAAGATAGAAACTAAGACAGAGTCCAACAAAGCAGAAAGATAGATGTAGGTTTTTTAAAATATTATTTTATGTTCCTAAACTTCAGTTATAGTGGCTAATATTTTGAAATTAGCACAGCCTGTATGAAAAGTGTGAATGGGAGGGAGACGAACCATGAGAGACTATGGACTCTGAGAAACAAACTGAGGGTTCTAGAGGGGAGGGGGGTGGGGAGATGGGTTAGCCTGGTGATGGGTATTAAAGAGGGCACGTATTGAATGGAGCACTGGGTGTTATACGCAAACAATGAATCATGGAACACTACATCAAAAACTAATGATGTAATGAATGGTGATTAACATAACATAATAAAAAAAAGAGAAAAAAAGTGTGAATGGAATGACACAGCACTTAATACAAATCAAAGCAAACTAAACATATAATTGAGGTTTTCCATCATATTCTATCAGTCTCTGCTTGTTCTGAGGTCTATACACGTCTGGGGAATCTAATTCATGAGCTGACACAGTGGAGACTGTATGGGGGAAGCATCTTGTCGAGTCACTGTGGGATATTCATGTTCAGAAACTGAGCCCAAAAGGAGCTTAAACTGGCCCCTATCTCACCCAAGGGCACAACCAGGATCTCAGAAAGTAAACACAGAGGACAAAGCAGACAGAGTGAGAGAAGACCCCAACAAAGGAGAGAATACTCCATTTAGAAGTACTTCCCATTCTTCTCCCGTGGTCCCTGGCTCTATTGTTCAACATGCAGGTATTTGTGACTTCTGGCCTTCATTTCAAACTCCTTGTTTTACATAAGTCTTTCCTGCCTTGTTTAATGATTTTTTTCCTTGAATTCTGCCTTGTCAGATACCACAACCATAACCACAGGCTTTTATGATCTGTACTTTTGTTCATCTTTTTATTTTCCGTCATCATGAATTGATTTATAGTAGTTGCGTCTCTTGCATTCAGTTTTTCATTAGATTTTGACTTTTGCTGTAATTTGAAAGTCTTTTTTTTTTTTGAGAGAGAGAGAAAGAGGGAGAGAAGGGGTGGGGGGAGGGGAAGAGGGAGAGAGAGAAGTAGGCTCCACACTCAGCACAGAGTCCAACGCGGGGCTTGATCTCACAACCCTAACATCATGACCTGAGCTGAAATCAAGGGTCAGATGTTTAACAGACTGAGCCACGCAGGTGTCCCTAATTTGAAAGTCTTTTAGTAGGTGAGTTTAGCATGTTTCCATTGATGGCTATAGGGATCTGTTTGGTGTTGTTTCTACTATATTGTTATGGTATTGCATTTTAATAGCTTTTTCAAACCTTTACTGCACAATATGATTCAGTTCTGATTTGGTTTTTGTGGTTTTTTTCTAATAATTTTTATTTTTCCTTTACTTTTACATTTGGCTTTAGAAAATCATTATAGAACAACATCATTAACACAAAAGAGTATTTGCCTCCTTCAAATTACTTAGGCAGGAAAACGTTGTTGGGCTAATTTAAAAATAGAAACCAGGTATTTAGATATATTTAAAGAGAAACAGGAACATTCAAGACTGAAAGTCATATAGTTTAACCTCATAAGTTAAACTTACCTAAAATGATTCTTACCCAGGAAATCAATAGCATGTTAGAGATAAATCTATATAATAATAATTTTTGATCACTCTCAGACAGTTTCTTAGTAACATAAAAGAGTGTATCTATGACCCCTTGAAAAAAATATTTTTGTCTAAAATAGTCTTATCTGGAGATAGATCCTGAAATATATCTCTAAACCTAAAAATATCAAATTATGATATCTTGATAAAGAAATTGACCAAGAATTTTAAAAACTATACGACAAATGCTGAACTGCTAATTTTGGGATAGCTGATGGTTGCCCACTGAGGTAGGTAGAAAGATGGATCCTGTGAATGTCATGATACATGGCAAAGGGGAATTAAGGTTACAGGTGGACTTAAAGTTGCCAATCAGCTGATTTTAAGATTAAAGAGAATATCCTGGATTTTCCCTCGAGCCTTGAGCCTAATGTAATCAAAAGTGTCCGTGAAAGATGGAAGAGAGGGACAGAAGAGTTGGTGTCTGGTGTCCAAGTGATGCCATTGCTGGTTTTGAAGATGAAAGGAGGCTGTGAGCCAAAGAATGCTGGTAGGTTCTAGAGGCTGGAAAAGGGGAAAAAACTATTCTCCCCTAGAGCATCCAGGAAAATACACAGCCCTGCCAGCACCTTGCCTGGTGCAACCAATTGCACCTTCTGACTTCCAGAATGGCAATATAATAAATCTGTGCTATTTTAAGCCACTAAGTCTATGGTAATTTGTTACAACAGCAAAAGGAAACTAATACATCCATTTTTGTAAGCATGTCTGTGTGTGTGTGTGTGTGTGTGTGTGTGTGTCCACCTCAGAACTTACAAGTTCAATGTGATTTTTGGAGTTTCTCTTAAGAAGTGAATACACACATTCCCAGACTGGGCACTGTAACCTCATTACTCTCAATCCTCAGTAAATTCAAACACATCTTGAGGCTCAGTACATCCAAAGTGATATGAAAATATTTAACTCTAAAGGCAACTCTGTAAGTAATAATTTTAAAGAGACCTTACCATATCCCATACCACATGCTCTTCTTAAATAGATGTGAATTTTCATAAAGGTGTGCTATGTATCCAAGCCATAATTTTCAAACTAGACAATTTAGACTAATAGAATTTATTGAGGAAAAATTAATGCAAGCTGAAAAGAAAGGTGTTTGAGATTTTGCTGACTTTCAACATGCCTTTTGTTAGTCTCATAGATATGGCTAAACCATGGGATCAAATAGAGGGTAACACATTGATTTCTCAAGTGCCACTTTTTTTTCTGTAGGATCCTCTGAAAAAAGCTCATCAACAGCTGCCTGGATTTTTCCCTGTATTAAACAGACTGAGTGAATAGAAGTGACTTTAAATGACAGTTTAGTTATTTATAGAGAAGCAGATGAAAGATTTATGCTCTGTTGGAATGCATCAGGTCAAGGTATGAACATTTGAAATGGTAATAAACTAAAAAGTCAAGAATGCTGGCTTTTCATATCTTTTCATGCCATACTTATTGAGAACCCATAAGCCACACATTAAATATCTAAAAGTAGGCATCAAAAATATTCTAAGCAGCAGGATGTATCTGATTCTTCTTTATTAATAAAGGTAGCATAGTTTAGATAATTCTGGAGTGACAACAGGCACAAATGACAAATTTTAACTTTGGTTTAACCCTCTGTCTAGATGGAATGAATTGAATATAAGGAAGATTTTAGCACCTTGGCTTTAGTTTTTCATTGTCTTAAGTATGATGAAGAGGGAGAAAAAAAGATGATGCTGGCAGGACCAGGGGCCAGGACCACCTGGTGAAAGTTTACCTGATGATAGAGAGTATCCAAAGCTGCAAAGGACATGCCAAAGAAAGAAAAGAGAGTCTTCTCCTCTTCTTCCATCCTTATATCTCTCTCTGATGATTCTCATTGACTAAATGTATCTAGAAAACAGAGAGCAAAAAAGCCTGGGAAATATATTTCCTTAAGAGACAGATAAGAGCAGGGGAAGGGCAGATAATTAATTGAGGGGAAACAGACATGTGAATGACATGCCAAGCATTGGCATAAAATACATAAGAGAAGGGATTCTGCCATTTCTCCTTCCAGGTAGGGATGCCAACATGCAGAAGAGGTAAGGTGATTTTTACACCCTATTTTATTTTCATTGACTATGGCCACATCGAAAGAGATGTCTTGGTGTGTAGGTGGGGCAGTAACTATAGAATCACCTATTTGGATTTGCTTGTGTAGATATACCATTTTGAGTAAACCATGTTACTAGATTTTGGCCACATCCTTTAGTTACCTTTCAAACACAGTGGTTAAAACCTCTATTAAATGCTAACACATCTTATGTATTGGATGAAGAACACTGTTACTTATTTCCAGGATTTTGCCTTGTTTTTGTCAATAATTCATTACTTATAAGCATATCTTTGTCATCAATTTTATTTTATTTATTTTCTTTTTTAAATTTTATTTTATTTAAATTCAATTAATTAACATATAGTGTATCATTAGTTTCAGAGGTAGAGTTCAGTTATTCAGCAGTTGCATATAACCCCCAGGGCTCATTACATCACATGCCCTTCTTAATGCCCATCACCCAGTTACCCCATCCTTCCCACCCACCACCCCTCCAGCAACCCTGATTGTTTCCTATAGTTAAAAGTCTCTTATGGTTTGTCTCCCTCTCTTAATTCGTCTTATTTTTCCCTCCCTTCCCCTATGATCCTCTGTTTTGTTTCTTAAATTCCACATATGATTGAAGCCATATGATAATTATCATAATTAAAGGGTCAATCCAACAAGAAGATCTAACAAATTGTAAATATTTATGCCCCTAACTTGGGAGCAGCCAATTATACAAACCAATAAATAACAAAATTAAAGAAATACATTGATGATAATACAATAATAGTAGGGGATTTTAACACCCCACTCACAGCAAAGGACAGATCATCTAAGCAGAAGATCAACAAGGAAACAAGGGCTTTGAATGGCACACTGCACCAGATGGACTTCACATATATATTCAGAGCATTTCATCCTAGAACAACAAAGTACACATTCTTCTCGAGCGCATGTGGAACATTCTCCAGAATAGATCACATACTGGGTCACAAATAAAGTCTCAACTAGTACCAAAAGATTGGGATTATTCTCTGCATGTTCTCAGACCACAATGCTTTAAAACCTGAACTCAATCATAAGAGAAAATTTGGAAGGAACACAAACACATGGAGGTTAAAGAGCATCCAAAAAGAATGAATGGGTCAACCAGGAAATTAAAGAAGAATTAAAAAATTCATGGAAGCAAATGAAAATGAAAACACAACAGTTCAGAACCTTTGGGATGCAGCAAAGGTGGTCCTAAGAGGGAGGTATATAGCAATACAGGCCTTTCTAAGAAACAAGAAAAGTCTCAAATACACAACCTAATGTTACTCCTAAAGGATCTGGAAAAAGAACAGCAAATAAAGTCTAAACCCAGCAGGAAAAGAGAAATAATAAAGATTAGAGCAGAAATCAATGAAATAGAAACCAAAAGAACAGTAGAACAGATCAACAAAGCTAGGCTCTGATTCTTTGAAAGAATTAATAAGATTGATAAACCCCTGGCCAGACTTATTAAAAAGAAAAGAAAAGGGACCCAAATAAATAAAATCATGAATTAAAAAGGAGAGATCACAACCAACACCAAAGAAATACAAACAATTATAAGAACATACTATAAGCAACTCTATGCCAACATGCCAAAAAATTAGGGAATCTGGAAGAAATGGATGCATTTCTGGAAACTTATAAACTACCAAAACTGAAACAGGAAGAAATAGAAAATCTGAACAGGCCCATAACAAGCAAGGAAATTAAAGTAGTAATCAAAAATCTCCCAACAAACAAGAGCCCAGGGCCAGATGGCTTCCCAGGGGAATTCTACCAAATATTTAAAGAAGAATTAATACCTATTCTTCTGAAGCTGTTTGTCACCAATTTTAAAGGCCAGAGAGGGTGGTGGGGAGTTAAGCTTATCATTTATTATCCAATTATATTTTTCCATATAGTAATCTAAGGAATAAAACACTGAATAATTCAAAATTACTCTTTAAAAGTTAAGACTCGAGGTGCCTGGGTGGCTCAGTCATTAAACGTCTGCCTTCGTCTCAGGTCATGATCCCAGGGTCCTGGGATCAAGTCCCACATCAGGCTCCCTGTTCAGCAGGAAGCCTGCTTCTCCTTCTCCCACTCCCCCTGCTTGTGTTCCCTCTCTCGCTGTCTCTGTCTGTCAAATAAATAAATAAAATCTTTAAAAAGCTAAAAAAAATAAATAAAAGTTAAGACTCAAATAACAAAATAACAGAGCCATTGAAGTAGTGAAGTTACATTTTATAGGTAAGTTGGTTGTGATGTCCATTATTAAGCGAACAGTGATGGATTTTATATATATAAAGTAGCATAGATAAATAGCATTTTGGGAATAAAAAATGAGATCGAGAACATCTTTCTTTTGTTGCAAGATGGAATGTACTTAGTAATGTTGCAAAATGGAACATACTTATTTAATGTTGAGTGTGTGTGCCCAGGGCACCTGTTAACTTCCTTCCAGTGCTTCTCAATGTCTTAATGCTGCATGAACTGTCACAGACTCTATTAACATCTCATACTTTTGGTCATGTCTATGGTAGGCAGATTACTGGCCCCACAAAAATGTCCATTCGCTAATTTCCAGAAATTTCTGATATGCTATATTACATGGTAAACAAGACTTTACAGGTATAATTAAGGTTACACACCTAATAGGGAGATCATCCTGGCTTATCCAGATGGTCCACTCTATTCATACGTGCCCTTAAAAGCAGAGAACTTTATTTAGCTAGAGTCAGAGAGAGACAGCAGAAGGGAAACTCAGAGAGATTGGAAACAAGCAAAATTTGACATGATGCACTGTTACTGGCTCTGAGATTTAGGAAGCTGCATGCCAGGACCATAGAGAGGTGTCTAGATGCCTGTGGTACACATGAGAAGGAATATGGCTGCCTGTAGAAGCAGACTATACCCTGGCTGTCAATCACCCAGGAAATGATCACTTTGGTCCTACAATCACAAAGAACAGAACTTGATCAACATCCTCAATGAGCTTGTAAGGGATTCCCCAGAGACTTTCTAAGAAGTGTATTCTGCATTCCAGCTGCATTTCCCACCACCCCTGGGCTCTGTTCCTTTCCTCCAGGTTCTCCCACACCATTGCACCTGCAGTACTTGCTAGAATGCCCCATTCCCACTCTGACAAAGCCTTCCTCATCTTTAACTTCCTTCTCCCCAACTGCTTTAATCACATCCCTCTTTAGTTACTCAATCAATATTAATTAAAGACCTATATTGTGCCTGGCAATTTGCGGGGGGTATATTGGTGAATGAAGCTGATACGACATATGCTCTTCTTAGGAAGAAAATATATAGATGTCAGATAACAAATAATGAGATAAAGAGATTGAACTGCTCATATGAGTTTGCACTAGTATTTGTTTACTTGTGTATAATTTTTTTCTTTACACCCACATCTCCCAAACCAGTCATTGAGCTCCACAAATCATAGAAGGATGTTATGCACCATCTGATAAAAGGATTTTTTTCTCAACGCAGAGCTGGGGCTGACACAGAAATTACATGACCTTCGGACAATATCATGGACCAGATTTATTCAGGCAAGAATTGGAAAACCAGGACATTGGGAGGGCAGCAAATAAAAGATCCAGCTTTCCTGAGAAACAGGTAGTATATAGCGAGGAGCTCTTCCTTTTAATAGGAAAGTCATATCTCAAAAGGATCCCTACTCATGGCACCTGGGTGACTCAGTTGGTTAAGCATCTGACTCTTGGTTTTGGTTCAGGTCATGATCTCAGGATCATGAGATTGAGCCCTATATTGGTCTCAGCACTCAGTCGGGAGTCTGCTTGAGATTCTCTCCCTCTGCCCCTCCCCCTCCAAATAAATAAATTAAAAGAAAAGGATCCTTGCTCTGTATGCTGCAGTGCTGATAGAATTAAGAAAGAGCAAGCAACATGGGAAAAACAGAAAGGATCAAAGGGAAATCTAAAAATTTGAAAAGCCAAAATGAACATACATATTTCTGTTTAATACTCACCATTGTATATATCCAGGTTTGCCTCAAAATATGTTAACATCACTGGCAAACAGAAGCTTGACTCAGGTGAATGCCTTCAGCAGGACCCCCTTATGGCGAATCTATTCCTTGATGATGTTCTGGCAAATCTGTTTCTAGGAATACTTTGTCTTTGACAAAAAATATTTGGTGTGTTGTTTTATGGCAGTTTTCCTTTATTTTTTTCTCTAGCATTTCCTTCTTATTGTGGATAAAAGTATCAATGCTTACTGTCTTTGTATAACTTTTTATATCTTCTATGCTTTTAATTTCCATTGAATATTAGTCATATCAGTTACATTCAATTTATTAAAATGTTCAAAACTGGGAAGAGGTAGAATCTCTGGAATGGTTACTTGGAAACTGTTAGATTCTCCCAGGAGTTCAAACAATACCTCCACTTCTTCAACGATTCATTCCTCAGCTTAATTTAATCTGACTTCCTTGCAAAGGTTCTCCCTCAGATTGTCAATGATTTCCATGTTTGATTCCAGTGGGAATTTGTCAGTTTCCTCTTCACACTGGATAGCGACCCCTTGCATTGGCTTCTGAGATACTAAACCCTCTCGACTTCTTTCCTGCCTCTTTGTTAGTTTTCTTGCTGAGGCTTTTTCTTTTTAAGATTTTATTTATTTATTTGAGACATATATATATATATATATATATATATAGAGAGAGAGAGAGAGAGAGAGAGAGAGAGTACAAGTGGGGGGGGCGGGCAGTGAGGCGCAGAGGGAGAGGGAGAGGCAGGCTCTCCACTGAGCAGGGACCCTGATGCAGGGCTCAATCCCAGGATGCTGGGATCATGACCTGAACTGAAGGCAGACACTTAACCAACTGAGACACCCAGGCATCCCTCTTGCTGAAGCTTTGTCTCGTATCTTCCGTGCTCCTGTGGGCTTCGTTCCAGCTACATGTTTTCTCATCCTTCCACATTTTCTCTTGAGAACTGAGACCCTCTGGCAATACTTGGAAAAACTTAGATAAAACTACCCATGTCATCAAAATCGTTGTTTGCCCAGGAAAAAATAATGCTGTTTGCTTCGGAAAACTCCCACTAAGCAATTTCTAGGAGACAAGGTACTGTTCACTTATACAAACAACTTGCTTATCAAACACAGAATACTTATCAAGAATCTCTTCTCTGTGTCCTAAACTGTTATATCATAAACTTTACTTACTCCTGATCAGTTCTCCTGGCTTGACAGATCTGCCTTAAATCACTGGAGCTCAGCATCTAAACCTCTATGAATATTCCATTTCCATCTTCCCTACACTGCTCAGACTTCATCAAGGTGGCGTCCTCTCTCTCTGCAGTAATTTCTGGCTTTTTCATTAGCAGGTTGTCTGCTGACCTTTTAAGAAGCTGACCACTCCCTAGGTGACTTTCTCCGGACTCATCCTTTAGACTGCTACTGATTTTTTGGTTTCTATATATTACAGGTGTTTATCTGTCTCCCAGATACATCTCTAATGTGCTTTTCTTTCCATTTCTACCAACATCACCTTTGAACAAACCATCATGACTCTCACCTTAACCACTGCACAATCTATTGTCCCCATTCAATCTGTTCAGTCCTTTAACTTTGAAACATCTTAACCGTGATCAATGATTAAGGCAACAATGACCCCTAGCAGTAAGAGATATTAATCTCCAGTTCAGCAGCTCAGTTTCTACTGCAGTCATTGGTTTTATTCATGAAAAATAATTAAAAACAAATATATATTTAAAATTTAGTATGTATGACCCCATTTTAAATAAAAGCATTTTATCTATACATCTAAGTCTACCTGTGCTATCATCTGACATCTATCTCCACACATAGAGATTGAATCATATTCACTTAACATGAATGATGTTTATTTTAAGGTGGTGGAATTTTTAAGCTCACTTTATAGTGGTCTGTATGCCTTATTCTTTTTTTTTAATTTAATTGTATTATGTTATGTTAATCACCATACAATACCTCATTAGTTTTTGATGTAGTGATCCACATATGCCTTATTCTTTATCGTGAAGCTGTATAACTTTTTTTGAAAGTAAAGTTCATTGCTCTAAAAAATTTAGCAGACAATGACATCAAAACAATTTTGAATTATGGTTCATTATTATGGAATGCCAACTGTGAAGAGCACAGATTAATCATATTAAGTTCATCAAATAAAAAGAATCTACGAGCATCATAAAATTATTTTTGATGCCTCAGATAATAATAAGCATTATACTATTATAAACATAAATACTCCAAATCCTAAAATAGGTATCTCTTTATATCCAGCTTATATTCATAGATATTTTTTGTTTTCAGTGTTCCACAAATTATCTTTAACGTATTTTTTAATTACTTCTTCTTTGTTCCTGGAGAGCACCGTCCCAAAGCCTTTTCTCCTTAGCTCCAGTTTGGATTGTTACTCTCTGTCATCTCAACACTAATGTTCATCATCACATCATTTCAGAATCCCCCACCCTGATATCCCCGCTTGGATGCTCTGTTGCTTGGATTGCATTTATTCCTTTTTCCTGGTCTATCATCTATTATTAGCAGGTAACTTCCTTGTGAAATGGGGGAAAAAATTTCTATGCCCTTGCAGAACAGATGATGTTTTTGGTTTTTAAATCTTGACAATTTACACCTATTTTAGCTAGATATAAATTTTCTTTAGAATTATTCTCTTTAAGAATTTTAAAAGGAATTGTCCAATTGTTTCTAGCATCCAAAGTTGTAGGCAAAAAATCAGATGAACGTGCCTCTTACTTATGACATGTCTCATAAATTCTTAGTCTTACTAAAAATTACTTATGACAAATCCCAGAAATTTTTAGTATTGTTACTGTACCTTTTGGCATAATAAAAATTTTAAACTGTGTACCTAGGTGAGTTTTACAATTTTAAAATATTAAGGAAAAAAAGTTAAGAGCAGTATAACTCCATGCAAAATCTATTTCTTGAATAGTTTTCTTGAATAAATAAGTTATTAAATAATGAATCAAACAAGAAACATTGGCTCTCCTTCCTCTGATAGATGAAAGTGCATTGAGGATGAAGTATTGTCTGTTAAGCACTAGATACTGACTGACATGGCTTAAGCCAGCACTGGCCTTAACCCAGCTGACGCCATGATATATTCCATCTAAGATGTCCTTGGCACTTGGCAAAATGAGTGAAAAGCTTTGGACTGAGATGGGTTAAAATGAGCTAAAGATCTAAATCAGAACTGTCCCATATATATATATATATATATAACATGAGCCATATAAGTAATTTTAGGTGTCCTAGTAACATTTTTTTTTTTGAGAGAGAGAGAGAGCTCGAGTGTGAGTGGGAGGGGGTGGTAGGGGAGGGGGAAGGGGCAGAGGGAGAGGGAGAAAAAGAACCTCAAGCAGGCTCCATGCTCAGTGCAGAACCCAATACAGGGCTCGATTTCATGACCCTGAGATCATGACCTCAGCCGAAATCAAGTCGGAGGCTCAACCAACTGAGCCACCCAGGCGCCCCATGTTCTAGTAATATTTTAAAAAGTAAAAAAGAAGCAAGTGAAATTAATTTTAGAAATAAATTTTGTTTAAACAAACATGTCTAAAATATTATCACTTCAACATGAAATAAAAATGAAAGCAAAATTATTAAGTAGACATTACATTCTTTCTTTTTTTTACAAAGTATTCAAAATCTAGAGTGCGTTTTTTTTTTTCCAGAATGATTTTGCCAGGCTTCTTTATTTTTTTTAAGTTTGGAGATATTTTTGTGTGTTTCTAATATTTAAAGGCTGTTTAAAATTAAGATGCCATAAAACATGTGGTGTGTTTAACATGTTACAATAATGATATTTTAGTAGATGAGAAGAAATAACATTTTGTTTTATTCCATTATAGTAATTGCTATTTTCATGTTACCACAAAACTACCTGGCAATAAAACCTTCTGCTAGTTATTAAATCTATTTATTTATTTTTTTTGTATTTTATTTATTTATTTTAATTTTTTATCTGAGTATAGTTAATACACAATGTTACATTTGTCTCAGGTGCACAACACACTGATTCAAAATCTCTATACATTATGCTTTGCTTACACGGGTGTGACTACCATCTGTCACCGTTACAATGTTATTGACTATATTCCCTATGCTAGACCTTTTATTCCCATGTTTACTCATTGGATAAAGAAAATGTGGTATATATACACGAGGGACTATTACACAGCCATAAAAGAAATGAGATCTTGCCATTTTGTAGCACCATGGATGGATCTAGACCAGAGAGTATTATGCTAAGTGAAATGTTAGAGAGGGAAAGACAAGTACCATTTGATTTAATTTATATCTGGAATCTATAAAACAAAACAAATGAATAAACAAACAAAAAGCAGAATCAGACCTGCAAATACAGAGAACAAATTGAGGGTTGCCAGAGGAAAGGGGGGTTAGCAGATGGGCAAAATGGGTGAAGGGGGGTGGGAGGTATAGGAAACCAGGGTATATTTTGTCCTTACAGCACATGCCGGTCCACACTCGCCACACTTCAAGTGCTTGTAGCCCCATGTGTCAGTGAGTAACACCCAGACAAATAGCTATCATCTAAGATGGATAACAATTGTAAATTTTCTTCACTATAATCTCTCTGCATTGTTTCTAGATTACATAGAGACATCCCTTCCTCTGAAGAAGTTCACTTTGTAGTTAAAATGACCACAAAAAAAGAAGAGGAAAGAGGAGGAATAAGAAGAAGAGGGTAAAGAGGAGGAGGAGGAACCCTGCTGTGGTTTTCTACACGTAGAGTTCATCTGGTTCCCATCCTTCATGTTTTTCCTACAAACTTTACCACCTGGATACTTAGTTGACCCCATTGGTTTGAAAAAAAATGTGTATGCTTATGAGCATAGAACCTAGTAGAAAACCAATAAAAATGTTATTGAATTTATTTACTTATGTATTACTTAACTTATCTATTACTAAGAAGGGTGAAAATAGAGCTCATGAATGTTTGCTTGTAGTTATGCCTTGGCTGAGGGGTGCAGAAGGAAGACAGGCTCTAGGGTGCTCTTCCATTAAGTCCAATTGCTATTTCTACACAGTGCAGGAGGCATCTAAAGTGAACCTAGATAATTAAGCTTATAAGAAAATTGAATGTTCTGGAACTTCTCTTGAGTGACCTGAGAAAACCCCACAGAAAAGAAGCTCTCCAGCTGTGGTCCCACACCAGCCCATCAGCATCTCTGGGGAACTTGTTAGAAATGCACCTCAGACCTTCACAACCACAGACTCCAAGGTTGAGGCAGTGATATATGGTTTGACCAGCTGTCCAGGTGCTTCCACCGTGCACTCATGTTTGGGAACCACAACACAGAGCTCAGGGCAGACTTTTTAAAAATTGTTTTATTTCACCTCATCCCTTCTGTTTGAAAACAGCAGTTATTAAATTTGGTTGCTTGGAAAATAGCAATGTGTGATATGTGGTAAATTTCCTTTGGGTCTCAGAATTAGTGAAAGTTTTGCCCTTGACAAAAACTAGTATATTTCTTTTTCATGATAAGAATTTTTCATAATGACTTGTACTTTGAGTTTGGCCACTGATTATCTCAGAACTAAATGTGAGATGTAAAACTAACAGCCCCTATCTGAATACAAGGATAAATAAATTAACCTCAACCCTTAGGTATGTATCACCACCTCATGAATAATAAAAGTTGAAGAAAGGTTGTAACACATCTAAATGTTTCCCATTATGCCCCTACTCATCAGATTCTGAGTTCACTTCCTTTATTGAGGTTTAAATACTGGCCTGATGAAGAGTACAGAACAATGATCTTCTTAATGAACCTGATTTAGAACATTAAAAACAGAGAGATGCCCTGTGCTTATTTCCCATTCTACTGGCCTCATTCTTTCACACGACACCATAGATTGTAATTTATAGTCTGCTTATCAAAAATGCATAACTTTAATCGCTGGAATGGAATCTATATCTGCTGTTTTAAAAAGTGCTTACAAATCACGACCACAAACATGTTAAGCCAAACCTCTACAAACCTCATACAGTCTTGTCCAAGGCCAGCAGAAAGGCTTGATAATGATTAAAATACAGATATCAGGCAGAGATAAAAAGACTGTTTCCTTGAATTCTATATTTATCCATATTTTATAAGCCAAAATTCTATGTTGATATTTGGCAGCCAGAGTAAATAAATTTCAGGGAACAAGGGAGTAACTGGAGGGCTCTTTTCTTACTGTAGTCATCATATCTGTGAAAATCATTCTGAAACAATCACGTAGACAAAAATGATTGAATTCCACATCAGATGTTGCTCAGAAAGTCTCTTAGCTGAGCTAATGAGGAAAAGACCAGAGGAGGAATGTTCTTTAATATAATGGCCACCTCCACGGTACTGTGGTCTCTGTGCGGCTGCTAATTTTGGGTTCCTTCCCCTACACCAGTACAACAGAACTGACAAATTCTCTGAAAAAGGTAAGGGGAAGGGAATGGAGAACAGGAGCCAATCTATGAAATCAGATCAGTATTTTATATTCTCTCAAATAAAACAACAAAGAGTAATGTCAATAAATAACATCGTTGGTAAATTACAAGAGTATTAATGACATTTTACATGTCTTCTGTTAATATCATAATGTAATGTTATGTACCATCACTTGTTCCCCAAAAACTTTTCAAAATATGCCTTCTATGCAGTTTCTACAAGGGGCTTAGATATGTGTTTCCTTTGCTATTGATCAAAGGCCTGCCAAGAAAGATTTGTTCTATGTCTGGCCCTCCTCCTGAGTGCTTGTTCATTTTCTATCTAATTCCATGGCTAGGAGGTCATATACCTGTACCCAGAGCTGTACTGTGGTCCCACAGATATGATTACCCAATGCTTCAATGAAAAATGTTTGGGGATATTCTCTTTAACCTATTTGGTATATCCAAGAAGGCTGCCCTCATAATATGTATAATAAACAGCAGCTGATTTAATTATAGGTGGTATCAGGAGATAAATTAGTACCATCTCTTTAGCTCAACCTCAAGAAGATAAAAACAAACAAACAAAAAACTGCTAAGACTTGTTCACAGAATCTCTCCACTATTTTTTTTTTCCTGGAAGTTTAGGGATGCTAAGCACATGCATTTGATGAACAGTTGATTCATTGGCATTAAATAGGGATATTTCCTGGAAAAATCCCTTCCCAGAGTAAAATGTATCACCATTTATGAGTACGATGAATTACTTGATAGGAGTATTTGTATGGAGGATACACTTGATAAGGAAATCCTGTGATTTGTGACAACACACATAGTCAGAGGACCTTATGCTAAGTGAGATAAACGGACACCAAAGGACAAATATTGCATGATATCCCTTACGTGAGATCTAAAATAGGCAAACTCATAGAACCGGAGAGTAGAATAGTAGTTACCGGGGGTTGGGGGAGAGGAAAATGGACAGGGGTTGGTCAAAGGGTACAAAATTTCAGTTATGAAGATGAATCAGTTCTGGAAATCAGCCATACAACCCAAGGCCTATAATTAATGATACTGTATTGAAAACTTAAAATTTTGTTAAGGGGATGGATCTTATGTGAAGAAAAAATTTTACCACAACAGAAATTTTTTTCCATTAAAATATAAAATTAAATACAATAAAAGGGATGGGGGCAACTTTTGGAGGTGATAAATATGTCTACAGCATTGAGCGGTGATGGTTTCAGGGATGTATGCTTACCACCAAACTCATCAAGTTGAATACAATAAATATTCACGGTTTTTGGATGTCAATCATACCTCAATAAAGTGCTTTTTTTTTTTAAAGCATCTGAAATAGAGTTCCGAAAGTAGGTGTTTTTAGAGAAGGTTGTTCTTAGATTTCCCCACATTCCCATGCTCTTCCATTTCTGTCATATTTCTGTCTAGCACCCTTCTCTACCACCCCAGATGCTTGCAGATGTTCACACACAGTATGAAGACCATGCAGCCTGCTTTTTGCAATTAGAGTTTCCAGCTTCCAAATATTCATGTCTTTCTTTGGTTTTGGTCTGCTCTATTTACAACCCCCCTCTTTTTTTTTTTTTTTTTACAAATTCCGGCTTAGATGCATAAGCCACTAATTTCTAAGGTTTGGATATTACCCACATACCATGAAATTACTTGTAAGGACCCACTATGTTTCAACAAGCCCATCTGTTTCATTCAAAACAACCAGTGTCCGCCATGTCTGACCCTTACCCCAGCCCCTCTCATTGTCTGGCTCACTCCTAGGGACAGCTTCTCATCAGAAATTCCTTCTCATCTCTGATTTTCCTGATTTTTAGTAGAAGTATATGCTAGGAACTCAGATGCCTGTCATTTTAAAGGAACCAGTCAACTTACAATACAATAACATGTATTTGAAAATAGACTAATTTGATTCCATCGATATAAAATGAAAGAAAAACAGATCTCTTCGCTGATATTACCTATGACTTTAGAGTGTGGTAAAAATATGAACTAAATAGTTCACCATAGATCTCTCAAAACTGTAAGACATTGTTAAAGTCTCAAGACCTCTAAGAGTGGAGGTGAGAAATTTTCATAAATAATACTAGTTTTTAAAATATCTGTCGTGTGTATGGGCCTTGTGGTACCTTTACATATATCATGCCAAGTGATTCCCACAAGAAACCTGCATTACTTTGACCTTACAAAAAAGGAATATGAGACATCCAGAAGCCAGTTGGCTAGCCTAGGGTTCACGGCTAGTCATACCCCAACACAGTGGTCAAAAATAGGAAGGTGGACAAGCACTTTGTTCCTGGGGGCTCCCACTTGATTTGTATCCAGAAGGTCATACTGTTGATAAGCACCTTAATGTCTGGGATGACAATTTATTCACGTTCTTATACATGGCAGTTCCTAGGTGTTCAATAAATTCTCGCTTAATTTAATAAGATATTAGAATTTCAAAAATGAGTCAAAATATACATTCAAATGAAGAAGTCATCCTTTGGGTTGCAAATTGTTTTTAGCAACACAGCAATTGTTCTCCAAATTTAAGAAATGTATCTTGGTAATCTGTAACATACTTTTTAAAATAATCCTGCCGTGGTAATTATCTTTACTCTTTGATAAAAGATTTGAATCTTGTAAATAAGCAAAATTTACTGGTAACCAAGTCTCATGAATAAGATTTTTGTCAAAGATAAGTAATGCCATTTAGGGTTAAAAACTAAAAAAAAAAAAAGGTTTATACATTAATTAAATGGGCTTCTTGCATGCTTTATTAATATGTTCTGAGGTAATTTCCCAAGGAAGTTATTAAAACGTTCTGAGCCATGTCTACACGGTCCTTCGTTATTTAAGTTCCTATGTAAATCCTGTAATATATAGTGCCTTTCTTTTTCTGCTTCCTGCTGCTGAAACCCTCTCAGAGACGTTATTATTTTAGTGTTCAGATTTATTTTCCCTAAATACTGATGTTCATTTTAATCTAAATATTTCTGTTCAAAGAGGAAGACCTCCACAATGTGATTGGATGGAATCCTTTCTAGAGTCTTAAGAATAGAGATTCTACTTGTAGAGGACACTTTACCATGGCTATTGTTCAACACCCCAGCAAAAGTGGCCAGCATATTATACAGATGAAATCTTATTGTTTTACTCTGGGACAAGATAAAGATTTTAAACACACACACACACACACACATACACACACAGCTCTTTCGTCAAGCTTGAGTGGATAAACAATTAAGTGTATAAACTGAAGCTGTGTGCACGTGTAGGAATAGACACAAATCCCAGTGGGATTTATAATGTGATAGACTAGACTTAATTATTTAGCCAGGAAAAGTGAATGTCATATTTTCAACCCAAGTTAAAATTTTTAATCCAAGTTAAATAAATCCAACATTTATCTATCTTTCTAGTTGAAGTGCAATTTATATATAATAGTGCTAAGAAGGTGTTTACCAGCTTAAATTCAACCAGCTGCCAAGAGGTCTCTGATAATGGTGAAGTGGGAGTTTGAAAACTAGCCCCTTTTCCTGAATACCATATTTCCCATTAACTGTATAAATATGGAAAACCACCTTGGTTCCTTGAAGGTCATGAGTTGGAAAGGGGGTCTTTCTGGCAGGGATAAAGAGATTTTTATGAAAACTTTTGGGAATAACTTCTGCAAAAGATATGGTGAGTGAAAGGCGTCAGCCTGTGATATTTACACATTATTCAGTGCCAATTAGCAACAGCAGAACCACTATATCTTTAGCTATGAATATAAAGTATTAATCTCATTTCTTTCTCTAAGTCTTTGTGTGAGATCTCCTTAGTTGAATGAGATTGAACAGCACTGTAGAGCAAATATTGATGGTTAATTAGCATTTCTCTGTAGAGTTTCTCTGGAGACCTTTTTGAAATAGCATTTACTAATGTACCATCATCTATACATGAAGCCAGACCAAAAACAGTCTGACCCTAGGACTCCACTCTGGAAAGTTTAGCACATTTCCAAGTGTAAGCATGAAGGATTCAAAATGGTTACTTGAAATTGAGATTTGGCCATATAGTTCCTTCATGTTGGCCCTATTAATATCCTTTCATATTCACTTCCCACTTGCTAGCCAAAAATACTCACGGATATGGCCAAGGCCGTGGTACAGAAAAACACGTACATGTTTATCTTCACACATTTCATCCAAAAGCCCAGTTAAAGCATGTATGTGATAGAGATGTTTACATTTGAAACTTTTAAAAAATTATTTTCTATCAAAATGACATCTATTTTCTGAACAACTCTTGGATATGTAGAATAAATTCCCTGTAAAAGATCTATTTTTTAAGCTCAGATTTCTGCCAAACAGACTGCCTTCTGTTGATCTTGAAGTATGTGTGATAAACACAGGACTCTTTCAGATCCAGCTATTATTGCAAAAATGATTGAGCACAAGGGGGTTCTGAAAGCAATCACATCCACTGGGCAATAAAAGCAGAAGATGAGACACATAAGATGGATAATATAGGACCTGAGAATGATGCTGGCTTTTCCAAATGGTAAGGTAGTTGGATGGGGTATATTTTCCTTATCTAATTCTTTCAAAAACATGCTGTTTTTCTGATCAGTATGGCTCTTTTCAAAAAATACAAAGAACATTATTTCCTTCTCATCAAACATTTATCAAAATGGTCAGAAGATTCTTGAATTACTGCTCTTATTTTAAAACAGTAAGTACTTCCTTCCCTGAGACTGATAATATATTCTGAACCTTAGTTATTAGTACATGTAGCAGTAGAAATGTCATAGGAATAATTCAAATGTATGCTCTTAAAAAGATTTGTATCGGGCGCCTGGGTGGCTCAGATGGTTAAGCGTCTGCCTTCGGCTCAGGTCATGATCCCAGGGTCCTGCGATCGAGCCCCGCATCAGGCTCCCTGTTCAGCGGGAAGCCTGCTTCTCCCTCTCCCTCTGCCTCTCCCCCTGCTCATGCGCGCTCTCTCTCTCTCTCTCTCTGTATCTCCCTGTCTCAAATGAATAAATAAAAAATCTTTAAAAAAAAAAAAAAGATTTGTGTCACTGAGAAAGTCACATATGAAGCACCAAAACACAATAAGAACTTAAGTGAGGCAAGTGTTCACACGTTTTTCTTTCCAGATACAATGGGTTGTCATAGGTACGTAATCTTTGGGGAAAAAAAACAAAAACACAGAGTAATCTATCTACTTCATAAAATTTTATGTCTACACACATACCTCTAGGTTTCAAAAGTAGAAAATGAATTTAAAAAAAAATGAGATATTCAGTGACATTCAGCTACGAGGTCCATCAAAATCAATTATCTACACTAAATGTGGGGTTGAATTATTTTTTTTATTATTGGGACTTCATGAAGTTCAAAACTTTGTGCTTGTGGGGTGCCTGGATGGCTCAGTCGCTTAAGCACCTGCCTTCAGCTCAGGTCATGACCCCAGGGTCCTGGGATCAAGCCCCATGTCGGGCTCCCTCCTTAGGAGGGGAGTCTGCTTGTCCCTCTTCCTCTCCCTCTGTCCCTGCTCCTGTACTCTCTCCTCACTCTCTCAAATAAATAAATATTTTTAAAAAATTAAAAACAAAACAAAATTTAAAAAAAAAAAACTTTGTGCTTGTGATGCCTCAGTCCATTTGCTCAGAGAGAGAGAAAAAAAAAGAAAATCCCATCTATATTTTTGAGGATGCAGTGATTTTTAAATCCTCTTTTTTTTTTAACTTGATGGTTTTACCTTTCTCTCTCTTCAAACAAACAGATTATCTCTTAATCAAATAAATGTACTAATTTGTTAAATTTTATCTAGTAACGTATGTGTTAAAGCTTAAAATACCTGAACGGATTCCTTTTTCTTTGTAAAGAAATTTTTATTTAATTTCTGCTATCACTCCCGGGAGTTGGCAACAAGATCATTAAGGAATGAGTAAATACAGTCAGTTGGGGAAATAAACATACCAGAAAAGGCAAAAGCCAAAATGTGAAAATAAACAGCTTGGTTCATTTTGCTTTTATACACTTGGTGCAAAAATGGCCATCCAAATCAGTTGATGAGCTGTCAGCCAAGAACAGCCGATGCTCAAGCCAGTAACCACCACACACACAGTCAAGAGCATTCAGACCTCGGCACCTCTCACCCCCGGGGGGCTTTGTGCGGCCCCAGACTGTCAGCAGTAGGAGAGCCATCCAGACACGCCTAGCGAGCTAAGTCTAATGACCTGCCTTAGAGACAGTAGGTGACATTTCTTTTCCTCTCCTTAGTCTTCTGCTCTCTGCCACCAATTACTATAGACTCAAATGAGAACACCGAGGTTACACTGACTTAATGAGGTGCCACCGTATGATTTTTACTTGGCTGCAATGACAGTGTGGGAGATTTCTTGTTTTTCCCTTGGTCTCTAGTCATAGCAGCTTTTGTCATGAAGTGGCCATTGTGATCCTTGGTATGAAGTGACAGGGAGAACTGTCAAGAAGCAAAACCGTGGCCACCGCATGGTTTGGGGTAAGGACTGAAGCTGTTTCTTGTGTACAGCAGTGTTGGATGCTGTGGAAGGGTGAGGCGTGGGCGAATTGAAGAAAAATAAATAGCTCTTTTTTTTTTTAAAAGATTTTATTTATTTATTTGACAGAGAGAAACAGAGCGAGAGAGGGAACACAAGCAGGGGGAGTGGGAGAGGGAGAAGCAGGCTTCCCGCAGAGCGGGGAGCCCGATGCGGGGCTCGATCCCAGGACGCTGGGATCAGGACCTGAGCCGAGGGCAGACGCTTAACAACAGAACCACCCAGGTGCCCCCCAAAATAAATAGCTCTTTCAGTGTTAACCCTACTGGGACAAGTTTAACAGAAATAACTAGATCCATACACTAAGAAATGAAATAGAAACCTAAGACCAAATTCATACAATTAATTGTAAAAGCCATCTTTGGCAAGATGGACATTTAGGTTTGCACCAAATATTCACTTTAGACTGTCTTATTTAAGAACATCTGGGGCCAACAAATAGTGAATTTGTCCTCAGTCTCCCTTTCTTTTTCTTTTCCCCAAAAGTTGAAGGAACCAGTCAAATTCTTAATCCAATGGCAAAGGAATACTTTTAAAATTCCCATTTAATCTGGGTCTTGTTCCGCACTGTAAACTACAGACTCTGCATTTTGTTATGATGTTAGACCAATCAGAGTGAGTCACTTTACAATTATTTTTTATTTGTTAATGTTAGTGAAATACACATTGTCCATAATTATTAGAAAATGTGCCATTTGCATAGTGGGAAGCCCATCCACATTGACAGCCATAGGATTTAGAGGAACCCAAATTTCTGTTTGCCAGAGGAAAGCATGAACTGTTCATCATTCCAAAGTCTAAAATCGAAACATCTATTGGGTACTACCCAATTTTTCTAGATAGCTTTTCTTTTAAGCCCTAGAATTCCAGAACTAGAATCTTCTTTTTTTTTTCAGAGCTAGAATCTTTTATCCACTGCTGAAGTAGAACATGGACTGTGCCTATCTCAAATTTCTTGAGGATTAATTGAGAACATGAATATAAAATACCTCCTATCATGTATAGCACATGATAGACAATCAAGAAACATCAGCTATTATTATTTATGAAATGCTTAAATTATGCCTGTCCTTCAAAGAAACTATGTTTCATAAAATATTTGTTAGGGGAAGATTAATATACATAAAAGCTTTCTTCTTTATTTTTTTGAAATTGCTGAAAATCCATGCGAAGTCAGAAAGCAAATCAAGATAAGCCATATGGGGATGCCTGGGTGGCTCAGTTGGTTGAGCGACTGCCTTCGGCTCAGGTCATGATCCTGGAGTCCCTGGATCGAGTCCCGCATCGGGCTCCCTGCTTGGCAGGGAGTCTGCTTCGCCCTCTGACCCTATCCCCTCTCATGTGTTCTTTCTCTCTCATTCTCTCTCTCTCAAATAAATAAAATCTTTAAAAAAAAAAAAAAAAAAAAAAAAAAGAAATCTGATTTAATAAAAATCATGACCAGTGTGAAGCTCTGCAGAAGCGGCAGGCTTGATTCCCAGGCTTTTTATCATGTGGCTTGGTTTGTAATTTGCATAACCTACTAACTGCAAAGCCCTGTAGTGACTCCCAACAATGCAGGCATGTATATTTTATGAAATATTTTGTTAACTAATTTTTTTTCTTGTTTTATTCTGATATATATATTAGATTGTGAACTCACAATGGAAGTAGTTATGGTTCACTTTTTTCCCGAACAACTACAGGGCTTAATACAGCTGACGCACGACGCAGGACGTGTCTCTGCCAGCAGCTGAGAATGGAGACTTTCTCCATCGAAAAAATTGAGGCTGAAGTCTGCTCCTGGGAACTTTTAATTTCAAAACCTCCTTAGTGTGGAAATTTTTGTTTCCAAAATGAGCATTTTCCCTTTGAAAAGAGATATTTATTGAGGATAAAAATAGCGTAATATTTTACCCCAAATAGTGTAAATATTTTTATTTTTTGTGAAGATATACTTTTCTTTGATGTGGATTGGGTGTGTGCATGCCTTTACTCTGCTTACTTGAAATAAGGGTTGATTTGCCCTAAACACACAAATATCTTGAAACCAATTTTTCCAATATGACACAAAGGCACAAAATATTTTGTAAACAATTTTACAGAATGAAGTATAGCTACATTATAATCATTTTAAATCATCACCTAGAAATGATTATAGGTGTGACCAACTATCTGGATACCAGTTTTCTTGGTAAAAGAAAAAATATATTTACCTCTTACCATTATCAAATATAGCATCAGATGTATAATTATTATTTTAATTCTGTATAAAATTAATTCATAGACACATTTTAAAACCCAAATAGTAGGGGCACCTGGGTGGCGCAGTCAGTTAAGCGTCTGCCTTTGGCTCAGGTCATGATGCCAGGGTCCTGAGATGGAACACCGCTTCGGGCTCCCCACTGAGAGGGGGAGTCTGCTTCTCCCTCTCCCTCTGCCTCTCCCCTCCCCTCTCATTCATGCTCTCTCTCTCGATGGCTCTCTCTCTCTCTCAAATAAATAAAATCTTAAAAAAAAAAACAACCAAATAGCTACAAGACTTAAGACTAAAAACAGCAATACTCATCCTAGCACTTCCAACCTTTGATTTCTGCTACCCAAGGACAATCATTTTTAACTTTCAGCTGGAATCATTCATCTATAGTCTATACAACATAGGCTTACTGGGAAGCATAGTTCTAGGTGACATTTCCTGATTTTTCTCTTGAGAGTCCCTATCTCATCATCAAACACACATGTGATGAACCTGGTGTTCCTCTGATCTTCTCAATGTTGTGATATGAGTCTGACTAAATCAATAATCACGGTTTACATTAGAATACTCCTGTGACTTATGTAAATCATTGTTCATGTTACCCTCTGATCATTTTCCTCTTTCTAATTTTCTCTCCCCTCTTTCTGAAATTTCTTTCAGTCGGTTGTTGGACATATACTTATATCATCGTTATTCTGCTTTACTTTTGGTGATTTTTTTTTCCTACTTTTTCCCATAATTTTCCTCACATATTTTAAATCTGGGACTCTTTAGATTTGTTCTGCTTAATTCATTTCATATTTATCATTCTACTCATTCAGGAAATACTGATGTAGCCCCTTCTATGTGTAACCGTTCATCTAGGTCCTGGGCTACTTCACTGAAGAAAACAAATAGGAACCCCTGTGCCAATAGAGCTTACTTTCTAGATGGAGACAGAACAAAAACTATGGGAAAGACATTACACATCAAGTGACAAGTCCTAAGAAAAATAAAAGTAGAAAAAGGGATATGTAGTCTCCAGAGTGGAGAAGGTTGGCATTTCAGTCAGGGTGGTGAGGAGAGGCTTCACTGGAAGGGATGCAGGGAATGGTAAGGCGGATCTCCAGGTGAGGAGCTTTCTAAGCCGTGGAAAACCAATTCTCTCGGACTGTTTATGTCCTGATAATCTCACATATTGATTTAACAATTTAAATATTAAATATATATTTTGTTTTCTGGAACTTGTGTTTTATTCTTCAGATTTGCTTGTCATTTTATAGTGCTTTTTATCATACTCATATTTTTCTATCCCCTTATTTTATTTCTTTAAATATATTAAACTCATTTATTTTATATCCTGTGTTGGGTAATTTCAGCATCTGAAATTCCTGCTGGTCTAGTTATACTAAAGTTTATTTCTCTTGCTTATGGGACCTTATTTCCTTGAGTATTTCATCTTTTCCTCCCATCCTTCCTCCCTCCTTTGCCCTCCCTCCTCCCTTCTTCCATTCCTCCCTCCCCTACCTCCTCTTTTCCTTCCTTCTTTCTTTCCATTTCACTCTCTCATTACTAGGAGCTCATATTTCTTGAAAACATATCTACAGGAATTCTTTGAATCCTACTTTGAAGTTTAGTTTTCAATACTTTAGACACCTCAGGGTATTGCTAGCTCAGGACTACTTTATTTTTTCACTTACTCCTTTATTTTTTATTTATTTTCATTTTATCATGTAAAAACACTAACATGAGATCTGCCCTCTCAACAGTTTTGTAAACGTACACTTATTGTTATCTATAGGCACAATATCGTGCAGCAGATCTGTAGAACTCATTCATCAGGCATAACTGAAACTTTATATATAAACTTTATTGTAAGTGGAATCACGCAATAGGACTACTCTGAATTAAATTCTTGGCTTGAGTCATTCAGGAACACCCAGATACTGTAAACTTGAGCTGCAAAACCATGTGAGAAAAACCTGTGGTTATAAATTATATTGGGAAAATATAACCCTTCCATTCATTCATTCATTGACAAAGCTCTTAATAAGTAAAGTCACATTTTGTGGTTTTATTTGTTTGCTTGCTTATTTCTTGTAGTCTCCTGGGAGGTGTGTGCCTGATGAAAGGATGAATGGGTGGGTGGGTGGGGTAGTGGTATGGGGAGGGAGAAGGTTACTTCTAGTTTATCCTTACACTGAAGATATAGCCTGCTACATCCCCATCTGGACTTTTCTCCCTTCCTCATATCTCATGAGGCCATAAGAATTGAAATTCTAGTTCACCCAGTGTAGCAAATACCCCCAAAGAGAGAGCTGACATCAGTCTTCAGTCTCCTCTCTGGGTTACTGCCTATGTCTCGCTTTTGACTTTGCTTATTTGCCAGATCATCGGTACTGTTAAATATATATATATTTGAAAATATTTTATTTAGCGTTTATAGTTGTTTTACTCGGGAATTACCGCCAAACTTCTGAAAATAAAAGTTACCCCCTTTTTAATGCACAACTTACGTTAGTATTACTTCTTTGGATTTACATAGCATCGCATATCATATTTTGTCAATGTTCTTATTCATTTTTTAATATATGTATATCCCCTTTGCTCAACTGAAAATGTTTTTATTTAGCCCTCACTCTTAAATGACAGGCAACTGGGTATAATAAATTTGTTTACCTGTTTTTATTCTCTGAAGTTATTCATTTTTCCTCCTGTGACACCTATGATTGCTATTGAGAAATCTGTTAGTGGCTTAACTGACAATCTCTTATAAGTAAATTTTCTTATTTCTCCAACAGCTTTTAAGATTGTTTCCTTATATTTCATATCTTAACATCTGGTTACAATGTGTCTCGTTGTAGATTAGAGTTTACTTCCAACCTGAGGATTCACACCTTCCTACAATTCTGGAAAATTCTCTACAATTACTTCTTCTATATTACCTTTGTTCTTTTTCTCTCCTTCTTTTCTTCTAAATGTTTTAGTACATAAATGTGGCAGCATCTATATGTAACCTCCAGATTCTTATCTATGTTTTAAAAAAAATTCTTATGTCTCCACTCTGCATTATATGTGAGTACGCTAGTATTAGTTTTGAATTCATTAAATTAACTTATTCTTTGGTTGAGTAGGGTATAAAACTTCCCTTGTTCACTTTTCTTTTTCTCACATTATTTGCATTTTTTTATTTTAAGATTTCTTTTATTAATTCTCACCTCTTGTTTGAAGTAACAGCTGGTTTACGCCCCCTTTCCCCATCCCCATACTGCAAACTCTTATGACTCCAGCTAAAGGCTTCCTCTGGCCAGGGGAACTTGTTCAGCCCCCATTCAGGACAAGCAAAAACTGCAGGATGTCAACAACCCCCCCCGGGGGGGGGGGGGGCGCAATGCTTAACCCATAACAAATGGAGCTTGAGAAGTGTATATGTCAAATTCCTTGCCTCTCAGGATAGATAACTGGGGCATGTTCAAATCATCTCCCAGAAGCCCTCAGTCATACTGAATGTTAGGGCTTTTAATGGTACCTGATCACTGACTCTCCATCTTTTGGTTTCCCTGCCTCACTCTCCCCCTCCTGAACGACTGGTGCTTTCAAGAATCATCTTCCAAATAAATAGCCTTCAATCAGATTCTAATCTTAGGGTCGGCATCAGGGAAAACCAAGCTAGGACACTCCTTCCAATGTCTTTGTTTGTTTTAATTGTTCACTTGGACAGCCTCAAACATACTCAGTTTAAATACTTTGCTTAATTCATAAATGTGCAAGATTTATGAATTTTCTTCATAGGAAATGGCTACTCCAATTGTAGCTGGTAGTCTCACTTTAGTAGAAGAGATTTTGTTTTGTTTTATTTTGTCTTCTCTTCTTTTTATTCCTCTTTCCACTCAGGGTCCATTCCTTTCTCTTTGCTGGTTTGGAGCATTGCTGTTGGGAATTGTTAGAGAAATGTCTGATACTTCTGTTTCTTACCCACCATGCTTTACATCTTGTTTTACATTTTTCATCTCTTCATTCCATCTTGATGCCTTCTGGGAGAATTTTCTCAGCATAGATTTCTAAGTCACCAGTTTATTTTTTGTATCCACTCAGATCTCCATTCCTTGATTGTTTTATTTCAATGATCATTTTTCATGTTAAGTATATGTCCTTCATAAGCCCCTGTCACTGTTACTCTTAGCTTCATAAGGGCCTTTATTGTTCTTCTTTAAAATTGTCCTGGCTGTTTAATCAGGTCCACTTCCTGTGGTGTAGGGTCTTATTTCTTACTGATATGATTCTCTGTCTCTGTCTCTAACTCTGTCACTCTCTTTCTTTCCCTCTGTCTCTAACTCTATCTCTCTCTTTCTCTCTCTCTCTTTCTTATCCTCTCTCTTTTTTTTCCCTCTGTCTCTCTCTCTTTCCCTGTCTCTATCTCTGTCTCTCTTTCCCTCTGTCTCTATCTCTGTCTCTCTCTTTCTTTCCCTCTGTCTCTCTCTGTCCCTCTCTTTCTTTCCTTCTTTTTCTAACTCTGTCTCTCTCTTTCTCTCTCTCTCTTTCTTTCCCTCTGTCTCTATCTCTCTCTCTTTCCCTCTGTCTCTAACTCTGTCTCTCTCTATCTCTCTCTTTTTCTCTCACTCTTTCCCTCTGTTTCTAACTCTGTCTCTCTCTTTCTCTCTCTTCTTTCCCTCTGTCTCTCTCTCTTTATTTCCCTCTGTCTCTATCTCTGTCCCTCTCTTTCTTTCCCTTTCTAGCACACCGATCCCTCCCTTTCTTAACACTGAGCTTCACTTTATTCCTCTGAAATTCTCCCTTGCCTATGCTTGAAATGGTGACCTTGGAGGGAAAACTGAAACGGAGCCTTTGTGTTAATTTGTGGGTCCAGCAGAGTAGACCTCCTCCTCACTCTATTTAGGAACTCTGGGCTTCACTGTGTGCAACTTTTGTTTTCCTTCCTCTCCTGCTCTTTTCCTTATCACCTCCCCTCTCTGGCCCAGGCACTGGTCTGCTTTGGGGGCACTACCTTCCATTACAGTTGTTGAAGGAGTCAGGGCAGAAAGCTCAAGAAATTATAAAACCATCAGCACCCATTGCTCCCCTCAGTACTGACACCACCCCATATTTTTCGTCTGCTTTTTGATGACATTGCTAATGTCACCCAATGGCAGAGCTGAAGCCAAACCTGGGATTAGAGCTTCAAGGTGATGGGTGCCTTTGACCAAGACTCTTTTGTGCCTATCTGTGGTTGGCCCAGCCTCTAGCATTTCCCAAAGTTAACACGCATAGTGGTACAGATGACAGCTTAGGTATACATGTTTCACCCAGAAATGTCATTAGGGATGCCATTCCACCCAGGTGGCCACTTCTTGGCACAGTTGTCCAAGGGTGAAGAGACATGGCCACCTCACACTGCCTCCTTCTTCTAGGTCTCTCTTTGTCCCCAACCTCTCCTCTATGTCCCCTGCTTCACTCCTCCAGGCCACCAATTTTCCCCTATGTTGGACCCAATGTTCTTTCCGTCTCCTGGAGCTTTCTCATAGTTGTGCTCTGGTGGTTAAAGTAAGACCTCACATTAATTCCACTTTACTCAGTGAAGGACTCAAAACCCAAGCTGGATTCACAACCTAGAATTGGAAGCCAAATTTCCACTGGGAAAAAAGTGCTTAAGGGAAAAAAATGGCCATTTCCTCTCTTGAAAATAATTGGGAACCAAGTGAATAAAAGGTAATTCAAGCATAAGATTTCATCTAACAACTTTTTTTTTTTTTTTTAAGATTTTATTTATTTATTTGAGAGAGAGAGAATGAGAGACAGAGAGCATGAGAGGGAGGAGGGTCAGAGGGAGAAGCAGACTCCGTGCTGAGCAGGGAGCCCGATGCGGGACTCGATCCCAGGACTCCAGGATCATGACCTGAGCCGAAGGCAGTCGCTTAACCAACTGAGCCACCCAGGCGCCCCCATCTAACAACTTTTTAAGTGACTAAAAAATTTAATTAATCTTAGAGTACTTTATCAGACCTCTATTGGTTAAAGTCTTTCTATTTTTAAAAACTTGTTCATTCAGTTAATTAATACTTCTGGATAAAAATGATGGATAATCTCTTTTGTGTAACTCTAAAGAAAAAATGACAGAAAATTACAGAAAGCTAAATTTAGTATAAGTTCAAAAATCCATATGCAAAAACTAAACTATAGTAATAAAGTGCTAGCACTAAATATACTTTTACCATAAAAAACTGCTTTATTTGGAAATTATAATTTTTTTTAAAGATTTTATTTATTTATTTTACAGAGAGAGAGATAGCGAGAGCAGACACACAAGCAGGAGGAGTGGGAGAGGGAGAAGCAGGCTTCCCGCCGAGCAGGCAGCCTGATGTGGGGCTCGATCCCAGGACTCTGGGATCACGACCTGAGCCAAAGGCAGATGCTTAATGACTGAGCCACCCAGGAGCCCCTGGAAATTATAATTTAAACAAAATAAAAATGATCAGGCTCTTGATTTCGGCTCAGGTCATGATCTCAGGGTCCTGGGTTTGAGGTCTGCATTGGCCTCCACCCTCAGCAGGGTGTCTGCTGGAGATTATCTCTCCCTCTCCCTCTGCCCCTCCCCCTGCTCACACACTGTCTTTCTATAAAATAAATAAGTCTTTTTAAAAAATGATTAAAGTGGCTTTATTTCCAAAATATTCTGAATCAAATAAAATCTAGAAACTTGAGTTTTTACAAAACTATAAATTCTGTAATATATGCAATTCTAACCAGAAATGGAGATAAGGGAGAGCTTAGAATCATTCTCACCAAAAATACTTTCCCTCAGTGTGACCACTCTTACTCTTCTAGTGGTTTGATCTTTAAATAATTCAATTATGTTGGGGTGAAGAAAAGAAATTTGAGGACCTAAAGTGGTGAAGAAAAAAAAAAAGAAAAAAATTACTCAGGGGAGAGGGATGTGGATTTATACATTATAAATGATAAGATGGAATGAGAGAAAAATTAGCACACTCATCCTTTGTCTTCCCCCAATAAAATACTCAGATAACAGTTGCTCTTCATGTGAAAAGAGAACATAGAATCTTCTGAGGGGTACATGGATGGCTCAGTTGTTTAAGCATCCAACTCTTGATCTCAGCTCCAGTTGTGATCTCAGTGTGGTGAGATCAAGCCCCGTGTAAAGCTCTGTGCTCAGTGGGGAGTCTGCTTGAGATTCTCTTTCTCCCTCTCCCTCTGCCCCTCTCCCGCTCACGCATGCACGTTCTCTCAAATTAATAAATAAATCTTTAAAAAAAAAAAAGTAGAATTTTCCAAAGGCCTAAATCCTAAATTGGCTGCCTAAAATAGGGCATTGCAATTCTATTCACACTTCAAATCACTTTGGCTGATTTTGGATGATTCTGATACAATTAGTATTATAAAAAGTGATAGCAACTTAACTTTGAACAGTCATCTTTGGGCATGCCCTAAAGTTCTTTTCAGCTTGACCAAACTGTAGACAGGCTTCCTCGTGCCTCTAAGCACCTGACCTCCCTCTCTTCCCAGCCCTTATAGAATCCAGGGTGCCTAGCCACAAAGCTATGTCTCCTTCCCTTTTCTTAGAGTATTTTCTTTAGAAAAGTTAAAACTTCAAACTTTCTTTGCCCCTTTGAAATGTAAATATTTTTAAATGCCTTTTGCTGGTTTTATAACCCAAGAATATTTTTATCAAGAGCCTAGGCATCATGCCTTTGAAATATAATCATCAAGGAAGACAATGCCCTCACCTCCTTAACTCTGTGGATGGGTGGAAGGGTAATTTCCATGGGCATCTAGCTCAATGTTGTAAAACTACCTCCTGTCATAAGGATAAGAGAAAGTTTATTTTTCCTTTGGGCAAAGCCAATTAACCAATACAGATGGCCTACAATCCTCCTACCCCCGCTCTTAAATACTTTCCCACACTTTGTTTCAATGGTGTTGAGCTCAGACTGAGTTCTACCATATATCATTACTCTGAACTATCTCTCCTATTGCAATAATTTTGAATACATTTTTCTTGCCTGATTAATTTTGTCTGCTGCAATTTTCGCTTTGACAGGAAATATTATGGGAAAACCAAGTTTGGCTTCAGCATTTTCAGGGATTATTTTGTGCTGCATTTAAGGGTGAGGAGTTGATTGCCAAATGTTTAAAAATATAACTTTGTAAGAATTCAGAATTGGGGCAAATAATTATAGTGGTCTGTTATTTTCTGTGTAATAATTATAGGACAAACAAGAAGTTAGAATATTTAGAATCCAAAGTCATTCCCAAATTAAATGACCAAGGGGAAATTATTTAACCATTTTTGGCCTCAGTTTTCTCATTTATAAAATGAAGAATTTTGACAAATTCATTTCTGATTCTAATATTCTAAGATTATTTGGTCATATTTTTGTCTTAAAGACTTGGTTTTATCCTAAGAAGCAATCTTCCTCTTCTATCCGGATATAATTGTTAGACTACATGGTATCTTTAGTTAGGAACACAGACTCACGATGCAATGAGTTCACTGCAATGAGTCTATACAACATTAGTTCATTTCAATGAGCCCATACGTCATCAGTGGCCAATTAACAACTCTTTAAATGGCATTTTTAAATGAATAACAGAATTGGTGCCAAGGAAAACAGCTACCTCATGAACACTCCAGCTGTTAATTTTTATCTTAGTTGTATTGCAGCCCAATATTCCAATGATTTCCCTTCTCTTACTTGTAATTAATCAACATTTGTGGAAAGGCTAATGTCAAACTAATTGTAGGAAAAAATGATCTGAGCTCCTCATCTTTCTTGCCCATGTTGCACCTTCATTTCCTATAAAATCCTTCTGAAATATTTTTCAGTGTTCTTTCATCGTGCTTTTGTCAGGCAACTATTATTGATAAACCAATATTCCAGAGGGAAGAAAAAATGTTTTCTCCCTAAATTCTCATAAGTAAATTATTTCCATTTAAAAATATGATATTTATCAACTCTGTGGGGACATGATGTTGTTTTTTCATATTTGTTGGTATTTTCATTTGGTGGGTCTGTGGGCCCATGGAGACCACCTGGAGTGTCACCCCTGCTCCCCACTCATAGTGGTCAAGACACCTTATTAATATGGAATAACATTCTAAAAGGGATGGCATGTAGATGCCTCAGATTTATCAAATCCTAGAGCTAGTGTAGCTTTTGTAGATCATCCAGTCCAATGATCTTCTTTTACCAATGAGAATTTTGAGAGATTTAATTTGTGCCATTCAGTTTATACTTCTACCATTTGAACTACTCTTTTGATTTACTTTGAAGTTACTGTTTGGTTACTGTTCTCAGTACATTGCTGATGCTTTGACTGTGAGTGATTGATCCAACGTTAATGAAAATCTTAAGTGGAAAAAACAATCTACTTTTACAAGTTGTGTCACCTCCATCCTCTTGTTTCACGGGCTTCCCCATTCTGCTATTCTTTCTTTCTTTCTTTCAAATTATGAATTTTATTTTTTGGACCTAAGGTCAACAGAATTGGATTAACCATGATTCTTGGTTTTGTGACCCAGTATCACCATTGTTCATTGAAAAGAGCCAAAATGTTTTTATGTGTTTGTTTCAAAATATTTTTTGTCTGTTTTAATAATTTAATAAAACACCTTTGAATCCACCACCAGACAGGAGTTGACATTATCTCATTGTATGGTCTTCCTTCCCATTTCTCTGCCTGCTCTAGCCAAGCTCAATATAGTGATTCATGTGTGGTTATCCTTCCCTTCCTCCTCTTGCTCCCTCCCTCCATTCCTTCTTTCCTTTTTTTTCTATATAGTTATTTTCATAGGGAATTTTTTATGTGTTGTCTTCACCAATTTTCCTTTATTTTTTAACAGCTTGATTGAGATATAACTCAAATGCCACACAATACACCCATGTAAAGTATATGATTCAATAGCTTTTAGTATATTCAGAAGGTTCCTCATCCACAACCACAATCAATTTTAATATATTTCATTACCCCAAGAAACCTGGCCCCTTGGCTCTCATTTCCTAATCTTTCCATTCCCTCCCCACTCCTCCAAACCTAGGCAACCATGAATCTAGTTTCTGTCTTTCTCTTCTGGACATTTCATATAATGGAATCATACAACATGTGGTCCTTTGTTTCAGGTTTCCTTTACTTAACATTCTGTTTATTCATGGTTCATACATATTGTAGCATATATCAGTAGTTTATTTTATGACTGAATAACATTCCACTGTATTGACATTTTACTTATTTATCCATCAGTTGATTGATATGTGAGTTG
Organism: Phoca vitulina; assembly: GCF_004348235.1. Lineage (NCBI taxonomy): Eukaryota > Metazoa > Chordata > Mammalia > Carnivora > Phocidae > Phoca > Phoca vitulina. The sequence continues at coordinate 10,717,733 of NW_022589704.1, read as the reverse complement.
TTTCCACTTTTTGGCTGTTATGAACAATGTGGATATTAAATTCATGTACAAGTTTTTGTGTGGTCTCACATGTTCATTTTTCTTTGTTATGTACCTAGAAGTGGGACTATTGGACTGTATGACCATATGGTAACTATATGATTAATAGTTTCAGAAATACCAGGCTGTTTCTCAAAGTGACTGCACCATTTTACCCCCAGCAAAAGTGTATGATGTTTCAAAGGAAGGAAGGAAGGAAGGAAGGACTGCTACATTTTATTTGAGGTTGGAATTTTCTTTGTATTCTTTTGTGATTGGGTGAGCTTTTTATTTTTATTTTTTTTGTTGGAAAGAGATCCTTCACACTTGGAATTTAAAGTAAAAATGTAATATCTCATTGACTATAAATATGAACCACGTCTTGTGTCACATCATTAAACACCCTTGTGGCAACAGTTTGTGGTGAATTTCAATTTTACCAATCCACATCTAATACAATGCAGTTTATGATAACTAAAACAAAAGAAATATCTCTATATCTGGAAGTAAAAAGACTAACTCCAAGCCCTAGCTAGAACTGCCATCTATTAGTTCTATAATCTTGGACGAATTATCTAACTTCTTTCCACCCAAGTATTTTGTCTGAAAATGTACATAACAACATCTTTCCTATCTACTTTTTAAAAAAATTTTTTTATTAACATATAATGTGTTATTTGTTTCAGGGGTACAGGTCTCTGATTCATCAGTCTTACACAATTCAAAGTGCTAACCATAGTACTTACCCTCCCCAATATCCATCACCCAACCACCCCATCCCTCCCACCCCCCTCCACTCCAGAACCCTCAGTTTGTTTCCTGAGATTAAGAGTCTCTTATGGCTTGTCTCCCTCTCTGGTTTCATCTTGTTTCATTTTTCCCTCCCTTCCCCTATGATCCTCTGTCTTGTTTCTCAAATTCCTCATATCAGTGAGATCATATGATACTTGTCCTTCTCTGATGGACTTATTTTGCTTAGCATAATACCCTCTACTTCCATCCACGTTGTTGCAAAAAAGTTCCATCTTTTTTGATGGCTGCATAATATTCCATTGTATATATATACCACATCTTCTTTATCCATTCATCTGTTGATGGACATCTTGGCTCTTTCCATAGTTTGGCTATTGTGGATATTGTTGCTATAAACATCGGGGTGAAAATACCCCTTTGGATCACTACATTTGTATCTTTGGGGTAAATACCCAGTAGTGCAATTGCTGGGTCATAGGGTAGCTTTATTTTCAACTTTTTGAGGAACCTCCATACTGTTTTCCAGAATGGATGCACCAACTTGCATTCCCACCAACAGTTGTAGGAGGGTTCTCCTTTTGCCACATCCTCGCCAACATCTGTCATTTCCTGACTTGTTCATTTTAGCCATTCTGACTGGTGTGAGGTGGTATCTCATTGAGGTTTTGATTTGGATTTCCCTGATGCCTAGTGATGTTGAGCACTTTTTCATGTGTCTGTTGGCCATTTGGATGTCTTCTTTGCAGAAATGTCTATTCATGTCTTCTGCCCATTTCTTGATTGGATTATTTGTTCTTTGGGTGTGAGTTTCATAAGTTCTTTATAGATTTTGGATCCTAGCCTTTTTTCTGATATGTCATTTGCAAATATCTTCTCCCATTCTGTCGGTTGTCTTTTGGTTTTGTTGACTGTTTCCTTTGCAAAAAGTGCAAAAGCTTTTTATCTTGATGTAGTCCCAATAGTTCATTTTTGCCCTTGCTTCCCTTGCCTTTGGCAATGTTTCTATGAAGAAGTTGCTGCGGCTGAGGTCAAAGAGGTTGCTGCCTGTGTTCTCCTTTAGGATTTTGATGGACTCCTGTCTCACATCTAGTTCTTTCAACCATTTTGAGTCTATTTTTGTGTGTGGTGTAAGGAAATGGTCCAGTTTCATTCTTCTGCATGTGGCTGTCCAATTTTCCCAACACCATTTGTTGGAGAGACTGTCTTTTTTCCATTGGACATTCTTTCCTGCTTTGTTGAAGATTAGTTGGCCATAGAGTTGAGGGTCCATTTCTGGGCTCTCTCTTCTGTTCCACTGATCTATGTGTCTGTTTTTGTGCCAGTACCATACTGTCTTGATGATGACAGCTTTGTAATAGAGCTTGAAGTCTGGAATTGTAATGCCGCCAGCTTTGTTTTTCTTTTTCAACGTTCCTCTGGCTATTTGGGGTCTTTTCTGGTTCCATACAAATTTTAGGATTATTTGTTCCATTTCTTTGAAAAAAGTTGATGGCACTTTGATAGGGATTGCATTAAATGTGTAGATTATTCTAGGTAGCATTGACATTTTCACAATATTTGTTCTTCCAATCCATGAGCATGGAACGTTTTTCCATTTCTTTGTGTCTTCCTCGATTTCTTTCATGAGTATTCTATAATTTTCTGAGTATAGATCTTTGCCTCTTTGGTTAGATTTATTCCTAGGTATCTCATGGTTTTGGGTGTAATTGTAAATGGGATCAACTCCTTAATTTCTCTTTCTTCTGTCTTGTTGTTGGTGTATAGAAATGCCACTGATTTCTGTGCATTGATTTTATATCCTGCCACTTTACTGAATTCCTGTATGAGTTCTAACAGTTTTGAGGTGGAGTCTTTTGGGTTTTTTCCACATAAAGTATCATATCATCTGCAAAGAGTGAGAGTTTGGCTTCTTCTTTGCCAATTCAGATGCCTTCTATTTCTTTTTGTTGTCTGATTGCTGTGGCTAGGACTTCTAGTACTATGTTGAACAGCAGTGGTGATAGTGGACATCCCTGCCACGTTCTTGAACTTAGGGGGAAAGCTCTCAGTTTTTCCCCATTGAGGATGATATTTGCTGTGGGTTTTTCATAGATGGCTTTTATGATATTGAGGTATGTACCCTCTATCCCTACACTGTGAAGAGTTTTAATCAAGAAAGGATGCTGTACTTTGTCAAATTCTTTTTCTGCATCTATTGAGAGGATCATATGGTTCTTGTTCTTTCTTTTATTAATGTATTGTATCACATTTATTGTTTTGCCGATGTTAAAACATAACTTTTCTGTTTGTAAATGCAACTTGTTACCATAACATACTTAAAAGTCTTCTGCATAGTGAGATGATCCCACACCCCAGGAGAATGTAATTTTCCATCTCCTGTGCAGAGAGCACACTGGAGCCTCAAGCAGGCTGAGACAAAAGACTAGCATCACATGACCAAAATATAAATTCACTGTGATATTGTGTTAAAGATTGTGAATAGTCAATACTCTTCTAGCTCAGGTACAGTGGAACATGATTGAGAAGTTGGAGTGTGGGGCCTTTCAAGCAGGTTGCCTGGAATTTCCTTGCTCCACTATTCACTTTTGGCAAATTACGTAATCTCTCCATGCTTTGCTTTCTCTTCTACAGAAGAGGTGACAGCAACAATCTCTTCATGGACGTTTGAGCATTGAATATGAGATCACACCTGCAAAATACCTGGTAATCATTGAATCAGCAATTAATTTCCACCTTTGGTTCAAATTCCAATTTGAAAATTACAGTTGATTGCTCTGACATAGCCTTTGAAAGGCTGAAAACTGGATGATTTTGATAATCTAACATGCCCCAATTTCTACATGGGTAGGAGGCCCAATGTGCACCCTAGGCAAAATTCAGAGCCACATAATTTGCGTGATCTCCAACACAATTTCTCTTGAAATCTCCTCACTTTCTTTTGGTTCTGTGACCTTCTATCCTCTCAGATGTCTGCCAAGTCATTACTCTCCGATAATCTTTGTTGTTTTCCAATATTGGGCTAAGCATGGTACTAGAGTTTTAAAAGAAGAATAAAATGTCTCCTCTTTCCTCTTTGGGAAGAGATAATGTTGGCTATGCTGATAAAAGATCAATAGCTCTGAAAGAACTAAATAATAACTGAAGACAATAGAAAAGATGTCACCAGACAAGCATGACTGATATCCAAATCCCCTTTTAATTTGGTCCCTATATTAATTTGTCTCAACTACATAATGAAAGTTTCCACAAAAATGCCCCCTGTGACCTTTTCTATTAAAGTGATCCTCTTGACACCTCCTTTGAGTACCTAAAACTCCATGGAGAACAAATTGAAAACCACTTCCTTTAGGGAGGAAGCACATGTCTCATCTTTACATGCTCTGTCTTACTCAGTTCCAGAGAGTATTACTGCGTAGATGGTTTGTGACCACCTAGAAGAGAAGCAAGGACCCCCCACCACCACCAAGACTAGTGTGTGTCCATTAAATACAAGACAATGCCCAGACCCAGCTAGATGTTCAAAAATGTATAATGGATTAATTCCTAGAAAAAAAACTCCTTCTATATGACTTCTTATACTAGTACAAAAAGGGAAAGAAATAGAAATTTTGTAACCTGATCAACAAGGCATTTAAGAAAATGTGCCGTTTTCCCTAATTAGTCCACTGGAGAATAAAGACAGGAGAGAAGGTGAGATATGTGAATTTGTAGTTGGTAGAATAATCATAGCTGAAGATTTTTGATTAAAGGGTGTGCATTCACCTTTAAGGAAGCATCTAATGAGATCACAGCATTCTGTCTTCTGTCCTCTTCTTTTAGGAGATGTATTATTGACTTACAAATAGGGAGCACACTTGTCAAATGTATGGATGATCCAAGATGAAAATGGGATGATAATTCATTGTATAAAAGGATAAATACCCCCCCACACCAAATTCTCAACAAACTGGACTAGAAGTCAGCATTCACCACATGAAGTTGAACAGGAATGGGCATAAAATCATTGCAGTTCTCAGTTTGAACTGTACCAATATGAAAGGGAGATAGTACCTGTCTTCAAAGTAGTTAGTGTAAAAAAATAAGTTTCTGATTGACAGCAAAATTAATATGAGAAAACTGCGATGTGGCTGCCAGACACGTTAATGGTTTCTTAAATTACATAAATAGAAACCTAAAGTCTAGGCAAGTCATCAAAGTCTGGTGCATCCGAATCACCTTGGATGTTTGCTTAAGTGCAAATTCCAGGTTCCCAACATCTACTGAATACACACAAGGGTCTGTCTGGATGTTGTGCCCTGGAGTCTGACTCTAACAGTCTCCAGAGGTGATTTCCATGCCGGTGCCCACTTCAGAGGATTCGTGTCGAGAATAAATGGCACAATATATATAAAAGCACAGTGTTAGCAGAGTGTAAGTGCTCAATAAATGGTAGCTTTAAGTCTTCTTTATGGTCATTTTATCAGTTATATTGATTATTAGTTCTATTGAAAAATTCTTTATCTGGATCAAACTTACCAATTCATCTTATATGTGAGACCTTTCCTTCTTTTCTTTTCTCTCCCTGCCTTTCAGTCTTCTAGCCTTCTAATATTTCCTTTTTTTCCTTTCCGCATATATTAATTAGAACTTACCTATGTACACGGTTTTATCCTTGGCCATGTGGAGACTTAAAAAACATGGGTCCTGCCCTCAGATGATATCCACCTGGTAGGGGAGGTTTAACCTATATATAAATAACCATACAAGAATTGAAGTGCCCTGGAGCATGGGGAAGCTTTCTGGAACTGCTTGTGCTCCAAAAAAGGCGAGGAGCAATAAGGAGTATTATAGATAAGTGTATGACTCCTGCATTCTCTTAATGGAGGACATTTTCTGCAACCAGGAGATCCTTGCCAGAGGAAATAGAGAGCCTCTTGGCAAACACAAGCCATGTTCAGTTCTCTTCACCAGCCCCCAAACCCCACTCTCTACCCACCCCTCTTTATCCTCACACCAAAACCATTGATCCTGTTCCAAAAGAAGATAACACCCTAGAAATTCTCCTCGACATTGTTGGGAATTATTTCATGCTCCCCCAGCTTCAAAATCTTAGCCAGCGCTTTGCAAACTTTAATGTGCCTATGAATCACCTGCGCATCTCAGTTAAAGAGATTCCAGTTCACTGGGTCTGGGTTGGAGCCTGAGAATCTACATTTCTAACAAGCTCCTGTTAGAAAAGTTGTAATAATTGATAAACACAAATTAAATATTAATATTAATGAACCATCAGCTAAGAGTTAAAATGCTGCCTTGACAAGCAAGTAGAATAAACATTCAGATGTCAAGAACTTATCAAGAGCAAGACTTCTAGACTAAATTCTTTTTTCTTAATTGAAGTATAGTTGACACACAATGTTTCAGGTATATCACATAGCGATTTAACAAGTCTATACATTATGCTATGGCTATGCTCACGACAGTGGTAGCCACCATCTGTCATCATAAAACATTATTACAATGCCATGGACCATATGCCCTATGCTGTACCTGTTATGTGCATTCCTAAGGCTTCTGTGAAATATTTTAAGTGTGAGATGGAAAAGTTGCATATTTAGCATTGCCTGGGAAATGTTGCCACGGGTTTGTTTTTTATTTTCTTCCAAGATATTATTGAAGCTGTGTTTAATTGCATTTCTGCTGCTACCAAAACACTTTTTTCATGCTACAAAGATTCATGAATCTCCCATTATGTGTATTTATTAGGTGACAGTTCTTGCTGACAATGCCAGAGAATAAAATGCTTCCAGAGGAAACAAGAGATCCAGGTGTCTGCTTTTGGTTTATGTGATGTCAGGTCATCACATTGTACACTGGGGAGTGTTCCCTTTTTGTGTGAAAGGGTCAGATTCCAGATTGTCATCTTATTTTAAAGAGTGTGAAGAAAATAAGTGATTCAAAAAATTAAAAATAAATCATTCGGATCATAATATATTCTCTATTTAAGATAGTTGATGAAATGAAGAAATGTACCATGCAAATGAGAAGCAGCTTTAGCCAGGAAATATTCTGCCTTATCAACAGCTAATTGTTATTTGAATGTTTATTAGTAAGATGAGAAACTCAAATCTGGACGATGTTGGAAGAAAAAAAAAATGGATTCTATTTTCACCAGACAGAAATCTTAAAGTTTCTATATTTTTATGATGTATACCAAAAAAGTACAGCTTTTAAAATATTTGTATTTCTAGTATTACAAAATATAAATGTTTGTTTAAATCAAAGATCACTATGATAAAAGAAGTGATGGATATGAGTTGGAATGACCAAATTAGCAAATTTTATGTTCTAGATCTCATCGCTCTCTGACAGTATCAGAAATAAAATCATAATAAGGACACAAAGGACTCAGATAATAGATTAATAATGCTTCCAACTTGGAATAATAAAGCCAACACTCAAAACTTCTAAAATTCAGTCAATAAAAATTATTGTGCATAGTGGACATATGTTACATAGAAAAAGATTGTATCTTTTTATCTTTATATCTCAAAAATATCGCTCAGTTCCTGGTACATGGGCAGCTTTTAATAAATGTTTGTTCAATGAGTGCATGGCTGCATGAATGCCTGAAAATTCTAGGAGTTACAGAAAAATATGAATGATGTAGAGCAGAGGTTGGCAAACTTTTTTTATAAAGAGGCAGATAATAAATATCTTAGGTGTGCAGGTCATACATTCTCTTTCATAACCCAACTTGGCCATTGTAGTGAAATCACCCATAAATGACAAGTAAAGGAATAGGTATGGCTGGTATTCCAATAAAACTTTATTAACAAAATCAAGCTACATGTAGTAGATTGTAATTTATTGACCCTAAGAGAGAGTAAGGTTGATCATTGTCTTCACGAAGGTGCAATGAGTGAAAGGAAATAGAAAAACAAATATTAAAAACAACTTGAATAGTTTGGAATAGTTCCTTCCAACTAGGATGGTGCAGGTGGTATTCAACTCATACTCCTTCGGAGAAAAATGAAAAGCTGGATTGAAAAACAAAAACAAAAGCAAAGATTGCAGAACAAGGAGTGCAGCCAACATTTGGGGTCACAAGACTCAGAATGAGGGAAATGCATCTGGTGAGCTGTAAATTCCCACTGGCCTTTCCTGGTATTTACCAATTCAAATGGTAGGCAGTGTCCCACGGCTGCGCTATCAAAGTAGGGTGCAGTACCTGTCTGTAAGCTGTTACTATCAGGATGTGTTGAGAGAGTTACAGTATGTGACAAATTTAGAAAAGTGTATAATGAGTAATTTTTGGTCCATTTTATCTAATAACTTTTAAAAATGGTCCTGTAGTTTTATGTCTTTTATTCATTAAATCTTCTCAGGAATTCATCCTTACTGTATTTTACAAAGGTATCATCTAAAGACAGATAAGACATTTTTAGCAAGTAAAATTTGAGTTCTTGATGGTGACACAATCCTTCCAGGAATGCAGTATTGCTTTTATTTTTAAGATTTATTTATTTATTTGAGAGAGAGAGAGAGCAGGGGAGAGGCAGAGGGAAAGGGAGAGAGAGAATCACGGAAACAGACTCCCCGCTGAGCATGAAGCCCTAGCCGGGACTCCATCCCAAGACCCTGAGATCATGACCTGAGCCTAAATCGAGAGTCGGTCGCTTAACCACCCAGACACCCCAGTATTGCTTTTGATTTACTGTTTTTCTAGGTAGAGGCAGTTCAAATGGTTTGCATTTGGTCTTTCTCCATAATAACCCTTACTCCACAGATCAGGGAGCCAGTGTGGGGATTCAGCCTACTGTTAAGTATGTCTATTCCAAGTATGCATTCTGTAACTTGGGAAGTAACCACAGATAGAATACTGGAATCAGTGTCAATTAAGAGCCAGTATCTAGTAGTCCCAGAAAGAAGCAATTTCCTTTTCCCTAATGCACAGTTACCCTGGTTAAAAGCCATAGGTCCCTTTGGGAGAAGATTGGGAGAAAAATTACTGGGATAAAATTTCAGTAGTGTAGTGGGGTCCTCTTTTGAGGGGATCTGGCCTTCACTACATTGAAGGTGGTGGGTCTATAAACTGGCTCATGTCTGGGAATTGATTCAGGGGTTATGACCCTGTTTTTATGATTTGAGTTAGACTTGTATTTACTTGATCTAGAAGTTGTCCGCTTATACAGATCAAGTAAAAAAAAAAAAAAAATAGTAGGCTTACTATTTATTTCACTTTTAGGAACACCATGGTTAACTAGCCAACACCATAGGTCTGTGCAAGTCACATGATCCTGATTGCTGTTTTAACTCTGCTGTCCTTTAAGGTAAGTACATCCACCTGGTCTTTGACTGTTGAGTGCTGCCGCTTGGTCCTGCCATCCTGGGGTCCAATTACTTCCACTGCATTTAAATTTTCCAATTTAGTGGCTGTGAGTCCCTCTGTAAGATCTGGCCTTCAGAGAAGAGCTTTCACAAGGATGCTGGGAATCCCCTCACAAATTTATTGTTCAAAGTATTGGTGAAGGTGTAGGTCTTGAACCTCCCATTTGAGTAAGTATGCCTTAAATGACAAATCTATCCTAACATTCCAATCTTCCTAAGCCTTTGAAACATTTCCTGAACATTAAACCAAGGGAGGTCAGACATTTCCAGTTTGCTCACAGTGGGCCATCTTTTGATGCATGGTTTTGTATATTAGAGCCCCTTCTTATTCCCCAAGCTGCAACATTAAATCATTAAATGTAGAATCTTTGTTTAGAGAGCCCATATCAATAAATTCTGCCTGATTCAACTTTATGTTCTTTCTACTATTATTCCACTTCCTTTAATGTCCATTTTCAGATATGTTCCCCTGATTTCTGTTTTAGAAATTAGAAAACTCTTTGTTTTGGAGTGTAGCACACCTCCTTTTGCATTATACTTTTCACCTCACCTCTAGGGGCCCTCTGGGACTTGAGTCAAATTACCAGCCTAGAAGCAAAGATGGGTGGTGGCCGTGGGTTCTGAGAAGACCAGACTACATGTCTTCCACAGCACCTGTTACGGTTTCCTCAGGCAATGCAGGGTTAATCTCAGACAGGTGAAAAGGGAGATAGATCCCTGTGGGTGGGGATGACTCTGTTATTGTGTTTGGGGAGGACACCCTGCTGGAGTGGGGGAGCCAAGTCCACTGGGAGCAGGGAGGACTTTCCCACTGGCAAAGAAGACACATCATAATTTAGGGGCTTCTCAGAGTCCATAGTCTCTCATGGTTCATCTCCCCCTCCAATTTCCCCTCCTTTATTTTTCCCGTCCTACTATCTTCTTTTTTTTTTTAATATATAATGTATTATTTGCTTCAGAGGTACAGGTCTGTGATTCAACAGTCTTACACAATTCATAAAATAAAATAAAAAAAAAAAGAATTTAGGGGCTTACTGTCCCCAGCTTCATCATTGCCTCCCATCCCAACTTCCAGGATCGCATTCTTTCCCAATGCCCTCACATTAACAGTAGACACTCTGTGAGGCTTAGAGTTCAACTCGCCTTGTAATTCATCCATTTGCAGGATGAGGGTCTATGTTTGTTGTTCAGCAATTGCAGTTGTAGGGCTTTTGGAGATGAGGGTCTCCTTCAGGGGACCCCTATAAGCTCTTAACTCATTTATATAGTATGTGACCTGGAATTCAAATTCCTGAGCTCATCCTTTTCTCTCTTCCTTTCTTGTCTTTCTTTTTTTTTTATTTTTTAGGATTTTATTTATTTATTATTTATTTATTTATATTTATTTATTTTAGAGAGAGAGAGCGCACACTCATGAGTGGGGGGGAGGGTCAGAGAGGAGGGAGAGACTCTCAAGCAGACTCTGCACTGAGTGTTGAGCCCATGCAGGATTTGATCTCAGGACCCTGAGAACATGACCTGAGCCAAAACCAAGAGTCGGATGCTCAACCGAATGAGCCACTCAGGTGTCCCTGAGCTCATCCTTTTCTTTCACCACTTTGTCTGGGGACATTAGGAGCAATCAACCAACATCATTATATTCCTTAGTTCTCCAAAAGTGTTCTAAATTATCATATACAGAGTTACTTAGCTTCTTTCTTTTTATAAGTAGTTGATTAGGAGTATGCAATACAGATCTTTTGTGTATCTTTACACAGAATGGCCTTAATCCAATATGACAGTGTCCTCATAAAAAGGTGAAATTTGGACATGGAAACACATACATGGGGAGAAAACCCTATAAAGATAAAGGTAGAGATTGGGGTGATGCTTCTACAAGCCAAAGAATACCAAAGATTGCTAGCAAACATCAGAAGCTAGGTAAATTCTTCCTCAGAGCCCTCAGAAGGAACCAACTCTGAGGATTCCTTGATCTTGTACAACAAACTTCAGAACTGTGAGATAATAAATGTCTGCAGTTTAAGCCACCTAGTTTGTGGTACTTTGTTATGGTAGCCCTAGTAAACAACCAGAGTGTAGGAGTGAAAAATGCCATTCCTATTTCTAGCTTTTGTTTCCTGGACCTATGTACTCTGGTTAAGGGAGAACAACATCATGTATTAGTTGTTGGTTTAGTGCATTTGCTGAAGTTTCTATAACAGCACTTGACCCCTATTATGTATTTTCTCTTATTATGGGTCCAGTAGACCATCCCTCCATATTATCAGGTTAACTGCTGTGATGGTTAATTTCATGTGTCAACTTGACTGGATCATGGGATGCCCAGATGTCTGGTTAGATGTTATTTCTGAGTGTTTCTGTGAGAGTGTTTCTGAAAGATTTGCATTTGAATCTAATGCTGAGTGGAGAGTATCAGTCCCCTGTGTACATCATATAAACTCAAGTTTGCATAACTTCGATAATGCTGTTCCTTCCTCTTAGAAGGTACGCTTTCACATCCTCTAAGGTCTAGCTTAGTCATTTTGTTCCAAGAAGTCTTTCATAAATCACTGCTTTCTGCATCCCCTGTGATCAGGCTAAGTGCCTCACTGTGTCTCCATAAAGCTTGGACAATCATCAACAACTAATAGGGGCTCAACAAATGCATTTAGAGTTCAGCTGAATTGGAAATTATCCATGATGTTAGCAACTTAGTGAAATATAATTATTTGTCCCAATTATTATAGTTTGAAAGACAGACTTTATTTTGTATATATAAAGGGTTATGTATCCTCTAGATGTTGCTAGAAAATAGACATTATCACTGTTTCAGAAAATACTGCACAAGAAACCAGACACTAATTAAACCTAAAGTCATTTCTGAAATTTTAATTATCATTGACCTATATCTAGGTAACTAGAAGTTATTAAACATAACTCGAGATTTAAAATTGTGTTTCTTTCATGTACTTCTAATAAGTTTTCTATATATTTTATAATAATTCAGATTTTTTAAAAAAGATTTTATTTACTTATTTGACAGAGAGAGACACAGCAAGAGAGGGAACACAAGCAGGGGGAGTGGGAGAGGGAGAAGCAGGCTTCCCGCCAAGCAGGGAGCCCGATGTGGGGTTCGATCCCAGGAGCCTGGGATCATGACCTGAGCCGAAGGCAGACACTTAACGACTGAGCCAATAATTCAGATTTTTGAAGAGTGTGGTAGACTCTTTTCAAACATGGCATCAGAGGATGGAGCCAAGTGCCCAGAAGGTAGAGCCAAAAGCTGAAAAATACAATGAACAAAGGAATCACTCCCAGAAAATAGGAATTGTCACAACCCTACTCCCTGGAGAAGGAGCTCCGTGATATGCTCCCAGATGGGTTTCAGAATTAATTAAGACCAGTGACTGTCTGCTGCTTATAGTCTCCTGTACATTGAGTGTTGAGGGCTTGAGGGGCTGATGACAAGTTTTTTTTTTGTTCACAGATGTCTAGATCAAGAGTTGCTACCCCTGAGGAGCCTTAACCACATTCAGACATGATTAAAATTGCAAGGATTTGGAGACTGAGCCTCATATCAAAACAAAGATAAGACTTTGGGGGAAGGCTTAAGAGTTTTTTCATGAAAGAAGAATGTGAATAAATTATTGTAGGTGGAGAGTGGACTTTGGAAAATTCCTTTCAAGATGGCCACAGTAATTAACCCATCCATCTATGCAAATCCTTTGTCATGTGACTTTTCCATGTCTTCCATCAAGCGGTGGAGTCTGTTTTCCCATCTCTTTAAATATGGGATGACCTTGTGACTTACAGTGATCAACAGAATGCAGTGGAGTGATGTTGTATGTGTAACTTCTCAAGCTAGTCCTTCAGGGGCCCTGTAGCTTCCACTTTCACCCTCTTGGACTCCTGAGTCCACAATGCTGTGGAAAAAACCCAGTCTACCCTACTGGTAAATGGTATCCAATTCACAGCACCAACTGCTGGCAAGGTGAGTGGGGCCATTTTGTACCTTTCACCCCAGTCAAGTTATCAGATGAAAACAGCTAATGAGTGTTCCCAGGGGATAGCTGCAGAAGAACAGCCCAGTTCGCCAACCCCTAAAATTGTAAGAAATAATCAATCTTTGCTGTTGTTAGTTCCTATGTTTTGAGCTGGTTTGTTACACGATATTAGAAAATTGAAAAAAAAAAACACATTTACCTAAATTTTTCAAATAAGAAAATGAATTTTTTGGGGCACCTGGGTGGCTCAGTCATTAAGTGTCTGCCTTTGGCTCAGGTCATGATCCCAGAGTACTGGGATCGAGCCCCGCATCGGGCTCCCTGCTCAGCAGGAAGCCTGCTTCTCCCTCTCCCACTCTCCCTGCTTGTGTTCCCATTCTCACTGTGTCTCTCTGTCAAATAAATAAAATCTTAAAAAAAAAAGAAAATGAATTGGTCATACTTTTAGATGATTTTATACAATCAAGAGTTATTGGTGACAATTTTATATCAATATTTGGTAACTGAACAAAGTAAGAACTCAATAAATATTTATTGAATGCTAAATCAATGTAGGCAGCTTCAATCCTCAAATCAAGAATCAACTTATTTTTTTTTGTAGTAAAGATTCTATGTATATTGTTAAGGTTAAATTACTGTTCATCTTTACTAATTACTAAGCATCATAGTATATCAGTTTATTATTTGTGCATTTTCCTTCATTTTTCACTCTTTTAGAAGCTGAAAGACAACAGTGATGATGGAAAAGAAGAAAAAACTGATAAAGATCACAATCGTCATTTTGTTTACATAATGTCTTAAAAGATAATAAAATATCTTTCAGAGGTTTTTTTATAAGTCCCAAATATGTTTTCATTTAAATGAGAGGATTAGAAATAAATACTGTGGAGCTCATTTGTTGAAGTTTAATTAGCATTTGATTCAGACTTTCAATTTTCAGCTTCTCTCCTTTCTGGTCATACAAGTAGATAACCAAGCTTCTCCTAACTTATGTATTCTCATCTGTAAGGTGGGAACAGTGATATATGTCTCAGTAGATAATTGCATTTTGTAGACATTGAAGTGCTCAAAAGTGGTATTATTAATTCTCATTCTAGAAGGTTCTTTGCCTTAAATTACAATCTTCAGCATTATATGTAAGGTAGCTTGATTTAATAGGAAAATGTAGGCTATGTGACATAAAATACAGGTTAGCCCACTCAAATACCCAACCCAACCTCTTCTGTATGGCCTTCCTCAACTCTTGAGATTGGGAACCTGGAAAATTCACTTCTAGAGTATTTTTCAGCTAAGCATGGCCACATGATTCACTTCTGTGCAAAGAGTGAGGCACGAGCGTAAGTGCGGAAGTACCACCATCTTCTCTCCCATCTGTAAGGTAGATGTGATGATAGGAATTGGAACAGCTGCCATGCAACCCTGAGGGAAAGGGAACAAAATCAAACCCATGACCCCATGCTAACAACCTCCTACCTTTAGATTTATTGCTATATGAGAAAAAGAATGTCTCTAATTTCTTGAAGGTCACAATTTAATTGAATTCTCCCTCACAAGTGAATGCAAGCCCCACCTGAGACACCCTTTAGTGCAGAATGAATACAATTCCATTTTATTCCTTACTAGCTGTGTGACAGGAACAAAAACAATGTGTGGGAGCAAGGGTTGGTGAGGGAGGGGTCCAGCTATCGATACAACCCAAGAACAAACACGTCAAACACCCAAGAGTGTTTCTGGCATATAATAGGCTGTGAATGGCAAAAATCACAGATAAGAATCATTTCCCTTATCTTATGGCTGTGAGTTGTTTGTTGAGAAATCATGGAATTACTTCCCTATGAACATTTTGTCTTGAAGAGAACACGTTGGGCAATTCAGCAGTCTGAACAGAAAATAAAAGTTATTGAGCATATTAAGCACTAAGCAAATGTCAACTCTCTCTCCTTTAGGTTGTGTGCTTACAGGTAGTTTCCAAACCAACCAAATAACTTTCAAAAGCTAATTACAGCTTGAAACTAAGAGGAGGCTTGATATTGAAAGTATTTTTTTTTAAGTCAGTTTAAAATGTACCATGTCTACTGACAGATGTGGTTCATATTCAGTGGTCTTATTTTAAAATAAATAAATATAGCAAGAACTACTCTGCTAAGCATATACGTTTCATCACATTCTGGATACTGAGCTGCTTACCGTCAAAAAATAACCCAAGTTTAAGAAAGTGTTTTACTAAAAACTGGCTTACAGGATTTTTTTTTTCTTTTTACCTCTATATGAAAAATCCCAAATAACATTGGACAATGCAGTCCCTTGGAATATATGATCTCACAGTATTTTACAAAAATAAAGTCCTGACACATTGTATTTTAAGAGTAAGAGTGGGTGAGACATGAAAGAAAATAAAAAACTTGTGTCTCTTTTGGGTTAGAATTTGTTCACTTCTGTATAAATAATTAAAAAGAATCTCTCCCTCTTTTGAATTCACTTGTGGCCAATCAGGTAATCTGGACCAAACCTCCTGCTGAAAAGTACAAAACATAAAGGATAAAATATATATATTAAAATAAAATCTTACAAACATCAAACAAGTCGTAAGGATTTACCAGGACACCTTGTCAGTGAGAAAATAGGGAAGCAGCCTCATAAAGCAGCAACTTCTATCCTGAGAGAATATGACCATCTTGACCAACTTAAACTTTTATTTTGATAGCTCTGTGCAGAGAGAGAGCCAGATCAAAGGCTAGAGCGGACAGAAGAGCGGGTATCCGGTAGAAGACTCATTCCCACAATCTGGAGCCTGAGAGGTCTACTCTCTCAAAATAAAGATGAGTGAGACATGATGCATCTGCTCCAGAACCCACATGCCTGAATGTCCAGGGAACCTCAGCATGTTGCTTTGAGGTGGCCCCTGACTGGTATCCTCCGTGGAGGAAAATGCTAAATCTGGAATCTCAAATTATTCATTTATTTTCCCCCAAATACATTTGCTGACAAAGATAAGATACTGTATAACAGAACAATCTGACAAAAAATAATAAGATAAATAAAAAAATAGATAAAAACCAGATGTGCAAACACATCAGACCTCTGAATATATAACAGACCACGAAACCTATGCTTACTATGTTTAAAGAAATAAAAATGATAAAATTGAAAATATTAGTAGAAAGCACAAAGCTATAAAAGGGATCATTAAACTTGAAGAAATAAATAAACCAGCTGAGATTTAAAAGTCAATGAATTATGAAGGGGGGTGGGGGACTATACTTAAAACACTACTGGCCTAATGAACACTTGCTATAGACACAGGGCGTAGGTGGAATTTATGGGAGGGCTTCTTTCTCAAACAATTAAATAAAATATTATTAATCACAGTGAAACATAATTTTATATGATATATCATCCACGGCGGACACTTCTAGACCCCTTCATCTCCCTTTCGTTTTTCATTTTATCTTTAAAGTTACTCCATCAGTGGGATCGGGAAGATTTGTTCACTTTCGGATAGAGGACTGAGGAAGAGTGCATAAGTCTCTTTCAAAAATTATCATTACTTTTACTTAATTTCACTTTTAAGAATTCAAAGTTGCTTTGAAAATTCGTCTGTATTATATAGTTTGCTTGATTGGGTGAAACTTGAGATTAGCTCTTAAATATATCTTTTCCCCACATATGAATTAAAATTGTGTTTACAGTTTGTAAGTAAGTACTAAAATTGATGGAGAGACATTGATTCTCAGCCAGGTGGACAGCACATCACTGGGTGATATTTGTATGTCTTAGGAAATAGATACATGTGTATCTGAGCTGTTTGTTAAGTGTGGGTGAAACTGTTGTGAAGTGAAATGCATGGTGGGTGATACGGCATCACGGTGGTTTTCTGAGTTGAAGCCTACAGTTTGGGATTTATGAAGACATAGACTTCAGAAACCAAAGGATAAAGAACTATTTCCATCAGCATGTAAGGACACCATTATCCACATCCTAAGTGATAAAGATGGAGACACCAAGAAAATGCATTAGTTTTGTAAATCAAAATTGTGTCTGAGCAAAAGAATATGCCTCTTTGGAGGTACAGCAACAGCCCTATTTTTTAAAAATATTTTATTTATTTATTTGATAGAGAGAGACACAGCAAGAGAGGGAACACAAGCAGGGGGAATGGGAGAGGGGGAAGCAGGCTTCCCACTGAGCAGGGAGCCCAATGCGGGGCTCGATCCCAGGAGTCTGGGATCATGACCCGAGCTGAAGGCAGACGCTTAACAACTGAGCCACCCAGGTGCCCCCAGCAACAACCCTATTTAAAGAAAAGAAGATAAAGTCTAGTTAGAAAAGAGCCTCCTGGGCGCCTGGGTGGCTCAGTTGGTTAAGCGACTGCCTTCGGCTCGGGTCATGATCCTGGAGTCCCTGGATCGAGTCCCGCATCGGGCTCCCTGCTCGGCAGGGAGTCTGCTTCTCCCTCTGACCCTCCCCCCTCTCATGTGCTCACTCTCTCTCATTATCTCTCTCTCAAACAAATAAATAAAATCTTTAAAAAAAAAAAAAAGAAAAGAGCCTCCTGCTCACATGGGGGGCAGGGGTGACAAAAAAAGAATCAGTCAAATGTCCAGGAAAAAAAAGTGACTCAAAAAGAGTATGTTACAATGGGTTTAAGGAAGAGAGAAAATCAGGGGTGGACAGAGAGGGGCTTGCCAGCATGCACCTGTCCAAAGTGTGACATTGAAACGGATATCCTAGGGAAGTGAAGCTCTGTAGAGTAATGTTTCTCCAGTTTTTGTGTACCGTTTAGTTCTATTAAATACATTTTCATTCAATTAAGCACATTTAATAGGACACAGTTTTAGATGCTTAGTTGTATATAGTCTTTTGACTAATACATCTGAAACGAGTCTGCTTATCAATAGCAAAGATGTCAAGTTCAGTTTTACTCCCCAAGCATTTCCCAGTTTTCACTGCCTATTTCACAAATGGAAAGGTTCTCAAGAGCCTTCTCTGTGACTCTGTTAGCACCTTAGCCCTGCCAATAATTTGAATCAAACAAATTTCAAGGGATTGGGACAGCTATGGTGTGATAATGGGAACTTTAAAAAAAAAAAAAACAGTACAAATGACAGAATCACAAACTTACAGATGGAGAACAGGCTAGTGGTTTGCAGAGGTGGGAGGTGGGATGGAGGAGGTGGCCTTAGGAAAGAACAGCACAGGGAATCTGCGATGTAGATTTCTGTCTCTTGCCTGTGGTGGTAGACACATGAACTTACACGTGTGCAGAGAACGGAAAACATGCACAAATGAGTGCCCGCAAAACCGGTGAAATCAGGGGTATCTGGGTGGCTCAGTTGGTTAAGCGACTGCCTTCAGCTCGGGTCATGATCCTGGAGTCCCAGGATCAAGTCCCGCATCTGGCTCCCTGCTCAGCAGAGAGTCTGCTTCTCCCTCTGACCCTCCCCCCTCTCATGCTCTCTCTCTATCTCATTCTCTCTCAAATAAATAAATAAAATCTTTAAAAAAAAACAAACGGTGAAATCTGGGACACCTGGATGGCTCAGTCTGTTAAGCATCTGCCTTCAGTTCAGGTCATGATCCCAGGGTCCTGGGATGGAGCCCCGTGCCAGGTTCCCTGATCAGCAGGGAGCCTGCTTCTCCCTCTGCCTGATGCTCCCCCTGCTTGTGCTCTCTCTCTCTCTTTCTGACAAATAAATAAATAAAATCTTAAAAAAAAAAAAAAGACTAAGGCTTGACAGAGCTCTGAGAAAGAAGGTAAGCACGGAAACTTACTTCGTTGCCTGGCTCAGAAAGAAGTGTCCTTTGCATGTGCTGGATCTGTATGACATTTCATTTACCGAGTCCAAGCTCTGACAGTTTCCACCAATATGGTAGGCTTTTGTTTTCTAGAGGATGATGAGGGGACCCCATGTTCCAATATAGAGGTAAAGGCGTGTCCATATCTGTCCCTACTCATCTCCTCCCCCATCCACCAACAAAAAGCAGAGTGTTTAATATCAGGGAGACAGTGATTCACATCCTTCTACATCACTTAGTACCCATTTCTTAGGTGGGGGGAAAAAAGTATAAACCCTCGTCTATTTGAAATGCTAGAAGCATTAAACACATTATCTTTTTCTTCCAAATGGTTTTTGCATGAAAAGAATATTATTATTTTTGCCTCTGATAATTTTTGGAACGAGTCATCAGTTGGTAGATGTTAACTTTTATTCTTTACTAAAAGAAGAGACATTTCTGCATCACGAGATATCTTGAATAGATTAAATTGCTTTGGGGGAAAATAGCTGCAATGAAACTTTAAAAGTTGCTTAATATGGAGGGTTTTAAAAAAAAAATGTCCACCCTTATTGTTTATTCAGAGAGATCTCTGTAGATTTTTGCCCCCAGAAGAATTTTTCAAGCACTGCAGAATCATTGCTCAATTTAGAGCTGGCTTCAATAGTTCCCTTCAGATTGGAGTATAATAAACACACTAGTGTACTTTTTTTTTTTCATTACATGTTTCCTTGAAAGGTTTTAGCCATTTTTTTTCCCCCTAAGGAAATATCAACTTAAAGAAGATTGTAGTTAGAGGCATTTTAATAGTACTGCCTTTTTTTTCCTCCTATAAAAGAGATAAATGACATGAGTGAAGTGATAACCACTGGTACTTTACTTGACAAAATATTTAACGTTGGCTGAGGTAAACGAGGAAAACTAAAAGGATGGCAGTCGTTTAAAGCCAGAATGTGAGATTCCTGTTAGCCCACGGCAATGCCCCAAAGCTTCGTCCCACACCCTGCAGTTAGAAATCGGTCTTCATACCGAACAGACCTGTGTGGCAGGCGCCACAACCAGGGTGTAGTTTGAAGTGGAGGGGAGCCCATCTCTCCTCTCCGTTACAGTGAGCATCGAGAGCGTGGCCAGTGGAATCAGAACACATTTCAGCTCTCCTTCAGTGCCTGAACCTCAGCTACCTCAGGCCAACGAGTAACCATGAAAATGAACAACAACAACGTGGATGGCTATCAAACACCTGTCTGTGCCAGTCTTTACAATAAACACTTGATATGCATCGGTTCTTCCACTCTTCACCGTGGTTGCATGTAACCTCCCTCTCCCTTTCTGATAGGAAGGCTCAAAAGGACCGGGTAACTTGCCCCCAGGCACACAGCTTCTCAGTCGCCCAGTGGCGTAACCAGCATTTTCTCTGATGCCTTTATGAAGGTACAATGACGTTCAGAGATCTGTCAGGGAGTTCCACAACCCAGGTCAATGAGTGGACCTCTGTTTAAGGGACAAGAAGGAATGTGAGGTTGTGGGAAGCCAGAGATCAGCCAGGAGAGGAGTGGAGCAAAGATGTTCATGGCCCTCTGCGTGAGATCACCCTGACCGTAAGGCCAAAAGTTGGTGTGGCGACCTTTGTTTTCTGGCGGTGTAAAATCAAGTCCCAAAGGGGGGGTGGCTTAATCCTGCAGACCAGAGCCGAAGTGGTCATACCTGCCCAAGGAAAAGGCTTAAGTGGATTCTGACTCCCATGGCATCCGAAACGAGCCTCACTGAGCTGGAAATCTTACCTCTGTATGTAAGTTCTCTTATCGACATTGATCATCTTCTCAAAATAAATCAGCTTTGTCAAGACAAGAAGAAAGATTTGCTCCCTTGAAAATTGTTTTGTATTTTTTTTTTTTTTTATGCAATGGTCAATCAAGTTGGGCCACAAGAGAAGACACAAGAGCAACTCAGGAAAGAAGCAAAGTTTATGATACTCACAGGTCCCAGAATCGAGAGACCCTGTGTGTCAGTTTGCAGGGTCACATAAGAAATGTATCAGGGTGGTCAGGATCCAGAAGCCAGGCTCTGGAAGGGTGCCTAGGCTGTAAGATTTATTGGGGTTTCCAGGGAAAGGCAAAGCAGGGCAGGGGAAAGTGTTGAGAACTGACTAGTTTGAATAATTTCAGCAAGCTTTGAGCTATAGGGGGAGTCTCTAGTTGCTGGTACCCTGGCCCTGGGATGATGCAGATGGCGGAATATGGCCTCATGGGTGTGTGGGCAGATAGAAGAGGTGTGGCTTTGGACTGGTCAGTTTGCAGATGAAAGACATGCTCTGGCTGAGCCCTTTGTTATCTTGAAGAATTGGCTAGCCCCAAGGGCCAGTCCTTCCTGGCCAGAAATGTTTCTTAAAATGTCAAAACATCATAAGATACAGAAAATAAAACCATATATATTTATATGGTATACATAATAAAATTTATATATATTTATTTTTTACATATGTATATATGGGAAATACAAAATAAACAGCCCATTGTAAAGCGGCACCTGGTGCCCACACTGCTTCATTCTGCGTCCCATGTCTTGGATTTCCAAAGGCGAACACCCTCCAAGCTCATTATCTTGCCTTCTTCATCCCAGAGCAGCTTGCATCAAGTTTGA
This sequence comes from Phoca vitulina, assembly GCF_004348235.1. Lineage (NCBI taxonomy): Eukaryota > Metazoa > Chordata > Mammalia > Carnivora > Phocidae > Phoca > Phoca vitulina. Next base: position 10,696,197 of record NW_022589704.1, on the reverse strand, counting down.
CTGTAAAGTCTCATAAAATTTCTAAATACTCAGAGTCCTGGAACCCATTCCCAGAGATTCTGATTTAATATGCCTGCCTAAAGATCTGGAAGCCTGAGATGTTAGCAACTACGCAGACCCCGTGCCCTGGGGACAAACTCCTCTGCCCCTGGCCGGAGAAATGTACACACACACATTCACACTCAGACACACGCTCACACTTGAACCTGAAAACTTCCAGTCCCACCACCTTTTGGGAAACTTTCCCAAGCCTCTCTCCACCCTGGATTAAACCACTGCAATTTGTCACAGCCAAGGCCTTTAAAAAAAAAAAAACACACATTCTGGATGGGGGCCACACTCCCAGTGCCTGGCATCTTCTACTTTTGGCTCAACAATATGAGATGTGTAACTCTTCTCAAATATGGCATTCAAAACTCAGAACATAAAACCTGGCAAACTTGCTGGGATGGGGAGGGAGATTGCTTACATTGCTTCCAGGTTCCTACATCAAAAAGACCAGAGTGCACTAGAGAAAGACATTTAGGCCGTGCCACACTGAGTTCTTAGGAGAATGGGTGGTCAACTACAGGCCCCTGAAGTGTCTTGACACTGGACAAGATTTGTTTCAACCCCACAAACGGAAGACCTATCACTGAAATGGTGGGGACTTTCAGGGACATCAGCAGAAAATTGCCCTTCGAATTCCAAATCTCAGTTACACTGGCAAGATAGAAATGGAGGGAAAATTTGAAAATGCTCTATGGAATTGCCGATAGTATGGCTGAATGGTGGTCCCCAAAAAGATATGTCCACATCCTAATCCACAGAACTTATGTATATTCTTTTATGTGGCCAAAGATGGGCTTCATTCAGAATTTGGAGAGGGGGAGCTTATCTTGGACTCTCCAGGTGGGCTTTAACTCCAATGACAAGTGTCCTCATAAGACGGAGGCAGAGGGAGATCTGACAATTAGAGGAGAAGTGATGTGAAGAAGGAGGTCGAGGTCGGGATGATACATCCACAAGCTCAGGACTGCTAGCAGACAGCAGACACTTGCCAAAGTCAAGGAACAGAACCTCCCCGGGGGCCTCTGGAGGGAGCGAGGCCCTGCTGACAACTTGACTTTAGCCAAAGGACACCCATTTCAGAACTTTGGCCTCCAGAACTGGAAGATAATAAATTTGTGTTAAGCCATGTTTGTTATAGCAGCAATGGGAAACTAAGACACCAACCAACAAGGAAGTTACAGATTTGGAAAGACGGTCTAAGTAGACCAGGTGGGCTTCAAATGCTAACCCAGCCATAAACTATCTGCGGGACTGTCTCAGTTTCCTCGACTGTAGAAAGGCGCTAGTAAGATTTTCTTCACAGTGTTGTTGTGAAGATCACATAAGATAACTGGAAAAGTGTCGAATAGTAGACTTATAATAAATAAAAGCTGTCAGTATGAGTCCTAGTTACCAAACATTGTTGGACAGAGAGACTCTACATTCCCACATGTTTTCTACACTCAGAAGGTGTGTTTTATTTCAAAGAACATTGCAAGAAGCACCTATGTAAAGGCACTCTGTTCCCATAACTATGCCTAGTAGAATGCCCTGGGTTGCACAGTGGTAAAAATTTATGACCTCTCAAGTGGTCTGCTTCAGAGACCCCTTGGGCTCTTCAAACAGCAAAAAGCCTTTTGTTTGGCACAAATCATGGTAGAAAACTTATGTGGCTATGTGAATGTTCGAAGCAGCAGACAGAAGCAGGCCAAACGTGAGCCAAATGGAAATATTAAAAATTAATGATAAAAAAACCCCACCACATGTTACTGTATGACTTGCTTCCTTAAATGTTGATGGATGCTACTGACAATCAGTGTCTGGGGCTAGGGTTATATAAAACTTACTGATTACAAAATGCATGCATTCTTGTCTTTAAAGAAAATAACTTCAGTTGTACCTATTGTTCTCATCAAGTAAACAATATTCCAATTATTTCAAATGGGTCATTGTTAAGTTCCACAAACATGCCAAGTATCGGATCATCTGTGTGATGAGCTAATATTAAGAAAGTTTCTTCATCCTTCTAGAGCAGCTTCCTAAATTCTAGGCAATAGGAAATCAAGCCCAAGAAGTAAGACTAGTCAGAGCCCCACTTCTTTCTACATTGCCCTTTCCTGGAAGCTTGGACCACTGAACTCAAGGGGAACCCAGTCCAGACACTGGCCCAGCAACCACCTCAGGGAGTGGGGACATAAGTATCCCCAGGACGAGGGCTCCTCAGCCAGCTTAGTGTTAGTTTTGCTGTCTATCCCACTCTGACTTTGTTTTGGTTTGGTTTTTTGTATTCCATTATCTTGATTCTTGCTTTGTTTTCTGATGACTGCATTTCTATCTAGTATTCCAACTCTGATGGCTGAGTTGTGTGTTTTCTTCTTGGTTAGGTTCTATGCTCAGTGAGCTGGCTTCTCTGGATCCGGTCCCAAAGCTATATTTCCTAGGGCCCAATTCTAGCAACCTTCTGGCCAGCACCTTTGACGCTGACTGTCCACTTGCTTGGCTTTGGGGCCTAACTGTTCCCCAGCTGGCTTCTCTCTTTTGGTGTGTTGGAGATTTTTCCAGCCCAGTTTTGTTGCTCATTAAGCACTGCTATGGAACATGGTAAAATGCAAACTATTGTAATTGTATTAGGATAAGAAACATCATTTTCAGATGCAAAAACCTCTTGAAAGGTAAGGAGAGAGAGTATTTATCATCTGATGGGGAGCATTAAGTTGCTCCTAATTCATAGTTTATTTAATAATGAGAGTTTGGCTATGAGATATTTTGGGGGTAAAGAGAACTGCCCCCAAAGTTAAGTGTGAATGCTGCACTGCTGTGGAAGAGTCTGGACAAGAAGAATTCAGACCAGAACCCCCGAGAAGTAGAGAGGCAAGGGGTGGGGTGGTGTAACAATGGGGGAGGGGGTGGCTGGAGTTCAACTAGTACAGAGTTGAGAAGATTGACAAAAGCCAAACCTTTTTGGGTTTTGGGTTTTTCTTTTTCACTCCCCTCTTTCTTAGGAGACCAGATCACATTTGCAAACCATTTCTATTGGAAGATCAAGAATGTCTGTGAAGAGAAACTCCCTAACAACATTCTCCCAGAACAGTAGAATTGGATAAGATCTCAAGGGCAGAATGCCCATTGATCCACTGCACCAGACAGTCACATTTATATCTGTTGTCCTGGTGTGATTATTAATATTGGCCTCCATTGACTTTCTAAAGTGGCTATGTCCTAAGATGATAAACTAAGCTAATGGCACATTGTTTATTTAAAATTTTTCCACAGGGATGCCTGGATGGCTCAGTCAGTTAAGCGTCTGCCTTCAGCTCAGGCCATGAGCCCAGGGTCCTGGGATTGAGCCCTAAGTTGGGTTCCTTACTCAGCGGGGAGTCTGCTTCTCCCTCTGCCTGCTGCTCTCCCTGTTTGTGCTCTCTTTCCTTCGATAAATAAAATCTTTTTTTTTTTAATTTTATTATGTTATGTCACCATACAATACATCATTGGTTTTTGATGTGGTGATCCACGATCCATTGTTTTCGTATAACACCCAGTGCTTCATGCAGTACGTGCCCTCCTTAATACCCGTCACCGGGCTAACCCATCCCCCCTGCCCCCTCCCCTCTAGAACCCTCAGTTTGTTTCTCAGAGTCCATAGTCTCTCATGGTTCATATCTCCGTCCAATTCCCCCCCCCCATTTTTCCCTTCCTTCTCCTAATGTCCTCCATGCTATTCCTTATGTTCCACAAATAAGTGAAACCATATGATAATTGACTTTCTCTGCTTGACTTATTTCACTTAGCATAATCTCCTCCAGACCCATCTATGCTGATGTAAAAGTTGGGTATTCATCCTTTCTGATGGCTGAGTAATATTCTATTGTATATACAGACCACATCTTCTTTATCCATTCATCTGTTGAAGGGCATCTCGGCTCTTTCCATAGTTTGGCTATTGCGGACATTGCTATGAACATTGGGGTGCATATGGCCCTTCTTTTCACTACATCTGTGTCTTTGGGGTAAATACCCAGGAGTGCAATTGCTGGGTCATAGTGTAGCTCTGTTTTTAATTTTTTGAGGAAACTCCACACTGTTTTCCAAAGTGGCTGTACCAGCTTACATTCCCACCAACAGTGTAAGAGGGTTCCCCTTTCTCCACAACCTCTCCAACATTTGTTGTTTCTTTCCCTGTCCATTTTTGCCATTCTAACTGGTATAAGATGGTATCTCAATGTGGTTTTGATTTGGATTTCCCTGGTGGCTAATGATGATGAACATTTTTTCATGTGTATGTTAGCCATTTGTATGTCTTCTTCAGAGAAGTGTCTTTTCATACCTTCTGCCCACTTTTTGACTTGATTATTTGTTTTTTGGGTGTTGAGTTTGAGAAGTTCTTTATAGATCTTGGATACCAGCCCTTTATCTGTAGTGTCATTTGCAAATATCTTCTCCCATTCTGTGGGTTGCCTCTTTGTTGTGTTGACTGTTTCCTTTGCTGTGCAGAAGCTTTTTATCTTGATGAAGTTCCAAAAGTTCATTTTTGCTTTTGTTTCACTAGCTTTTGGAGATGTATCTTGAAAGAAGTTGCTGTGGGCGATGTCAAAGAGGTTAATGCCTACGTTCTCCTCTAGGATTTTGATGGATTCCTATCTCACATTGAGGTCTTTCATCCACTTTGAGTTTATCTTTGTGAATGGTGTTAGAGAATGGTTGAGTTTCATTCTTCTGCATGTGGCTGTCCAATTTTCCCAGCACCATTTATTGAAGAGACTGTCTTTTTTCCATTGCATGTTTTTTCCTGCTTTGTCAAAGATTATTTGACCATAGAGTTGAGGGTCCATATCTGGGTTCTCTATTCTGTTCCATTGGTCTATATGTCTGTTTTTGTGCCAGTACCATGCTGTCTTGGGGATCACAGCTTTGTAATATAGCTTGAAATCGGGCAACGAGATGCCCCTAGCTTTGTTTTTCTTTTTCAACATTTCCTTGGCGATTCGGGGTCTTTTCTGATTCCATACAAATTTTAGGATTGTTTGTTCCAGCACTTTGAAAAATGTCATTGGAATTTTGATCGGGATGGCATTGAAGGTATAGATTGCTCTGGGTAGCATAGACCTTTTAACAATGTTTATTCTTCCGATCCATGAGCATGGAATATTCTTGCATCCTGGGGATAAATCCCACTTGGTCGTGGTGGATGATCCTTTTAATGTATTGTTGGATCCTATTAGCTAGCATTTTGTTGAGGATTTTGGAATCCATATTCATCAGGGATATCGGTCTGAAATTCTCCTTTTTGATGGGGTCTTTGCCTGGTTTGGGGATTAAGGTAATGCTGGCCTCATAGAATGAGTTTGGAAGTTTTCCTTCTGTTTCTATTTTTGAAACAGCTTCAGTAGAATAGGTATTATTTCTTCTTTGAATGTTTGGTAGAATTCCCCAGGGAATCCATCAGGCCCTGGACTTTTGTTTTTTGGGAGGTTTTTGATCACTGCTTCAATCTCGTTACTGGTTATTGGCCTATTCACGTTGTCAATTTCTTCCTGTTTCAGTCTTGGCAGCTTATAGAATTCCAGGAAGGCCTCCATTTCATCCAGATTGCTTAGTTTATTGGCATATAGTTGTTGATAATAATTTTTAATAATTGTTTCTATTTCCTTGGTTTTAGTCATGATCTCTCCCCTTTCATTCATAATTTTATTAATTTGGGTCCTTTCTCTTTCCTTTTGGATAAGTCTGGCCAGTGGTTTATCAATCTTATTAATTCTTTCAAAGAACCAACTTCTAGTTTCATTGATCTGATCTACTGTGTTTCTGGTTTCTAATTCATTGGTTTCTGCTCTAATTTTAATTATTTCTCTTCTAATGCGTGGCTTAGGCGTCGTTTGTTGCTTTTTCTCTAGTTCTTTAAGGTGTAGAGTTAGTTGGTGAATTCGGGATTTTTCTATTTTTTTGAGTGAGGCTTGGATGGCTATGCATTTCCCCCTTAGGACTGCCTTTGCAGTATCCCATAGGTTTTGGACCAATGTGTTTTCGTTCTCATTGATTTCCATGAATTGTTTAAATTCTTCTTTGATTTCCTGGTTGACCCAAACATTCCTGAGCAGAGTGGTCTTTAGCTTCCAAGTGTTTGAATTTCTGCCAAATTTTTTCTTGTGATTGAGTTCCAGTTTTAAAGCATTGTGGTCTGAGAATATGCAGGGAATAATCTCAATCTTTTGGTATTGGTTGAGACCTGATTTGTGACCCAGTATGTGGTCTATTCTGGAGAAAGTTCCATGTGCGTTTGAGAAGAATGAGTATTCTGTTGTTTTAGGGTGGAATGTTCTGTAAATATCTATGAGGTCCATCTGGTCCAATGTATCATTCAAAGCTCTTGTTTCCTTGTTGATTTTCTGCTTAGATGATCTGTCCATTGCTGAGAGTGGAGTATTGAGGTCTCCTACAATTAACGTATTGTTATCAATATGACTCTTTATTTTGGTTAACAGTTGGCTTATGTAGATGGCTGCTCCCATGTTGGGGGCATAGATATTTACAATTGTTAGATCTTCTTGTTGGATAGACCCTTTAAGAATGATATAGTGTCCTTCTGTGTCTCTAATTACAGACTTTAGTTTAAAATCTAATTTGTCTGATATAAGAATTGCTACCCCAGCTTTCTTTTGAGGTCCGCTGGCATGGAAGATGGATCTCCATCCCTTCACTTTCAGTCTGGATGTATCTTTAGGTTCAAAATAAGTCTCTTGTAGGCAGCATATGGATGGGTCCTGTCTTTTTATCCAATCTGCAACCCTGTGCCATTTTGTGGGAGCATTTAGGCCATTCACGTTGAGAGTGATTATTGAAAGATAGGAATTAATTGTCATCATGTTGCCTGTGAAGACGTTGCTTTTATAGATTGTCCCTGTAAATTTCTGTTGTAGATTACTCTTGGGGTTTTTCTCCTTTTATAGAACCCCCCCTTAATATTTCTTGCAGGGCCGGCTTAGTGGTCACATATTCTTTCAGTTTCTGCCGGTCATGGAAGCTCTGCATCTCTCCATCCATTCTAAATGACAGCCTTGCCGGATAAAGTATTCTTGGCTGCATGTTCTTCTCATTTAGTACCCTGAATATGTCTTGCCAGGCCTTTCTGGCTTGCCAGGTCTCTGTGGATAGGTCTGACGTTATTCTGATGTTCCTCCCTCTGTACGTAAGGAATCTCTTCCCCCTAACTGTCCTTAAGATGGTTTCCTTGGTTCTAAGATTTGCAAGTTTTACTATTACAAGCCAGGGTGTTGGCCTGTTTTCCTTGATCTTGGGAGGGGCCCTCTCTGCCTCTTGGATGGGAATGTCTGTTTCATTCCCCAGATTAGGGAAGTTCTCAGCTACGATTTGCTCAAATACATCTTCTAGTCCTCTCTCTCTCTCCACTCCCTCCGGGATTCCAATTATTCTAACATTGGAACACTTCATGGTGTCACTTATTTCTCTGATTCTATTTTCATGGATTCTGAGTTGTTTTTCCCTGGCCTCCTCTTTTCCCTTTTTATCTATTATATTGTCTTCCAGGTTGCTTATTCGCTCTTCTGCCTCAGTTACCCTAGATGTTAGATTATCTAGATTGAATTGGATCTCATTGATAGCATTTTTAAGTTCTGCCAATTCACCTTTCATTTCTGCCCTTAGAGACTCTATGTTGCCATTAATTGATTTCTCCATTCTAGCCATTGTCTTCACAATTGCTAGCCTGAATTCCATCTCTGACATCTTGGTTATATCTGCATCCATTTGTAAATCTGCAGCATAAGTCATAGTCTCTGAGTCTTTTCTATTTTGGGGGTTCCTCCTAGTCATTCTGTTGATGGGTGTTTGAGGGAATGTATAGAGTCCAAATTATTGACCAGAACCCAAGCAAGATGCACCTGTTTTCTTGGGACCTTAGGGTTGCTGGCCTCTTGTTTTCCCAGCCTGTCTTCTGCGGGAGGGGCCTGCCGTGCTGTTACTCAGGCAACCCTGTTTGGGCGGAGTTGCCCTGCGCCCCTGTGGCGGGGGATGGGCTCAGCGGGAATCAGTTTTTGGGGCTTTTGTTCTCTGGCGTCTTTCCCTGGCGGCTTTCCACGTCTCTTCCGCGAGTCAGAGCAGAAGAGACCATTTCCAACCCTCTGCCTCAGAGCAGAGAGACCGCAGTCTGTTATTCAGTGAGCTCCCCAGGCCACACTGTCTCCGTTTCTGTCCGTGCTGCTATAAACTGCAGCGGCCTGGGTTGTGCGCCCTTCCGCAGCGCTCCCAGTCCTGCCTCCAGGTCGGGGCACGTCTCTGCCCTTTGTGCTTCTAAAACCTCCAGCCGCTCCCAGTTCGCAAACGCGCGTGACCCCACCACTGCGGGTTCCCTCCCCGGGGGCTGCCCTAAAGTCCTTTCCCAACACTACCGGTCTGCGAGTCTGTGCCCTTCCGCAGCGCGCGAGGCTGTCACTCACCGGCGGTGTAGGATCCCCACGGCCAGGCACCCTCCTGCTGCCGTTTATCCTCCGATATCTGCCCGCAGGATCACGGCTCTCCGCTTCGTGCCTCAAAACCAACCGCCTGCGATATTCTGTTTGTAGAGATCCAGATCTTCTTACATCTCAGGCTGGTTTCGTGGGTGCTCAGAGTGGTCTGGTAGATATCCAGCTCAATTCCGGGGACCAGTTGAAATAGGGTCTCCTACTCCTCTGCCATTTTTCCCCCCTCCAACCAAATAAAATCTTTAAAAAAGAAAAAAAAAAAGAATCACCGAGGAACCCAAAGAACTTTAAAAAATTAAATAAATAAAATTTAAAAAATGAAAAAATAAAATAAAACTCCTTCACATCATCCAAATATGCTTATGGAAGAACTCATGACTCATCCACCAGCAAGAGTTCATTCCATTACCATACCAATCACCACTGATGTTGACTGAGACAAAGTCAGCCCTCCCATATTTGGGACAAAACCAACTTCCCATTGGTTCTATTTCTTCTTTTTGGGACCATTCTGAGCAAATCTGAGCCTTTCCACAAATATTTTAAAATAGTACTAGTTTTTCAAATCTTTCTTTTTTTTTTTCTTTTTCTTTTTTTAGTTCTTCCCAAATCTTTTCTTCACCAGACTAAGCCTTCCCATTTCCTTTATCAGTTGTCATATGTCATTTTCCTCCTGTCCATCTCTCATTCTAATACAGAGAGCTCATAACATGAGAAACTCGTCTTCTCAGGGCACCTGGGTGGCTCAGTCAGTTGAGTGTCTGACCCTTGATTTTGGCTCAGTTCATGATCTCAGGGTGGTGAAACTGAGCCTCACATCTGGCTCTGTACAAGGCATGGAGCCTGCTTAAGATTCTCTCTCCCTCACCCTTTGCCCCTCCCCTCCCCACTCCCTTTCTCTCTCTCTATTTTTTTTTTTAAAGATTTTATTTATTTATTTGACAGAGAGAGACACAGCGAGAGAGGGAACACAAGCAGGGGGAGTGGGAGAGGGAGAAGCAGGGTTCCCGCTGAGCAGGGAGCCGGATGTGGGGCTTGATCCCAGGACCCTGGGATCATGACCTGAGCCGAAGGCCGACGCTTAACGACTGAGCCACCTAGGGCCCCCTCCCTTTTTAAAAAAAGAATCATTTCTCAGTACATCCCCTTCTAGTCTTCATATTTAAAGTGAATACATATTCTTCACTCATGGCTGAATAACATTCAATTAGAAGCTATAAGTTTTTGGCTGCAAATAATATTCCTGTAAGGATGGAGCTCATGGCCAACTCCATTCTTTCACATTCCCCCATGCTGATAGGCAGATTATACCTTCCTTATTAGATGAGCGATAGCTGGACCTCCAAATAACCTTTGATGCACAGCTTTTAAGTCAATTCTTCCTCATTCCAAAATTATGGAGCTGATATCACATTGAACTTGAATGAAGAAATTTACAGTTATCATCACTGATTTTAGTCTTGTTAGAGTCAATCTCTCAATTTATCTGTCAATATTTATTTGGATCCCAATTCTGAGATCCTGCTTGATCTTTGACAGTTTTGTGAAATGCCAATTTGAAAAACATGTTTTTCATTTCTCATAATGTTCTGCCTAGGAAAACATGGGGTGTTGAGAAAAATTACTGAGAAAAAGAGAAGAAAAACAAGATTTTGCATGTCTAGAACATGCTAGACGTTCCTTGGAGCTGGACTGATGTTTTCATAAAGGAATGAACAGATTTTTTCCTTTTTTCATGTGTGCTACATGATCTTGCTGGAATAACTTTCTCTTTATCCTTGTCTATTCTGCAATCTCTCCAGCAAACTGGAGAGATTTGTAGTGAATCCTACAAAAGCTCAGTGAAGCATGTAGGTATTATGGCGTAAAGACAGGCAGGTATGCACTTAGCTTTGACAGGATATTTAGGGACTCACACAGTATGGATTTCAGAAACTCTTTTCACTTTCAGTTGTGTCAATGAGACCAATCTGTTAAACAGTTTTGGTTGTCAGGATCATTGTTTGGCTTTCCCCTTTACTATGCTTAGGAAGACATAGAAATGGCATTACATGGCAGAACAGAAATCCGTGTCTGAATTATATCATTTGCTCATGTGTTTCTCCATTGAGTTTCTTTACTGGGGTGTTTGGGGGAGGCATACTATTTATTTTAAGATTTTATTTATTTATGAGAGAGAGGGAGGAGGGAGAAACAGAGGGAGAGGGACAAGCAGATTCTGCACTGAGCACAGCCTGACCTCAGGACCCCGAGATCATTACCCAAGCTGACCCAGGAGTCAGACACCTAACTGACTGAGACACCCTGGTGCCCCTGGGGAAGGCATACTATTTGTCAGGCACTAGGCTGTTGCAAAATGAAAATTAATTCAGGATCCTTATTTGAGGGAACTCATTTTCTAGCAATGGAGGCAAGCATATAAGTAAACTGTAATATAATAGAGATCAATTTTAGCTTCTGTTGGGAATTATATTTTGTAGAAAATGACTATTCTTATTTTATAGACTCAAAAATGTCTACAACTGGAAGTTATCATAAAGAGCATGCCTTCCTCCTCCATTACCATTAGATTCAATAACACAACCTCCTTTTGAAAGTACAGCTAGCAGCTAATATCCGTTAATTTCCTGAAATACACTGTTATATTGAAAGTCATATCCTCATAGTGGAGTTTGTCTGGGTCTTCATGACACCAAAGACAGCAATGACATAAAAAACATCATCATTTGACTGTTTTGGTTTCACTATGTGAAGATGTGAAATAGTCCTATTTGGAAACATTTTTTTAAAAGCTTTAGTTAAATGATATAATGCTAGCAAAGCTAAACTTTTTGTTCAAAGTAGAAATGAATATCTATGAGACAGGAAAATATGATTTGTCCTTCTAGATGGAATTCAGTCTCATGCTCTGTTTCTGACAAGGGGACTAAGAAATACTTAGCAGGAGATCATTATTGCTGCACTGGTCCCACGAAAGCAGCACTACCTCTATCCCTTATGGGAGAGCTTTCACATGACTAAAAATCACTCAGATATTTAGAGATGCTCTTTCCTCATAAATAGCCACAGTTACCTCTTTTAGAAGTATATAATCAAGGCATTTCTATAAATGGTATACAATTCTCTTGTGAGGCAGCAGGAGTTCATCTCTTTGGCCTATTCATGTGGAGGTTGGGAACTGCATGCAAAAAATGAAGATATTGAATAATCTTTCTTTTTCTCCTTCCAGCTGTACTCTATACCCATGCATGCTACTCCTTCTAATGCTCTAAAGCTAATCCATTACTCCTAGTACTGGTACTAGTACTACTCTTGTACTATTACTTTCATTGCTACTATTGAGGATGACAAGAATCACAGCTAAAACTTCGAGCGTTGTGTCTTCACAATGACTGCATGAAGTTTGATTCTACTATAATGGTCATATTTCAGTTGCAAAATGGAGGCAGAGAGAAGTTGAGTAATTTTCAAAGATCCAACAGCTTGGAGGTGGGCAGGGTCAGGAGTCAACCCAAAGCACTGTGGCTCCAGAACAAATGTCCATAACTATCATGGCCTGCCACCTCTGGATGAATCTTTACCTCTTCCAATTATTGCAAATAATTGTATATTATTTATTACGGAACTTAAAATATTTTTGAAACATGTGTTTCGATAAACTCCTAGACATTTCCAGACTGTGCTATTTATAGAAATTAGGTTATAGCTTATTTTGGAAAAATTATGTTACCCTGTGAAAAATATTTTTGAACTCTTTGTTATTTTTTCTCATAGTAGCTCAATTGACATTCAACTTTTTTTGGATTCTTAAGTTTTTATTTTATTTCCAGTTAGTTAACATACAGTGTTATATTAGTTTCAGGTGTATAATATGGTGATTCAACAATTCCATGCATCACCAGGTGCTCATTACAACAAGTGCACTCCTTAATCCCCATCACCTGTTTCCTCTATCCTCCTATGCCCCCGATTAACATTCAACTTTTCCTCTCTCTATAATCAGTGTTTGACCTCCAGAAATATATAATTAACCAATAAACTAGTAACAATACTTTTAATATTCTGAAATTATGAAAAAATTTTTAAAAGTTTATTATTTTTTAAATTTGTCATGAATATGTATATCTCTATACCTAAGTAGATATGTGCATATGTGTATATATATATCCATATGTGTAGATAAGCAGAAAGAAATAATAAGGATTGATTATTGCCTTTAGGCCTTCAGTCTCATGTACGAGATAAGTGTATAAAAACATCACCATAAAATAATGTACAATTGCAATGAACAATTACTTCATGAAAACTTTAGCTTTGTTATTTCTCTAATAATAATAAGAATTCTCTTGAGGGTAAGGGGGTAAGGAAAAGCATTTTTTTTTTTTTAGAGGGGGTGTTGTGCATGCATGGGGTGAAGGACGGGCAGAGGGAGAGGGAGAATCTTAAGCAGGCTCCACACCCAACCATTGCAGGGCTCAAGCTACCAACCCTGAGATCATGACCTGAGCTGAAATCAAGAGTCAGATGGTTAACTGACTGAGCCACCCAGGTGCCCTTGCATTTTCTTTTTAAAGCTCCATTACATGGTTTAGTTTTTGGAACTAAGTAGCAATCTGTAAATATTTATTGGGTGTGGAATCATCATCATATAGATTATTTTGTTTTTCTAGTTGTTCCTGCATTGTAAATATCTTAGTGTTTCCTAAAAGGTGTGATAAGTTTCAGAGAACAAATAGCAGTTCCTATACCAGCTATTCACTTTGAGAATTGGAAAGTAGGAAAGCAATCTGAAGTTCTCTAAAAAAGTACACAGCATTATGATTTTTTTAAAAAAATTGTGAGTTTTATGCCTTCCACAATTTTCTCAAAGCTAAAGAGACATCCAATGGAAAATTATTTATCATATTTAATATTCAAGTCCACTTAGCTGTAATTAGTGAATCAGAAGAGACACATTTCTAATAATGAATAGTTATAAATTACCTTAGGGGTAAATATCACGTTTTTAATCTCTCTTTTCTTTTTCAGTCCAACACAAAGCCGAGGGAGATGCAGTCCTCTCGTAACAGTGGAGAATATTTGTACAGCATGTAAAGTTGGAAACAAACCTATATTTAACTCATACTAATGGGGACTTTGACCCAGCAACGCTAGTGCTAGGAATTTTAGAGCAAAATCTAAAATCTGCCCATTGGCCTTTCTGGGATAGCAGTGGATAATCAAAGCAGAGCTGTTGAAGATGGAGTTAGGGCAGTTGAAGAATAAAGCAAATAGAACTTTTCTATGAAGGACTTAACCCCACCAAGTTAGTTCACTTCTCATAGTCTTCCACACAGTTCAGATCGCAAGGCAGGCCTTCATTATTTAAAAGATTCAGAACAATAAATTAGAGCTGATACTAAATGCAGTCTTCAGATTCTGTAGTTGGTCATAGCACCAACTGCTCGTAAATCCCATAAGAAAACAGATGATAGGCTTAATACCAAAGCAAGTCTCAGGCCTTACCTAGATAAAGTAAGAAGAAATCTCTACAGGCAATGCTAAATTTCTGAACATAATTAATAATAATAGGCCAAAGGAATTTATAATGAAAGCAACATACTCTTTATAGACCTGTGTTACTTCTAGAGAAAAACAAAAAATTACCACAGATCATACGAAATATGCAATTATTTTGGTGTATTATCTGGAAATCCAGATGTCTAAATTGGGCTGCTATAGGCATAGATGTAAAAAAAAAAAAAGAAAAAAAAGAAGCATGGATAAAACTTGTATGTTTTACTCTGAAAATATCCGTTTTTGGCTCTCGGATTTTAGAGACAAGACTAAAGGAAAGAAAATCATCTTATATGTCTTCTTTGTGTCAGGAAAAAATTGTAAAGATCAGACTATTTGGGGGAGAGGTGTAGTAGGACAGGTGGTATCAGATTCACATCTCCACATTTATTCCCTGAATTCCACTAGGGCAACTGTGCGAGCCACCTGAAGCTGCCAGCTAACAGAATTTAATAACTCCCTCAATATGATGCTAAACCCTCGGGATTATAGCCAACATTCCTGAGATGAGGCACTTGAGAGTAAGAATGAGCCTGATGATTTTATTGACAGCTAAAATTGATTTCATGCTATTTGCTAGGTCTTGTGTTAATTATTTTACCTGGGTTACATCATTTATTGGTACCTCTTATTGGTGCCATAAAATATATCCTATGATTATTTCCATTTTACCAATCAGAGGGAAAAACTGACTTAGAGAGTTTCAGTAACTTGCCAAAGGTCACATAGCTCATAAGTAATGAAACAAAGACTCAAATCCAGGGTCTTAACTATAATTTTACATTGGCTTAGGTTGCAGGTAGGTCACTTGGATTCGTGCTAATATATAAATATCAATATAAGGTGCTAGGCCACCATGCACTCCTTGGAAAGGCAAGATCACAGTGGGGAGATTGAAAGAGACTTCAAGGAAATCATTCAACGTACTTGATACCTGCCTACTGGACTTCAGAAGACCCCATGAAGACACCTTCAAACACTCATCTGTAAGAAATATAAAGGGCTAGAAGCTGCTTGTGACAGTGTTAAGGCAAAAACGGAGGACAGAGGGGCACCTGGGTGGCTCCGTCGGTTAAGCGTCTGACTTCGGCACTTCGGCTCAGGTGAAGCCCCAAGTCAGGTTCCCAGCTCAGCACAGAGTCTGCTTTTTCCTCTCCCTCTCCTTCTGTCCCTCTCCCCACTCATATGCATGCTCACTCTCTCTGTCTCTCTCAAATAAATAAATAAAATCTTTAAAAAAAAAAGAAATGGAGGACAGAGATTCATTGTTCTCATGGCCAGATGTGTGCATGATGGAGAGTTGGCCATAGGATGAATTTAGAGAAAAAAAGGAAGAAGATAGCAGGAGGGGAAGAATAAAGGGGGGGAAATCGGAGGGGGAGACGAACCATGAGAGACTATGGGCTCTGAAAAACAAACTGAGGGTTCTATAGGGGAGGGGGTGAGGGGATGGGTTAACCTGGTGATGGGTATTAAGGAGGGAACGTACTGAATGGAGCACTGGGTGTTATATGCAAACAATGAATCATGGAACACTACATCAAAAACTAATGATGTAATGTATGGTGATTAACATAACATAATAATAAAAAAAAAAGAATGCTAACCCTCAGAATGAGGGCCTAGCTTCTGCAAGAAAAAAATAAATAAATAAAATAAAATACAAAAAAAAAAAAAAAAGGATGAATTTAAAGTAGACTCTGACCAGAAACTCTTCCTGCTCAGAGAACACTAATTCCAGTTCATGGTTATACTGCACAGATGAGAAATATTCTGCCTTGCTTATAACTGTCCTCCTTCTCCTTATGCCACATTTACTCTACTGTAGGGCAAAAAAAATTCCAGCTATATAGCTAAGAAGAGCAGAGGAGAGAGGGAAGAGGGAGGGAAGGGGAATGTTAGGTGAGAAAAAGAGAAGAGGCTGGTCAAACCATCTGTACCTATGTGGACTTCTCAGACTAAAGCTAATGAAAGGGGGTGGTTTACTCTAAATGAAATTAAGTGTTTTAATTATTGCTATAGATTGAATGTTTGTGTCTTCCCAAATTTATATGTTGAAACATAACCCCCAATGTGATGGTATTAGAAGGTAGGAGTTTTGGGGGGGCAATTAAGTCATGAGAATGGAGCCACCATGAATGGCATTTGTGCCATTATAAAAAGGACTGCAAGAGCTTCTTTGCCCCTTCTTCCATATGAGGACACAGTCAAAAGATGGCCATCTATGAACCAAAAGGTGGGCCTTCACCAGACCTTGATCTTGGATTTCCCATCCTTCAGAACTAAATTTCTGTTGTTTATAAGCCACCCAGTGTATGGTGCTCCATTATAGCAGCCCAAATGGACTATGACCATTATAAATAGGGATGAGCATTTTAATTACTAAATTGAGACTATCTCTGGAACTAAAACTTACTAGAGAACTTTGCATTCTCTAAGAGTGGCATAAAAATATGTGGGACTTACACAGTATGCCTTCCAGCGGATCAGAGAGTAAAGTTAGAGTTAGTGTTTTATTTTATTTTGTGTTTGCTTATGCCTTATCAAGTGTTGTTGTTGAAAAAAGTTAATTTATGTAAAGCTTTTATGCCAATGTCCAGCAAAGAGTAAGACTGATAGTAGGATAAGCTATAATTTCAGTGTAATGGTTTCATATTTAATTCCCCAAAGGAACAAAAGGTTTGGGGGATTTTTAAAAGCTACAACTGAGAATTATTTTTAGGATAAATAATTTACCATCCCTGAGGACATTCTGGTATAGTCTGAAGAGTGGATTTTGGAGATTATAATCCAAGTGGCTTGACATAGATGACTATAAGGTCTTTTGTGAGTGTTATGATTCTATCATCCACAATTCACAATGCTGGCTCAGTACGAAGTTAATTGTTTGCCCTTCAGAAGCCCCTGAGACTTTCCATTAGAGATGTCCTCTTGGCTACTTTGGAGTGTTAAGGTGAAATATGTACTGGCTTGTCTCTCCTACCAAACTTGACTGGGCATGTGGTTATAGACTTGGTAGGGAAAATGGATTAATCTAGAAAGGCAGGATAAACATTTAGAAACTACTTGTTTGCTCTGAAAATGTTTCTCAAATAAGAATCTGTAGACTCGTCTTCTAATAAACAGTAAGGGGACATAATTTGATGAACCGACTGGTCTCTCTGGGAGAAGAGAATGAAGAACGAAGAGGAGAGAACAAGGGGAAGGACAGACAGATGGAAGATGAATATTCTTCTGCAAAGAGAACAGTATGTACTAAAGGATGAGCATAGAATAAATTAGCAAAACTAAATATGCATTAGAAACCTCCTCATGTGAGACAACCAGGGTCGTGGGCTAGTTAGTCAATCGGAAAAGAATATGAAACATCCATTCAAGATTTCAATTTTTCTTAAGTTACATAAATTTATTCATTCACCAGTCTTTGGCTCTAAGAGAAAGGCCTTTTTCTTGACTATGGGTTTATGCAGGGAATATTAATTGAACAATTGAATATTCAATTATTAATTGGGTTAATGCAGTGAATTAGTTAAATAAGGGATGGTTAGGAGAGTCCCTATTACAGGCAGAACCAGAAACCATGGTTCCTAGAAAGAAAATTCTCCTATTCTCTATTAAGGGCATTTGATTTCACCCTGAAGTTAACAATTGTGGGAGGTAACAGTGAAGAATTTTGCAATGGTAACATGGCCAAATTGGAATCTAAATGAGAGATTGATCTGGCCATGATGTAACAATTGATTTTAAGGGCAGTGAGTCCAAGAGGTATGTTTTGAAGGGAATCCAGGAGAGACACAAAGAAGAAAAGCTGCAAGTAAAGGGAAAATGGAATAGATGGCAAAAACAAAGGAAAGAGAATTAATGGGAGTCAGTGTCAGGTTGCATTGGAGTTGGGGAATGGCCAATAATAAGACTTGAGTAACTGAGTTTCTAGGAAAATCTTCACTAGATGAATATGGGGACTGTTGACAGAGGTTCTGATGCAGGGACTGTGGAGGGCAATATTTTTTTTCCCCTAATGTGTTGGGTTTGAAATAAATGATGAGACATTCAAGTAAAAATGACCTATGAGAGATAAAGCACACCATATGCCAGGCTTATGGCAACATGATTAATTCCAAATTTCTATGCACCGATAACAGTGAGCCTCAGAATATACTGGCAGTTTTGATCAAACCAGTTTGACTGAGTACCTGGAAGACATAAACCTACAACTTGCAGGTCTTTCACACCTACAGCTGGGTGCTGCTGGGGAAGGCAGGCAGCACCAATTATTTGCCCCAGCTTCAAGATTTTTACTTTCTAACAGGAGTAACTGCAATATTTGGAGTAAAACATTAACACACATTATAGTCATTGTCTCTGAACAAGTGTCTAAAATATTTGCTCTTCCTTAAGGAGTTAAGATAATGTTTACTTCCATATTAAGGAATTCCTAATGACGCTATTTGAGTATCAGTCTGATTTGCTGAATAACTAATCTTTCTGAAGGAATTGGTTTCTTAGTGAAAAGTAAGAAAATGACTTATTTGGGAGGAAAGACATTTGTAGATGTGGGTGTCATGGAAGAAACCACAAGGTCTGCAAAATAGGAAGAGTTTAATGCTCTTCCAAGCATCAGAAATTCTATTTTCCCACAATATCCCTTCAGAAGAAGCCAAGTTAATATGCTCTTGTTCAAATAAAAGAAACAAAGCAATTGCTGAATATTTAAGCTCACTTTTCTCCTTCTTTTCTAACATTCATTACTTTAAAAAAAAAATTCAAACCTCTCCATGTTTCAACATTTCATTAAAATACAAAAACTGAAATTTTTTTTAAAAAAAACTAATTTTAAGTCAAGAGACTCTTGTTAAGGATTTTGGGGGGGGTATTTTTCACCTCACTTTAATAATGTCGTTGCTGGTTAACCATGAAGAAAGTTCCCAAATTAACTCTGAATATAAGAACAGGGACTGATAAATTTTCACAGTTATGAGACTGCTATTGTGTTACTTTGCAATTTTGAAAAACTTTCTGAGTTATTATTCTATCCTGTCTGTATACCAACTAATTAAGCAAGAACCTTTGGCCCAATTGAAGTTGCTTCTATATACAATGAAAGAGAACACAGGAACAAAGCTCCAATTAAATGTTTCTGCATCCTAATTTCTGTAATTACTTCTAAGGTCAGAATAGATCACATGGCCTTATACTGTTGTCTATTCATAACGATCTTAAAAATAGAAGCCTGTGGCTGACATTCTTACAAAGTAGATTTCTAAAGCCAGATGTGGCACATGATAGACACTTCCAGATAAAAATGAAAGTCGGTGATCATTGCTTAAAGGATATGGTCGATTGTGTGCTCTTCTAGATATGTGTAGGCAAAGGCTTGCATAGGAATTCTAAATTGACTTTACGGTTCAAACTCAAATCCCTTACAGCAGTGCTATTTAAATGATGACCCTTGGGGTGCCTGGGTGGCTCAGTTGGTTAAGCGACTGCTTTCGGCCCAGGTAATGATTCTGGAGTCCCAGGATCGAGTCCAGCATCAGGCTCCCTGCTCACCAGGGAGTCTGCTTCTCCCTCTGACCCTCCCCCCTCTTATGCTCTCTCTCTCTCAAATAAATAAATAAATAAATATTTAAAAATCAAAATAAAAGGTGACCCTTAGACCAGGCTAGTCCCCCTACATTTCTTCCAGGGCAGTAAGGAGAAAAAGGCAGCAATTAAAAGTAAGCATTTAGGAACTTCCAAAACAACCTGACAGAATGGTTTTATGTGTATTGATTTTAATAATTTTTAAAAATTGGGGTTTCCACATTGTAGGTCTTTTTTATTATTTCATTTTTCAAATGATTTCTTTTTTTTTTTAATTTGAGTGTAATTGACACCCGATGTTACATTAGTTTCTGGTGTACAACATAGTGATGCAACTGTTTTAGACACTATGCTATATTTTCCACTAGTGTAGTTACCATCTGTCCCCATACATCACTATTAAACATCATTGACTATATTCCCTATGCTGTGCCTTTTATTCCTGTGACTTATTCATTCCTTAGCTAGAGGCCTGTATCACCCACTCCCTTGACCCATTTTGCCCAACCCCCAACCCCTCTCCTCTAGCAACCATCAGTTTGTTCTCTGTATCTATAGGTCTGATTCTGCTTTTTGTATGTTTATTCATTTGTTTTATTTTGCTTTGTTTTTTAGATTCCACTTATAAGTGAAATCATATGGTATTTGTTTTTCTCAGTCTGACTTATTTCACTTAGCATAATATCCTCTAGGTCCACCCATGTTGCCTCAAATGGCATGATCTCATCCTTTTTATATGGTTGCAGAATATTCCATTGTATATATGTATGTATATATACATATGTACCACATTTTTCTTTTTTTTTTTACAAGATTTATTTTATTTATTTTAGAGAGAGAGAGAGTGGGGGGAGGGACAGAGGGGAAGGGAGAGAGAGAATCAGTCTCCCCTCTGAGTGCAGAGCCTGACATGGGGCTCAATCCCATGACCCCAAGATCATGACCTGAGCCGAAAGCAAGAGTCAGACATTGAACTGACTGAGCTACCCAGGTGCCCCCCCAATTTTTCTTATCCATTGTCTATTGATGATGGACACTTGGGTTGTTTCCATATCTTGGCTATTGTAAATAATGTTGCAATAAACATAGGAGTGCATATATCTTTTTGAATTACTGTTTTCATTTTCTATCGGTAAATACCCAATAGTAGAATTATTGGATCATACGGTATTTCTATTTTTGGTTTTTTTGAGGAGCCTCCATACTGTTTTTCAGAATGGTTGCACCAGTTTACATTCCCACCAACAGAGCATGAGGGTTTCTTTTTATACACATCCTTGCCAATACTTGTTATTTTTTATCTTTTTTTATTTAAGCCACTCTATTGCACCAGAAAGAACAAAATACTCAGGAATAAACTTAACCAAAGAGGTGGAAAAACCTGTACTCTGAAAACTATAAAACAATGACGAAAGAAAATGAAGATGACACAAACAAATGGAAAGAGATCCTATGCTCATGGATTGGAAGAACTCATACTGTTAAAATGTCCATTCTACCCAAAGCAACCTACAGATTCAATGCAATCCCTATCAAAATACCAACAACATTTTTCACAAAACTAGAACAAATTATACTAAAATTTGTGTCTACCACAAGACTCCAAATAGCCAAAGTAATCTTGAAAAAGAACAAAACTAGAGGTACCACAATTCCAGATTTCAAAATATACTACAAAGCTGTAGTAATCAAAACAGTCTGGTACTGGCACAAAAATAGACACATAGATCAAAGGAATGGAATAGAAAGCCCAAAAATAAACCCATGATTCTATGGCCAATTATTTTATGACAAAAGAGGCAAGAATATACAATGGGGAAAAGACAGTCTTTTTAAAAAAAGGTGCTGGGAAAACCGGACAGCTATATGCAAAAGAATGAAACTGGACCACCATACACAAAATACACACAAGACATACACAAAATACACAAAAATAAACTGAAAATGGATTAAATACCTAAGTGTGAGACCTGAAACCATAAAAATCCTAGACGAGAACATGGGAAATAATTTCTCTGACATCGTCCTAACAACATTTTTCTAGATGCATTTCTTTTTTGTTTGGCAAATATTGAGTCTCCAACAGATTGAAATAAGAAAATATATTTTTTTCCAAATGTTTCTTCTCCACCAGCCATTTGAGATCTCTTTCTCTAGTAATGAGATGAAGGAGTTAGAAGTGGTTTTGGACATGAGAGATTTTAAATATACTATTCAGTTTCTCTAGAGTTCTGTTTCTTTGTCTTCTCAGTGAAGAGATGGATCTTAAATTAAAGGTTCAAACTGGCTGCTGGGTTAGGGTCACAAAATGAGTTGGGCCAGTCTGTCAGGGGTTGTGCTCACCCCTGGGGACCAGGTTCTGTCCTTCACAGTGGGACGTGTTTATAATACACACATGATGTTCAAAGTGTGCAAGGTTGTGACCTCCAGACTGTGACTGTTGGGCTTCCTTGTAGCTCTATGCATGAGAGCAGGACATAAGATAATATGACATCACTATTTTCACTATTACCTTTCTATGAGAATTTGACTCCACGGGACAGCTTTCATTCTAACATTTTCCAAATTAAAACCCTGAATGGAGGTGGGCTTTGAGCAGCCAGTACACCAGGCCTCCTATCCCTGAGTTAACGAGAGCATTTCATCTGTATGTTTTCTTTTTGTTTGTTTGTTATTGTTTTTGTTTTTAAGATTTATTTATTTTTGAGAGAAAGAGAGAGAGCACACAAGTGGGGGGAGGGGCAGAGGGAGAGAATCTCAAGCAGACTCCCTGCTGAGCACGGAGACCAACCCAGGGCTCAATCTCACAACCCTGAGATCTTACCTGAGCCAAAATCAAGAGTCAGACACTTAACCAACTGAGCCACCCAGGCGCCCCTCATCTGTATATGTTTTACATGTTGGGGCTCCATGTAAGGTTTCATGTCAGAAAGCGGGTTCACAGCAATAACTTTCTGAAAATAATTGCTCTAAATGTTTAAAACCAGTATAGAGTTCCTTCATCATATTGCTTATGTGTGGTTTGGTCTGCCATGCTTGTCATGGAAGGTAGCTCAGTTCACTTTGCTCCCATTTCACATGGAGACTATTAGTTCACAGTCCACCAAGCCATCCATTCACAAGACTTCCTTCTAAATAGAAGTGAGGAATATGGCTCCATCTGAAAAACAGGAGGAGGGAGAGGATACTCAGACTAGGAATATACTATTTTATGGCCAAATAGCATTTGTGTATAATTCAACACGAATTATGAATTATGAACAAATGAATGGAGTGGGTCATAGAAATTATTCTTGCCCATACATCTTATAAAAACATCAAATTTGATTACCTTTGGAAGGTAAGCCTTGGATAGTGTCTCTTATTTCCGAGTAAGGGAAATTCTATATTATTTTTTATCTGAATCTCTTGTTTTTAACAGAGCTACCCATATACCCACACATATCTTTTCTCTCCACAGAGCTCCATCCCTGTGGCAAGCAGAGTTCTGGGTACACAGGAGATTAAATTCAGCAAAAGAATAAAATCAAAATTAGGAGAAACCAGGGAAGGGAAAGGGATAGACTGGTGATAACAGGCGGGACTTATTCTGTATTTTCTCTCTGACTTCACTCACAGATTGATCTCTGTGAGGGAGTGTGAGGCCTCACTGTGTTGAATTAAGGTGACAGTGTGACATCACCAGCCAAACGTACTTCTTTGATCATGGCAAACACACCATACATATTAGAGCATCGCTTTTATTTTTAGTTTGTTTACTATTTGCCCAACACTGAATGTAGCAATTTGCGTGCTTTATTACATTTAGGTATGATATGATATTATTTTTAGGTATTAATTTTTTTTTTGTATAGGAGGAAACTGAGACACAATGAACTCGGGCAATTTCCCATAAGTCACAAAGGTAGTGTGTAATTACACAGTTAATTCCAGCTAGTCTATTTCTAACCTGTGCTTATCTCTGGAAGACTCTTGGAACCATAGTCCTAACCTATATCTATACCAGAATGAAATGTACTATCTAATGATTAATGTGTTTTCATGCTAGGGTTCAGAAACATATGAGAAAGAGTATGTGTACACACACACACACACACATACACACACACACACACACACACACACTTCCTCTTTGGTTATATACAAATAAAATCTCCTTGGATGAAACCATAGTTTTCCTGAGACCAAGTCACTGTATGTGTGGCTTGGCAGCTCATCATCTACAGACAAATCGTATCCTGCATGACTGAGAAAGAAATGCCGTGCTTAGATGCCTTGCAGTTCCCTGAAGATTTATTGTGACTTCTCTCTCCTGCTGATCATACCCTTTGTCTTTATTAAAGGCCCCTGGGAATCTACTTTGTGGAGTTTTGTGTCTTTTCAACAATCCAAAAAGAGCATGCTAGCACAGTTGACATTGTATTATTGAAATGGCTCCATATTTGAGTCAAATGACTAAAGCTTTATTCTGGAGTAAGGAAGATAAGGAGAGAAAGAGAACATTTGGTGCAAAGCTGATTCCTGAGCCAGTCCTATTTTGAGGTCATACAAGTGTTGAGATAATTAACTAGAATGTCTCTTCAATGGAATTTAGAGGTAATATATCCAGAGGGGGAATAGGTAAGTGGATAAGGAACAAAAGATAAGCTTAAGATAAATCATCAGTGATTAGTAAATACAGAATCACTTCCAGAGCAATCCAAAGTGCAGAATCAAATTGCAACTGGTTATTGCTTGGGTTAGAAACCAAGAAATTGTCCCATCAAGAGACTGAAAAATGCCAGTGGCCCACAGTTTTGACCCTTATTTAACCCCTCATTACTGAAACAACTATAAAATGAAACTTCCAAACAAAGACTAGTAAACTAGAGGATATCCTATCAATAAGGTGACTAATTTTATGGACAGATATAGGCAGCTCCCAAAAGAACCTTAATGGCACTGATTTTATGTATAATATTTCCTATTGTATTGTCTCTGAGAATAATGGATAGGAGGGGATGTTTGGTGTCAAATTATCCTAGCCTTCATCCATTCAAAAAACCTGAAGGAAATATAAAAATGGAGTCTATAAGACTCTCAGTTGGTGTATACCTTTACCATTATGCATGTGAATACAAATTCTTCCAGTCCTACCCCCAATTTGCTTAACCTGGATTAAAATAGGAATTCAAGCAATCCTTAGCATGAAAGAAAATTTCACTTCTCCTCCTTCATTGATTATAAAATAGCATACCTTACAGAGGAAGTTAATATGTTGACAATGTAAGCCACATTGGATTAGCTATATGATGATAATAAAGCCTCACATCATTTTATGCTTTGACTCTGACTGTAACCATGCTGTAATAAAAAGGTACTTCTCTGGTGTGGTGTGGGCTCCAAATGTTACCTTACTATGAGAGGGAAAACTTATGTGAAAGAAGCTCTTATGGTCTTGTTAGTTCAGTTAAAAAATAGGGCGGACTTATGCACAAAAGACTCAAGTTTTCAGAACAGGAGGAATGACAAATTTTTAAACAAAAAACAATATACTAGGTAGAGTGCATGAAGGGAAGTCTTTAGATAGTTAATACAGATGTAATGAAAATGGAGGATATGGATAGGTTGCCTACCAAGATATTGATGGACCACTACTGAAGACTGAGTAGACTCCTCAGGCACTAGGGGACTGTGGCATATCAACTAGATTTATCCTAGCTTTGATGAATTTTAAAAACCTGAAGGAAATATGCAGAATGCATAATCCCTTTAGAACCAGATGGTATAAGATGGACAATAGGGCTACAATTTTGAGTAGCAATGACCATGGTTTCTTAGCACAACCCCGCAGTGAGGACCAGAGACCTTCACTGTAGTGTGGTTTAATTATCTAGAGTTAATAAAGAAACTTTAGTGTGTCTTTTAGAGAGTGGTGCACAAGGTACTGTTATAATAAAGCTTCCAGTAACAAATTAAAGACTGATATTACTAAACTAGGGAAATATAGTCATATGATTGGAAGATTTAAAAGCAAAATTGTAGCTGTAAATGAGAATTTGTGAAGAGAAATTAAGTGTGATAATTGAATCATCCTGCCCTGCATGTGTTATTGGTACAGATGTCATGTGATGGGAATTACCAAAGCCAACTCAAGTCGTTAAATATATAGAACACCTAGGGCTATAGAAAGATTTCAGTTCTAATTGCAAATGTATTAGGTACAGTTGAACTAGTATGTACAGATTCTGTGTTTAATACTCTCCCATGTTCTGGAAGAAAACTGGTGATTCTGGAGGTTAATAGTGGATTATAGAGAACTATACAAAGTGGTGCTTCCAATAGCATCAGCTGTACTTGACAGAGTAACAATTCAAGCCATGCCACAAGCTAAGAGAGAATGCTCTTTGGTGATCAGTTCAGCAAATTATTTCTTTACAATTCTCATTTTGGAAAGAAGTCAATATCTATTTCCATTAAGTGGGATGAATACCAATATAAGTTTACTCTTATTCGACAACTGTATTTAAAATTTCCTTTTTACTGTATAGCTTAGTGAAAAGAGACTTAGATTAGAAGCAATTGGAAAGCAATATCAATTGTTATACTGACAATATAATGTTTGGTTCTAAAGATCAAGCTAAAACTGAAAAACAGTTCTGTTTAATTATGCGAGCACCATTGGGGATGGATGATTAATCCTGTTTTAAAACAAAACTAAACAAAACAAAACAAGTTCCAATACAAATGAAGAAATTCTTAGGAATAATTTGGGCTGGAGCCACTAGCGACATTTCACCAAAAACCAACATTAAATTGTTTTATCTGCTAGGACCAAAATTGAAATCAAAACTTAATTGGCTACTGTGGTGTCATTTCCCACATTTAATGATTCTGCTCACCTCCATTCATAAAGTCACACAGAAGAAAACTTAATTACATGGTGTTCTGAATGGCTAGTCTTTATTAGAACTCTGAAGAGCTCAATCAATCACATTGGGGGCCTCAAATACCTATGCTTAGATGACGTTACCGGTGTCAACAACACCCACTTACATCTACTGGTATGTCCTTGACTATTAGCCAGCAATGGCCACTAGGATTTCAGATTATGAAGTTGCCTAGGACATCTGCCAATTATATGCTCTTCAAGAGATAATTATTGGCTTATTACTGAGCCTTAATTGTAACCCGTATTTTTTACATAAAAACATAAAAATCTTTTGAGACTTGAAATACTGATTCAGTCATGGGTTATGACAGAACGATACTTCAAAATGGAGGGCAATAAAAAAAGATTTCCTCATTAAATGGTATTATATTGGTAGATTAGTATATTCAAGAACATATAACCACATGAGGTATCTAGTGTATACATAAACAGTGGTAACTGCACTTTAAAATCCTGCCTTAAATCCTTCTGATCCACCTAATCCCATAGGTAAATGGAAACCTACCCTTGGCCAACTATCAAAGGATGAAAAAAAAAAAACCAAGCATGGTTTATTGATGGTAGCTCAAGGGTAGAGGGTTAACACTTGATGTGGAGGGTAGCTGCATCATGGTTGACTAATGGTCACATTCTGACTGAAAACAGAAGAGTAAATATACCCAATGGAATGTCAATTATTGAGCCATAGCCTAAGGACTGGTAATATGTCCTAAAACATAAGCCTTATGATGTAATTAGTAATAAGTACCCATGTTATGGAACACATAATAGAATGAGAGGGGAGAATTGAAAAAAGAACCAGAACCAACAAGTAGATGCCATCATCCATTCCTTGGAGACATCATGGAGGGACATTGAAGACTGAAGGACACCATGGGCTGCATATCTGGAGGATCCAAACCCACTCATAGGTGGCAAGTGGATTACATTGGCCCATTGCCTATGTGCCCAGAAGGGTACTGAGGGGCTTTTACTGGGATAGACATTTACTCTGAATTTGGATTTACATTCCCTGTAATAGTAGAAAATGTACTAGATATCATCAAAATTAAAACAGAAATTTTGTCTCATTTGGGGCCTCCTGTTTAGGTGTCACCCAATCAAGGAACCTACTCCCCTGTAAATTCTCAACAGTAATGGGTCACAAAACTTCATACACAGGGAACTTATCATCTACTTTACCACCCAAAAAGTACCTGCTTACCACACCAGGGGACTAACAATGGATAAGAATGATTTGTACAATTAAATTCACCTGATGCAACTAAATGCCTGGTATTAAAAGTAGCTCACGGGTGCCTGGGTGGCTCAGTCGGTTAAGAGTCTGCCTTCAGCTCAAGTCATGAGCCCAGGGTCCTGGGATCAAGTCCTGCATCTGGGGGGGGGGGTTCCCCACTCAGCGGGGGGCCTGCTTCTCCCTCTCCCTCTGCCGCTCTGCTTACTTGTTCTCTCTCTCTCTCTGTCAAATAAATAAATAAATAATCTTAAAAAAAAAGTAGCTCACTATTGTTTAATGGCATTCTTTGCATTATTAAAGACTGGCATTGAGTAGGCTTTAAGTTCAGTGAGTCCTTTCAATAATCTGAAGACATAGTGGCCTAGTTAATAAGTGGAAATTCCAGGTTCTTAAATATTTTTAAATTCAGAGTAATACACCACTCCAGATGTGCTTTTAAAATAAAATGTGCATCTTAGTTGATAGAAATTTATTATTGATCCTTTACCAAGAGCAGATTTGGTAGCTGGAAGGGTGAGATATGAACATAGGAGGAACCTAAAAGAGACCAGGTCGTATGAATTGGAAAATGATACAGATGATTAAGATATTAAATAGAACATTGTGTTCTCCAGTGCTTCCTTCGAGCTGCCCTGTTTGGGGTCATTGCTGAATCATAGTTTAATATTGATTTATATCAGTGATTGGAGTCTACTTTTCAGATGCCAAAACAGGATGCCTTAAACTGTATTCATTTGATATCTTTTGGGCTATGACTCTATTTGATATTCATGAATTTTATTGATGTTTTAAAATTATAAAAGGCAATTTTCAACTCCTCTGTAAATGTTTAAAATCTAAAATGTTAATGGAAATGAAAACAAATTACTTTTGATATAGAATTCAAATAGGTTTTAAAACAAAATGTTTCAGATCTATATTAGAGGTGGCTAAAAATTGCATTCATTAGATTTAAGCCACTCCTAAAGTTTGAGTTCATAATTTTTCAATTGGAGATTTAAAAAGTAATGAGTATAATATTGTTGAATTATGAGATCATTAGTACAATATCGCATTGTCTAATAATAGAGAAAATTATCATAAGTCGTGAAACTACAGACAACTTTGGGTTTTTAGAGTACAAACAAAAACTTTAGGAGATTATTTTTCAGAAGCCCAAGTACAAAGACTATTTTTTTTAGAATTTCTCATTCTTACTTTTATTTTTCATTATTTTTTATTATTATTTAAGTGTAGCTGACCCAAAGACTTTCCTAAATAGAAAATATTCCTTTTTATCCAGGCGACCTAATATAGATTTCTTGTTGGCCTTAGATACCACTTAATATTTTAAAAAATGTAAAATTATTTTATGGCTACTGTGTGTTAGATGCTAATTCAACTTTACTCAGCATTTTACATCTTTACCTTGATATAATCCCTACAGAATTTTTTTCAAGTTGGATTATTTTTTGAGATTTTGGTGTGGGGAAGAGGTGAGGGAAAGGATGTCAGTGAAGGTATTGAGCTTGAAAACTGAAGAAAAAAAGAAAACCCTCAAGCTTATTTTTGGCATTGATTTTTTTTAATTGGACTCAAAATTGCTGCATATATTAGGGCTTTGACTAGAATAGACATGCACAATTATTTATAACATGTATATGTGTCATGTAGCTATGACTTGCAACTGTATGATAACTAAGTTTAAGCTGTGTACATATTCTAAGTGTGCATATGTACATAGTCCATGATTTCCTAGAATAAGCTTTCGATTTAATTTTCAAGTCTATTCTCTGCACCCAACATCTCCTTCTTGTCAGGGTTCTCTGGTGACCTTATTCAAAGCAGATCGATTGATGTCCTTTTTTTTTTTTTTAATAATGGGTTTCTGAACCAGAAATCAGATAAGCTTTGTAAAACTTCCTGCTGCTGTAGACTGACTCTTCTTGCTGAAAAGGAAAAAAGTACACAAGGTCTTGGAGCAAGGTCTTTGGCTCTCATCTGATAAAATTTTGCAGAGGGCACAAGAGATGAGAAGCATTCTGGCCATTGTCTTATCAGGGCTGCCATGTAAACATTTGGACTCTCTTGCTTTAGGCTGCAGTTAAAGATATTCATGATGTGAATTTAATACCAAAACAGCCCTGCCAAAAGAATGAGGGATGAGTGATAAGATCAACTTTTTCAGTATTTTCCATAGGAAAACCTTTGATGGGGGAATAAAATGGAAGGAGAGATGGCTTTTTCTGTACTGGCAATTTTTTTGTCAGAATTCCTGGTAAGTTGAATTATTAACATTTGGAAATACATTCTCACCTTCAGAAAAAGTGTTAACACACACGGTTTTAACAATTACTCAATGTTAAATTTTTAATAAAACACCATTCTGGATTCAGGTTTTTAACTGAAAGGTTATTTAAGGTCTCAGATACAAAGAATATCACTCCAGGAAGAGGAATAGAAGAAAGGAGCCTTTGACATTCTAAAAATTTCTGCATTTTTCACTGTATGTTAGACGTCTACCAGCTTGGTACTCGACTCCTGCTTTAATGATAAAAAAATAATACTTGATGTCAGATCCCCACTTAATCCACTTCGGTAAAGTATCTAGTACTTAACTGTATGGTGTTGTTGTGAGAAGTTATAAAATCAGACTGCACCATGAGTAAATTCTTGTTGTGACCAACAGTATGAGCAGTCTATAAGAAGAATCAAGAAGTGAATTTATTAAAGCCAAATATGAAGGTTGTAAACATGTTCACCAGTGCTGAATGCTGTTCCAAGGAGTCTAGATAACCATCAGAAAAATCGCTCCTGATACTGATCTGAAACCTACTTCCTTATAATTTCCACCACAGGTATTAGTTCACTTTCCAGGACCAGAGAAGACAAATCTAGTCTCTCATTTGACAGTTCTTCAAATATTTGAGGACAACTCTTGTATCCCTCATGAGTCTTCTCTGCAGGCAAAATATACTGAGATCCTTGAGAAAATGTAATTTTGAATTTCCTTAACATGCTATCCACCCTCTTCCAAATGAACTCCAGTTGACTTATAAACTTCTCCAACCATGGGTCTCAGAATAGAGGTCAGTGTTCCTGGTTTTGGTCTTATTCATTTACTATAGATGTGCTCTTTGGGAATAGAGGTTTAGTCCCTCTTAAAATTGAAATTCTCTTCCAAAGGTGGTAGCCATAGGGTGGCAATATAGGTTTCGTGGATGGTGGGGTCCTCTGAAGTCTTCATTTCTACTAGCAGGTAGAAACAGCTTTGGGTTTTCACTTATGAGTACTTGTTTCATACTTAAACAGGTTGCAATCGAAGCAACTCTGAATTTCACAAGGGGAGTGTAGTTAATACACAATATGCAGGTCTCTTCTGTGCCTTCTTTGCCTCCATGTTCTTGCTGACTCCTCCCTTTCTGCCCCCTTGTCCATCACATCCTGGTGATAGGATGTCCCTTCTTAGTTTGCTATTTGGTGATTGTGACTCATTGCCACCACTTTATAACTGGCAGAAGCATCCAGACATTTCACTTTCCAGGATTCAAAAGTTGAGGCTGAATAGTTGGCTATTATCTTGAGACAGTTGTCTCATCTATCATCTTAAAACCCAGTGTCGTTCTATGTAATTATTTTGGATGATTAGAAAGGGCTCATCAGTCTTTCGTGTTCTTATTGTCTCTTCCTTTTTCCAAAGCAACCTGGTTTACTCTTTCTTCTCTGTATCTACCTCATCCTACTCATAAAAATAAGCACATATTTTATAAAGGCCAACATACATTTGAACAAAGAAAAAATAACCACAGTGCCTTTGAATGCCATTTTTTTTGATGACAGAGGATTTCACGCCAACAGACTAAGTGGACCTACCAGTAAGCTCCTCTCACATTTGTACTATTTTTGTATCTTCTCCTACGAAAGAAAAAAAGTAGGAAAAATACTGTCAAGCAACATGACAAACCCACTCCATCACCTGAGACCTGATGAAAGACAAACCCCTCTTTCCATGATGAACGAAATGAGTGTCTGTCCCAGGGCTATCCAGGAAGAGGTCTTTACAACTCTCCACTGACAGCCGTTCCACACTCCAGAGCATGGCCTCTCCCTTTACCATAGGGCACACACTTCCATCCCTCAAGCACATTTCTTTAATTCAAGGAGTAAGGAAGGGAGAAACATGTTTGTATGTGTGTAAGAAGCAATGGTTTATCAAAGTGGTGGTGGTGTGGTGTGCACAGGGGTAGCTGTAAAATAGACAAACTATGAGCATACTGCCTGCCCTTCTGAGCAGTTGACCTGGATTTGATTCAGGTCCCCTACTGCAATGTCAGTTAGGGCTTGAGAGAGTCAGGCTCCTGCATTTGGAACCAATTGGATGAGGAGGAAATTATCATCCCTATTGTTGATAAGGCTGGATTGGAGAATGCGTCTCATGTGTTGGTCACAACGGGGTTCCCTGACATGCTCTTACGAAATTCCTGGAGCGATTATCTCAGAATAACTATCTATAGAGGTCAGCCTCTTGCAGAGCCATAGAAAATCTTATAGGGCTGAGATGTACGAGCTGATTTTTTTATTTCCAATGTGACCGATCAGAAAAGTCATTCCTCCTCCCACAGGGAGAAACACAAAAGGAGTAACAGAAAGGGAGTAAAAAGAAAGAGAATAGACGTGTCCCTCGCATTCATTATCCTCCAAAGGAATAGAAGTTTCCTCCCCTTTAAGGAACATAATGTATAGGGGAGAAGCATTCTCCTCCAACATGAATAAATACACAGAACTTTTGTTTTAAAATCACTTTAATATATTCTGACACATAAATACACCTTATCAGTGGTGGTTAAACCACAGAGCAGATAAGAATCATCTGGACCTTGTAAAAGAGCAGATGCCCCAGACCCCACTACCTTTTTAATAACTACTCCTTTTACTTTTGAAAAAACAAACGTAAGTATTGGAGCCTCACCCTTTAAGAATTACTGCATTTGGACATTTAAGCCAATTCTGTTTTACTATTAACTGACCTCACTGAGCCCATGAATTCTGCACCATGGAATCACAAAGGAAGTTCTGTCTGACCACAGAATCTGGCTTCCGCTGCTCAGAATGCTCCTTCAGTTACATTTGTATGTGTACAGTAACATAAACAATAGGGAAACTTTAAATATAGAGATGATCTTAAAGGTCAGCAAAAATGTTTGTTGTTCCACAGTATCGAGTAAGTACAACATAGGAAAAATGATTCTCCAACCAGAGACTTTGCTTTCTGTCTGAATTATCATTATGATCAATATGTTCTGTCTTATCCTTCAAAAGGGAACACATAACTATAGTTATTTAGAGGAGAACTCTTGGATAGGAATTTCTGTGATGACAAAAATGTATTAGGTCTGCGCTTTCTAATATGGGAACTGCTAGCCTCATGTGGTCACTGAGTATTTGGATGCACACAGTGCAGTTACAGAACTGAATTTTTAGTTTTATTTAATTGTAATGAATTTAAATTTAAATGTCAGTAGCCATGTTTGACTCCTGGGCACCATATTGGATAGTAAAGCCTTAGAGCATGTTGTTCAAATGGAAAATAATTTAATGTCATATCAGCATTTTAAAAAAGGACTTAAGATGGTATAGATAATATCCAAGTTCCTCACACAGCCAAGAAGTTTTTGTATGAGTGGGGGAGAAAATTAGTACCAGGTCATGGTAGAAATGGGTTTTGTGTGATTCACTGACCACTGCCCTATCCAGTCGATGAAATAATTAGTGTAATATGAGGAATGAATCAAAGAAAGAAGCAGCTTACAGGAAAAGTGCAACTTTGTTTTTGTTCGCAAAACAAGGACCAGTGAGAAACTGTATGATGATAGCTCCTCCTTGAGGTTTGGTGATAACATTTCAGGTAAGGAAAAACCAAAAAATAGAAGAGTAAATGAGAAGAAATACACTTATTTTCCTCATAATGTTTCCCCTTCTTCCCAGAGTCTTCAAATGAAAACCCCACTTGTGCCAATATTTCAGAACTTAAACTGGCCACTTAAAACAGAGATTATCACTGGAGTCCGTGTTAGTGGACATAACCTGTGTGTGAAACCCCTGCCTGCATTCCACCTGAGGATTTTGGATGTGGCCCTTCAGGGAGTGACATGCCACCTCATTGGAATTTACCTCAGAAGCAGCCTTTGGAGGGGGCTGTTAACTTGAGACGATTCACAGTGTACATCTTACTGTGTAAAGAGAGTAAAGTTATAAATTCTCAGAACGTATTAACTGCAATATAAACATAGAAGTTTGATAATTCTGTATTCTGCACATGGATTATATCATGTTATTGTTATTTGTCTATCATCTATCTCTCTATCTCTCTATCTCTCTATCTATCTATCTTCATCATCATCATCATCTATTTTGTAATTCTACCAGAGAATGTGGGAAGTAAGTTGAAGAAGGAGACATGAATTCTGTATCAGGCAAAAGGAAATTGGCTTTCTTTATTGGGGTTTAATCTACATAAAAGAAAATGAATTGCTCTTAAGCATTCACTCAGACCAGTTTTGACAATTGTGTAAAAATAAGCAACCACCAGCCAAAACAAGGTAATGGACATTTCCATCAACCCAGGAAGTTCTTTCCTGCTCCTTTTCCAGTAACACCTGCCTTGCCCTAGGCTGTCACTGTAGGGTTTTCTAGCACCAGAGACTAGCCTTGTCTGTTTCCGGGCTTCAAATAAATGGACTCTTGCACTACTTACTTTCATGTGTCAGGCTTCTTAGGCTCAATGTGGCGTCTTGTGTTTCATCCCTGCTGTTCCATGTGTCAGTAAGGCATTCCTTTTTATTCCTGAGTAGGGTTCCATTCTATGAATAGGCCACCATTTGGGTAACTATTCTCTTTCTGGACATTTAGTTTCCTCCCTATGTGGGACTTTTTTTTTTTTAATGATGTTATGAACAATCCTGTACACAATTTGTGTGTGTATACGTGGCTATGTATTCCTTTTGTTCCCCTAAATACATGGAAATGGAATTTCTGGTTTGCATGGTAAGGATGTGTTTAACTTTGTAAAAGCTGATGAAAATCTTGCCACAGGAAGACTCCATGCCCAGGTGAATTCTGTCAGCCATTTAATAGGTGTTCTATGCAAATTCAGGATGCCAGTCCTGTCGGGTAGATGTACCACTAAGAACATTCTGCGGCCTGTGGCATGCTTGTTCATTTTATTTGCATCCACTGATGAGTGTGACCTTTAAATTTTGTCGAAGCCAAATAAATATATTATTTTTTTCTTTTAAGGGTGATATAAGATTGTTATTATTTTTTTACCTAAATGTTTGATAAAATTCACAGGTGAAACCATTGGGGCTTGGAGTTTTCTTTGGGGAAGGTTTTTATTTATTATTTATTTATTAAGATTTTATTTATTTATTTGACAGAGAGAGACAAAGCGAGAGAAGGAACACAAGCAGGGGGAGTGGGAGAGGGAGAAGCAGGCTTCCCTCTGAGCAGGGAGCCTGATGCGGGGCTCGATGCCAGGACCCCGGGATCATGACCTGAGCCAAAGGCAGATGCTTAAGGACTGAGCCACCCAGCGCCCCAGGGGGAAGGTTTTTAAACTATGGATTCAACTTCTTTAACAGATAGTGACTATTCAGATTTCCTATATTCTCTTCTATCAGTTTGGGTAACTTGAGTTTTTCAAAGAATTTATTTGCCCATTTCATCAAAGTTGTTGAGTTTATTGGCATAAGATTTTAAATAATTTTGGTGTCCTTCATTGCTTATAGATTATGTTATAATGTTTCCCATTTTACTATTGATACTCTAATTCCTATTTTCTATTTCTTAATCAAACTAGTGAGGCATTGATCAGTTTTGCTAGATTTTCTAAAAACCAACATTTTTATTTTGTGGATTTTTTTCCTATTGTTATCCGCCTTCTGTTTCACTAATTCCTCTTACTTGTATTATTTTCACTCTTCTCCTTACATTGAGTATAATTTGCTCTTCTGTTTCTAGCTTCTCAAGGAAGAGCTTAGATCACTTACTGTAAGTACTTTCTTGTTTCTAGTATAGGCATATGGCTATAATTTCCTCTATAATCCTTTTCCAGAGCATCCCATAGAATTTTTGATGCATGGTATTTTAATTTTAACTCTTAGTTTAGGTATTTTAATTTCGTTTTTTTTTTTTCTTTTGACCTTTAGGTTATCTAGGAATGTGTTGTTTAATTTCCAAATATTTTAGAATTTTCACGTAAATTTCTGCTACATTGCTATCTAATTTGCTATCTAATTTATTTGCACTGTGATTCAATAACATACTCTGATTTTGATGCCTTGGTAATTGATGAGGATTGTTATATGGCCCAGCGTGTAGAATATATTGGTTTTTGCGCACTTGAAAAGAATTCTGGAATTCTGGTTATGACATTACATCCTTGTCATTTAGATAAAGTTGTTTGACAGTGTTGTTCAAATATTTTATATCTCTACTTATTTCTTATCAACTAATTCTATTCAATATTGATAAAGAAGTAGGAAAATCTCCAACTATATTTGTGGATTTGTATATTTATCCATTTATTTTTATTTATTTTTGCTTTTATTTATTTTTGAAGTTATGTTGCCAGCTACATTCTTACATTATACCCTATTGCTGAATTCACATTTCTACCACTGTGAAGTACCCCTCCTTTTCTCTAGCATACTTCCTGGAGGCATGTGACTTACTAATACTAATATACCCATGCCAGCATTATTATGCTGAGTGTTGCCATGGTATCTCTCTTAACTTTTTACTTTTAGCCTGTCTGTGCTGTTACATTTAAATTTGGCTTTCTTGTAAACAACTCTCACTTGGATTTTTTTTTTCCATACTGAAAAATCTTTTGTATTTACTCGTATTGTTCAGGTATTTGGGGTTGTATTTAAGTTACCTGGTCTTTATTTCCCTGTTCCATCTTTTATGCCTTCTTTTAGGTAAATAGAGCAATTATTTTAGTATGTCCTTTTATATTTTCTATTCATGTTTTAGCTTTATCTAGTCATGTGGTTTTTCCATGATTTTTTTTTTTTTTAGAGATTACGATATGCATATGTGTGACTCATGAGTGATGAAAAAACCTGACAATAATGTAATTCCATTTAACCATCTGCTGGGGCGCCTGGCTGGCTCAGTCAGAAGAGCATGCAACTCCTGATTTCAGGGTTCTAAGTTCAAGCCCATGTTGGGGATAAAGAGTACTTAAGAATAAAATCTTTAACCGTCTCCTTTGCTCTTAGTGTCATAACTAAACTTCTACATTGTCCAAATCCCAGATTGCATTACTATATTTTGTCTAAAAAGTTGTCTAGTAAATAAACCACATATATTTATATTAGATTAGCTTAGACAGATAGGATTAGTCTAGAATTGTCTTTCTCTGTGCAATCTTTATTGAGTTCGGATATCTACGTTTTATTCTCTGTACAAAAAAATTGATTTTTCTTTTCCTATGCGTTCAAATAGTTTGTTGTACTGGAGTTATCTGATCTTTGAAAGTTTGATAGAAAGCTGTGTGAGAGTTCTGGAAGAACTGGAAGTGTTCCACTGTGGCCCTCACATGTCCTTGGCCTCCACAGCTGCTCCTCCTTATTCCTTCTTTTTTTTTTTAATTATTATGTTCAGTTAGCCAACATATAGTACATCATTAGTTTTTGATGTGGTGTTCAATGATTCTTTAGTTGCGTATAATACCCAGTGCTCATCACCA
Source organism: Phoca vitulina (assembly GCF_004348235.1). NCBI lineage: Eukaryota > Metazoa > Chordata > Mammalia > Carnivora > Phocidae > Phoca > Phoca vitulina. The sequence goes on along the minus strand of NW_022589704.1, from coordinate 10,658,650 downwards.
CACGTGCCTTTCCTTCTTGCACTTGAACTAAGCCCCAACAGTTCTTCTTCCCCACCCCCACCTGTCTTAGCTCTGGCTGCTATAACTGAATACAATAGAATGGGTGGCTTATCAACAAAGGAATTTTATTTCTCACAGTTCTGGAAGATGGGAAGTCCAAGATCAAGGCACCTGCAGATTTACTGTCTGGTGAGGCCTATTTCCTGGTTCATAGGACACAGTCTTCCTGCTGTGTGTTCACATGGTTAAAGGGGTAAGGGGTCTCTTGTATAAGGCACTAATTCCATTCATGAGAGCTCCACCCTCATGATCCAAGCACCTCCCAAAGGCCCCACCTCCTAATGTCCATTGTGGGTTAGATTTGAACTTGTGAATTTGGGAGGGAATTCAGTCTACAGCACCACTCTTCTCAGTGAATTCCAATGCCCAATTTATGGCTGCTAATCCCTAAGAACAATCTCTCCCTCTTCCAAGAAGTTTTGACCAACTCTTTCCAAAACTAGTTGACTCTAATTCCTATAACTCTAAATTCCACCAAGATAGAACACTCCTTTGGACTTCTCTTATGGCTGGCATTCCAAATAAAGGCTTATGATTAACATTGCACTGGTTAATTTTATTCCCAGGTTTTGGTGCCCTGAGCAGATTAGAACTGGACCTGCTGTTGCTCAGCTCAGGCCCCTTTGATAAGGATAGAGTACAGGAGAGTTTCCTTGATTCTTGGAACACCAGTGATATGGAAATTGCTTACATCTTATTCTTGATAGACAAGTGCTCTATTTTCCTGTGTTGAAGTGTCATCTAAGGTTTTATTTTTCTCTATTAATAGTTTTTGCTGAAAAATATTTGTTTTGATCCCTTTCACTACTCAAGGCTCTCACTGATGGGGTCTGTGTGCACTTGCCAAGATCCTCAGGGCCTGATGATTTGCCTCTTATTTGTTTTCAACATTTGAATAGAGACAACCCCAGTCGTTCAACAAACCTCCAGACCTGTCCAGGTTTGTAATCTCTGACAATTACCAAGGATAATTTTGATTGTCAGTAGCCACTCTGGATGATTTGGGATATAAATTAGTTAAACTATTTGTGTGTTGCCTTAGAATCTAAGGGCTCAAATATTCCAAATATTCAGTGGTCAATAATTTTGACTGGCATAAGAGGCTTCTGAGAGAAATGGATATTTTAAAATTTCTTCTCTTAAATTCTTCTTAGAAAAATCTGACAAAAATGTGGAGGATCTGAAATTAAAACTGAAACTCTCCTCTCTCTCTCCTGACTCAGTTTCAGATTGGAGTCCCTCCTGGAACCTCTCAAGCCCCTCCTCCCCTTGATTTGCACCTTGATCTCTTCCGACTCCTAAACCAAGTTCTATCCCCTTCCTCCACCTCTTCTACCTAAACATACCTCTCTCATCAGATAACACCCTTTTAAAGATTCAGGATGAATATTTGGATTCATGTATAAAAGACATGGATGGAGATATGAATGAAGTTGATGACCAGCTTCACTGGTTGTATACCTTTAAACCTTGGTCAAGATCAGATTTGATCATCTAATTTAGGATTTTCTAAACTCTTATAAGAATTCAGAATTTTACATAGAATATAGGGCCCAGAAGGTCCTAATCTCTGTCAATTTGTTCATTTCCTTGTGGAGCTTAGAGAGTAAAAAAAAAAAAAACAAAAAAACACAAAGTTAAAAAAAAATGAAACTGATTAACTGTCACACTGTCACACTCCAGGAATATTTTGGCTCAATAAGGTTGTGATATCGCAATCACTACTTCCCTCTTTGTTAATGATCATAGACCTGAGCTGACAGACTCACTCCTAGGAGTGAGCATAGGAGCTTGCTGAACACTTTGAAGAGAAAATTTACAAATCAAATTAATATCTCTTTGGATTAAGCATTTAGATTAATTTAAGAACAGTAACACCTCTCTGTCTGGTCTAGACAAAGACATCTGTTGATATCGTAAGGAAGGGAACACTAATGACAACTGCCCTACCTTAGCTTCTAGAATGACTTGACTACTCTAACCCACACATATTCCCATCCATCACTGCAATCCTTTACAACCCTCCACACTTCCTCATCCCAGAGGAAAGTGAAACCTATGATTATCATGTGCTTATAGGGGAATTTCCTTGTCTCACTATGATCTCCTTGAAACTCTTTTTTAGACAATGCAGATTTACAACCATTTGTGCATATAAGAAGTGACCAAGGGCGCCTGGGTGGCTCAGATGGTTAAGCGTCTGCCTTCGGCTCAGGTCATGATCCCAGGGTCCTGGGATCGAGTCCCACATCGGGCTCTCTGCTCCTTGGGAGCCTGCTTCTCCCTCTGCATCTCTCTCTCTCTGTCTCTCATGAATAAATAAATAAAATCTTTAAAAAAAAAAGAAGTGACCAAGGAGATTACTAAGCTGGAGATAGAATCACAACCTGTTCAGGATGGGATATACAGTCTACTCAGGCTTGGTTGAGGAGAGACACAAATAGATAGTTCTGGAGGCACATTTCTTCCTTTTTTAGTAGCAGGCCGGAGTTAGTGCAAAAATAGGATGATTCCAGAAACAGCTCCAAAGAATTATTATTATTATTATTATTATTTTAGAGAGAGAGCACACATGCACAGGCAGTGGGGAAGGGGCAGAGGGAGAGGAAGAGAGAATCTTAAGCAGGCACCGTGCTTGGCATGGAGCTGGATGCAGGGCTTGATCTCAAGACCCTGAGATTATGACCTGAGCCAAAATCAAGAGCCGAGCCCTTAACCAACTGAGCCACTCAGGGGCCACCAAAGAATCACCTTTTCTAACAGGCTATTTAATTATCCAGAAAGCTCTCACTGCTACACAACTGACTACAATTGGCCACTCTCTTTTACCCTATAAATCTGTAGAGCAATACAGGACATTGGCTATTCTATTGGAATCCTTTCCATGATGGATCTAACTATATTCCACCTGAGCAGGTCTCCCTGCAGAGCAGTAAGAAGCCCAAGATGATGCACAATGAGGTCCCCCTGCCTATGTTTCATCCCAGTGAACTTCATATGCAACTACACCATGGCACCGGGGGTGTATAAGTCCATGCCCTATTTGTACCACACTTTGTCTTGCTGCTTGCATGTGTCTCCTTCCACATTCTGTTCCTCACACAGCAATCAGTTATCCTTTTAGAACATGACATATTTCATTCCTTTGCTCAAACCATCCATTGGCTGCCTGTCTCATTCAGAGAAAGGTTTGAAGTCTTTTCCATGACCAGCCAGGCCCTTTGTGATGCAATCCTCAGCTCCCACCCCCATCACACCCTTGCTCTCTCATCCAGCCCCTCTCCACCTTGATCACTCCACTCCAGGCCTTTTTGCAATAGCTCAAGTTCAGAAGCTTTCACTCTTTCTCTGGATTTCTCTATGTCCTGCCCCTTCACTTCCTTCTCAGCTCAAAGGTTATTTCCTCTCTAGAGGTCTTCTCTGACTCCCATTCAAAAAATAGTGCTACTTCCTCCATGACTGTACTCACTTGGCCTTTTAAACATTTAGAGCACAGATTACCAGCTTTCATGTTATATATTTACTAATTAATGTACATCTCTCTTACTATTAGTCTCAGGAAAGTAGAGACACTATTTTGCTGATGATTGTCCATGCCTAATGTGTAGGAGCTCAATCAGTAAGTGTTGCATTAATTCAATGAATGAAATAATGAATGAATATTCTCTCAAAACCTTCGCCTTTAACTAAGGTGTTCTCTTTGTATAGAAAATTATCTCCCAGGGGCGCCTGGGTGGCTCAGTCAGTTGGGCATCTGCCTTCAGCTCAGGTCATGATCCCAGGATCCTGGGATGGAGTCCTGCATCGGGCTCCCTGTTCAAAGGGGAGTCTACTTCTCCCTCTCCCTCTGCCCTTCCCCCTGCTTGTGTCCACTTTCTCTCTCTCTGCTAAAATAAATAAATGAAATCTTTAAAAAAAGAAAAAGAAAATCACCTCCTGTCTTCCCAATTTCTAGACCCAGATCTATAAAACATTTCTATAACTGGGTTAAATTCAATATATGGCAATTATACTTTGATATCCTGGGGCAACTTTTTTGAAAATACACTATTCCTTTGTCGCCAGACATAAAGTGGTACTTAACAAATGATGTGTCTTGATTTTCTTCTTTTAAAATTTTGGGGTGTTTGGGTGGCTCAGTTAAGCATCCAACTTTTCATTTGGGCTCAGGTTATGATCTCGGGGTTGTGGGATCAAACCCCAAGTTGGGCTCCACACTGAGCATGGAGCCTGCTTAGGATTCTCTCTCTGTCTTTCCTTCTGCCCCTCCTCCCTTCTCTTTCTCTTAAAAAAAATATATTAATTGATTAATTAATTAGTTAAAATCACAGAAGTTCTAAAGCCTTTGTGGTCTTCACTGTGAATACTGAAAATTTCTCCTGTTCTTATGGGTCACCCCAAACAAGCTCCTCATCCCACTGGGACACTATATAAGGGCCCCTCCTACATGGTCCCATATTAAGTACCTGTGATTCTCTTTAGAAGTGCACTTATGATATTTTAATTATCTGTTTGCTTTTCTGACTTCTTAACTAAACTATGAGTTTAATATGCGCAAGGTCCATATTTTATTCATCTTTTCACTTTCAGTGCTTAATGTTAGACATGGCACATAATAAAAGCTCCAAAAAATTTTATTAGTTAATGAATAAATTCCATTTCTACCATATTATTTTTTCAGGTTTATCACAGGCTCCTTTTTTGAAAAAGTAAATAATTGGGAAGTAAATTATCCAAGATTTGAGTTAGGAAATACCTGAGTGGTATAACCATGGTTGTTTGCCCAACCGGAGATATGAAATCTGGGCCCTTGGGATTAAAAATGAGTCACATTAACTGAAAAACACATATTCAGTGATTTTTGACATCACCAGCTGTCTTAGAACTTTTAACAAGCATCCCTTTCTACTGTCAAGTTTCTGAGAATTTCCCGTGGTGTCTCCCTTGCAAACACGTCCTCCAAGTAAGTAGGTATCAGACTGGAATGTGTGTAAGAGTCCTAGGGGTCTTGTTAACACGCAGGTTCTGGTTCAGAGCCTGAACCAGTGGGACCTTGCCATCTGCATTTCTGACAAGCTCCCAGCTGATGCTGAGGTTGTCAAAACTTGGACAACACTTTGAGAAGCAAGGCTATAAGCTACACCATGCAGGTGTCCACTAAAAGTTCTTCATCACTGTTTGAATTAGAATAGGATCAATGTCCTTCCTGGCAATGAAAAGTGGCATGTTCAACCAGTGCTCTGACCACAGGATGTGACTTGAAGCCAAAATACATTATTCCAAGGCTGTTTAAAAGAAAATATCTTGTGGCCTCAAGATTGAAATCTGAACTTTTAGTTGAGTAATTGATATCTTGATAGAAGAAAACACTTAAATCTGACCTTTTCATCATTTTATAAGAATGCAATTTGTGAAAGTACAAAATTATGGGATGCTTTGGGGAAAAAAAATACCATCTGGTTATCAGCACATCAAGATCTCTCAGAATATCTTGGTCTTTTATGGTATTTATTCTACATTCCATAATTTTAAAAAATGAATCAAATATTGCCATTGACATTCATATAAAAAATGTTTGACCTGGAAAGATCATAATGTCAGAGCTTCTACTTAGGACAGCTGCTTTGATTAGGAAAGCGGTTTGAGGATATTCTGTTTGCTGGATGAAAAGTATGAAGCAGGTGATAACACCACGGTGCTATTTTGACATCATTGGCTTGTAAGCTAAATTGACAAATGTGACATGTGCTGTTTGAATTGCATGCTAAGACAAAACCGAATCACAAATGGGGTGTTTCAGAAGAAAGACTGAGAAAAGGCAGGCAGAAATTTGGGTGAAGGTATAATTGCTGAGTATCTTATCTTTGGTCTTAGTCAATGAAACAACCATGACTGATTTTCCTGGAGTCCCTAGTAAGGCAGAGATACTGTAACAACAACTTCTGTATGATAAAGAGGACTTTAAGAGGAAAGGCATACATGGAGTGCCTGGATGGCTCAATCAGTTGAGTCTGACTCTTGATTTCAGTTCAGGTCATGATCTCAAAGTCATGAGGTCGAGCTGTGTGTTGGGCTCCACGCTAAGTGGGGAGTCTGCTTGCAATTCCCTCTCTCCCTCTGCCCCTCCCCCATGCGCACACACTCTCTCTCTCTAAAATAAATAAATAAATCTTAAAAAAAAAAGAGGAAGAAAAGATACACTGAGAAAAGATGACAAGGACAAAGGAAGAGAGCTTTCTTGCATAAAGAAAAATTTATCAAAAAATTAGCACAACAGAAAAAAGAGTTTTCTGTGAGATTTTGGCTTTGAATCATCAGCACCACTTAACCAAAAACATACACTGCTGAGAAGTAATATAATCTTGAAAATTATTTGTTTCCTTTAGCTAGTATTTTCATGACATTTGCAAAGCAATTTATGCATCAATTTGTCAAACTGAAAAAACTTTACTTCCATTTTAGAAATGAGAAAACTGAAATATAGAAAGAGGATGATTTGGCAGACAGAGATAAAAATACTAGTATTATCTAGATACCTCCAAAATCCTTATCTTCTTAGTGAGTCATGCTGCTTTACACAGATCTCGATCTACCATGTTTTATTTTCTTACGGAAAATTCTAATTTTTGAGATAAGCAGCAGTAGCTTGTGAGCTTCATTTTAAAGCATTTAATACATCATCAGGAGTAATCATGTTAAGAAACCCAGCACTACAAGGATGAAGTATTAAGATTCTTGTATATGCAGCTAGTACGTGGGTATTTTGGCCAGGACACCATTTATGTAATGGCTAACTTGAGACTTGAATAAATCCTAGCTATCTCTGCCTCCTTACAGGTGTTCGTTTTCAGTTCTAACTTGGCAACCAACATTTTCCAAAGTCTTTGGAAATTGTAGCTGCTTCCAAACACCTGCTGAGCTTTGCCACAGAAGTGGCTCCATGCACAAGCTAGCTAGACACCTTCCTTTTCCTGTCTCCCTGTGTTCTACCATCAGCTGGACCAACTATTCAACTACCAAAACATAATGTTTTATTATTCATACAGCTCTTCAAAGATCAGGACATATTCTAAGCTATTTTAAAAGACGATTTCCCCAATAAGAGAATGCTTTCATGACTATTCATAACACTTTGTGAAAAGAAAGTTTAATACCAACCACAAACCGTTATATTTAATTACTAGACCAATTTTCTGCACCATTTCCAGCAAAATAACATTGTCTAGGTTAAAGAAAAAATCTTTGATTGCCTGTATATCAGAAGAAAATACAAGCCAGAGAAAAATCTTGTCACAATAATTTATTTTTTCTCCATTTATAAAACTAACATGGAACCATAGAGATGCAATTTTATTCTGGCCATACCCAGAAATGATGATTATGATGTTTGTTTAAAGGTTTGCATATGTTTCTATAAAAAGTAAGGTGAGCATTAGAGAACCAAGGAGTTACTGTGGATAAATCAGAACGAGTTGAAATTCTGAAGTCTCTAGAACACACTGGCCTAAAAGTTTCTCCATGGTCATACCTTTATTTCACTTTCTAGATTAAAAATATATGAATGTGACATTCAGATTAAGAGGAAAATGAGAGCAAAGTAGAAAAAAATTAAAAGAAGGAAAAAAAGAACAGAAATTAAGTAAAGAATTGAGGTAAGCAACAAAACAATTTTTCTCTTTAAATAATTAAAGTCTCTGGCTAGATTGACCAAGAATAAACACAAAATTAGGCAATATTAAGAATAAATATAAGAAAGCATCTAAGGTACTGAGGAAATTGAAAAAAAAAACCTAAATGAAATATATAACACATTTAGTAGTTATTTGAAATGTGGATAAAACTAAAAGTCCTAGAAAAACATAAAGATGCAGAGATAAAGGGATTAAGAGCACACAATAATGTATAGAATTGTTGAATCATTATATTGTACACCTGGAAATAATATAATATTGTACATTAATTATACTTCAATAAAAAATTTTTTAATCTAAAATGGGAGATTATGACTTTTTTATTCATTAATTTTAAAAAACCACATAAATTATCAAATTTAACCTCAGAAGAACTAGAAATCAGATTAGACATTTTACTATTAAATTATTTATCAAATATTGACTTTTCTCCTCTTTATGGTTCACATTTTCCTGGTTTTCTTTTTTTTTTTCATGTCTTGTAATTTGTTATTATATATTGGGCATTCCAAATATTATATGTTTAAGAATTTGAACTTTTTCTTAACAGAATGTTGGACTTTTTCCTGGAAGATAATTAAGTTACCCAATAGTTGGAATATTTTGAGGCTTATGTTTAAGCTTTGCTACGTTGGGTCTAGAGTAACCTTTACTCTAGGGATAATTTAATCCTACTGCTAAAATGTGATTCATCTGAGGTCTCTACTGAATGCCCCAGGGATTAGCAAGGTCTGTCACTTTTGGTTTAAAATCTGCAATATATGCCCACTCTGTGTGAGCTTGAATTTGCTCATCTTATAGCACCCTGGTTGGTCCTTCTTTGCCTGGGCTCATGGAATTTCACCTTATGCATGGGTGGCTCAATATGCAGGCCCAAGGGGAACTCTGTGGACATTTCTGGGATGATTTTTCTGTCTAGCTCCCTCCTATCCTAAACTCAGCCCCACAATTTCCAGTCCCCTCAGCTTCACAGAACTGAACTCAATGCAACTCAACAAAACAGCTACGCTCTGCTTGGCGTCACTCCTGTGTACCACCACCCAGAGTGTGTGGGTGCAGGCAGGAAGCCACGACGATGATGAGGCTCACCTCATCTGTTTTGTTTCCCAGAGGGCATAGCTCTTGACACCTGTTATCCGATATCTGGAAATAGTTATTTCATATATTCTGTTGTGTTTTTTAGCTGTTTACAGTAAAGCATAAGTCTAGTCCATTCTATTGCATTGTGGCCTGAAATGAAATCATCATGATAAGCTTTTAAGGAGGGGAGTCAAACAGTGAAAGCAATAATTTAAGAAGATGGGTTTGAAAATGGTGGGAAAATACAAAAAAGTGCAAACCAATCCCTGACGTCAATTAGTCTGGATGGGGACCCCGAAATCTGTATTTTTTAAAAGCTCTTCTTAGATGACCTTTGTACAGCCAAACTTGCACATTCTGACTTCACTGCTTTAGAATACCTTCTGGGAACCATAAAATTCTCAAAATTGTTCACAATTTTTTTTTTTAAGATTTTATTTATTTATTTGACAGAGAGAGAGAGAGAGCACACAAGCAGGGGGAGTGGCAGGCAGAGGCAGAGGGAGATGCAGACTCCCTGCAGAGCAGGGGGAACCTGATGCGGGACTCCATCCCAGGACCCCAGGATCATGACCTGAGCCAAAGGCAGTCGCTTAACCAACTGAGCCACCCAGGTGCCCAAAACTGTTCATGATTAAGTAGATACCAATCCATGTTCTTTTGTCTTCCTCTTCTCTCTCCTGAGGCTGTCTTATTCCTCAGCTTCTACCTGTGTTGTAATATTTCTTGGAAAGCCTCGGTGTCCCCCAAATTTTCCAATCTTTGTAACACAGCCCTTTGTCCCACATCAGGTCGCGTGGGGAGATTTGCAGAGCTGCCTCATTCCACCACCCCTGCTATTTGGAAAAGCATCTAGTGAGTTCCACCAAAAACTTCTCTACAATGTGTGTTTACCCAAATGAAAGCCATTTGCTTTCACAGTTGGCCTTTTTGCTTGAATGGCTTTTCGGTTCTGGGGCCTGGAGCTAACTCCAGAACACCATTTCATGACTACAAAGATCCCCAGGAGTCCTGTTCCCTCAGGGCTTAGTCTATTCTTCACTGTGACTCTATTCATTCCCTGCTGAGATCTAAAGGTTTGGATTCTTTTTTCTACCTAACACTATTTTCTAAGGAAACCCCAAATTGACCTCTGCCTCCAGAAACTTTAATGAGGGAAAACAATTGGCCTCTTTCTGGGTCCTTGGGACGAGCCAGCTGGCCTGCATTCCCTTTTCTGCAGCTGTATGGAAGCTCCCTCTGCATTTCGACCTTCACACCATAGAAAGTCAGTTGTGATCTGTGTGGTCAGACAGTGTCCCTTGGCAGTGAATCATGTCATCTCATCTTTCACTCTTGCTCTAGGAAATAATATTTAAGTTCAGCTGAATAATAAGAAAAGACACATAATTTCCAAGGTCACAATTAAAGACATGCCCAACCCAATGAAATGCAGACCTAAGTGTGGAATTTGGGACTGCCATCATGGTTGACTAGAAGTGCCTGATCTTTCTGTCTTAGGAGCTTCCTTTCTAGCTCATTCTGACAAACAAAAAGCCAAATTCTGGCAGCTTAAAAGTTAAGAGAAGACTATATGCTAAATTCCAGGAGAAATTTCTACTAATTGAAATATTGATGGAATAGGAGGAGAAAGATGAGCAAGATGTCACATGCATCAAACCCTGAAGCAGAGAAAATAGTCCCCCAAAAAGTGGGTAAAAAGAATTTGCTTCAGCACTGCCCTCCTCAGTGCCTGTTCTCCCTGCAGCAGGCCTTAACCGTAAAAATGGGTAGCTCTCACATAAATGTACATTAAATTTATTCTGAAACCAGGAACGTACCTCCACCCATATTCCTATCAGTTTCTATCTCAATACATCCATTTAGAAACCAAAGTTACCAACACTAAAATAGATAAATCAACACACCATAAAATGAAGGACAGTAAGCACAGTGCAACCAAGTCTTGTTGGTTACATGAGGAAAAGTTCTGAGAAAAGATAGAATGGCAGAAAAAGTGTATGCTGGGCAAGTATCATTCATTCATCCATGTATTCATGCATTTATTTTCCAAGGCACTGAGAACACAAGAGTAAATGAATTAGATCCTGTCTTCACAGCAGAGAGATAAAGTTAAAAAGTAAATAAAAACAATACCTACAAGTATCTTTTGATATCAAATCTATTCTATTCAGATATTCAAATATTCAAAGATATTACTTTATCTGAATATAATTTTTGAATAGTGAGATGGGAATGTTTAGATGCAAGTGATATATCTGAAAATTTATTCAAATGTATTTGGGTTTTGAGATTTGGTATCAAGAATTAGAATAGGAGGAAATTGGGTACCATAGTATACCTGTGCTTGCAAATTGTGATAGATGCATAAAGACAAAAAGAAGGTGTTGTGGTTGATAACAAGATGGAAGGGCTAATCTAGAAAGAGTGATAAGAGGACTCCTCTCCAATAGGATGATGTTTCTGAGCAGACCTTAAGAATGAGAAAGAGCTAGCTGAGTGAAAAGTGAGGGGAAATGTTTTTCTTTCTGACATTCTTTGGTGCTCAAGACAATTAAAATGTCACATGAAAAGCTCTAAGGTAGAAAAGGATGGGAAGAACACTAGTGTGTCTGGAATGGGTGGGAGCATGTGCTCAGGATGGAGATTTGGGAAAGCCCAGACCCCAAAGGACATGATAGGTTTGGGCTAATATCTGGACTCATTTTAAGGGAAGGAGATATTATAGCACTCAGAACCTTCAGAGTGAGTCCCCTGGTCCATCAGAGATCCCCAGAGTCAGTGCAGGAGAATATCTGTTGGAGTAACAGACCTGCCCCAGAAGAAAAAAAGGCCTTCTGTACCTTAAAACATGAACTAAGGGCTGTTATCCATATGACCCTTCAGACTAAGATCCTACTAATGGAACTGCTAGCATCCAAAGGAACTACAGGATTGATAAGGAAACAAAGTGATAACGTCGCCTGCATGTGTCTCTTCCAACCTCAACTGAGTAAACAGATGCAAAAAACAACCAATAACCTCAACAAGAAAAGCAACTGTCTTATGAAGAGCTACTATAGCATAACGCAAAGGCATGAAAACCTCAAAGATGAGAAAAGAAGTCAGTACAATCACCAAGGATGGAGGACTGTGGTAGGAGATGCCATTCCTGTTGGAGCCCTTGATGGTCAGAGTCTAACAGCATGCAGAGGCATCTGGGAGAAGGCTGAGAGCATCTGTGCATAAATCAAACCTCATTCTCTGGGCTGTAGACATTTACCTCAATTCAGCTTCTCACTAATGTAGCTGCTTTTCTCCATGATGAGACATTCATTTCCTAGACTTAATGAGACTTCCCTGATGGATCAGGACACTGACAACCTGGTTGGTAGCAATAGCAAAGGGAGATCAAATACAGCTAAATCAATATTTAGAGAAGTTGGGCCTGAACAAAAGTCCACATCTGGAAAAACTAGCCTTGTACACTGATGTTGCTGCACAGAGATGAATTTCCTGCCTCCAATACTTCTTAGATGCATGAGCAATGGATTGATAGCATCAGTCTGCATCATCTAGTTCTTTAACTTATGCTGTATGAAGATGACTTAACAGGATCTACCAAACAAGGGCAGGATCACACTATCTTTGGCTAAGTCACAGGAAAATACCTGACTTTATTTGGGGATAAATGCCACCAACAACAAAAGAGAACTTCAAAACATCCTACAACATAAAAGGAGAGAGACTTAGCATGAGAAAGACCGAGGAAGAGACATAAATCCCTATGGGGAAGCAGAAACATTTTCAGATAGCATTTCTCATGAAATCAAAGTGAAATCAAAATGTTTTTTATCAATCAAGATACAAAAAAATGAAATAAGATAGCACATTAAAAAGAAAGGAGACTTGAAAAAAAGGAAGAAAATAACAATACAAATAGTAGTATAACATCATTATAAACAGAATTAGATGCTTCAAAGACAAAAACAAACTGCAAAAAAATCCAAACAATGAGGTGCAAGACAAGGCTGAAAGGCTGTTTTAAAATGAAGATGAATGGCCGCCTGGCTGGCTCAGTCAGTAGAGCATGAGATTCTTGATCTCAGGGTCATGAGTTTGAACCCCACGTTGGGTATAGAGATTACTTTTAAAAAAGTTACTGGTTAAGAGAATAATAATAAAATGAAATGAAGGTGAAGAAGAAGAAGGAAAAAAAAAGAAAACCAAAAAGAGAAAAAAATAGGTATTGTGATCAGGCAAGAGATCTGGTATACTGATAACTAATGGTTCTGAAGAAGGAACAAGGGGAAAAAAATGAACCTCATTAGGCAGAATATTCAAATCCACTATGATACATTAAATACTGAGTGGGGCACATTGAACACACACACCCTGCTTGAGACTTTGGTCCTTTTTGTTTTTATTTCTAACTGTTTTGGCTTTATAGATTCCCTTGCTATTATTTGCATCCTATATTTTATATATAAAGAGCACCTACAAATTCACAAGAAAACAAGAATACACTAATATAAAAATTGACAAGAAAAGTAAATTGGTTCTACAAATATGAAAAAATAAAAACAATCAATAAATAGATGAAAAACAGTAAAGCTTGGTACTAATCAAATGTCCGCCTCTAAAAATGCTAATGGAAACAATTTTCATCACTTATGTTGGTAAGGTTTTAAAAATTATATCCTTGGGCGCCTGGGTGGCTCAGTTGGTTGGGCGACTGCCTTCAGCTCAGGTCATGATCCTGGAATCCCTGGATCGAGTCCCGCATCGGGCTCCCTGCTCGGTGGGGAGTCTGCTTCTCCCTCTGACCCCCCCATGTGCTTTCTCTCTCATTCTCTCTCTGTCAAATAAATAAATAAAATCTTAAAAAATAAAATAAAATAAAAATAAAAATTATATCCTTTGGAATCAAAGATGCAGGGAAATGTACACAATGCATAATGTGTGGAAGCATAAACAATGCAACCTTGATGGAAGGCAGTTTAGCAATATATTTCAAGAGCCAGAAAATAGTCATATTATTTGACCTTCCAATTAAAGAGTATTGAAAAGCATGAGAAAAAATTGACCCGTGATGGTTAAGAATAAGTGCAGGTTTCAAAGCATCACGCTGTCCATCATATACTAACACATACATATGTGTTACAAAAAGATATTAGATCATGGAAAGAGAAATACACAGACTTCTGAATGGAATGGCCAACTTTTTTTTTTTTTTGTATTTGAGGTAATTTATTTATTCTTTGTGTTTCTCAATAGCTTCCAAGTTTTCCCAAATGGGCACTAATTATTTTTGTAATATGTGAAAAATAAATGAGCAAAAATGGAATAATAGAAAATAATTCCCAAGTAATAGTCCTTATGAACTCAAATTGATCAAAGAAAAAATAAGCACATGGAATATATGTACAATATAAATTATAAAATAGATTCATTAGGAATCAATGTTGGATTCTGTCGATAGAATATAGACTTCTCATCACAGACTAGTTTTTAAAATTTTCAAGTAGTTCATAGAAGATATTAGGCCGCAAGAAAGTCCTCAAAAGTTCCAAATTGCCATATGTTCACACCACGTACTTTCACCAGAGTGTGACGGAAATAGAAGTTTTACCACAGTGAATATATATAAATCAGAAATATGGATTATAGATGAAAAATCTACTTGGCTGACTCTTGTGTGTGGCTCATGTAAGGACTTGAAGGTCATCACCAAGGATGAACTCAGAGGTAAATCATTACCATTTTGTGCCTTCTTCTTTTTAAAAAAGCGAATTAAGTCTTCATCCTTCAAAATGTGAAAATAATCTAAAATGCTAATAAAATTAAGGCATACGTTTAAATTGCCGAATTACTAAATGCAAAAGGATCATGGTTGACAAGTAACATGAAGTACCAATACAGGAGGAAAAGCAACAACAATCCTCTGCTAAATCTAACTGAAATGGAAGAGGAAATGTCATTAATAAAATTGGACAGAAACAAGAGAGTATCACAAGATGTGGATTTTTTTTAAATAAGACTCTAATTCTTTGTTTTCTCCCGATGATACACCTGTCTCCCAAACAAGCCACCTGACTTTTTGACATCTTAAAATGAGGAAATGTAAGTAACCATATTACACCAAAGGTCATATTGAGCTTTTTCAGGCTTGTGATTCTCAGGTGCCTTTAATACTAGGAAGGATGAGCGTGTAGTACCTAATTTCAAACACTAGAGGGAGGAAACACAAAGGAAACGGGAAGGCAGGGGGGCTCCACCAGCCAGTAATAATAACATGCATGAAAGGAAGACAGTCAGTCTAGCATTATGAAGACATGCCTTCCGCTTCAGCCACAAACACAATCCTGGAAAGTTCCAGATAATACCAAAAATAGTAGCTGCGCCTTGTGGAGCAGTCTCTATTCCCAGCAGCCTCCTTCTCCTCCCGTGTTATTCCTGGACAAAGGCAGATATAAGGAATTCACTGAAGACATTACCCTGTGTGATGTTGGTTGTGTATGAGTTTCATGGAACAGATGAATCTCTCAAATCTCTCCGCAGGTGGGACGACAGCCCAGCTGTGCTCCTTATTCTGTTCTCTTTTCTCTAGCCTCTCTTGCAGGAGTCACTTACTAAAAAAAATGTTTTTTTGTTCTTTAGAAAACTGCTCACGCCTTTGTTCGGGATGTTTGGGCCAGACAGGGAGGGGAGCGTGATCCAGGGGCAACGGGGTGGTCCGGAAGTTGCGTGTCTTTGAGGCTTGAAGAGAAGAGTGGCTCCACTAAGGCTGACAAGGACAGGTTGAGAGTTTCCTCAGATACGGACACCCCCAGTCTTGGACCAACTCTGCCCCCTGAGGTGACAGGACCAGGGAAGGGGAAGTCTGTGTGGGTGAGGGCTGGCAACTATGTTCCGTGACCTTGGGAGCCCGTGTGTGGACCTGCCACAGGTCCTCTTGGCGGAGGGGGTCACTGTCAAAGTGTCCTGACACCAGAGCAAAACAGGGGTGTCTGGCAGAAAGAGCACTCCACCCATTTCCCAAACCCAGGAAGCTCCCAGAGAAAATAAGGAAAAGACTCTGACCTTGCACTTGGACCAAACGTGGTGCCTGGATTTCAGAACTGGATCCTATTTTATTTAAATCTAAGTAGAGCATGAGGAGTATGCAGGGCAGTAGTCAAGAGAAACTTTAGCTTCATCTTTAATGTCACCACTTACACCGTGGCTTATGAATACCACTCAAAAGTGATATATTTTTTTAAAAAAATTAAACAAAAGTAACTGAGATGAACTCTCTGGATTTCATGACGCAGTTCATATGTGATAAATATCCTTATCTCATAGAATTCTTGGGACATGAGAGAATGGTTCTCATCCCCATTTTACACGTGACAAAAGTGCTGCTGTTGGGATTTTGGTAAAATTGCCCAAAGTCACACGGTGTGTAAGTGACACAAAAGTGCTGCTGTTGGGATTTTGGTAAAATTGCCCAAAGTCACACGGTGTGTAAGCCTGCCCCTTTCTGTGTGCTGCCTGCCAGTCTGCTAACTGCACAGAGGAGATTGTAAAACTTCTTGGGAAATGCAGACTCAGACATCATTGCCTGCTAGAATTATTTAACATGCAACTTGGGAGGTTTATTGAAAGTTTGTATTTTAATGCCTGTCATTCATATGGTGGGATGTGTTTTCTCCATCCTGGGAAATGGGGAGGGTATGACCCCCAAAGAGGGTAAGGCCATAAAATTATCATTTGTCTCCTTCAAAATCAGTGTTTGGGGGAATCTTCGTTTCCATTGGTTTAAGTTAAGCATCTGGTCTATTGGGGCGCCTGGGTGGCTCAGTCAGTTAAGTATCGGACTTTAAGCGCCACATAGGGCTTAGCATTGAGTGTGGAGTCTGCTTAGGACTCTCTCTCCCTCTCCCTCTCCCTCTGCCCCTGCCCACCCCCGACTTTCATGGGCTCTCTCTCTCTAAAAAAAAAAAAAAAAGCATCTGGTCTTTAAGTAGTGATGAAATACGACCAAGAGTCTAAAATCAAGAAAGACTGAAGAGAAACAGGGCAGCTAGACCAGAGATATGTTTGACAAGTATATACTATTTCAGAAATTTAAAAACTTTTATTTTACTTTACTTTTAAAGCATGTTCCGATGGCCATATATATTCTTAATATTGCCTTGGGAGGGAGGCTTATGATGCCCATTTTCCAGACAAGCAAAGTGGGTATTAAGAGGTTCAATGACCTGCTCGTGGTTAAGCAACAGTGAAGGGGAGAAGCAGAGCCTGATGGATGTGGCGGAATCCCTTGCTTTCCATCACTCCCAGTGTTGGCGGAACACCAGCAGAACGTCAATATCCAGGACGAACAACTTGATGGGGGAAAAATAAGTATATGAAACCTAATGACTCTGGAATGAAAAAACCTAAAACCTTCTGTGCGTTGACATTTACCAGTCATTCCAGAGGTGAGTGCATGAACCAGATTTGGCATTTCTATAACCACACTTACAAAGAGTCCCATTTTCTGCATGTCTGTAACTCATTTGGTTGCTGCAAGTTTTTCTGTGGTAGCTCAGACCAAAGCACGTAGATCTAGAGTTGGTTTTCTCCAATATGTAGCTAGATGAGGTTTCCCATGGGAGGGGAGTTGGGGGGGGCAGGTGGGGTGCAGTGGGAAACCTCAGAGACCAGTTTAGTTTACCGCCAAACCAAACAAGCCCTCTCTTCTTGAGGCATCTGCTGGTGGTTACCAGCGGGGATTGGAACAATTTGGGAGTTGAACCCACTGGAGCTGCGGGCTGTGGGCAAGGTGTGGGCAGGGCAAGAAGTCCATGCCCCAACTCCAGCTGTTCTGCTTGAAAATGGCTAAGCACGTGGCCTTCTTGAAAGCTTTGGTTACCGAGACGCAAGGCTCACAGCACAAACAAGCTCCTTCAACACTCCTGCCTGGAAATACTCACTGGGAACCTTCAGCTGGATTATCTATCTCATGTTGGATTCACAAAATGTTCCTGTTTGCTTCAACCAACTTCAGTCCCAATTTACTGAACTTCTTTTGTGCCAGACACCATGCTGGGCTCTGGACATTGAGGCCTGAAGATGGCAGTCTCTGCTCTGAGTACCTGACATCTGAAAATGTTTCTGTGGGTTTGACTGTTTTTGCAATAGAATATGGCTCTCCCCTACTTCCTGCCCATGAAACCACCCACACTCTGAGCTCCCACGGGCATTGCATTCAGCGTCAGAATGTTCTTCGGCAATGATCTAGTATCCAGCCACAGAGATCCAGAGAAATAAATGACCTTATTTAAAAACAAGCAAACAAACAAATAAATATCCTCTCCTCACAAATGCTCTCTTGTTATTGTTATGACCCGACAATAACCACAGGAATTACGCCTTGCTTCTGAGTAATTTCGCTTGTATCCTTACACTGATTTGATCAGGACCATGGAAACAATAGTGTGGGAGTTAGGAGACCCCCAAATAAGCTTTTCTAAATCTGATCAAAGAGCCCTGGTCCCCCCATATGGGCCTGAGTTGTTCCTGGAGTAAGCAAGGCATGCTCCTACCTTTGGGCATTTGTCCTAGTTTTTCCCTTCTTCTGGAATGTTCTTCCCCCAATTATCCACATGGGTGGTTCTGGAAGGAAGGAAGGAAGGAAGGAAGGAAGGAAGGAAGGAAGGAAGGAAAGAAAGAAAGAAAGAAGGAAGGAAGGAGTTTCTCAAAAGAGAAGCAATTGCAGTCTAATTTAGGTAAAGCCTGTTGTGATACAACGCCCATGGGTAAGAGTCTAGACACACAACTCATCATCTTGGGCTCTGGGCATTTGTTAAACCAACTGACTTTATTGGCATCACTTCAAATGCCTCACAGTCTCCAGCAAATCTACCCATTTCTTCTTGTTGGATCACCCTTTTATCTTCAAATCCACTTCTACTGTAAACTCTCTTCTAACCAGCTCCTCCTCATTTTACAGATGTCCCCTCCAAACCTCTGTCATCAGAGACTCCACTGCCCCACTGCACCCCTGCCCCATGCTTGGGTCATCCTGATGCTTTCTCTGGCCTCCCCATCCCCCTTACCTGTCACAACCTGAGCAATCTGGCTATTGGTGTCTTGGATGTGTTTGTCTCCCTCTTCAACTGAATGTAAGGGGAATGTGCTCTGTTCCCAGGATTTTGGGCAAAACCTCGCAGGAGGGGAGGGCTCTGTAAAAATGCATGAGCTTCAACAGCTGCATCCCCAGCGTCCCTAGTTTCGGAACATGGAGATTTACCTAATTCAGCTTGGGAAAGCAAGGTCAGAGACAAGAAGGAGACTCTTAACTCAGTCTTAAACCAATGAGTGGGTATCAGCACGGGGGAGTTGGGGAGGAGCAGGCTTACCCAGCACAATGAGTGCTATGTCCATATTCTGATATTATTTTCCCCTAGCCCAGGGCTCTCCAGAGACACGGGCCTGGGGTGGAACTTGAGTGGGTGTTGGCAGGTGAGCAAGAACAATGGTTCCTTCCCTCCGCACTTGCTCCTTGCTGCCACCAGAGGGCAATCTGAGCCCATTAATCATGCCTGCCCTGCCTCCTCCCCAAGCCCTCCCGTCCTCCGCGGCTAATAGATCATCTTAATGGGGAAGGCTTCTGCTTTAAGGCTACATTTGTGCCAGATCACAGGATTGTCCAGAGGCTCAGCCTCTCCGAATGAGTGGTTGCATATACTCATAGCATTAGAATAGTATCAACCATACTCAAAATCATTATTTTATCCTTTTGTCTAGATCTTAGAATTTACCAGGCACTGTGCTGTGTTCTCTAGGTATGATCACCTGGAACCCTCACAGAAACCTCGGGACATGAGCACATTCCTTGTCCGCTTTTGTCAGACGTCACAAAGAGGTTAAGACTCTGGTCCAAGTTCACCCAGCGTTTAGTGGTGGAACGTCTGGAGAAGCAGCATCTAACCCCACTCTCCACTTCATGGATGGGGAAACAAGTTAGGGCGTAGAGCAGGATTCCCTTAGGAATGAAAGGAGGATGGACTGGATGGTAGAGACCTGTGATCAAAGGATGCGGGAAGGGAAGAGGCATGATGCTCGCTGAACTCTCACAGGCTTGATTTTGCTGCAGCGGAAACAGACAAGGCAGTGTTGAGAGCTGAGGCGGGAGTGGAGCAGAGACGGGATCACGCTGAGCGCAGGACAGAGTGCCATTTTATTTCCAAGGGAGGGGGATCCTGCAAGTGTTCGGCTGAGTCGTTTGTTTGTCAGCTGTGGCCATTTAGAACACTTCAGTGTTCTGGGTTTTGAATACTTTGTCTACAAATCGGTTCCACTGCCTTCTTTTTAATGACTTCTTATCCTTGATTCCTATAGTTAATTCCCATCCTTATCTATTCCCGTATACGCCAATACCTGTTTTAAAATACTGGACTGTATGTTCCAATAATCCCGCGGGAGGGGTACCGGCGTGTCCCGCAAGCATTGGGCTGTCCTGTTGGGGTGACTCTATCACTGAATCTATACCCTTCTCTAGTTTTTGTGAGGCTGGACTCTGTTAGGAAGAAAATTCACCGGGAAACCTAAGCCTCTCCTTTCCAAACATCTATCAGGTTCCTACTAAGTGCCATGCAGTCCTCTGGGATATAGGAGGACAGAAGAAACACAAAGCAGTATTGAAAACAAAGCAAGTGTTCTCCTGAAACTTCCCCCATAGCCACTGGGGGAGTGGAGGGCAAAGAGTGGGGGGAGGGCAATGAGAAGGCCCAGTTATGTTTAAATTTCAGATAATAAATGAATAATTTTTAGTATAACTATGTTCCATATAATATTTGGGTCATACAGAAATATTTGTTGTTCAGTGCAAGTATATGTTAAATATTGCATGGAAGATGCTCATACTAAGCAACATTTTTTTTTGAATGTAAGTATATTCCAAATACTGCATGGGACATACTTGTGTTAAAAAGTTATTCTTTAATTCTCTGAAATTCTAATTTAATTGGGGGACTGTATTTTACCTGGCAGCTTGGGGGGGGGCTGGTGAATGAAGAGACAGATAATGCAAAAATTATAATAAGACCTATAGTGGCTCACATGGTAATAAGTGATATTGAGAAAAACACAGCCTTTCCACTAAGAAAAGAAAAAAAAAAAAGAAGAAGCACCATCTTCATGTTATGGGTCTCAATACCCACCATGCACTGGGCTCTCCTGATGCCCAACCTTCCATCCTCAGCCCCGATTCCAAGGGCAGATGACTATGTTGTGAGAAGGGGTGGGTGTTCGGAAATTAACAGAGGCTGGGGACAGGTACCACGGGAGAAATGATTTCTTTTTAGCTGAAAGAAATTTCGGAAATGTTGTTGGTGACCTAGTCTAGAAATTTGGAATCCTAAAATCCCAATAACATGAAGGAAGTAAGTTAGGTCTCCCAAGCATTCTGCAGCTTGGGGCAGTCGTGTCTTTTAAATTCTCATTTGATGTTAGTTTCCATAGGGTCAGGGATGCTGTCGACAGGGCCCAGATGCTACTAGTGTAAACCTTCTCCGTTTTCTCCTAAAACACATCATAAACACTGGAACTGTTCATTCAGGGTTCAGGGTCAGGGAGCACTGCATAATGAAGATTTCTCTGCTTACACCGGCCACTCAGAGGGTTTGACCAAGGGGCCATCCACTGATGGTCATGCAGTGTTCGGTATGGCCCGGTGTGAAGCACCTCACATCGCTGTGATAACTGTTACAGGTGCTGCTTTAAGTCTCTTCTACCACAGGAATTATATTCAAAATCATAAATAATAAAAGGAAAAATGCTTTGAAAACTATTCGGATTAGATGTCTGTAAGGCATTATTATTACTACTAAATGCAGGTAGAGGTTCAGCATGGATCATCCTGAACGATATTAAAAATCATTCAATATGTACAGCCTGATGAGAGTTTTTCCTTAATAAAAATGAAATTATTTGTCTATCTAAATAAGGATGCAATTTAGATGTGTTTAGGGTCAGTGTGAATTGCAAGTTGATACAACCCATGAATTGATCCTATGTTCTAGAAGGATCTGATGGAAAATCTAAATGAATCATCTGAGGTCCAATCAGAGAGACAGAAACCACGCAGCCATTCCATTTGCACAAGAAATGTGATTTGGAGCTGAGAGGCAATAAATTGATAGCTGCACCAGTGGTGTAAACAGTGAGGGTTTGCTCTTTACGGGTAAACTCTCTGAAGATGAAAAGGAACAGGGTCTATCTAGGACTGACTATTACTTCTAAAGCTCTGGGTACATATGAATCACCTGAAGGACATGTTTTGGTTTTTATTGTCGTTTTTTCCTTTTTAAAGATTTATCTATCCATCTGAGAGAGAGACAAAGTGGGGGGAGGGACAGAGGGATAGAGAGAATCTCAAGCTGACCTCGTGCTGAGCATGGAGCCCAATGCAGGGCTCCATCCCACAACCCATGAGATCATGACCTGAGCAGAAACCAAGAATCGGACCCTCAACCAACTGAGCCCCCCATGTGCCCCACCTACAGGACATGTGTAAACACCCGTTTCTGAGCCCCATTCTGGGCGTTCTGATTCAGGATGTTTCCATTAAGCCTGACCATTTACCTTTCTTACCAATTCCCAGGTGATGCTATGATGTCAGTTCCAAGAGAAGTTTTCTTCTTCTATCTTTAGGTGCTTTATTTCTACTGAAGAGCATCCTATTTTTAGCACTTCTTTTTATCACCAAGACCACAGTTAAAGTACGTTGTATTTGTTCGTCTGATTGCTTCAAATTCAGTTATCACATACAAGCAGCAGAAAACTTTCATCTTTTTAAAGCACATGTTTGGAATTTTTAAAAATAAGATCATTCCTGCCCAATTGTATATTTGATTGCTTTTAAAGATTATTATCTCTTTTAATTTTGGATTTTTTGAACTGTTTAAAGAAAAGTAATAACTTCTGTAATATTTTCTCAATTATTCTAGTTAAAGGACTACTCCGATCGTTCGTTGAACATGACTTGCAATTGTCGAACTCACACATGATTTAACACTAAAAAAAATAAATTTTAAAAACCTCAAGAAAGCGTAGCAGGTTTTATATTGAGAAATTGTGATGAAATCGAACAAAGATTTGAAAAAAATAAAAGGAAAAACTTTTTGTCAGTCTTTTTCCTTTTTTCTTTTTTCTTTCAATGTAGGATCAGGTATTAAGACCAAAATAATTCAACCTAGCTCTGTTTTTCCTATATTATTCCTGGGGTTTATAGAGTATTTTTCTTTCATGTAACTACAAATAGAGCAACAACGATAGATATCTTCTGTCTTAATGAAAATATTTGTTGTATGACACTAATGAGCTTCACCTTGAGCTGATGCACCACCTTGAGTTCATGTCCCTCCAAAACTCCCTCTCCCCTCTACACAGCAAAACTTTATCCACATGGTTGTTTCAAGGGACCTTTAATTTTATTCCATAAAATGATGATTGAGCTTTCCTCATCTCTCATCTAATTATTTCCTTGATGCTTTCTCCAATAAAGTAGTGAGACAGTTTTCTTAGCTAGTAAAGGCAAATTGCAGAAAAGTCCCTAGCCATGAGTCACAGTTCCTGGGGTTTTCATCTGAATTTACCAACTAGCTATGAGGCCTGCAACAAATGCTTATATGTTTTTCTTTCTGGGCCTACGTTCTCTCATGTGGAGAATCGCAAATTTAAAGATATTACTTCTGGGGTGCCTAGCTGGTTCCATTTGGTGGAGTGTGCCACTCTTGATCTCGGGGTTATGGGTTCAAGCCCCACGTTGAATGTAGAGATTAATTAAAAATAAAATATTTTAAAAAAATAAATAAATAACATAAAAATTATTTCTAGGAATCCTCTATTTCTCTGATTCTAAAATGTTTTAACCAAAATATTTTAAAAATATAATACTGCTTGATTTCATTAAATAACCCAACAAGGTCAATAAAATTATTGGGATTTTTCTCTTTTATTGTGATTTTAAAAAGATTTCATGAGTCTTTTGTCAAAATAGATGAATAATGGTGTATAATAGTGGCATGTGTTGATGTCTGGATTGTCCTTGCTCTGAATTTTTTTTTTTAAATGACAATACTGGTAATGGAAAATGATTGTTCTAGCTAATGTGCCATAATAAAATTAGCCAGTAGGTGGCAGTACCATGCAGAAAATGGTAGGAATCAGGGCTCTGTAGCTATATGAGATGTGCTTTGTTCCATTATCTGTAAGAATTATTTAATCAATATAAACTATAGCAAACTAGTGAATTGGAAGATCAATATCACTGCCTGACTGTTTTTAAGTATGGGCAACATTTTAAACTTTAAATTTGGAATTCATTCCAAGAAATGAAATTAAATGGAATTCATTCCAAGAAATAGTTCTGAAATATTGGGATTTCTCAACGTTTCAAGAATTTTAAAGGTTTATTGAAAAAGTATAACAATCAAGTACACTGCTTATTTTTAAAAATAGGTGTTATGAATTATTAATTGAGAGAAAAAGATATGGCCAGGGGAAATGGTTTATTAATTTTTTCATTTTAAATTTATTTTTAAGGCTGTGTTCATTTTTAATTTATTTTTAAAGTTGGGCTCATGAAACATCATTCATGTTATTCCCATGCATGGTGTGAAGTGAGATGTTTCCAGGAACCCCAGACTCAGGTGATGGCTTCCCACATAGGACAGCACATTCTGGAGTCATTGAGTCACCACCACTGGGGCTCATCCACCTTCCCACAGATGTCCCAAAAGGCGCCGTTCAGACCCTACTACCATCCACCCCACCCCACATTTTCCTGCCATCAGCATGCACGTTAGGAGGGACGGGGTCAAAGCAGTCAGATTGCTGCTCATGGAGAGACTATTCCTTCCTTTCCCGATGGGAAAGGCGCTGAGATCCTCCAGGCAAGGGGAGACCTAAAAGACTACTCATGAAGACGCTGGAGAGCTGGCCACAGCTGAGGAGGAAACTCAGTTGCTGCTGGGTCTCCCAGAGCAGAAGGAGCAAAGACTAAGTGTGTGTGTTCAGTACAGCACAGCTGGGCACAGGTATTGGGGAAGATACACAATAGTTTTACAGGTGTGAACACCAATGGGTTGAGATTTCTGAACTTTCCTCTATGCAATGCAACTCTGACCACGGTACAGAGAAATTTCAGCTACCATCTAGCTTCCTAGTAAAAGCAGCACATCAGTAGGTTTGGATTTTGTGGTAACTGTGCTTCATGATGCACCTTGAAATTCTTAATTTTTATGTCTCATTTATCTATGGTGTCTGGCACAGAAAAGGCAGTCAAAAAATAAAGAACTACAATAAGCCTCACGTGTCAGGGGTGTGTGTGTGTTTTCCCTCTGGATCATGCTACTTCCACTGACCAATTTCTTACCTGCTGTTTCTCAGGCAGCCCTTGCTAGAACAGCCTCACACTGTACTCATCGGTGGAACTGTAAAAAAGACTGATGCCTAAATCTTTTCTCCAAAGATTTTGATCTAATTGGTGTGGAGTATTGTCTGGCCACTGGCATTTTAAAAATTTTCAGGAGATTTGAATATGCTGCCAAGATTGAGAATGGCTGTCTGGATTAATTTTCCTTCCTACCAATTCTTTCTTCAGCTGTATCTAATCTACAATTTTATTCATCCATTAAGATCTTAATTTGAATGACTATGCTTTTATTTAACTTCTGGGACATCTATTACTATTTTTTAATTGATCTGCTCTTTTGTTATGGTGCCACTTTCTTATGATCTCAGCATCTTTTTTTAAAAAATACTTTTAAACATTTTAAATTTACTTCTTTTATAGCTTCTACTGCATGATTATTTTACTGGAAATTCTCAGGATTCGATTTCTGCTTTTTTGCGTGTGCTCTCTCTCTTGCTTGTGGAGGCTTGCTCTCCGGCATGTTTTATAATTTTGGATTGGGAACCTAAATTAAAAGAGCTCTATCTGGGGGGCGCCTGGGTGGCTCAGTCGTTAAGCGTCTGCCTTCGGCTCAGGTCATGATCCCAGGGTCCTGGGATCGAGCCCCACATCGGGCTCCCTGCTCCGTGGGAAGCCCGCTTCTCCCTCTCCGACTCCCCCTGCTTGTGTTCCCTCTCTCACTGTGTATCTCTCTGTCAAATAAATAAATAAAACCTTTAAAAAAATAAAAAATAAAAAATAAAAGAGCTCTATCTGGGAATCTTCATGGCATGGATCCAAGGCAGTTTCATCTTTTGTTTTGCTAAATACCTGCTAGTATCTCCACAGGCCTAGGAAACCTGCTTTAAGTAAATTTCTGGTATTCTGGTTTCCTGGATCAGATAATTGTATTTTCCTACTCCAAACCACCTTAATGGACAGGCCTGGGATTTAGAAACATCTTTGCGCTACAAGCTGGCAAGGGGTAGACAAGGTTGCTCCTTGCCTTTTCATGTGGATAAATGAATTCATTAACTGGATTCTTTTCCTCGAGGGTACAGAGACTTTTTTATTTTTTATTTATTTATTTATTTATTTATTTATTTATTTATTTATTTTTTTTCAGAGACTTTTTTAATTGTGACTCACTCCATGCAGGCTGAAGGCCTCTGTTCCTGGCTTCCTAAAGAAATGACAGCCCTGGAACCCCCAGTTCCCTGAGAAGCATCTGTCATCCCTTTACCTCTCCTGTGGTTTATTAACTCAGTTTCTTTCATGTATATCCATAGCACTTGGTGTGTTAGAATTTTCAGGTTTACTAAGCTTGTTCCCTCTTATGGATGAAAGACTTCCTTGAAATTGCACCTGTCCCGGGATGTTTACAAGCCACAAACAGAGTGATAATTTTAAAATCGACATGGGTTTTTAAAGTTCTTCATAATTTTGAAAAAACAAATATTTCACTATTTCTTCTCCCCAAACAGTCTTGCATGGATGCATATTCTTAATTAAACGAAGTCCGCAAAATATATGAGATTGCTAGTATTTTCAATGCATTTTAAAATAAGTCTGCTCCATGCTATGTAGTTTACATTATAAGCTGAAAGAGAGGCCTGTGTAATTTGCTATGTATTGAAATTCAGTGAATTTGTTGATGATGATACTGGTGGGTTATGCTGAGACTCTTTTTGTTATCGATTGCACATATTTTAAGGGGTAGAATGTGCTTTATTACAGAGATTTTTTAAAGGACTTCTGGCAAAATAATAATAATAATAATAAGCAAGAAGAAGAGATGGTCTCCTCTATGTAATATTGAGGGAAAACACAGTAATAAAAATAACTGTAATGTAATTGGAAATTAGTTTTTAAATTGCATTGGTTCACTTAGATCTTTAAGGGAAAAAGGAAATAAAAGATAATGAAAGTAACATTCATCATCAGATTTCTCGGATTGCATGAAAATGTCCCTGCCCTAAGTTGAAAAAAAAAAAAACAGTGCCTCTTGCATGTGATTAGCCAGACTTGGTTTTGATTGTCACCATTATGATCTTCTTGTTAGAGTGTAATGAGATTCAGTCCTGCACATATGAATACCCACCGCCTGTCACTGAGCCATCTGCCCATGACTTAAAGGCATGAGCATGCTGTCTGCAGTGAATAGAGAAAAATGGAAATTTGTATTAGAATCGTTTCTCTTTGTTCTTTGTTCATGATTTAAAGCCACTTGGCATTCTTCAGGACTCAGACATTTAGTGGGCAGCCTATCTAACAACTTTAAAATATGTCTTAAAATTGGGGTATATTTTGGTATCTGGACATTAGCCAACCTTCTTCCTGTACCAGCTATTTTTTAAGGAAGTCCTTTTTAAAAAAAAATAATAACAGACTTTATTTTCTAGGGCAGTTTTAGATTTACAGAATATTGGGCAGAAAGTACAGAGTTCCCATATCTTGGCTCTTGCCCCCAAGCCCCCCAGCTCTGCAGTCTCCCCTATGATTAACATCTTGCACTGTGAGGCACATTTGTTACAATTGGTGAACTGATATTGGTACATTGTCATTAACTGAAGTCCCTGGTTTGCATCAGGGTTCACTCTTTGTGTTCTCTGGTTCTATGGGTTTTGCCAAACGCGTAACACCAGGCATTCACCATTCCATTATCACACGGAATAGTTTCACTGTCCTAAAATCCCGTGTTCCATCTATTCATCCTCCCACCCCAAGCCTGGCAACCACTGATCTTTTTTTACTGTCTCTAATTTTTCATTTTTCCAGAATCTCCTAGAGTTGGAATCATACACTATGTAGCCTCCCCAGACTGGTTTCTTTTACTTAGCAACATGCATGTACCAGCTTCTAATTACCTTGAGGACATCCTTCATTTTAGACCAACTTCTTCCTGCTTTAATTTTGATTTTTTTTCACTACTCACAAGCACATTAATGTCCATCATCAGTTACAAAAAAAAAAAAAAAAAAAAAAACTACGTCAGGAAAATATTTAAATAAATTGCCAGAGTGACACTTTAAAATATACTTCGTGGCTCTCCTTTTATAAACAGATAAATAAAGGCAAATAAAACAGAGGGTGATGCTGTGGGGGGAAGAGATGTGAGCATACCTCTCTGCCTTGCTGAGCCTCAGTTTCTCCCTCTCTACAACAGGGATATTGTTATTGTTCCAAGTTCTCCACAAGGATTGAATGTTCCGTGTGATATATATGGAAGGCACTCAATGATAGTGAAGGAAACAGACAAGAAGTAGAAGAAAAGCAGGAAGACAGAAGATGAGGAAAGATACCCACGGGAGTTAAAGGAAGGAGCAGAGTTTGCTGCAACCCAAGCAAAGTAGAGGTTGTTTCTGAGAACAAGGGCCATTGGCAGGATATGAAATCCTCCTGAAGGGCATGAAATAGAAAAATATTTGCCTTTCAGAAAGTCCCTATGGCTGTTGGAACCTAGGTGATTTTTTTGACGGTCATTTCCCAAAGTCAATAGAACAGGTACAATATTTAATGCCTTTTATTTAATTTCCCTTCCCTAATAATTCTAAAAATAAATATAAAGGTCAAGAATTTGCCTTGCCATTGTGGAATAAAAATGTTGATAAAATATAATATTTTAGCTATTTCACTCCCAAACACCCTTTTTTTCTGATTTCCTGTCAGCCCCATCTTTAGAGACTACATTTCAAAGTGATATTATTCATCTTCTTAAATACTGTTGAATATTCTAGATCAACAGTGGACATACTAAGCAGACACACTAATGTCTATTTTGACCTTGCATTTTGATTATCACAGTTTTCTAGCAATCATTGAACTTAGTGAGAAACTGTTTAAACATAAGAAATATCAAAAGGCAAAAATTGTTGGATGTCTTCTGTATCTAGATAATGTTTTCCAAGGAATGTGTTGCTTCCCTGAGTTTCCACAGCTGATTGCATCCATCCTGGCCCTACAGCTTCCCAGTGGTCATCATTTCTGAGAATCTTACCTGAGAAGAAACATGGGAACTCTTGATGTTGTGTGCTGGCGTCCTTGACTCCCCCAGAGTTACCAGAACTCTGCATTATATAGTTTATGGCCTCCCCTTCTGAGGAAGAGGCACCAAGCAGATTGCTCACACAAGGAGACAGGAACGAGTACTACTTGTTTTATAACCATAAGCCCCCAGCCCCTAGTCTCCCTGAATCCACCCATCTACAGTCAGGGTGAAGAGTTAGTTTGTTCTTCCTCCTCCAGCTCCTCCAGCTGGGGGATGCTCTGTGATCATCCTTAGCCATCCACCTTCTCAGTGGTGTGAACAGTATTCTGTGATGATCTTCCAGAGTCTTCTAGTTCATGTTCATTTATGATTCCTGGTGACTGGTCATGGTCTGCTTTTGTCTCTGGAGTGAACACCTGAAGGGAGCCCTATGGCAGCCTATTCTCTGGGCTCTGTAGGAGCTGATGCAGATGGTCCTTATCTGTGCTCTGGGATTATGAGTACAAAGAGATGTGCCTCTCAGATCCCCCTTTAGGACTGTCTCCTTGTGAGGACTGTGGTTAGCTGAGGGCTTTTAGCTGTTTGTTCCTTTAAGATCTGCCCCATGTTATGCTCAAGACTGCCCCAGGCACTGAACAACAGCTTAATCTCATTTCTGCCCCGAGGCAGGTCAGACAACTGAGCACGCTCTGCTCAGGAATGGGGCTGGTAGAGATTGCAGTCTGCATCCTGGAGGGATGGCTCCCTCCTCCCAAACCTTTTCTGACATAGGTGTTTCTCCTCAAGAAGTCTTTTGCCCTCCTAATTCTACCTCTGCATCTACTTCCTGTGTCATGTACTATCTACCCAATTAATTAAACAAGTCTTTAATTGAAGAGGGGGACACCCATGTTGGGGCCCTAACATCGTGAGTAAATGGTAAGTGACTCTAAGATGGGTTCAAGTCTTCCTCATCATGCACAGGGATTGCTTACGATAGCCTTCTGCTCATTGAATTCAGTTTTCCAGAATTAATTTTTGGCTACATTTGTGTTCTTTATTAGCGTAGACTTCACCCTTACCCCCAAAGCACATATATGTGTATCTCAGCCTGAAGGTCCACACTTCTGATGCTTAGGCATGATTGTGCTGATTAAAAATCCACTCCCCTCTTCCCCAGGTAAATTCAGGTTAACTGCTCCATCGCCGAAACCCTCCTGCCTCACACAGGACATGAAAGGCGGCCCCCTCTGTTCTTCAGCTTTCCTTTCCTGGCTTGACTTAGTGACTCTGCCGCTCTTTTGGCAGACTGTACTGAGATGTCATTTTCTAAGAAAGGGATTCACTTATAATTCAGCTGACTGCCTCCTTTATATGTTGTAATGTGTCTTGGCAGCTACGGCAAACAGAGATTAGGCGTGGGCTGCTCTCCCTTTGAACACAGTTGCTGAAACAGTAAGGGACACGTCTGCCCTATTTCAGGTCATGAGCAATCTAATGAGTCACATGTGAGTCCCTGAGGTTTCCATTCACAAAAGGATTGTTTGGGGTTGGCTACACACACTTAGGTGCCTGGCTGTGACATCTTTAGGAGGGATACTTCTTTATGGTGATGGGAGGGTATTTGCCCTGTAAGAGCTGTGCTCCCTCACTATTCATTAGGAGGCTGTTGGGTGATAGGGTTAGGGATCTGGGTGATGAGTCTAGCCTTCCTTTTTTTGAGGCAAAACCTCCAGGCAATCAACATCTGCCTCCCCCATGTCCTGTCTACCTATTGTGGTCTAAATGTGTCCCCTAGATTGATATGTTGAAGTCCTAACCCCCAAAGGTTATTAGTAGGCAGGTCCTTTGGGAAATGCTTAAACCATGAGGGTGGAGCCTCACAAGCGGGATGGCACCTTATAAAGGAGGCTCCAGAGGGCTCCCCAGCCCCTGGCACCCTGTGAGGACACAGCGAGAGGTCCCTGGCTGTGAACCAGGAGGAGAGCCCTCATCCGACCGCCTAGCACCTTGACCTCACACTCTCTGCCTCCAGAACTGTGACAATTAAATTTTTATTGTTGATAAGCTTCCCAATCTGTGGTATATTGATTGTTATAGCAGCTCAAAGGGACCGAGACTTTACTAGTCACCTTTTTCACTCCCTCCTCTCTGGTGTGAACTGTAAACAACCAGGGACCACTTAGTCACACAATCCACCAGCATTTTGTTTTGTCCTCTTTCTATTGATCTCTCTTGATATTTATTCCTAAGTCTCTCCTACCTTTTCTGCTTTGATATTTTGCTGATTTACTCTCCTTGCTCCTGAATACTTTTATATTTTCTACCATCTAATGATAAGCATCCCCTAAGTCTTAATTTGGGGATAATTGTTCTATTATCAGGAATTTACTCTCATGGCTTCCCAATCCGTATCACATACACTGAATATCTGAATTTAAATCTGATGCTGCATAATTGCCTATTTGATTGTATTTGAGATATCTTACTAGCTATTCAAAAATAAGGATTAACTTGGGTGGACACAAGCCACTCAGGAATGTGGCATGAAGACAACTATTGACAGCTTTGGTCCCCTTTCCAAGGTCAGCTGCGTCAGTGACCTGAGGCCTTTAGTGTCTTTGCAAACCCCTGTCCTCTCTCCTGCTATGTCCTTTGACCTGGAGGAAGATGACCTTGAGCTGTCTCCTCGCTTGTTTTCACCTCCTCACTGCACCTCTGCAGCAGAGGGGGAGGATCTGAATTTAGGTTAAACAACAGTGAACACACATCTCAGTTGACACCCTTCTTTCCATTCAGGAGATGCCTGGCTGTGTCCCAGCCACACAGCAAACTCAGCCCAGGGAGAAGCCCCTCACCCCCAGTGGTACTGAGAACTGCAAGCAGTGTCTAAATCTAGAGTCGCCAGTAGTAATCCCATTTGGTGAACACTCTGAAGTCTTGTTCTCCAACATCTCTATCAGCTGATTTATTATCCTACTTAACTGTATGTTGTAGATATCTTTCTCATTTCTAATTTTATTTGTACTTTATTTCCTTTTTCAACATTTTGGGGGGGGGGCATAGAGGGAGAGAGAGAATCCCAAGCAAACTCCACACCCAGCGCAGAGCCCAACATGAGTCTCGATCTCAGAACCCTGAGATCATGAACTGAGCTGAAATCAAGAGTCTACACTTCACTGACTGAGCCACCCAGGTGCCCCCCTCTTTCAACATTTTACGATGAAAATTTCAAACACGGCAAATTTTTAAAATTTTTTTCTAGTGAATACTCGTATACCATTCACATTTTACTCAACGTGTTTAACATATAACTATCCATGTATCCATCTCTTTGCCCACCAGTTGACCCATCAGGTATTTTGAGGCATTTCAATGTAATGTCTTAAAATAAGACCACACTGAATTTTCCCCTAAGTGCTTCAGCACGCATTTCATTATAGTTTATTTTTGTTTTGAAATAAGCCAAACATTCCAGAAGTACACAAATTTTAAGTGTACATATGTTGAGTTTTGACAAATGCATACACTAAGGTAACCCAAACCCCTGTCCTGTTTAGAACATTACCAGAGTTATCTAATGCTGCTTCCCAGTAAATTCTTACCCCCCACGCCTGAAAAGCAACTTCTGCCCAGATTTTTTTTTTATATTATAGTCTAACTTTGCCTGTCCTGGAACTTTATATAAATGGAGTTCATATGTACAGTATGGACTCTTTTATGTTAAGATTCTTTCACTCAGCATAATTTTTTCAAGACTCATTTATTCGTCCCATGTATTAGTAGTTCATTCTTTTGTTATGGCTGAGGAATATTCCATTGTATGAATATAGTATGAAAATACCAGTTTATCCATTCTCCTATTGAGGGACACCTTGGCTTTTCCAACTCAGGGTTATTAGAATAAATATACTATGACTAATCTTGCAAAAATCTTTTGATGGACATACATTTTCATTTCTTTTGAGTAACTATGTAGGATTAGAATTGCTGGGTAGTCATATGCTTATTTTTATGAGAAAATGCCAGCTCTTTATCCAAACTAGTTGTACCATTTTACTTTCCCACCAAAAACATGTGAAAATTTCACTTGCTCCACATCCTCAATAATAATTAATGTTAGCCACCTTTGTATTTTTAGCTATTCTATTGACTATGGAGTATTATTTCATTGTGGTTTTAATTTGAATGTATCTGATGACTTCAACTTTTTTGATGGGCTTATTGACCATTTGGATAACTTTGTTTGGGAATGTCTGTTTAAACTTTGCCCATCTTAGGGAGTTTCTTGTGTTTTGTTACTAAGTTGTGAAAGTTTATGTATCCTGGATACCAGTACTTTGTCAGATATGTTTTTTTAATATTCTCTCCAAGTCTATTGCTTGCCTATTAATTTTCTTAATGTTGTTTTTGATAAAAAGATTTTTTAGTTTAATGAAACCTGACATCAATATTTCTCTTATTGCTTTTTGTGATCCAAGAATATTTTTCTACTTTGAAGTCATGAAGGTATTCTATTACGTTTTCTTGTAAAACCTTTATAGTTTTAGATTTTACATGTAGGTCAATATTCCATCTCTAATTACTTTTATGTGTGGTAGAAAGTGGGACATTATTTTTTTTCCATGTGGAGATCCAATTATTCCAGCATCACTTGTTAAAAAGCCTTTTTTTCTTCTTCTTCTTCTTTGGTTCCCTTGGCACTTCTACTGAAAATCAAACAGCTATATAGACTGTAAGTGTATGATGCTCTATTGATCAGTCGATACTTATGTCCATATCACACTTTCCCAGTTACCATTACTTGAAGTATTAAAGCCAGGCAATGTAAATGTTTAAATTCATTCTTTTGCAAATTATTTGGGACATCTATGTTCTTTGCATTTCCATATAAATTTCAGAATTTGCATGTGTACTTATACCAAAATTTCATCTACTAAAATAATGATTTAGAATTGTGTTGATTCTATAGATCACTTTGGATAGAAATAGTGTCTTAATAATATCAAGTCTTCCAATCCATGAACATAGTTTATCTCTGCATTTATTTAAGTCTTCTTGAATTTTTCCTAGAAGTTTTTTTTTACTTTACAGTGTAGATTTCTTGTATATCCTTGATTAAATATAATCTTAATGATTTAATATTTTGATGCTATTGTATAATAATTGGCTTATTTTATTTTCCATATGTTTGTTGCTAATATACAAAAATACAGTTGATTTTTATACATTAACTTTATATCCTAAAAGTATAGTAAATTCTTTTATTAGTTTCTGAAGTTATTTTATAGATTCTTTAGGATATTACACAAAACAAGTCATCTGCATATGGAAAAAATTTACTTCTTTTATTTTCTTTCTTACCTTCTTTCTTTCTTTTTTTACTGGCTACCTTTGCTTACAGTTTTAAATAGAAGTAGTAGGAGTATGCATCCTTGCCTGGTCCCCAAATTTAGGAGTAAACGTCAATATTTTATCAATAGGCATGATGCTAGCTGTAGATTTTTCGTAGTTGTTATTTCGGTTGGAGGAATTTCCTTTGTATTCTTTGTTTGCTGAGTGTAATTGTCATGATTGAGTGTTGAATACTTCTTCTGCACAATTGATGTAATCAAATGGTGTATGCTGCTGTTGATCTGTTGATATGTCAGCTCACATTGATTGATGCCTACCTTACATATTGAGAAAACTATTTGGTCATGAAGTATTACACTTTTTACATATATTTATGTTTATGAGGATTATTTCAATGGATATCTGTAGTGACTGTCAGGTTTTGGTGTGACTATTATGGTTATTTCATAAAATGATTTAGAAAGCATTCCTTCTGCCTATAATTTCTGAATAAGATTAATTTCTTTCTCAAATATTAGAAAGAATTCACTAGTGAAACTCTCAGTCTGGAATTCTATTTTTGTAGAGGTTTATGATAATGAGCTCAAATTATTTAATAGATGTAGAAATATTTAGATTTTTTTATCATACATCAGTTTTGACAGATACCATTATCTCAAGGAATTTCTTCATTTTTCCTAAGATTTCTAAGACATGAACTGTTTATAATATTATATCATTATCATTTCAGTACCTATAGGATCTGTAGTTAACAACCCCTCTTTCATTCTTTATATTATTAGTTTGTGTCCTTTGTCTTTTTTCTTTTGTCAAACTAGATGGGGTTGACTGATTCTTTAGAATTTTTAATAGACACAACCTTTTATTTTGATCACTTTCTCAATCATTTGTCCCATTTCTATTTCACTGATTTTTTTTTGCTATTATTACTGTTGCTATTATTTCCTTTTAATTTACTTATAATTTTTTTGTTGGACTCTTAAGGTTGAATCTTCAGTCATGATTTTCTTTTCTTTTTTCAAATAAGGGCATATAAACCTGCATATCTCCCTCTATTTAGCTAGTTGCATCCCATAAGTATTGAAATGTATGTGTACCATCATTCAGTTAGAAATATTTTCTATTTTCCTTTGTGATTTCTTCTCTGACCCACTTATATTTTTTAACCTAAGTATTGTTTTCCTAAATATCACCTTATTAGGTATATCTAATTTAATTCCATTTAGGTAAAAGATGTGTAATTTCATTTTTTCTAAATAATTGAAGGATGTGTTATGGTTAAGTATATGGTCTATTGCGGTGAACTTATCAAACACACTTTAAAAAGTGTGTACCCTATAATTGTTGGTGTGTAAATACCAATGGTAAGGCAGTCCATAGCATCATCTAGATTACCTTATTTTCCCCCTAATATTGTCTATTTGTTCTACCAATTGCCAAGATAGGAGAGTTAAAATCTTTTATCAAGTTGTCTATTTCTCTGTAAAATTATGTCAATTTTTGCTTCATATGTGTAGGAGTGCTGACAACACTGACTCTATCTTTGGCCTTCCATCTTGTTCATGCTGGACCAATGACCTCCCTTGGGGCCACATGTTCCAGGTGCTGTGGAGATTAATGTAAGCCCCAGTAGGAATGCAGGAAGGCTGATTCTGATCTTCCCTAAAGTGACACACAGAAGGCCCCGCTTTATCTAACTAGTAGAGATCCTCTGGCACACAAAGATGGTACTACTTTAGGTAACTACACTTTGACCTCACAGCAATGCCCCCTCTCTACAAAAGCTGTGGGGCGAGTCTGGACTGGGTGGAGAGTAGCTTCTTAGTGCTTGGATGCTGCATTCAAAGTCTGATTCTCTCCTGTCAGTAAGTTACCCTGAATAATACTCTGGAAATGGCTTGGAGTGGCTTGCTTTGTTTTTCAATCTTAAAGTGACTTCTCAGTCTGGAAGATAATTTACTGACCCTTCTCCACCTTCTAACAATATTCTTTTGGGGCACTGTTACTAGATTCACACACATGTATGATTATTATATATTCCCGAAGAATTAAATATTTTTATCATTATGATTATCTCTATCTCTGGAAATACCATTCTTCTTTAAGTCTGTTTTCTGATATTAATATGGCCACTTCAGCCTTTTTAGGCTGTTTGCCTGCTACATCTTTTGTCATTAATTTACTTTGCAACTATCTGTGCTTAAAGTGCATTTTTATAGGCAGCCTATAGTTATGGTAATTCCTGCCTTTTAATCATAATGCTCTGACCATTGCAATTATTATAATTTTTGACATAGTTGGATATAGGTCTACTATTTTATTGTCTTCTGTATCTCTCTGTTTCTTGATTTTCTGTTCTTTGACTTATTTTCCTTTCTAAATTATTTGAATATTTCTAGAATTGTACATTCATCTTCAGTTATAGTCCCTTGCATTATATTTTATGTTTAATCTTTTGTTTTTCAGTCTATTTAAGCTAAATAGTCCACCATTTCATGTTAATTGTAGAAATGTTACACAAGTATTAGCCCATGTGTCCCCTTATCCTTTAAGCTGTTTGTCATATGTATTGTTACGTATGCCATAAAAACTCTATACAACAATATTATGATTTGTGCTTTTAAAGAATTATGTACTTTAAAGAAATTAAAAGGAAAAAATAGCCTTTTATATTTATCCATAATTTTACATTTCAGCTGGTATTCACTTTTCCTGAATATCCAACTATGCATTTGGTAGCAGTTTTCTTTCATCCCAGAGAATTTGCTTTAGCATATCTTATAGCGTATGTCTGCTGGAGAAAATTTCACTAGTTTTATTTTATCTAAAAGTGTTTTCATTTCAACTTCATTAGTGAAAGATGTTTTTGCTTCATATAGAATTTTGAGTTGACAGGTTGTTCTTTCTGCACATAAAGATATGTTCTACCCTATGTCAGTATTGTAGTTTTTGTGCCAAGTCAGCATTCATTTGAAAAGCTGTTCTGTATGTACTGTGTCATTTTTCTATGGCTTCTTGCAAGATATTTTCTTTATCATTTTTTTTTTTTAGCAATTTAAATAGGACATGACAAACCTGGTTTCCTTTATCTTGCTTTGTGTTTGCTGAATTCTTTGAATCTGTGTGTTTATTACATACACCAAATATGGAAACATTGTGGCCTTTATATTTTTAAATAATTTTGGCACCATTTTCTCTCCTCTCCTTCTGGAACTTCAATTATACATGTGTGTTAGATCTTGATGTTGTCCCACAGGTCTGTGAGGATCTGTCCACTTTTTTTTTTTTCCCAATCTTTTTTGTGTGTCATCTTCAGATTTGATCACTTCTATTAACTCAGCTTCAGGTTCACTTTATCTTTTCTCTTTTGATTCCATTCTGCTAATAAGCATCTGGTAAAGTTCTAATGATTGATATGTTATTTTTCAGTTCTGGAATTTTCCATCTGTTTCTTTTTGTAGTTTCGTTTTTCTACCGAGGCTTTTCTTCTTCTATTCATTACCACCCTGTTTTCTTTTTGCTCACTGAGCATAATTTTAATGGCTGCTCTAAAACGTTCGGATGCTCCTCCCAGCATTGGATCATTTGAGAGTTACTTCTGTTAATTGCCTTTTCCCTTGAGAATGGCTCACATTTTCCTGGTTCTTAGTATGTCACATACTTTTGGATCATATCAAGGAAATGAATTTTGTTATAATCTCCAAGAGTATTGATCTTTGTCTTGTTTGATCAGGAAATTCACTCTATTGAATTCAAATGCAAATTACGTGGCAGTTAGGTAAGTAGAAAGTCAAGTCTCAGTTCTGAGCTGGACTGCACTGAGTCTTCTTCACATCTGCATGATTCAGAGATCACCCACAAATTTTGTTAGGGTTTATAAACCAAATTTGAGGCTCCCTCTCTTTGGCTTGCTTCCTGCTATTATCTCTACCTCATTCACTGGTAGCTGTTGTAGCCCTGAATTCAGCCTCTGGTTTTTCAGATTTAAAAAAATTGAAGTTTTTTAGAAAAGTTTTTTACTCCACGTGTCACTGGTTGCAGCTGCTTCCATGCTATTAGTAAAACCATAACATGAGAAACACATCCCATGCTGTTCCCTCCTTTCAAATGTTGATTCCCTGTGGAATTTGCCTACTTTTGTGCATTGTCTAGTATTTTCAAGTAGTTTTTTATATTTTGTTTTAAATTTATTATTTATATGACACAGAGAGAGAGAAAGCAAGAGAGGGAACACAAGCAGGGGGAGTGGGAGAGGGAGAAGCAGGTTTCCCGCTGAGCAGGGAGCTGGATGCGGGGCTCGATCCCAGGACCCTGGGACCATGACCTGAGCCGAAGGCAGATGCTTAATGACTGAGCCACCCAGGCGCCCCTCAAGTAGTTTTTTTTTCCATGTCTTTTCCAGGTTTTATAGTTGTTATCTGTGGTATCAGTCCAGTAAGAACTTACTTGGCCGTATTAAAAGCTGACTCCTTGATCACCATCTGCTTGATTCCTCCATCTCTCTACACTTTAAAGTAGCACAAAATTAGAACCAGATATTAAGATGGGGCAATAATCATGATAAGACAGAAGGGATTGAACTGGGACAATTTCAACAGGAAAGCAAAGAATGGATGGATTTTAATACCATAAAAAGACAAAACCAATTGGATATGGCAAAAAAAAAAAATTAAATTGGGAGGAGTAAGGAATGATCCTAAAACTGGTAGCTTGCCTAGGTGAAAAATATAAGTGCTGATACAGAGCAGTCTCAGAAAATAAGAGAACAAATACTTTAGCTAAGCCTGAAGGACAAATGAGAAAAAAGGGGAGGGGGGCTAAAGCCTGAACATGTGTTTGAGATGCCAATAGGGCACCTGTATACAGCCTATAGCAAGGAGATGAAAATTTTTGTTTAAAGCTAAGGAGCAATATTAGAGAATTCTATATTTGTGGATCAATACTGGATATTAGAGCTGAAGACATTTGAATGGATATTGATGGGATTCTTTTTTTATTTTGCACCAAATGAAATTGTCATTTTTGCTGGTCAAATCTAATTAAATACTGGCAGTTTTATGTGGTTCAGCTAATAAGCATAGGGGTTATCAACCTCATCTAAGGAATAATTATCTAACAGAACCTGACTGGGAGACCATCAGGAAGCATCAGAAAAGTAGGAGAGCGGCCACAGGACCAGTAAATATGTAAAGCTGGCATAAAACTGAGGTGGAACTAGAGAGCAATGGGAAAAAATAGAAATTCAATAAATTCTGTATATCTTAAAAATATGAAATTACATTCTTACACCATAGACAACAATTCTTCATGTAATAAACACTTAGAAATGAAAGACAAACTTCAAAATTCTGAGAAGAAAATGTAGAAAAATATTTGTGATGGGGCATGAAATCATAATCTGATAAATTTTATTACATTAAAATTAAGAACTTCCATTTATCGAAGGACATCATAAAGAAGGTGAAAAGACAGTCCATAAGTTTGTTTTTTTTTTACAGTCCATAAGTTGAAAGAAGCTATCTGTAATGCCTAAAACTAAGATATAGAACCAAAAATACACAATGAACTCCCCAAAATCATCAAGAAAAGACAAGTACTGAGTAGAAACACTTTCACATGTGTGCACCTAGAGACATGTGCAAGAATTTTTATAGAAGTATTAATTGAAATGTGAAAGTATAGAAATCCAAGCATGTAGATAGGAGAACAAATCAATAAATTTTTCTATCAAAACATGGAATACTACAGAGCAATTAAAAATGAATTATGGCTACATGCATCAGTACTTAACATGCAGAGACAAAAGGAAGTTGCACCTGGCTCCCTACAGTATAACATTTCTATGAAATTCAAAACCAGCAAAAATTCACAATATTGTTTTTTGGGATATATATACAAATGTGATTAAACTATAAAAAATAAAAACAAGTTAATGGAAAACCTCAAGGAATAAAAGGAATAAAGGAAATGTAATATGGTAAGATTCATAGATTTATATATATAACATATACATTATATTAGTAACAATTTAGTTCTTAAGTTGAGTGGTGAGTTCATGGATATTCATTTTACTATTCCCTAAAAAATATTATTTTAAATAAATAGAAATATTTTGAATTAAAGGGGAAGACAAAAAATATAATTACATAAATAAAACATCAAAATCCAAAATCTGACATTACATTATATTGTATATGCCACAGAATTCCTTAATATTACTATAATTGTGTAAGTAGTGTCTAAGTTCCATGAAAAATGTTCTCATACCTAAAAAAATATATATATCCTGAAAGTACAAAGAAAAAGAAATATTTTTAAAAGTTTTTCCTAATAGAGGAAGAACTTACAACTGATACTTCATTTTTGGATCAAAAGATGTTAGTGAGGAACAGAAACAAGGGTCTAATTAAGGAAGTCTTCTCAGGCTCACTGAAATAGCTGGTGCCACAGAAATTTTCCTGTTTTTCCTCTAGGGAACTGAGATGCTGACCATATATGTTTTTCTAGACCAAAAATAAATATTAACCTTATTCTTCAACTGAATATGAATCCACATATCCTAGGGGAAATCCAACTGCAGATCTAAGAAACTCAGTGAGCCTTAGAGAAATGTATTACCCATTTTTTCTGCCTCCTTGTGAATTTGCTTTTGCTAGGGAGGGCATTTGTAATATTCGAGGAATCATAAATAAGTAGAAAAAAGTAAAAACTGAACGAATAAGGCTGAGACACATGGGGAATAGGTAGATGGCTAGGGAATACATAAGAAACTTTGATCAGTAATATTTCCTTTCTAAGCCAGACAGCATGCTGAAGAGGATGCACTATATCATTTTATACCTTTTGCATGTCTGAAAGATTTCATTAAAAATTTAAACTTTCAAACTATTTCAACAAGAAACCCCAAAGCCTATCAAATAATGATTCACTCCGCAAGGATGTATTATGCACCTGCTGTGGTCAAGGCTCTGGAACGGGCATTTCTTTTCTGTGAGAAATGAAGAGCTACAAGAGTGGAACTTGAATACTTGATGAGGAATGGAGTTAAGTGCTCAAATAACTCTGACGCATGTCTTGTGTCTTACATGTCTGGAAAGCAGTATAAACAGAGAGCCATAGATATGCAGCAGGAAGTGGTTCTTCTGGTGAGAAAAGAGCATGGAGCAGTCATCAATTCAACCTGGGATTTTCTGATGAGAACATTTTTCATGGAAATGATTGAGTGTGGGAATGATTCCAAAAGAGGTTCAGGATAGTGGTTGCTTTTGCTCGGGAGTATATTTGTAAGGGGATACTGAGGTGCAATACTGCAGCTTGGAAAACCTCTAGAAAATATCATTTTACATTGTTAAAAAGCAGGCTATTTGGCATGAAATGACCTGGGCTCTCCTTCTGTCCATGTTACTTACTGGAGGTGTGGCATTTGGCAAGTAACGTAACCTTTCCAAAGCACATTTGAAAATTTAGAATAATGGAAACACCACCCTCTTTCTTTTTGAAATAAAGTATGCACTTAGACAGTATAAGACTTGAGATAATTGTGAACTTTTAACTTTAAGCAGTAGAAAAGAAGTCTGGAAATGTAGATTTGGTCACTTGCTGAATGGCTATGTGCAGACAGATTCTATAGATCTTTATAATTGAATGAAAGTGGAAGGAAAATTTACAGATGAATGAAAGGTATTAAACCAGGTTAATTGAGAGGCTAATTACCTGTGGCATTAATAGACATGGTGAAAGGGAAAGGACTGGGTGGAAGGTCAAGATAATGGGCTTTGTTTTAAGCCTGCTGAGTTGGCATTATCAACAGGACACATAAGCAAAGATGTGCAAGGGTGTCTGCTTGTGTCAACCTCCCTTTCACCAAAGAACTTCCGTGGCTAAAAGAGGTGAGCCTAAAACCAAAATGGTCATAATGGTGGAAACCACAGAGGAGACATGAAGGGTAGAGTGTAATGAGAGATAAAAAGAGAATACCAAAGTCACAACAAAAAGAATATTCCAGAAGGAGGAATTAAGAACAAACAAACAAAAACAGTGAAAGAACAAAGAATGGAATTGGAACAGTACTGGAGGCATGGAAAACAGGAGTGAGGAGTGAGGGCACAAAGCAGGGGTTAGAAACTGTGGAAAATACGACAGATTAATACTAAAGATGAAGGATTTATGAGAGGTCATTACATTCAGTGATTTCCATGGATTGATTTCACTTTGGTAATAT
Organism: Phoca vitulina; assembly: GCF_004348235.1. NCBI lineage: Eukaryota > Metazoa > Chordata > Mammalia > Carnivora > Phocidae > Phoca > Phoca vitulina. The sequence continues at coordinate 10,615,871 of NW_022589704.1, read as the reverse complement.
CAGTAGAATAATTCAGATTGCAAGATCCTACAATGCAGCAAAGTGGTTTTTGATCATTATTTCAAGAATTCTGATGGTAATGTGAAGGTAAGGGTACAGTGTTAATGGAAGAGGAAAGAGGCACACTAGGAAGCTACAAATAATCGAAAGTTTCCTATATTCTCTTATCCTAGCAACGTGGAGCACAGATGGAAAATGCTTCTGCAAGAAAGAAGATGGCGGCTTTGGTGCTCAGCTGCTGGTGTGGATGGGTCTGACAGCAATTCTAGCAGTCATCTCTTGTCAGGCCCATGGAATCTCTGCACCTGCATGTTCTTCATATGGGCACAAGTTAGTCATCCTGAACAAAGTCAAAACAAGCAGCATTAATGCAGTCCCCTGGTAGACACACTGTTGTTTTCCTCCCTCATGCCTGTTCAGACTATCCCAGCTTTTATCCCGAAGTACAAAAAGCCTTGTCTGCCACTCTTGTCCTGAGCAGAGAAACCAGCATCTCAGGGGAAGCGATCTATAGAAAATAAAACAAGAGAAATTTATTGAAGAAACATTTGAACGTATCCGAAAGACTTTAGATCCAGTTACTTTGCTTTGGGTGCCCAGATGAAAATTTTAAAAGATGATATCAATGTGATTAAGATTTCCCTTGTAGTGAACCTAGCAAAGATGGACAAAGCATGGCTTAAAGAAACTAGTGGCCAGTTGGCAGGTCCAGCTTAGGAGCCATCCCCTCTGGGAAAACCCAGGCAGAGTTAACTGTCACCTTCTCTGCTCCTCGTCACATCTGATCCATTAAAAAATACAGTGCCCATCATTTTCTATGTTTATCTCCTCTTCCAGGCAAGGTACTCCTTATAACAAGGACAGCATGTAATATATCATTTTATTGTTAACTTAGAATTTTGGAGACAGACAAGAAAAACATCCAGAAAAAAGTTGAAAGGCTATGTGCTAGACAAAATCAAACTGAATATAAAATGAGTTATATCTTTAAGGATTTAAGAGTTGCAGAGAGTTACGAAATGTTCATAACTCACAAAGCTTTATAGGGGTAAATTTTAGTCTTCTTTAAGCTCCACTTACTGGTCATGCTGAATTTGTGTGGAAATATTTGTGAGTTCATATCTATATGTTTCTTATTTAACCCCCAGAACCTGCATCCCATGTGTTTGGTATTCTTATCTCTGTTTTGCAAATAAGGAAACAGAAACATGGAGAGGCTTACATGTAGTGGGCTGAATGACAGCCCCTAAAGAAATCAGATCCTAATCCTTGGAAGCTGTGGATGTTCCAGATAGTCTTTGCAGATGTAATTAAATTAAGGATCTTAACTCAAGATGGGGAGAATACTCAGGTGGGCCCTAGGTGCAATCACATGCATCCTTATAGGAGCGAGACAGAGTGACATCTAAGCACCCACAGAGGAGACTGTAATGTGCAGACAGAGCAGACAGACCAGAGACAGATTTGAAGATGCTGGCCTTGGAGGGATGCAGCCACATGCCAAGGAGTGCCGGCGGCCACCAGAAGCTAGAAGAGTCAAGGAACAGAGTCTGCCTTAGAGCCTCCAGAGGGAGTGTGGCCCTGCCGAGAATTTGGTCTTGGGCTTTTGATCTCCAGAATGGTAAGAGAACAAATTTCCGTTGTTTTAAATCACCCAGTTTGTGGTAATTTGCTTCAGCAGCCACAGAAAAGTAATACACCAAGAAACTTGCCGGGAGTCCTATCATTACTAACAAAGCCAGAGCTGGAAACCAAGCCTTTCTGATTCCAAAGCCCAGGGCCTGTAGGAGCAGGATTTAGTATTCACAAGATCAAGGAGAAGGAGAGGATGGATAGACCATTGAAAGAGAAAATATAACCATTATGGAGCGTGTACATCCCACTTCTTTCCCTTAGAAAATGAAGTGCTAAGTGGCCCCTCTTCTTTCCTGTCTCTACCCCATTTCTTTCTACTGTGGAGTGATTTCAAGGAAGGGTAAGGAAAGTTTATAAACCAAATTCCTCTGCCCATGAATTGTATGTTAATCTTTGAAGTTAAGGTCATCAAACTCTAGAGGAGCAAACCACAATCTAAATCATTGCTTGGGTTTAAGAGTACAGTACTGAGTGAAGACGGAAAGAGATACTGTTACTTTAGAAAAGCAACTATGCTGTAGAGGATTTTACCAGAGTGACCAAGGTATTTATTTTGTAACATATTGACATCAGATGTTCCGAATTGTAGTCCCTGCTCTGGCTTTCAAGGGCATCAACTTCAGGTGCCCTGAGTTTTCAGCACTAGGGAGGATCCTCTGGGGAATTGTTTCCACTTTACTTCTGGTCTACAAAATAATCCTTGATTCCAGACAATTTCATGGTATGAAATTTAACGGTTATGCTCCTAATGTTTACCCAATTAGAGTGCTGCTTATGGTAGGTCATTGGTAGATCTGCTTTATCAAATGAAATTCACTTTTATCTTTAATTTATAAAGAATTTTTGTCATGTGTTTGTGTTGACCTTTATAAAATATTTTCTCTGTAGCTCTTAACATATAAATAGAAATGTTATCTTTTGACTTGTTAATATGGTGAATGGAATTTTTAAGTTTTCTAAAATTCAACTACTGTTGCATTCCTCAATTATACCTCATTTGGTTGTGGGTTTCATATTTTTTATACATTAGTTTGATTTGATTTCCTAATATTTTAAGAATTTTATATCTGTATCCTATAGTGCATGGGCTGGTGATTTTCTTTTCCTAAACTGCCTTTTCTGGCTTTGGAATCAAGATTATACTGATGAGATGGAGAGTTTTTCTTTCTTTTTATTTCCAGAGGGGAATTGTCTGAAACTAAAACCATTAGTAGAAAATTCCTGGAAACCTGAGGCTGGCATTTATCTTGAAACACTATACTACTGTTTCAAATACTGTAATATTTATAAAATCATTTAGACTTTATATTTCTTGTTGGACTAACTTTGGAAAGATGTCTTTTCTAAGAATTTGTCTATTTTTCCATGTTTTGATATCCGTTGGTTAAGTAGTTGATGACATTCTTTTAGTATAGTTTGTGTCCGTTTTCTTCTAGGTTACATTTATAACATTAGATGTTTGGAACTTCTCTCCCTTTTTTTTTCTTTTTTGATCACTTTTGCCAGAATTTTTGTTATTGTTTGTCTATAATAAGAATCAACTTTTGGTTTTAGTGATCCGACTGGATCGTTAGGCTTTCCACTGCTTTATGATATACTTTCTTTCAGTTTCTTTAAATATGTTTAGTGTTCTTTTTCCACCTACTTAAATTGGATGCTAAGCTCATTTACTATCGTATCAGTTTATTTTTTTTTTCTGATCTATTTGAGACAATACACTAAAAAAAAATAATGGGTTTGCTATGTGTCCTCATTTTGATTCTGTTCTAGGTGTTATGATTTCTTCTTTGATTCATGAATTTGGGTGATGTCTGTTTGTACAATTGTGTTGAATTTTGCTTTATGGCCCAATTAGTGGGAAATATTAAAGGACCAACATACTAGTTCATAAAAGCATATCAGATCATGCCAGGCCCCAGTTCACTATCCCGCAGTCATTCTCTTTTTTTACTCAGGGTAAAAGCCAGCAGCCTCCAAGTTGCTTACTTGGTTCTAGGAGCTCTTCCTCACCACCCCACGCCCAGCTGTCTGACCTACTCTGCCACTGAGCTGAGTCTCGGGCCCTCTACGTCGGCCACATGAGCCTCCTGGCTCTTAAAAGATACCAGGCATCCTCCTGCCTTAAGGTCTTTGCCCTGTTAAGTCTGCCTGCATTGCTCTCATCACCTCTAGGATGACTACACTGTCAAGTCTTTGCTCCAATCTTGTCTTCTCAGTGCTTTTCCTCTTCTCTGAAAAACCACCACCTACCACCTCTCTCACATCTCATTTGTTTCCCATAGATTTTATTAACTTCTAATACACTGTTTAATACCCTGTGTGATATACCTGTTAGGCTTAATTGGATCACTTTGCCTCCTTAAGCTTCAGTTTCTAGGTGGCTAGCATATATATAATATATATGAATAATCTCCCCTCTTTTGCAAATAGAAAACTCCAAGATTTGGTTATTTGAATTTTAACTATTAAGCCCCCAATATTTCATCCTGCATGGTTCTCCATTAGGATGGAGCGGAATGCAAGTGTGTGGGCAGAATTCTGAGAGGACAACAAGCATGTATAAGGAGGACCAGTGAGGCGTGCATTGGGGAAACCCCAGAGTGACCACACAGTGCACAAAAGTAATGTGATATGAACAAATTGATTCTTCTCTTTTCTGGGAGCCATGGTGTCTGGTGGCCCCTCTGAGTAATTAGCTCACTCGTGCTAACTTATTGACATGTTATTTGTGTAAATGCCAGTCACCTCTTTCTGTCCTAATGATGAAAAATAACTTAGGAAGTATGAAAAAGGATGTTCCCTTAAAATAAGACTCCTAAGAGGGGCACCTGGATGGCTCAAGTCAGTTAAGCACCCGACTCTTGATCTTGGCTCAGATCATGATCTCAGGGTCCTGGGATGGAGCCTGACATCAGGTTCTGCACTCAAAAGGGAGTCTGCTTGAAATTCTCTCCCTCTCCCTCTGCCCCTCCCCCCCCAAAAAAAAACTTTAAAAAAAAAAAAAAAAAGGACTCCTAAGAGAAGACCTTAGGATAGAACTTTTCTTACTTCTGGAGGGAGCCATGAAAGGGAATCTGACAGACTACAGGATTGCCAGATTCATGCTTTAAATACAATATATGTCACTGTTGGAGGAGAATGTAGTACCTGCAAACAGCTGATCTCCAAACTCCTGAGTTGCCATTAGGACTTGACCTTTGAAAATGTTACTTTTTGTTTTCTCCATCTCAAATGTGTTCTACGATACTTGCTGCCTCATTCAAAGGTACATGTAAGCTCCAATCTCCGTTCCACGTAACAAGGATAGAGCAGAGAACAATATATAACATGCTACTTATTACTGAGTTTAAGTTTTATTCACGGAACAACTAAAGGGGCTTAATTTGCAAGCAGGAAATAGCCTCATACACTAGGATGTTCTGACTCACACTTAGATGCACAATGTATTTGAGTCAATTGTTTTAATTTTAGTGAGGTGTTCACATAATGTCTGCAATTTGAGAAGGAAAACCATGAGGGGAAAATTGTTTCTAGTTAATATATTCTGGTGGAAATATTTGTAATTCCCAAACTCCTTAAGGTGTTTAGCAGCATTAAACTAGATATAATAAAAGCAATAAAGGAACTAAAGTGAATTTGGCCTTGAAGTTTTTTAGTGACTCCTGATTTTACGATAAATTACAGCAGGATGTCCTTGATGACTCTCAATCAGGAAAGCAATCCAAAAAGGTTTATACGTATCAAGAGTGTCACAATCTTTTGGGGTGTCTATTTGTCATTTTCTCACTTAGTGCAGCTGTAAAAAGTAGGTGATGAATTTCACTTTATCCTTACCATTTCAGACATCTGGCAGATGCAGTCTCAGTAGACAACAGATTCAGCCAGGGTAGGATCATCTTTAACATCTTTGCTGAGCATGCATCTCGAAAGGACCTCTGATCAAATTAGGCTAAGTCCTAAAATTTAGAGCAAATTTTAAGTAATTGCTTGTCTTTCAAAGCTAACCATTTCCTAAATTATATCTGTGGCAATAAGTCAAATACTCATATCAGTCATTAGAGATCTGCCTCAAACCCCTTAAAAGGTGACAGGCCCAGGAAGGGGGAAAAGGTTTAAAAGGCTCTGAACCATTTTATTAGTAATGTTATACCTACAGAAGGTGACATGCATTATAACTTAAAGCACACTCCTCACACTTATCATATTAGAACACATAGTTATTTGAATAGGGTCTGACCACCCTGCCCACCAGCTTTTCTTAACAACAAATAGTTGTTACAAACCTGCCATGTATCTGGTACTTGGGAATACAAATCACATGGGTCCTGTCCTCCAGTATCACAGTTTTTGGAGAAAGACCTGAAACTAAAGATTATGCATACAGTCTTCTGGAGAAAATGCCTAACAGTACCTAGGACAGTTAAGGAAAAACATTACAGATGAGGATATATTTAGGTTGAGTCTGGAAATAGTAAAAAAAAAAAAAAAAAAAAAAGGGAGAAGTATGGTAAAGATTTGCCTCAGACAGATGGAACACCTGCAGAAGCCCAAGGAGATAGGGACATTGTGTGTTTTAGAACCTCAAGTAGCTGGCATTGTCTGCTTTGTTGGGAAGTTGAGGACAGCAGGGAAGTGTCACATGGCGAAAGCTGGTTATAGTGTTCGTGTTGACATCCTCAGGAGCTAGAACTGTGCTTGGCCTGCATGGGTTCTTGATAAGTTTGCTGGATAGAATTGGAAAAGACCCAGGCAATGTGTAGGAGACGCAGGTCCTATATCTGGCTGCCACTGAGTATGTAGATATCCTTAGAAGAGTAATGTATTTATTCAGTGTCTGCTTGAGTGAGATAAAAGTGTTAGATTTTTATGAATGGCTGTCAAATATTAATAGTCTCTGAAACCTTTCATACTGTATTCATTTAAAGTTAAAAACATACATATAACTTCCATATAAAAATTCTGAACAGACTTAAGGAGATCTTACAAACAGTAAGTAAAAGGTAACTGATCCCATAGAAAATGGGGGAAATATAATTAGGCCATTCAGAAAGGGTAAACCTAAATGGCTAATAATTATTTGGAAAGATTCTCAACATCACTGGTAACCAGGAAAATTTAAATTAAAACCACAAGAGGATTCAATTTCACATTCATCTGGTTGGTCATAAATAAAACTTGAAATATTACCAATGTTTGAAAAAAAATTGGCTGAAGGAAATTTGGGGTCCAGGCTTCCACACAGGCTAGAATTCAGAGCAGGGCTTTGTGGGGGAATTGGGAAGTAAGCATGAAACCTCAGTCACATGGACTGAGCGCGTGAATTGGAGTGTGGAATAGAACAGCATGCCATGACCCACGGTACCCCAGGTACCCCAGTCTTGCTTTACTCACTGGTAGAGATGAGAGCATTAATAGGATGGGATTCCCATGAATCAGGAACAAAATATATCTAGATCTAGATTCTAGGTTTCTAGTTCTCAAACTTCACTTTGTTTATGAACCACATGGAGCGGGGGGTGCTTTCTTTTTTCTTTTTCTTTTCTTTTTTTTTTTTTTTAATTAATTTGACAGAGCACAAGCACGGAAAACAGCAGAGGGAGGGGGAGAAGCAGGCTCCCAGGTGAGCAGGAAGCCTAATGCGATGCGGGGCTGGATCTCAGGACCCCAGGATCATGACCTGATCTGAAGGCAGAAGTTTAACCGACTGAGCCACCCAGATGCCCCGGGGGGGCTTTCTTTTTAAAAATGCACTTTCAGAAATTAAGATTTGGGTTTGCTGCAGGGCAAGGGAGTGGAATTCCAGCATAAAGCAATACATTTTACTCAGCTGTGAGACAGAGGTTAGAGTTCAAGGTTGTCAAAGCCACAGAAACCTAGAGGCTAACGTTCTTAGAGAAGAGAATGCCAGAGAAAGTGGCCCTAAAACCTATGTACAAATTTCACTCAAATTGTTGGCTGACTCCTAAGCTATATGTGTGTAAGGTGAGCATCCAAAAAATATAAGAGACAATAACAGCTAGGAGGTTCAAGTTTTGATCTGAGCTGTCCATTGTTACCTGTGCTAGGGAACCTGAGACCGGAGTTTTTATGATTTTCCAAGTTGGTGCAGTCTGTGAAAACTCAAAGGGCTTTTCTTTACCCCAGAAGGCTCTTGCTAGAAAAGTAAGGCCTGTATCTAAGAAATAAGAGCAAAGGTTTAGGAACAAGGGCTATGACCCTAGGAGTAAAAGAAATTCTGAAATAGTAACTACAATGAAAAGTCAGGCTACAACGGAGTGATCCATTGCCATTGTATCTGCCCACCTCTTTGGAGGAAGATGATTTTTTAAAAATACAATGTGCATTATTAATAAAGAAATAGGAGTCTTGATTATAAAGGTACTTGATTAGAACCAGTAGAAACCATAGACACTTAGAAACCCAGAGTGATTCAGATACTGGAGTAACCAGGCTGAAACTCTTTAATGAAACAAACAAACAACCCCACTGTGACTGATATGCTCAAAATTATAGAAAAAGAGATTGGGAATTTTCTTTTTTTTTTTTTTAAAGATTTTATTTATTTATTTGTTTCAGAGAGAGAGAGAGAGAGAGAGAGAGAGCACAAGTGGGGGGAGCGGCAGGCAGAGGGAGAAGGAGAAGCAGACTCCCCGCCAAGCAGGGAGCCCGATGTGGGGCTCGATCCCAGGACCCTGGGATCATGACCTGAGCCAAAGGCAGACGCTTAACAACTGAGCCACCCAGGCGGCCCTAGATTGGGAATTTTCAACACTGTGGTAGTCAGGGAAGTGTGATGCTGAGATCACATTTCAAGAGAGAACTTGATGTCAGAGATGTAGTTAGCAGACAGCCTTCAGCTGCTACACTCAGGATCTTCTTTAGTGTTTATACCAAGGCCATGCTCTCTCCTGAAACCTCTCAGCCAATGACTGAACATGGCAGGTGTACTGGTCAGACATTTCTGCTTCATAGAGGACTCCTTTGTAGGCAGTCTTTGCTCTGGTGTTCCCATCAGCCTGACTGAGACTCTTTGAGCTACACTGCTCTCTGTGTCTCTTTCTACTCAAGCCTCTTAATGATTCTTGATTAACTATCTATCTTGACTCTTACCTCGCATCATACGTATTGGTTCTAGATGGATTGTAGACCTAACTGTGAAAGGTAAAATGGTCCAACTTCTGGAGAAAAATAATGGAGTATATATTCTGATCTCGATGAAGACAAACACATTTTAGCCAGTACTAACTATGAAAGAAAAGATCATTAGATTAGACTTTATTAATTTTAAGAACTTCTTTTAATCAAAAACACCATTAAGAAAGTGAAAGAGCAAGCTACTTTCTAGCAGATGATATTTATTGTACATATATCTTGGAAAATATTCATATCTGCAGCAGATGATATTTATTGTACATATATCTTGGAAAATATTCATATCTGCAGTACATAGATAACTATTACAAATGAATGAGAAACAAATAGCCCAATTTAAAAATATGGGCAAAACACTTGAACTGGCACTTCCCAAAGGAGGACATCTTGGCCAAAAAGCAAAGGTACTCAACATTATTAGTCATTAAATTAATGACATAAATTAAAATCACAAGACAACTATTCACACCATCAGGAAAGCCCATGATGAAGAAGACTGTCAATGCCAACTTTTCGTGAAGATCGCAGCAACTGGAAGCCATATGTTACATGTGGGAGAGTCGGTTGGAAGACTTACAGAATCGAGGACAGGCAAACAGATGCCTAATCAATGACCCAGCAATTCCACTGCTAAGTACCTGTGCAAGAAAAATTAATGCAGGTACCTATGAAAAGACATGAACTTTACTGATAATAAATATCCACGGTGGCTGAAGGAAAAACTCCTACACGAAACACAAGGGATTTCTGCAGCTGAAGGAAGAAATTACATCAGAAGGAATCATGAGTTTTAAGTTGTAAAGAACATACACAATCCTTTAGTCCAAAGGGTTCTGGAGTGATTCCCTCACAGGGAAGGATATTCGAGGGTTTCAATTATGCCTGGTAAATGAAATATGTTGGGAAATGTCAGAATGGTCTTAATGGCCATGTGCACTACAGGCAGATTAAAAAAAGAGGGGGGCTCTCACCTGAAGTAATTTGGGAAGAGCTGGCCTCGATAAGATGATATCCTAGTGGACCCTAGACATCTAAGGGCCGGAGCATGTGAAATACAGAGACTCAGGTGAGGATCACAGAAGAGGGTGGGAGAATACTATCAATCAGCCAGCTTTGCTTACCATTAGGTTTTTACTACTTACTGCTATCATACACAAGGAGGCTTTCCCACTCCATTTTGTAAATGCTTTATATTAAAATTATAATAACTCATCGTCACATCACTTTCATGTTTTAAAAAACAATCATCACACAAAAGGAAGGAAATGCCAGATCAGAATCCATGAGATTTCCCAGAAATTACACCAACTTTCATGAATCTATGATCAGGGTTTCTCCACCTCAGCACATTGACTCTGACTCAGTTTCTCATCCTATGAAGTGAGCAGAAAGGTCACTGGTATTGTAAGATGAGTGTGGGGATCCAACGAACCCCTATATCTCAATAAAGCTTGAAAACATAGACAAGATTTTTGTAAAAGGCCTAGCTGACCCCAGCCACACAAGAGCTTGTCTGTACCTTATACAGCAAGAGAAGGAATATCAGAAATCATTTTGATTTTCCCGTGTCAGTGGGGACAACTGCCTTTTATCCTTTTTTTCAGCTTTATCAAGGTATGATTGACCAATAAAAAATATACAAGATGTACAATGTTATTGTATATGTGTGTATATATGTATACATACTGTGAAATGATAACCACAGTCAAGCTAACATATTCATTGCCTCACATCATTAACCTTTTGCTTTTTTTGTGGTGAGAACACTTAAGACCTAGTTTCTTAGCAAATTTAAAGTATATAATACAGCATTAGTAACCATAATTACCATTCTATACATTGGGTCCCCTGAACTTGTTCATCCTGTGTAACAGAAACTTTGTACCCTTTGACACCATCTCCCCATTTCTCCCATCCCAACTGCCCTTTATTCTTCAACACCCTTAGGCTGACCTGCAGGGCTACAGCTGTAGAGAGATATCTTTCTTAGGTGAATCGGAAGAGATAACAAGGAATCCACGTAACCAAACACACCTACCCTGAGCCATACTGACCATATCCATGCTACTACTATCAATACCCACTGTACCACTGGAGTCATCTTGGATCATTGTATCATCTTGAGATGTCATGAGTTAAAACTCATTTTGGATTTCTGTACTGCTATTTCTTTAAGAACTGCATTCTTGTCATAGGATTAAAATCCTGACAGCCGATTGGACTTTGGATGGACACTAGGTCAATTAAGTGGGTATTTGGAATTAGAAATGAGATTCAGTGGAGTCAGTCTGATATGGACTCTTCAAAGGTTGTAAATGAGCCTCAGAAGCTATTGGATGGCCAAGTACTGCCTGCCATATTTAAAGACGGCAGCAAAGCCTGTTGGCTAGGTCCAGAAGGCAGAGATAGGAGACAGAGGTATAACAGTGACAGTTTTATAGATAGTTCCTGGTCCTGGTTCCCAAGCAGCCAGTCAGCATTCCTGAGTTCCAAGAGATAACCCTGTATCCTTTTAATGAGTTCCCATTTCATATTTAGCTAGCTAGCTGGTTTCTGTTACTTGCACATAAGGATCTTGACTAAGATTCCCAGGATGCATTTTCTCAAATGTTAAAATAGAAACTATGTAATGGTGACAGTATAGAGCTATTCCCTCTATGAACCTTCACACAGTTTCATATTCTTTTTATGACAGAAACTGATTCAAGTTGCAGATGGTGACTCATATATTTTGAAGAACTTACTTTTGAAATATGTGGTCTACTTGTTCTGCTTTTATTATTTCTGCTTTTCTTTTAGAGGAGTACAGACACTTTATTTGTCACTTTTTAAATGATATAAGAGATAGAGTTAATGCTTCTACCTAACTGGTAACACACCTCGGATTGAATCAGACTCTAATTCAACTGGTATTTTCTTAAAACTATAAAACTGATAGTTAAAATGTTTTAAAAAGGGAAAAAAAGAAGCAAAGTCAAATTCATTATGATGCTAGAAGGACCATTCCACCTTGTCCAGCTAGTTTCATAACTAAAACTTTCAAAATAATAAGTGTTCAGCCTGAAGATTTTTTTTTTAAGCTGCTAATTTCTTCACACATTGACCAAGAGTTTCCAGTAGGATGGAGCTCCTGGGTGAATAATTTCCATTTAGGTAACTTAGCTAAAGGGCTGCATTCTTTGCATGCTTCCCAGCTTCTCTGGTTATCCATTTGCAAAGACTCTTGTTTTGAACTCCACGAAGTCTCTCATTCCTACAACGTTCCTGCCTGGTAGCCAGGAGGCTGATGGAATCATGCAGCTTCTTCTGGCGTGAGCTGCCAGGGTTCCACACTGCCACAAGCTGAGCACAGAGATGTGAACTCATTTGAAATGTTTATTACGTTTTACGATTTCAATTCATTTCCTACTTCTGTGAGGTTACCAGGCTATTTGCTGGAATAGGAAAGTATATGGTGCCCTTCCAATAATGATGCAGTTTAATATTTTTGGTAAAAAAATTCTCAGTTTTTCAGTTACAAACTAGTCAAAAAAATTCACACTGGGGGCAGAGAACTCTCAGCTCTGGCTGATAATACTTGAGCAGCAAAATGCAGAGTTTCAAAGGACTCGGGAGTAAAGGACCCCTTCAGTAAAATTCCTTTTATGAAAACTAAACATCAAAACAAAGCAAAAAGTCACCAACCTTTGCAAAGATTTGTTATGAGCCAAATTGAGCATAGTATATTATCCTTTGTATATGGTGTTGGATTTATTATAATTTTGTTTAGGATTTTTGTCCATGTTCATGAGAACTATTAGCTTGCAATTTTTCTTATAAGGTCCTTGTCAGTTTTTCTATCAAGGTCACGCAAACCTCAAAAATGAACTGGGCAGTCTTATATCTTATTCTGTTTTCTGGAAGAGTTTATACAACATTTGTGTTATTCTTTCCTCAAATGTTTGGAAAAATTCACCACTGAAGCTATTCATGCCAGCAACTGTCTTTGTGAAAAAAATTGTTAATTTCACATTCAATGTCTTTAATAGTGTAGGAATATTCACATGTATTGTTTCTCTCCATTTCATTGTGTTTTTCAAGTGATTTGTCCATTTCTTCTACATTGTAGCATTTATTGGCATAAAGTTCTAGGTAACTGTAATAGATTGAATTGTAACTCCCAATTGTGGCTCCATCTCTCTATATATACACTCGTGGTCCCCTAGCTGGGCACAGGGTAAAACATACTTTTAGTGAAGCTGGGCAGCTGAAACCCAGCAGTCTCACAGATATAGGAGAGACAATACATGATTATAGTTAAAAGCCACTGAAATTTGGGATGGTTTATTTTATAATAGTCCAGCAATAAAATAAAAATTCATGATTAGTTTTGTGAAGGTATGTGAAATGGATAAATTGTTTTCTTTTTTTTCTTGATCAGTCTTACAAGAGATTTAACAAAAGTATTGATCTTTCAAAAACCTGCTGCTTTGTTTTGTTTGCTATTGTATGCTTGCTTTCTATTTCTTATATGATTTTTTTTGCTTTTATACTTGTTATTACCTTCTATTTTCTATGGGTTTAATTTGATGTTTTTCTTAATTCAAATATTACCTCTATTCATCCTCTCATAGTAGAACTCTTAATACATGCACATTAGACATTTTCATTTTGTTCCAGAGGTCTTTTATATTCTTTTTCTTCATGCATAAGTGTGTATCTTTTCTGAAGACATGTCTTCCAGTTCACTAGTCCTTTGCACTGCTGTTTTTGATCTGTTATTACAGCCCTCTAATACATTGTTAGTTTCAGTCTTGTATTTATCAGTTCTCATATTTCTATTTGACAATTTCGATGGATTCTGAGTGTCTCCTGCACTTCCCTATCTTTTCCTCTATTTTCTTGACATGTTGACCATAAATTTTAAATATTCTGAGAACTCCAGTATCTGAATCGTATATGGATCTGTTTCTATCTACTTCTGTTTTCCTTTATCTCTACTTTTTTTCTGTATTTTATCATGTCTCATATTTTTTATTAGATGCTGGACATAATGGGTAAAAACTATATTATTTCCTTCGAAAATTGTGTAGTTTTCTGTTGAAGAGTAGACAGAAGTCTAGTGGATTGACTTGGTCCTGTTGAAGATTGGTTCTAGGTTTTGGTAGGCATGGACTATTTCAGTTTTGACCTTTTCCTAGGGCATCTCTGGAGTTTAAAAAGAAAAGTTGAGTTGTTCACCAAGCCCATTGTGGTAGGCAAAATAACACCCCAAATATATCCATGTTCTAATCCCCATAAACTGTGAATACATTAGGTTCTGCTGCAACAGAAAATTAAGTCTGCAAGTGGAATTAAGTTTATCAACCAGCTGACCCTGATATGGAGAGAGTATCTTGAAGTATCTGGGTGGGCTGAGCAAAATCATAAGAGTTCTTATCAGTGGAAGAGAGAGGCAGAAGAGAGAGATAGAGGCATGAGAAAGATTTGAACAGTCATTGACGCTTTGATGATGGAAGCAGGTCATGAGCCAAGGAATGCAAGCAGCCTCTGGGAGTGAAAAAGGCAAGAGGATGAATTCTTCTCCAGAACCTCTGGGAAGAAACGCTGCCCTCTGACTATTTGGTTTTAGCCCAGTGACATCCATTTTAGACTTCTGACCTCCAAAACTGTAAGATAATAAATTTGTATTGTTTTAAGCCTCTAGATTTGTAGTAATTTGTTAAATAGCAATAGAAAACTAATGCCCATTGCTGTAGACTAAATTGTGTCCTTCCCAAATCATATGGGGAAGCCCTAAGCCCCAATATGATTATGCTGGGGGATACAGGATCTTTGCAAGGTAGTTAGGAGAGGGCATGATGGTGGGGCCCTCTGGTGAGATTAGTACCCTTATGAGAAGAGACACCCGAGGGCTTGCTCCTTCTTTCTGTGCCATGTGACAACACAGTGAGAAGGTAGCTGTCTGCAAGCCGGGATGAGAGGTCTCACCATGAACTGACCATGCTAGCACCCTGTCCACAGACTTCCAGCCTCCAGAACTCTGAAAAAAATAAATATGTTTTTAAGTCACCCCAGCTGTGGTATTTTGTCATGGCAGTCTGAGTAGACCAAGACCTGCATAAAGTTAGATGGACTTAGTTTCTCAATCCTCAGTATCAGGCAGCTATTGAAATCTCTGCTCAGTTCTTTTGCCTTCCAAATGCTGTTTTCCAAGGAGTTTCTTGGAATCTTAACTTCTCTATATGTACACCCCAGGAGTCTGCCCATAGCTTGAAGGGAATTTCTTTGCAGGTATATTTGGGTCCCACCCCCTCCTTTTCATTGTCCCTCAATATCCTGCCACTCTGACACTTGCACCTGAATTTATGTCTCCTTTAACGAGTCAGACTGCTATTTGCAGTTTGGGTTCCATTTCCTTCTGCTCCACTGAGCTGGAAAATATGGATAAATGTGGACCCTATAACTTATACTTCCCTATTTTTAAGAACTGCAATCCAGTTATTGTTTGCTATAATTGTTCACCAGTGTCTTCAACAAGTGTTTTTCTGTTATGTCCACCTTTTATATTGATGTCATTGGGAGGCTTAGTCCAAGTCAAGCTACTTTGACATGATTGGAACTGTAACTCTGACCTAACTGAATTTAATTCAAAACATTTAGTTTGTATTTTAAGTAGGTTATAAATCCCAAGATCTTTGTAGATAAACTAGGAAGAAATATTGTGCAAAGGAAGAATTAATATTGTACTTCTGGATGAGTCTATTCCACTGCTTTTAATTTTTTTTTAACACTTCTTTTTTGAGAAAGTCAGATTTATCACATAGACATCATATCAGGAGGGATACCCTCAACAATAACAACAGACAACTCTACTAATAGCAGTTTAAAGAAATACAAATTTGTTTTTATGTAAGAAGTCTGGAGCTCATTAGTGTCATCAAAGACACAGGCCTTTTACCATCTTTCTGCTTGGCCATTCTCATCTTCACGCTTTTAAGCCTCACGGTAGCAGGAAGGCTGCTGGAGCTCCAGTACCACGTCCATTACCAAGTCAGGTAAAGAAGGGACAAAGGAAAGGACCAGCCAAATCTAAATCCACACATATAGTTTCAAAACATTTTATTATGGAAAACTTCAAACATATACCAAAGTAGAAAATTAAGTGTAAAGAACTCCCTGTACCCATCAAATAGCTTCAATAATGATCAACTAACACCAAGCCTGTTCAGCTGTATCCTACCCAGTTCTCCCACTCCAGAAATATTTTGATGTAAGCCACAGTCATCTTTATCATTTCATTTGCAAACATTTCACTGTGTGTCTCTAAATGAAAAAAGTTACTTTATTTAGACATAAACACACCACTTTTGCATGTCTAAAAAATTTAACTTAAAATTTGGTTTAAAATCAAATATTTGATATTCTTTGGTGTCATACTTTTTTTTTTTTTAATTTCTTTGAATCAGGATCCCCTGCAAATAATTGACATGGCTCTTAAATCTTTTTTTTTAAATCCATAGATGTATAGATTGTATTTCCTTTTTCTTTTCTCTGCAGTGCATTTGTTGAAGAAATAAGGCTTTGTTTCCTGTGATTTCCCATGGTCTGGGTTTTGCCGATTTCATTCCTGTGATGTCATTTAATATGTTCCTTGTTCTTCTCTGGTTGCTATAAATTGAGAGTTGGATCTAGAGGCTTAATCTGATTCACAGATTCACATTCAGCATTGTGTGGCAAGAGTACTTTATAGGTGTGGTGTAGTGTTCCATCAGGAGAGGGATAACCTGCATCTCCTTTATAAAAGTAAGCTTTCCCAGAACACTCTGTCACCCCCTCCTCTGCCAAGCAATCTTCTGCTTCAGACTTATTGGCCAGAACTGGATCATGTGACTGTCCCTAGTTGCAAAAGAGGATGGAAATTAAACATCTGACAAAGCAGCAGGACTGGGGCTGGGCCAGTGACCAGTCCAAACTAGATCAGTGTTCTCTTGCAAGGAGAAGGGCCACAGGAATTACATGGACAGCAATACTGTCTGTCATAAAATCCATGATTAAATGCAGGTAATGAATATTGTTTATAAAGCATTACGATATAAATAACTTTTATAGACGGCTATTAAATGTTAATAAGGATAGAATGATTAGGTTAATGATAATTTGTTATAATACTCTTTGTTATGTTGCAAGCAAGTCCAGCTGTATATGGTAATTTGTAGTAAGTACAATACAAAATGGCCCTTTATTTTTTTTAAAGATTTATTTATTCATTTATTTGAGAGAGACAGAGAGCACGTACATGATTGGGGGGAAGGAAAGAAGGAGAAGGAGAGAAGCAGACTCCCTGCTAAGCACGGAGCCTGATGCAGGGTTCCATCCCAGGACACTGAGATCATTACCTGAGCAGAAACCAAGAGTCGGACTCTCAACTGACTGAGCCACCCAGGCACCCCTATTTTTTTGGGTTCACAGCAAAATTGAGTAAAAGATAGATTTCCCATTTACCCCTTGCCCCTGTACCTACAGGGCCTTCACCATTTTCAATATCCTTCACCGGAGTTGTACATTTGTTACAACTGATGAGCCTACACTGACACAGGATAATCACCCCAAGTCCATAGTTTATACTAGGGTTCACTCTTGGTGTTGTACATTCTGTGGGTTTGGACAAAATATATAATGACACATATCTACCATTATAGTATCATACAGAGTGTTTTCACTGCCCTTAAAATCGTCTGTACCCCACTTATCCATCCCCTCTCCACCACCCCCTGGAAATCCCTGTTATTTTTCCTGCTCCCATAGTTTTGCCTTTTCCAGAATGTCATATAGTTGAAATCATACAGTAAGTAGCCTTTTCAGATTGCTTCTTTCACTTAGTAATATGCATTTGAGGTTCCTACACATGTTTTCATGGCTTGATATGTCATTTTAGTGCTGACTAATATTCCATTGTCTGGGCCTAGCTGCCTTGGATTGATTGAATCGATAGAACGTTTACTAGAACAGTTCACAGAACTCAGGGAAACCCATATTTGTTTACTATAGAACAGAGGGCATGATACATAGGGTGAGGCCCTGAAGAGTCCCAAGCATAGGAGCTTCTGTTCCTGTGGAGCTGGGGTCCACCTCCTTCCTGGCACATGGAGATGTTCAATAATCCAGAAGTTCCGCAAACCCTGTAGTTAAGGGGTTTTTACAGAGGCTTAATCATGTAGGCATGATCAATTATTAACTCAATCTCCAGCCCCTCTCCCTTTCCTGGAAGATGAGGAAGAATGGGGCTGAAAGTTCCATGTTTCCAACTGTGGCCTGGTCTTTCTGGTGACTAGTCCTCATTATGAAGCTATCCAGGAGTCCACCAGGAGTTGTTCTTTTCATGCAGGAAAATTCCAAGAGTTTTAGGAGCTCTGTATCAGGAACCAGGTTCAAGGACCAAATATTAAAACAAAAGATGCTCCTAATACCTGTTTATTTAAGAAATTACAAAGGCTTCAGGAGATCTAGTCAGGAGCCAGGGACAAAGACCAAAAGTATATTTCCCATTGTTTCACAATATCACAATTGAGGATTGGAGATGTCAAATCCTTACTGGGTTGATTATAGAATTTGGGAACCCCACCCGAACACAACCTTTTTCTTATACTATTAGAACTTGCAAACATGTCCTTGTCTACCTCCTGCCAAGCTGTATTTTGATTGAATACATACATGTTTTAGTGTATTTTGAAAGCATTCTGAATTGGTTATAATTCCATATACCTCCATAAAATACTACAGTAAATTTTTATTCTCAGATCACATGCCTGATTTTGAATGGGTTATTTCTTCCAAAGATTCAGCTTTATTTCAATTGTCTTTTAGATTAAGATTTTAAGGTAATCTTCCTTATTCTTTAAGATCCCAAACTAACTGCTAAATTGAAATAAAATTTATAGAATTAGAAGCTAATTTCTTTGAAGGACAGGGATATACTCTCACCCTTATAGGTGTTCAGGACAGGAAATATTTTTCCATACAGCTAAGGGAGGTCGGGGGAAGATTGCTTTCTCATTAAAAGTTTTCAGGCCATTTTGTTCTAGTGGAGAAAGGGGGAAGAAATGGTGAGGTATGGTAGCAAAACAAACAGACAAACAAAAAACAAAACAAAACAAAAAAACAAACCAGTAAGATACAAAATGTAAAGAAAAGACCTGTAGTAGTTTTTAACTAAAGTTCTTTCTTTACATATTCAAAAATGAAATTTCATAAAGAGAAATAAATGTTACTATTGTGAATGTAAATATGAACCATAAAAGAACACAAAAAAGGAGAAAGAGCATATGTATAAGGCATTTGAGATCCATAAAACATTAATATTTTTCTGTGATAAAAATAAATTTTTGTATATTGAAACATAATATTGATATATAGGCATGTATATCCCTTACATCTAGTGAAAATTTAAAAACAAAAGCCCTCAAGATACATAACTTATTTTAAATATTAAAGCATGTTTTAAATAGTCTTTTTATAATTGGAACCTTACCTTTACTCTCAAATATTATATATTTTACTATCAAGGAAAAATACATCCTCATTATATCCAGAGAAGACTGTCAATATCTAATCAATGATACTCAGAAGCTCAGGTCTTTCCCTGCAAGTGAATCTTTGATTTAGTTGAAGAGAGAATAACTGTCCTTGGCATAGACAAGAAAGATATTCAGTGATGTTCTAAAAACACCAGAGCAGCATCCTTACTCTCCATTAGGGTTTAATACCATAATTATAAAGAATCTCTTTTATTTTGAGAAATCCATTTTTCCTCAGTAAAACAACTGCATGGCTCTATTTACTTTGGATTAAGCTACTCTAAATCTCTATACACATTCCCATACTGTCCATTACAACCAACAGAAACTCATTTCCATTTCATTACATATTCTTGTGTCTCTATGTTTTTAAATCTTAATTCTTTCAAGTAGTCACTTTTATGTGCTTTGTAACTTGTATTGCTCTTTCTTTATTCCAAATTCTTGCTGAAATGAACTTGATATTTTTATTTTTCCCCTTCTAGTTTGCCAAAAGTAGTGATAAAAGCATTTAATGTAGGTTTCATTGCATTTCTTTTTAGCAATTATTATGCATTATAATTAGCATCCAGTAATAAATCTATTTAATGCATAAACAACCTTTAGACATACACTACCTGACAACTATTTTGCTTGGTGCTGAGTATGCATTTTTTTAAGGTATGGCATTTGCAAGCTATTTAGAAACCTAAGAGGATATATAATTTCATATGGTATTTGATAAATTCACTCACATGACCATTTGGATGATATAAGAATCAGAGTAAC
This sequence comes from Phoca vitulina, assembly GCF_004348235.1. Classification (NCBI taxonomy): domain Eukaryota; kingdom Metazoa; phylum Chordata; class Mammalia; order Carnivora; family Phocidae; genus Phoca; species Phoca vitulina. The sequence goes on along the minus strand of NW_022589704.1, from coordinate 10,595,760 downwards.
TAAAAATTCTAATGTTATGTGTTTTTTTTTCTTTGTCTATAAAAAGACTTTAACGTGGGAGAGAGGGGTTAAATTGTTTTAATTTAATCTCTCATTTCCTATCAAGCCAAATTTTTACTGTGGCTCAAATATTTCTAATTCTACCATGTGGACATGAAGTGTTTTACAGTTATTAAAAATGTGTCAGTAAATTTCACTTTTAAATGAACATACATCCTTGCCTAACACTCCTTAGTACTATTTAAATTGGGAATTAAAATAATAACTTCCATGTTAAATATTCAGCAAAGCATCTACAATTCTGAGCATCTACCATGTAGAAACCATATCAGAAATAAGAACATAAAAATATAACATAATGTTGGGATAGGCTACCCTGGAGTCAGACACACTGAGTGTGGATTTTACTTTCACTGTTTAGAAGCTTCTTGGTTAAGATACTTCATATCTTGGTGACTCTAAAAATTCATTTTTAAAATGTTGTATGCAACAATATGATCCAGTAATTCCACTACTGGGTATTTATCTAAAGAAAACAAAAACACTAGTTAGAAAAGATATGTACACCCCTATGATGCTTATTGCAACATTATTTACAATAGCCAAGATATGGAAGCAACCCAAGTGTCCATACATAGGTAAATAAAGAAGATGTGAGATATATATATATATATATTCTTGATATATACTCAGCCATAAAAAAATGAGATCTTGCCATTTGCAACCACATGAATGGAGCTAGAAGGTATAATGCTAAGTGAAATAAGTCAGAGAAAGACAAATACCATATGATTTCACTCATATGTGGAATTTAAGAAACAAAACAAATGAACAAACAGAAAAAAGAGACAAACAGAAAAACAGACTCAACTATAGAGAACAAACTGATGGTTACCAGAGGGGAGGTGGGTGGGGGATGGGTGAAGTAGGTAAGGGGGGATTAAGAGTATAGTTATTATGATAAGCACTGAGTAATGTATAGAATTGTTGAATCACTAAAACTAATATAACAATGTATGTTAATCATACTTCAGTAAAAGTTAAGGTAACATACTATATAGAATAAGTACCTTGGTGAATTGATGTGAGGACTAAATGAATTAACATATAGAAATCTCAGTGTGGGGTGGGGGGGGGCACCTGGGTGGCTCAGTCAGTCATGCAACCGACTCTTGATTTTGGCTCAGGTCATGATCTCTGTATCATGAAATCAAGCCCTGTGATGGACCCTGCTGCTGAGCGAAGTCTGCTTGAGATTCTCACTCCCTCTCCCTCTGTCCTTCTTCCTCTGCCCCTCTCCCCACTTGTGCATGGCCCCTCCCTCAAATAAATAAATAAAATATTAAAAAAAAAAAGAAAGCTCAGTGCCTGTGTGAATTGAGTGAACTCTAAATAAATGTTACCCGTTATTTTAACTTTAGTGTTCTGAGTATTGATAGGTCAATCCTCTGATATGTTTAACTATCACTTTCTAATTTCTTCTTTTTAGAGTCTTGTTCTGTTGAAAATATTGTTCTTGGGTTGGGTTTTTTTTTTTTCTTAAATATTTCTAGGCTTATCACCAAGTCATGAACAGAAAGGAACTATGCAGAAAGCCCAACACATTTCAGCCTCTCCAACAGTAACAGGCAGCAGATTTTTTAATTATATTGCTATAATAGCATGAGAAACTAATTTTTTTCTACTTAGAGGCACACATGGGTAAGGAACTCATCTTAAGATATCAGTAAAGGGATGTCCACCCAGTATTCTGCAAAGTATTTCTAAAGACATGTTCTCCTGAGTATTTACAGGCAAGTACTTTCTTCTTTCCACAGACTCCTTGGTTCAAAAATAAATGTAGAAATTTAACAAGTTATCCATACCAAGAACAATCTAGGTTTTCACCTCCCACAGCTGCCAACATACTTTTAGGCATCAGGGAACCTCCTAGGATCCTCTTCCACCATCGTGGGACTCAGAGAGACCCCTGTTTGTACTGGGTAAGTTGAGTGGAAATGTGTTCCTGACATTTTTGAAATGTATCTCTCATAAAAAAATATTACACATGAGGTTTTTGTTGGTAAATCACACTATTAACTTTATACTCTAAGTACAACATCAGGTCTATAGTTTTAGACTACTCTGAAGACCCAGTCATCATTTAATCACATTATTTCTAAGGAAAAGTGATTTCTGCCAGAGAAGTTCCTGAAAAAATTACTTTTTAAAGACACAATCTCTTGACCAGACTCTACTTTTACACCAGAGTCTACTTTTATTCCATCTTTCATCACATAGTCAAAAATTAGATATTTATAAGTATCTATACTGGTGCTACTCCAAAATCCAAAGTTTTCTTTTCTGGAAATTTGACCTTAAAATGCAATAGTATCATGAAGAACCATTATTGATGTTCCTCTGGGATGAAGAATAAAGAAAGAAAAAGCTGCCTGTATCCACTGAAGAAATTTGTTTTCCTCCTCACCTCTACTTATTGAAGATTATAGTACATTTCTCCATGCATACAAGCATTATATGTTGCAAACATCTTGAGACTCCTACCCATTCAAGTTTTGATGCATTGCTGTTGCTTTTCCTTCCAGTAAAGTTTTCATTTATCCTTCAAATCCAACAACAGAGTTGCCTTCGTGTTTATATGACCTGTGCTCATAAGGGCCCCATGCTTGGTTTACTGCTCTGCTGTGGTGGTCTTGAAGTTCTTAATAATTTTATCTCTGAACTTGCATTTTATAAGTGAAGTCTGATGAGACAGTGGGGGACACATGTGGTCCGGGGAGATGCCCTCAATGTGCAGGTCTGTGATCCTTGCTGCTCCTTCAAGTATGGTATTTGCAAGGTGACATGAGCACAGAAATCCAGTGGACCCCAAATGTGTGGGAGTTCAGCATGACTGGAAGATTGTACAAAGTAAGTGTGTTGTATCTGTGACCGAGTAAGCAGAAACCCTCACAGCCAGGAGAGGCTATAGTTTGTGGTCAAACCAGAATTTGTTTCAAATCCATAAAGAAGGCAATGCATTCTGAGAAACCCAAATGGCCAAGGAACCTTAATACTCATTGTTTCTCGTCTTACTTCCCTGTATTAGCTAACAGCCTATAGATGGAGCAGCACACAGTTCCTTTTCCTTATGTCCTCTCTTACTTACCAGTACACCAAAGGCAGAGACTGTTGGTGGGAGGTGTACATGTCAAGAAATGCTATGACAGCTGAATGAGTTTTCTGCAGCATTCCCCACCATTCTGGTAGGAAAGCAATACATATGCATAGACATGCTAACAAAGAGCGATTGTGGCATTTCGGCGATTCTACAACCAGTTAAATGCTCTAAAATATGCATCAAAAGCTGGCCTTGCACAATATAAAGATGAGCTGGAAATTCATACTAATAATTTAAATTTTTAATTTTCCTTATTTTGAATGACATTAATTAGCAAGTGAAAGCACCATGACAAGTCAAAAGAGAAATTACAGAAGAGAGGAAAACGCTTTAGATGTTCATACCTAAACGATGATACTTTTTCTTGTTTTGGAAGCAAGGGGCCCCTGCATTTTTATTTTGCACTGGACCCCACAAGTTATGTAGCCAGTCCTGACTAAAAATGTATGTGTCAAACACAATTATAGTGGGTGGCTCTACATCATTGCTTTCCAGAAAATTAATAATATAAAAGTTGTGAATGTAGCTTCAATTCCATGTTAACTAAGGAACAGGTAGTTGAGATGGTAATTCATTTAAAAGCCTGAAATTTGGGGCGCCTGGGTGGCTCAGTTGGTTAAGCGACTGCCTTCGGCTCAGGTCATGATCCTGGAGTCCCGGGATGGAGTCCCGCATCGGGCTCCCTGCTCAGCAGGGAGTCTGCTTCTCCCTCTGGCCCTCCCCCCTCTCATGCTCTCTCTCTCATTCTCTCTCTCAAATAAATAAATAAAATCTTTAAAAAAATAAATAAATAAAAGCCTGAAATTTGGCCTTTTCAATTGTATTTACTGAAGTGTTTCATTTGATTCCCTCCCAGCCACAACCCCTGCCATGTAGTTTCAAAGCACGTGACAATCGTTGTTGAAATATGCTACCTCTTCCTCTCTTTGTTCTTATTATTAAGCAAGGAAATGCTATGGGATCCAGGAGAGAACTGAACCACAGAGGCCACCTTCTTCCCAGAGTCCATCATACCTGATCTCCAGAAAACAGCCTCAGAAGGTGCGATTGCATATTTAATGCCAGAGCAGAAAGACAGCTCACACCTAGCAGTCATTCTCACCAGTGATGCATTTGTGTGCATATGCAAATAATTTGTCCCAGATTCTAAGATCTCTTTTAATTTCAGGTTCATCCCTTTCCCCCAGCTATTTCTTCTGGCCTGAAGTAAACCCAGCCCCAGACTCCTGCATTGTTGAATCTGCGGACTCCAGTCTGGAGATAGTTGCTCCCAGCCCAAACTCTGCCCTCCCCCTCACCTGAGTCCCCCTAAATGCCAAATCTGGCCCTTTGACTCAGCAGCTCAGCCTTGCTTGAAACCTCTCCAGTTTTGTCTTGTTGCCTATCTGAGGTCAGCTTTGCTTTTAGGACTCAAGGAAACGATCCAACCCTCCAGGCCAATGGGTATCTCAACAGTGAATGTAGGCACGGCTGGTCTCTGAGATGAAGTGCGGACAAGGAAGTGATGTGCTGAGCCCGGGGAGAGTGAAAATAAGTTTAGCAAGTTTAAGAGAATATCTACTCTTCATACCATTCGGGCACCCAGCAAGTATTTTGTGGGTGACGTCAATGTTGTAGGTTCTAGGAATAAAATGGTGAGAGGGAAAAAAACGAAAAAGGTCTTTGCGGCACATACGGTTTAATAGGAGACGTCCGAGCTGAAGACAATACAATGCATGCCTTCATTTTTATAAAACTTTTATTTCTACTCTGTGCATGAGGGAAGAGCAACCATAAAAAATAAAACCAAAAAACACCCAAAGTGAAACAAAAACCAAAACAAAACAAAACCCTCCCCCCAAAACACCACCCCAGGGCTGATACATAAAGCTGATTATGTTAATTCTTCCTTAGAGGACCTGGCTTGAAAAGGAGAGATTTAAGTACCAATTTTAAGAAAGGATTTGCTTCATGATTCCATTCGGGCTAATAGTTGAAAAAAAGGCTGAGGGAATGAATAAGCTTTCAGTAGCATTTAAAAAGAGCCATGACAGCATCCTTAATGGAAAAGGAAAAAAAAAAAAAAAGGAAACTCTCATCACACTCATTATTTTGGCTTCTCAGCATCTAAGCTCCTTCCCTATGTTTGCAGAATCCCTCATTATGCTGTTTTTGGTGGGCACAATGTGAGCATTTTCAATGCTTTTGAAGGCAGCCTTTGTGTGCAGAAAAGATTATTCAGAAGACAACCCCTTTAAAAAAATAAATTAAAAAAATAAAAGAATTAATATTTAATTATTAAAAATCCAAATTCCAAACCCTAATTCACCCTTAAACTTTCACTTCAAATTATGATTTTTATTAATTTATGTATAAGTCGATAAAATTATGATGGGTTTTAAAGGAGCCTATGGTAATATGTGGTCTTATTAATAAATTTGCTTTATCACATCCCTTGAAACAATTTTAATTACATTTATAAATTTAGTATTGCTGATTTTCTTTTAAAGTCCTATTTTCTGGGGCGCCTGGGTGGCTCAGATGGTTAAGCGTCTGCCTTCGGCTCAGGTCATGATCCCAGGGTCCTGGAATCGAGTCCCGCATCGGGCTCCCTGCTAGGTGGGGAGCCTGCTTCTCCCTCTGCCTCTGCCTCTCTCTCTCTCTCTGACTTTCATGAATAAATAAATAAAACATTTAAAGTCCTATTTTCTGACTGAAAAAAATCTCCAATACTATGGTAAATTTTACAATCTATTGAGTTGAGCAAAAATATTATTAAAGTAACTTTTCAGACAAATTGATTCAGAGCTTGGGTCAAAGTTTTGCTGCAAGGTAATAAGCCTTCTAAGAAATTCAAAGAGTTCACCTTAGTAGAGGCATTTTATAGTAGGAAAAAATGGTCAGAGAATCATTTTAGACTGGATTTTTAAAATTCTTGTTAAGGAGACTGCAGGCTGGATAAACAGTGATTGCAGGTCCTGAGGCATTTTGCAGGGTGGGAAGTCAGCTGGGGTGTTCTTAGAAGAGGTTCTTAAGCTAATTAATGTCTATCAGAAAATTGTTCAAGCATTTTATCATGTATGTTAATAAATAGCTCCTAGAAGGGGCTCCTGATCACATTACACCACAAAGTTCTGCCTCAGTTCAGGACTGGAACAATTCTCTTTCTCAAGATGGTGACTCTTAAATTAACATGCGTGTTCTAACATCAAAAGAAATTTCTGCTTAAAATTTCAACCAACAAATTATCCACTTAAACATGTTTTAGTTTGAATTACTCTATCATAGTTTATTATTTTTGATACAAGTACTGAACATGCTAAATGCACAGAATCCTTCTCAACACAAAAATGCCAGTACTAAAAAAAAAAAAAAAAAAAAAAAAAAGCCAAAGCTGTCAATTTGATTCCCCTAAATGTTCTCGTAGAAGATTAGATCTTGACTGGGGTTATTTATTGACCAAAGGTCTCAGCTAAATTTGAGGTGTGGGACTTTATATGCACAGCAAATTTTTTCCCATAATACTTGCGGGGTCCCCTTTCATGGTCACTATGTCCAAATCTCCAAGAGGGCTGCTCTCCTAGTCTATGTAGTTTGTGTCCCCACATTTAAAACTTAGAATTACCTAATTTTTCCATTTGCCAGGGAAAGTCTGAAGGTTCCACTAAGACTATAGCTAATTTTGTTAAATGGTCTTACATTTCTTTGGGCTCTTTTATACTGAGTGATTTTCTGTCTAGCTCTACAGACCTATAGAGGCCATTTTCATAGGTTCTCCATATCCTGAAGCAGTTCTCCTATATCTCCTTTGAATTTGGAATCTTTTCATCATCCGGTGTGGAGCACCTGACGTCCAGTGACAGCAGAAGCAGTGAGTGGTGCTAGAGACACAGGTGTGGTGGGGGGCATGACCCCCAGGTGTTGGTGATGGCTTTGGCACCTACACCAGTCTCTCAGGGCAGGGCCTGGGCGTAGTTCTGGCTAAGTTGCTCCCTTTGATTCCAGACCATTTTTCAAGTCTGGTTCTCCATCTCAGGGGTTCCTAATAGCTTTCTAATATATTACCTTGATCCTTAGCTGTTTGCAGCCGAAAACCCTGATATGTAAACTTAGGCTAAAAGTAGAAAAGGTTTCAGGACACCTGGGTGACTCAGTCGATTAAGCGTCTGCCTTCGGCTCAGGTCATGATCCCAGGGTCCTGGGATCGAGTGCCGCATCGGGCTCCTTGCTCAGCAGGGAGCCTGCTTCTCCCTCTGCCGCTCCCCCTGCTTGTGCTCTCTCTCTCTGACAAATAAATAAACAAAAATCTTTAAAAAAAAAAAAAAAAGAAAAGCTTTCATGAAACTGTAATTGATAACAGTTGGGTTTAGTGTTGAGCAACTCAGTAACAATTTGTACCTAGGTGTTTCTTTAAATCACATTCTAACTGGAGTGATATTTGAAAGCATTTTATACTAAATAGTTAATCTGTTCCTTTGATAAAAAAATAATATAAATATGTATAAAATCTGGAGATGCAAAGCAAATTATTGAAGGTGATTACTTTTGTGTGATGGAATTATAGATGGCTTTTTCTCTATTTGTGTGTGTTTTGCAATTTCCTAAAATAAATATTAACAACCTAAGTAATGTTTAATGTTTTAAAGTTGTATATTTATAGAAAACAGTATATGTGATTTGAATATTGCTAGTGCTTTTTAATCAAATACTTATAAGTGCTAACATCATCAACATTAGCTGCTGAAAACAATATCCAAATGATAGACACAATACCTAGGAGAATTTAATTGGCATCCCTGGGGCAACCATAGAATCCGAATGTATTAAATTTAAAGAAACATGCCAAAAATCTCATAAGACTCTCATAAAACTGAAATAATAAATTGTCTTGTTCTATTATTTCAAGTTATCTCAAATTTGCTCTCTACTTTTATTTTATTTATTTTTTTTAAAGATTTTATTTATTTATTTGACAGAGACACAGCGAGAGAGGGAACACAAGCAGGGGGAGGGGGAGAGGGAGAAGAAGGCTTCCCGCTGAGCTGGGAGCCCGATGCGGGGCTCGATCCCAGGAGCCTGGGATCATGACCTGAGCCAAAGGCAGATGCTTAACGACTGAGCCACCCAGGCGCCCCTGCTCTCTACTTTTAGACAATAGTAATCTTGTTTCTTAATTATTTATGTGTGCTTATAAAAACTATCAAATCACACTGCATAGGAAAAATATTACTTATATTATTTTAACCTGTATCTTAATTTTCAACCACCCTTAAGCTTCTGGTCATTAAGTTATTAACTGAGTTTAGCATTCTCCCTGGGAATTTAACTCGAGAAATGAATGTTAGGAAAACAGATGGATACACAGAGACATTGATAAATCAAATATGAGCAATAACACTGTAAAACATTTCAGGAAAATGACACTGCTAAAATAGCATTTAAGGCTATTAATTTCTCTCTGAGCACTGTGTTAGCCATGTCCCATATGTTATGATATGTCAAATATTCATTATCATTTACTTCAAAATCTTTTCTAATTTCAATTATAATTTCCTATATCACTCGTGGATTATATAGAAGTATCTAGCTTCATTTCAGAAGCGTATAACTTCAGGCAGCTGAATAAATTGAAAAACATAACATTAACAGAAAGTCTAGATATAATTTTCTCAGATATAATTATGAGCTTGAGGAAATTCTAATTGGTACTCCAAGGGGATTTAACATGGCATCCCCAAAAGTAATGCATTATTTTATCTGGAACAATAAAAGATGCAAAAATAGCCAACAATTCTGTCCCTTTCTGTCAATGTCAGTTTTGTATTTCTGTTTTAAAACACGAGCTTCTGGGTGTACGTTTCCAACACGGGAGTTGTCTGAGTGTTTCTCACTTTTGGGCTCCGGTTGGGACAGAGCTACAGGGTGGGACGGCTGGACTAGAAGAGCACTAAGTTTCTACTATCACATTGGGCAGACTGTCAGGACAATGTGCTGTTTGGGGATTTCCTGGCAATGAGGGAGACGCAAGGCCAGGTAAAGCGGTATGAAAAGAAGGGGATGACACAGCCTTGTGGGTTACCCTGTACTCAGAGCAGCCTATCCAAATGACCCCTGCACGGGGTTTTCTTATCACTCCCATGATGAGCCCGAACTCTGGGGAGACCTAACGGAAGCATACTGGCAGGGTGCCATGGGAGCACTGGAACTGCTGTGGGTAGCATGTGAGAACCTTCAGTGAGACACTCCCCATACATGCCAGTCCTGGGTGTGGTCAGCCTGGAGCTGATCCTGTTTGCATTCTGGCCAGACATCATTTCAGCAAGGAGAAGATTACAGACTATGAAGCAAGGAATTTGCACATTTGATACTTTAAGCATTTATAACAGGAACGTAACTTTAACCAACTAGAATAAAAGGTCAGTTTTAGAACTCGTCTTCTGAATACAGAGCTGAGTAATGGCTTAAGCCACTGTGTGTGTGTGTATGTGTGTGTGTGTGTGTGTGTGTGTGTGTGTGTTTACTAAACTTTTTTGTTTTGGGGTTTTTTTTTTGTTTTTTTTTTTAGGGGGGAGTTTTCTTTCTTTTTTTTTTATTATTATGTTCAATTAGCCAACATGTAGTATATCATTAGTTTTTGATGTAGTGTTCAATGATTCATTAGTTGCGGAAAACATCCAGTGCTCATCACAACCCGTGCCCTCCTTAATACCCATCACCAGGTTACCCCATCTCCCCACCCCCCTCCCTTCTGTAACCCTCAGTTTTTTTTTTTTTAATCTTAGGAGAGTTTTAGATCCCCAGAAAAAAAAAAGTGAAGATAGTACAGAGAGTTCCCATACACCCCACACACAATCTCCCTGATTATAAGCCTCTCACATTAATGTGGCAAATTTGTCACAATTGATGAACACTATGGACATATTCTTCTAAAATCAAGTCCATATTTGTGGGATTTCCTTAGTTTTTACTCCTTTCCTTTTTATGATTCAGGATCCCACCCAGGAGGGCACATTGCCCTTACTTGTCATGTCTCCTTAGAGCCTCAGCTAATTGGGCTTTGAGATGGAGTTGAGAATATCTTCCTTGCCTGGAAGCAGGCAGCCTTGAGGTCTCATCCTACCCTAAAAGCTATGATTTTTACCTAATATTGGGGCAACCTGTGGCAACAGTGGGTCTCTGAGATCAGCATCACCTTGATGATGGCAACGATTGGGTTCTTCTCAAGGTGCCTTTGGGCAAGGGATGGGAACAGGGCAACGGTGCTCCAACAGGGTCCTGAGCCCTGGAGATTTGACAGGGAAACGTCAGGGTGCTTCAAGCCAGACACACAACTGGGGAACAGTGGGCGCAAAGAGAAAACAAGAATGACTTTCTCTCGTGACACTTTGTTTTACTAGCATATTCTACCTTCATTCAACACTGTGGAGAGCTTTTTATCACACTGAAAATGAGGCAGTTGGGTAATGCAGTAATGTTGACACAGTTGGACTTAGCATATGATGTATTTTTTTCCCTAAAGTATGTATTTTTATTGTCATTGCTGGCTAGCTGAACGATGTGGAATGAGAACCATTTCCAGTAAAATGTTGCTGTCATGACACATTGTGTAATAATTTGCAAAGAATGTGCTTATATCTGTATGAAAGACAGGGTGCATTTATGCTGTTTCCTCTGTGTGGTCTCTAGGTAGAGCCGATGCTGGTCCTGCATAAACATTCACAGGGCTGTGGGTTACTGCTAGGATTTACTATACAAATAGGCACAGATCAAAAGAGCATCAGTGTAACTTTGCAAACCTACAGTCTATCATCTGGGAACGTTTGGATGGAAAACATGAGTGAATATAAAATTGCATGCATATCAGGTCTGCCTCTGATAATGTGCTTTTGAGGCTATTGAGACTAAGAATACACATATACACACACATGTGCACACATGCACATGTGTGTGTGTGTGTGTCTTTCTGTCTATAGATACAGTTTTGTTTGTTGTTTGTGCTAATGATCATGGATTGAGCACTGAGCTGTGCCCAGCATTGTCCTTTATGGATTACATGGGTTATCTCATTTAGTTTAAATGTCCCAAGACCCTGTGGGTGGGTGTCCCTCTCCTCTCCCTCTCTCCGATGTCAGAGGGATTAAAGTACAGAACTCAATATCTCAGATCTTGAAAGGGACAGAAACTAGATCAAAGCCCAAATCCAGTTAGATAAATGCCTGGGCTTTTACCAAACAGATGACATAACACTTCTAGAGCGAGAGTTCATACACTGGGTATGTGCCCTGAGTTTACACCAAGACTTTGCAGTGCTGGTGTGAGCACAGACAGATGTATGGCATCAGTGTTCAGATCCTTGACACTCTTCCTTCGGAGTTCTTTCCTAAAATTCATGAGCCCAGGAAAGCATCGTCTGGTGAGGCATCTTGAAGGTTCTCCTTTTCGATCCTGCCCCCCCTTCACTCAGTGCTTACCCACAGTGGTGCTCACTCCTGCCTCACTGGAGAGGCACCTCTCTCAGCCCTCCCAGATCTCCTGCCTGTGACTTGTCAGCTCCTGTCTTTTCTTAGTTGTTGACACTGACATTTGTTTAGGATTTTACCGGCTACTGTTCAGTGCTTTCTAACTTGGTTGGACATTTGTTCCTAACAGAGAATGGGAGGTTTGCTAATTTCTAGAAAGTGTTTAAAGCATTTGTCTCTTATAATCACTATGTTTCCATTTTTCTTTTTCCTCACAGAAAATAATAAAGGGAAAATCAACCAACAAACCAACCAACCATGTGATTCATGAGATTTAGATCTTAACAAATCTGGTTATGATTTCCTGCCCCCAAATCAGGACAGTTGTCTTGTTGACATGCCACTGACTTCCTAACCGGTCAGCTCGGCCTGGAATACAGTGGTTTCACATAAAACATGTCAAGATTTTTAATAAAACTGTTTAGCAACTCCTAAATGCCTTTAAACAGTTTTTTTTTTTTTTTCTCCCCTACTGTAGGACTGATTACTTTAGAACATAATCAAAATAGAATTAAAATTAAAATTGACTAAATACCTATGTGTATTCTAGGATTCATGCGCTGCTTCCTGAGACCTGTGTGAGGCTAACATCTGGCTCAGGCCACCACCAGCAGGAGCAGACCCCACCATCAAGGATAGTGCCCTTCCAATCTCCCATGCTCCTGTCTCAGTCTGGCCCACTCAGAAATGATATGCTAGAATGATAGTTAAAATTTGGAATCAGGGTCAAAGCAATCACAAATAAGAGCACAGACTGCCAACAACCTGACACAAACTAACTTGGCCAACACAAGAGGTGAAAACCCCAGTAAAAATACATACATACACACACACACACATACATACACACATACAAAACCTATTTTATTTCACAGACATTAAAGATCCATGCTTCTGATACAAAGCTATTTTAACAGAAAAGCAAAATTGAGATAATCACAGGAGACTAGATGCTCATTATACAAACATTTTCATTGCAGTTTTATGTCACAGGGCTTTGAAGATGGATGACTTTCTACCAGGATGAAAAGTGTTTGCAAAAATAGACATTTTATCTCTTCCCAAGAATAATGAATAATGGTGAAACCTGACCAAGCATGGAAGCCTATTCCCTGGAAACCATGGATGAAAACAGCTTGAATTGATACCAAAAAGAGGCTTAGAGACCCTGCAGGTGTTTCTTCAAATCGAACCCTCATTTTCCAAGCAATTAATGCTGATTCAAACCAATAGAACAATGACAAGGGGCCACATCCAGAGGAGCCCTGTTGTTTTGCACAACTGTATTTACTAAAGTAGCTCAGCCACAAATCCTGGACTTGCAGTCTCCTGGGGAGCGTGAGCAGCATGGAGGAGCTATAATCCTGCTCTCTGTGTGAGTCTGCGGGTCAAACAGCGACAATTATTTATTCTGGTAATTAACTCCTGCCTCCCAGGAAAGACCAGGACTGTCTTCTGCTTCAGATTCTCTTCAGACCATTCTCTTCATCCATACACACACGTAGGTGAAAATAACACTAAATATTACTGAAAACTACTAAAAAATCATCCCAAATAAGAGAAGCGCTTAGTTGCAGCCAGCATTGAGTGTAGTGTGGCTAGGAGAATGGGGTTGCATCCTATGTCTCACATCTTAATTCGATTTAACTCATTTTCTGACTTTAGACCTAATGCCCACATGAGATAAGGTTCCTATTTCGGGTTTAATCTTAGCAGCAATGACAACAACTAAAACTGTGATTTGGTCATCAACTATTTACAGGGTCCTAAGATGCATCTGGCACTGTTCTGGGCAGTGGTAGACAACACAGCAGTGATCAAAACAGATCTGCTTCATGGCACAGGCAGTTCAATGGGGGTAAGAGACTGTTGTCAACGAGGCAGGTCAACACATGGTATGTCCATGGTGTTAAGTGTGTGGCTAAAATAAAGTTGGGTAGAGGGCAGGAGTGCTGGTGTGGGGGCAGTAGAGGGGGAGTTCCTATGTTCCCTTAGTTGGGTGGACACTGGAACACAAATCTAGAGGAAGGGAAGCATTAGCCTCTGGGGTAACACGTGAGAGAGTCCAGGAAAAGAGCATGGCGGTAGTGGGGGAGACCTAGAGGCAGGATGGCCATCTTGTCTGAACAGTAAGTGTGTGGAAGCAGAGAGGGCAAGGGGTGGAAAAAGTCCACAGGCAGGGGAGGGCAGAGGGATGGGTAGGAAGGTAGATAATAAAGCTTTGTAAGGACCTCTGCTTCTCACTGTAGAGAAGGCACCCAATACAGGGCTGTGAGTAGAGGCAGGGCAGAATCCAGCACCCTATCCCCCTATGTTAGAACGATAGAAGCACAATGAAACAGAAACTAATTACCTGACCCCTAGAGGTAGATCCAAGTTTTGTTTGCTTTGAATCTTACACAATTTCTGGCTGTGTGGGATTTCTGTAAGAAAAAAGGATATGTGTATATGAATAAAAATTAGGTATAAAAGTGATTTTGTTAGAACAAGAAAATAAATCACAACAAATTTCAAACATAGAAAGTATTTAAATAACACAAAATCACAAGAAAGTTTTTAAAATACTACTTTTTATTTTATTTTTTTGAATAATGTATGCTCACCTTTATTTTTTTATTATGTTATATTAGCCACCATACAGTGCATCATTAGTTTCTGATGTAGTGTTCAATGATTCATTAGTTGCGTATAACATCCAGTGCTCATCGCAACATGTGCCCTTAAAAAAAATCTTTTTTAAAATACTACTTTTTAAATTAAGTACCTGAAACACCTGTTAACATTTTTTGTTGGGGGGGGCAATATTTTTGACTGAATACCCTCAATCAAATCTTCATATGACAAGAATTTAGTAACATTTTCTCAATGGGGAGAATTAGGAGATACTTCAGTCTTTCTTCTAATTTTATGGGTTGAATTGTATCCCCAACAGAAAGATATGTTGAAGTCCTAAACCTCCAGTATCTCAGAATGTGATCTTACTTGGAGATAGAATTGTTGCAGATGTAATTAGTTTAAGATGAGGTCATATACCGGAATAGAGTGGTCCCCTAACCCAAGATGTTGGGTATCTATGTGAAGACACAGAGATATAGGGAGAAGACCAGGTGAGGATACAGGCAGACATTGTAATGACACCACTACAAGCCAAGGAATCTCTGGAGCCACCAGACGCTGGAAGAGGCAAGGAGAGATCTTGCCCTGGAGGATCCAGAGGGAGCATGGCTCTGTAAACGCATTGACTTTGGATTTCTGGAACTTTTCCAGAACTGTGAAACAATGCATTTCTGCTGTTTTAGGTCACCCAGTTTATGGTACTTGGTTATGGAAGCCCTAGGAAATTAATCCATCTAGTAAGATTGATCAAAATTTGTTTTTTATTATAGAGAATTTAGAAAATATTTTAGCTTCACAACTCATTATTGGCAATGTGATGAAAATGATTAGTACTGTTGAATTGGAGAAAAACGCTATCAAGTTTCTGTCCTATTGAGCTGTTACAGATGATTTCATGTAATTTCCATATGTGTGTGTATATACACATATACGTATGTGTGTGTATATACACACATACATATAATTAAACACACTGCATTGCTGAAAATTCTTGACAAAAAGAATCTGTTTTGACTAGGTGTCGATGGGAAATAAATCCTTCACATAAAATTTTGCATGTCTGATGACCAGAAGGATTTTATGCAGATTAGCTCCAGGCCCTGGGAACTTCAAGCCTTGTTTCCCCTCCTTTATTTACTTTTCTGTAATCCCAGATACATGATCTGTATTCATATTGCAGTTTAACCTCTGTTCTGGCATGTTTATAACCTGATGCTCGGTAAGCTGGCACAGTGGATGGTAGAAAAATATCTGGAAGACATTCTGAATTTGAAATAGCTGAAAATAATTTGACTCTACCTGAGAAATGACTGAGAACATAATAACTACATAGTAACAAACTCAAAGAATATGTACCCAAACTTAATTTGCCCTTCTTTAGAGCCCCCGAATCTTCTTGGCCACTCCAGTACTTCTAAGTGGTAAGGGAGGTATGACAAGGATAAGTTATAGTGGAAAGAAGAGGCAGTCTTGACCAATCAGAATTATATACCTAACATTTATGACTTATACAAAAATCATATGAATTTCCAGGGCTTTGGAGGGCTCCTTATGCAAGGGGGGAGTGTATTTTGTATGAGCTTTGTGGTAAATTTACTTTCCTGTCTCACATTTGTTGTTAGGGACCTGACAGTTGTTTTAAGGGCACAATGGTTCAAATGCTCAGTGTGATGATTAATTTTGTGTGTCAAATTGACTGACCTAAAGAATGCTCAGACGGCTGGTAGAACTATTTTTGGGTGTATCTGTGAGGGTGTTTCTGGAAGAGAAATTTAGCATCTGAATCAGTAAATGAATAAAGGAGATCCCCTTCACCCATGTGGGTGGGCATGATCCAATCCATTGAGGGCCCAAATAGAGCAGCAAGGTGGAGAAAGTGTAAATTCTTGCTTTCTCTTCTTGAGCTAGGACATTCATCTTCTCCTGCTCTTAGATTTTGGAGCTCCTGGTTCTTAGGCCCTTGGACTATGGGACTTATCCAAGCACCCAACCTCTCCCCCAAACCCTGGTTCTCAGGCTTTGGTCTCAGACTAGGAGTTACACCATCAGTTCTAAATTATACTATGGACTAAATTATACTATGAGCCTTCCTGGTTCTCCTGCTTGCAGATGGCATATCATGGCAAATCTCAGACTCCATCATCAGGTGATCCAATTCCCATAAAAAATTCCTTCTTATACATCTCTATATATTATATATTTCCTTTTGGTTCTGTTTCTCTGTCGAACACTAATACGTCCAGATTTATAGATTTGCTTTGTCCTTTAGCACAATGGTTCTCAAAACACAGTGTACAAGAATCACTGTCCAGGGTTGTGTGTACGAAATAGGTATTCTGTAAGTAATTTCAGGGATGTTTTAAGGTAATCATTAGAAGATAACGCCCATCTCATGTAAAAGGAAACTCCACAGATGCTCCCTTTTAAAATCAGGTATTTCTGCAAATAAGCAATGGAATGTACCCTCTAACAAGAGTGGTATTGCATCCATATATTTAAAAATAAGGTTCAGAAAAGGGAAAGCCCTCACTTCTTGATATTAGAAGGAGGCAGGTGGCCTTTGCACATCTTTGTTTTTCAAATGTTGAAGCCTCATAGGTCATGGAGAAGTTTCTCAATAATCTGTTTTCTGGATGTGTGAAGGCTGAATATCCAACATTAAAGATCAAAAGTATTCATTGCAAAGGTTACATTTTTATGATATATGAAAGTAAGTATCTCAATTTAGAATTTATAAGAAATATTTTAGTCTAAAATGTCTTGTCTTGTGTTAAATGAGAAACTAAACTTACATAACTCACAGAAGGTCCCATAGTTAACTGTTTTAAAAACATCTGCTAATGGTAACAAACAAAATAAAAATAATAATAATATTTATTATAATAAATTAGATATATTATATAATATAATAGCAATTATAGATGAATTATATAGCAATTATATATAATGCAATAACAATATATATCATATAAATATATATAATTATATAACAATTACATATAATTTAATATATAATAACAATTATAGAATAATAATATGGTAATTAACATAATCTAATAATATAATTATATAATTATATAATCATTATTAATAATATTATAAGATTATATTATTACAGAAATTATATAGGACTCAGCAATCACCAAAATGCAACTTTGATCAGTAAGAAAACTTATTTTATGCTGCTCAAATTCAGCCAGAATGCCCATGGGACCTGTAATTACAGTGACTCATCCCTGAAAATGTTGTGAATAGTCCCTGTTTGTACAAGAATGCATTGGTCTTTGCTTATAAAATTTCACTGAAGTTAGAACAACTTAGAGGTGATGATTTTGGATACAGAAATTATTACATCAGGTAAAGCCATCAACAGTGTTTCAACACAGTGGGTTTTACGTTTTTATCAAGTTTTTAAAACATTCTTTCTGTTCTTCCTTCCAAACACACTGTTTACTTACACAGACTTCTTTCTATCCAGGTGAAATCATGAGTTTGATTAATTATATCATGACCCTATTGAAGATAAAATAAAATAAAGTCACTGGATTCAGAAAAGGATCATAGAAATAAATCTGAATCACACTTTTAATTTTAGAGATTAGGGCACTGAAACCACAGAAATGACTTCCCCGAAATCACATTTTATGGAGTAAAGTACCTGGTATTTATTCTGATCTCTCCGCTATGTTGATCTGCTGTGGCAGACATAGAGCTCAGTTTTCCAAAAACTTTGGTTTCATCCTGTCACCCTCCTCTCTTCCAAGATAAAATTTAGACTCCTAAGCCTGGCATTTGAGACTTACCTCAGTTTGATTTCATGAAGTTTGCATGAACGATATTCACCATTCCTCCTCAGCATAACCATGTTGCTAAAGGTAGTTTGACCTTTTTTCAGGTCACAGAACATGACTTGCTCTGTGTGCAAGT
Organism: Phoca vitulina; assembly: GCF_004348235.1. Taxonomy (NCBI): domain Eukaryota; kingdom Metazoa; phylum Chordata; class Mammalia; order Carnivora; family Phocidae; genus Phoca; species Phoca vitulina. The sequence goes on along the minus strand of NW_022589704.1, from coordinate 10,577,559 downwards.
TTATAAAATCAGAAAGCTCTATTAGACTGATAAGAATGTCATGTAAACAAGATGCTAGACGAAGGACTTAGCCATTGGATCAACTGAATTAGATGAGGGTATGTTCATAAAATCCAAAGATCAATAGTTTCTGAGTCAGAATTCTGTACTGTTGGAAGAAGAAACTGGAGAGGTAGAAAGAAAATAATTTATAAGTAGACTGACATCAACATCTCATTGTGTATAAAGACCAGGTGGCACCAAGAAGGGAGAAGATTCTGAAAGATGTTGTCAAGGTCAACCTGCAAAATTCTATGTAAAAAGTAGAAACATGCAGGAAGTTAGCTCTTTCTAAAGAAGTCTGGATCTGCATTCAAGGCATCAGGTGGAACTAAATGGGATGATCAGGAACACAAATTCCAGGTAGAGAGACAAGGGTAATGACCTAGGTGAGGTTCAGATAACCGAGGGCCACCTGTGGACGGGACTATGACAGTTGACACAAACACGGGGCCACCTTTAATTCTGCTTTTCTTAGTCTTGTGTAATCAGAATTGGAAGATATTTCCTGGAAGGCAAAGAAAGAGAATTCTTTTCCCAATACTTCTGGGTAGCCAATGGCCATAGAAGAAGCTTAAAGCAAAAAATCTAAACAGACACACACATACTCTTATGGACAGCTGTGCATCTACTACTCCCCCTTCTCCCTCCCTATCCAAATTTCATTTTTTTTCCTCTGAGTTTGGGGGAGACATGTGCACTCCTTATTTTGGAGGCTCTTCTTGGGAGGTTTTGTCACTGATATCTGTATTACTTTAAAATCATTCCTAACAGTTCCTTCACAGAGGAGATACAGAATGAGAAACTAAGAACCATAAATAGCAGGACTAAAAAATTCAGTTCAAGTGTGTTGGTATGTGGCCACAAAAAGTAAAGCTCCTCCAAGTTTATCAGCATTGAAAAGAGAATATAATTTGGGAAGAGTTTCCATTACCCCTATACGAACATATACCTAAATCACTGAAAAATGAGATGGATTAAGAAGCTCAAAAACAGGGCTCTTCACAGTCAGCCCTAAATAAAATTATGACTGAGGGTCAGGACAATCAGGAAGAGCAGGAAGAGAAGAGCATGAGGAATTTATCAGAAATGTCCAGAAAATTGTCAGGACCAATAACACGTATAATATCCACTTTCAATGAAACCCTGAGTAGAACATTATTCTAAGACATAGCAACCTGATATGTCTTCTTAAATGGAAGAAAAAAAAAAAAGGAAGAGCATCAATTAGATTCCCATATTTGTTGAAGAAAGTATCATAAATTTCTCATTACAGTGCATTGTTTATTCTGTCAAACAGTAGCTATAGTCTTATAACACATAAGTATTCATATATTAAATATTTAGAGTAATTGAGATATTTAAGTGTAACCAAAAAAGGTCCAAATTCTTAAGCATCACTATGATGTTAATTTTTAGTTTTTCCCTAATACTTAGAATTTTTTTTAAGATTTTATTTGAGAGAGAGAGAGAGCACAAGCAGGCAGAGGGGCAGAGGGAGAAACAGACTCACCTCTGAGCAGGGAGCCTGACGCAGGGCTGGATCCCAGGACCCTGGCATCATGACCTGGACTGAAGGCAGAGGCTTAACCAACTGAGCCACTCAGGTGCCCCCCTCCTAAGAGTTAGAATTTAAGAGAGCAACCGGTTCCCTTTGAGTTACAAAGCCACATTTGTAAGCTCTTTGTAAGGTCTTTGCTCATGTATTGTATCCGACTGACTCCCATAGTTATTCATGCTGTCTCCAGCCAACAGCACATCGGGGCTATTCCTTGCCCTCAAGCCAAGTTCAGCTCATGTAAAATTAGTATGTACAAGAGGAGCACATCAATTTGGTGCAAAGAGGCCAAATAGAATATGAGAGGAAAGCACATGCTGACGCACCTGCTTCAAACTGTCTGGGCTCGTGGCCTTCCAAGGTTATTCACCAGACATGTGGAAATATTAACTGAGCTAAGATTTACTGCTGAGCGGCCTCGCTGTCTGCCACACCCTTCTTCCATGCAGCAAATCTGTTTTCTAACTTCAGTCTGTCTGATGACCAGAAGAGAGGCAAAAAAAAAAAAAAAAAAAAAAAGAAGCAAGAAGAGCAAAAAGCTCTAGACAGGTTTTTAATCAAAAGGGAAATATCCATTTCTCATTTGATCCAAATATAGAAATATTCAAGAAAAAAAATAACAGCTATCTTTTACAAAATCTCTTTCTAGATTTCATTTGTCATTCTTTCAAAAGGCTATGTTTCTTTATTTGCCAAATTGGCTTACTTTAAGGGTTCTTTATTGGGTCCCTAAAAGAACAGAATGTCTTGTTCATTTACATACAGTAAACAGATGTTTCCTCCAAACAATACAAAATTGGGAAATAATTCTGAAACTCAATCCATTCATTGTAGCTTTGAAAATCCTGGCTAACAAGAATCCCAAAAGGATGTACTGCCAGTTGTTTATATGAGCAGATTATGTTATAAAAACATGTTTATGAAAGACCATTCATCTTTTGTTTCTTGCATACTGAGTTCAGTTTAACTACTATTCCAGAGACAAGCATTATGGTCTTCTATTATTTATCTATTTGTGTTGTGATAAAACTGGCATTCAGAAACAGACTGGCAATATACATGTCAAACTTACTTTATTGTCTTGGTTCAGTTCTGCTTCGGAAGTTGAAAATGAAATCTGAAAGAGAAATATTTCCTTCCAGAGGTCATTGGTTAATCTTCATTTGTCTAGCAAAGATTATTTTGTCTCTGTCTTTCATTCTAGAAATTAGGAAAAAGAAAAATAATTCTTCCAACTGTCCTGGGATTCTTTTTTTCATTCTCATCAATTATCTTAGCAAGTCATCTATTGACTTTTCTCTGAATTCCAAATACAACAATAATTTGTACCTTGATGCTGAATATTAGCAGATCCTAAAGTAGTAAGTTGCAATGAACATAAAACATTATGGAAAAATTGCTCAGATCTCTAGGTTTTGTTTGCTTTCTTTTGTTTTAACAAGCTAGCAAACTAGGTCATTCCAAGCCTAGCAAACGTAGGAGAACAAACTAATTATAAAACTGAGCAAGCAGTGGGGAAACTACTTTCCCCACCCCATCTTGAACCCCCTCACCCCCATATCAGAGTAAGAAGACAAATCCTAGGATAATCCTAGGATAAGATTCCTAGTACAAATAGGTTTTGAATTCTTGGATGGTTTCCCAAGAAGGCCTCAATTCCGGAAATTAACCAGATACTTAGCAGTTTCATTAAGTGGAAGGTTAACATTTGCTTTATTAGTGAGGCAGTTTTGAAGATTACAAAATAAAAATAAACAACCCCACCATGGACACAGCCAAAGGTATTTAGCCTGTAAATAACCCTAGTGCCAATACTGTTTGAGGTTTATGAGAAGACTTTACTTTTACCCACCTACAGAAGGAAAACCAGAGGGGCGCCTGAGTGGCTTAGTCAGTAGAGCATGTGACTCTTGATCTAGAGGTTGTGAGTTCGAGCTCCATGATAGGTATAGAGATGACTCAAAAATAAAATCTTAAAACAAACAAACAAACAAACAAACAAACAAAACACGAAGGAGATAATGTTCTGAGGTGAAGAGTCTATAGTCACATTGCTTTTGTTGAAATTAGTTTGCAGCATTTATTAAGCACCTATCTGTTTCTGATACCATTCTAGTTGCTGGGAATACAGTCATAATCAAAACAAAAGTCCCTTATATTCTAGTGGGGGAGAGAGAGACAATAAACAATGAAATATAAGATATGTTAAATAGTAATAAGTGCTAAGGAAGAGTAAAAAAGATCAGGAAAGTGGTATACAAAACATGTGTGGGTAACATTTGGACCAGGGTGGATGAGAGGCTTCCCGGGGATGGAGAGCTGAGTACAGCCTGAGGCATCCCCAGTGTGAAAGAGCTCTGAGGGTGTCAGTGGAAGCATGCTCCACATAGAGGGAACAGCAAGTGCAGATGCCCTGAAATAGGACTGACCCTGGAGTGCTGGAGTGACAGTAAGAGGTGGGGGGCCCATGGAAACACACTGCTTGGTTTTCCTGCTGTGGGGGCAAGAGCTGGTACGGCCCTATCTGCCATTCCCTTGGATTCACCAGGATGTTCACACTGAGGTCATGCTTCACTTGGGCTGCCCCCAGCTGTTGACTGATCATGGTGAGGGCATTAGTGTAGGTCCCTTCCTGGGGGATGGGAGACTCCTCTAATCATGACTTTGAGGACTTTGAGGACTTTTGAGTGTTCTCCATTAGCCTGGCCAAAACTTTCTTAGACTGACCCCGCAGTCAGACACTATTCTAACCCAATCCTCCTTCCTTCCCTGTCTCCTGAATCAAGTCCCTGTATTGGATGTGCATGATGGTGTGAACACTGTCTACCCACTCCTGCTCCCCCACCCAGTTTACAGGTGTGCATGATGGTGTGAACACTGCCTACCCACTCCTGCTCCCCCACCCAGGTTCACAGGCGTGCATCATGGTGTGAACACTGCCTACCCACTCCTGCTCCCCCACCCAGGTTCACAGGCGTGCATCATGGTGTGAACACTGCCTACCCACTCCTGCTTCCCCACCCAGTTTACATGTGTGCACCATGGAGTGAACACTGCCTACCCATTCCTGCTCTGCCACCCAGGTTCACAGGCATGCATCATGGTGTGAATACTGCCTACGCACTCCTGCTACCCCTCACCCAGTTCATGGGCATTATGAGAACAGAACTCTCAGCAGGCACATAACAATTCTGTCCAAACCCCTGCATGAAAACCAAACTGCATGACGAAACTCTAGCATGACTTCTAGCAGCAGAAGCTTTGTCCCTAGGATGAACCTAGCCCTCCATTAAAATGCCTGCCTGAGAAAACGACAGGCTGCCAGGGAAATTTACTATTTGTTCTAGGCAACATCTGAAAACAGGCCCATTTCTCCCTTTCTTAGTACATTTACTACAAAGGGATTACAATTGTGAATGTATATCTTCAAGGACGCAGAAGCATCTTCTTCAAGGACCTGAGAGCCAATCTTTTGAAATGTTATCATCAGCAAAGATAGAGCCTCTGTCTCCCGGGATCTTTGGGAGGATAGAATCCTAACTTCAGTAACTACCAGCTTGCAAACATAGTGGGCCTGATGGCATTTACACTGACCAACCTCTTCTAATTGTTCACTTCTCTACCTCTGTTGAGTCCCCTTCCCCACCTCTCTCACTCTCATTTTAAAATATTCAAATCACCTCTGTACACATCGGAATAGAGCCCAACTCTTTCCCCTACTATCAACAGTTATTGCATAAATTCTGTTTTCATTGCTTTAACTAGTGTCCAGCTGTGTTTATTTTTGTCAATTTCCTTTTTTTTTAAAGATTTTATTTATTTATTTGTCAGAGAGAGGGAGTGAGCCCATAAGCAGGGGGAATGGCAGGCAGAGGGAGAAGCAGGCTCCCCACTGAGCAAGGAGCCCAATGTGGGATTCAATCCCAGGACCCTGGGATCATGACCTGAGCCGAAGGCAGACACTTAACCAACTGAACCACCTAGGCACCCCTCTTTGTCAATTTCTACCAGCAGATCTCTTGCCCATTTCATTCCATCTTTGTGTCTGCTTCTTGGAGGTACTATACTCACCCAGGAGTCCATGTGGCTAGAGTCTTGAAAAGTGGGATAGGGATGGAGATGAAGCCAAGGAATCAGCAGTGGATCAGGTCATGGTAAGGACTGAAACTTACTTTGAGTGAAATGAGGATGAAATAGAGTTTTGAGTAGAGAAATCCTTTTTTAACAGGATCCTTCTGCCTGTTCTCCTCCTGGGAGGCAAGGCCAGGAGCCCCAGTAGGAGGCTATTACAATAATCAACAGGAAGGGTGACTTATTTCAGGGTGGTGTCAATGGGGGTGATGGGAAATGATCATACTCCAAATATATTTTGAAAGAAGAACTAAAAATATTTAGTGATGGAAAAAAATGTGGGCTGTAGAAGAAAAAGAAAGGTCAGTGCAGAAAATAAGTCCATCAATTTGAGCATCTAGATGAATAAAGTTATGGGTGAGCCTGAAGAGGATATGGTTTGGAGCAGAATATCAGGAACTCAGTTTTAGCTATTCCATGCATACAGATAGAAAAGTATCTGAAAACATTATCTTGTAGTGGCATATGAAGAATTTTGGTTGAGAAAAAAAGAGAGAAGTGGGAGAAAAAGTAAAACATTCTCAATCATACAAATAACCTAGGGAGAATAACTAAAATAAGATGTTATTTGTTGTGAGTTCCCAGTTGAAATTCAGTTCCAGATGAAGATCATTGAATTTGCAATTTGATAACATGTTGTCCTCTGGGTCTTATCTAGATTCCAAACATGGGCAATGGCTATGTTCTGCCTAGACTGCAAATGGTATCTCTGCTCAGACTCTGGAGATTTATAATCATGAACATCAGTGCCTCTTTCAGCACAAATTAACTCATCAAAATAGTTGTTCTTAAACAATGTCTCAAAACCTCATTAATTTCAACATTAGTATTTTTGATATCTTTATGTAGTTTCTTTTCTCTAGGAGTTGTTTTATAATACCTTTGTTGCCACACTTGAATCTGTAACTGAGTCTCTTGCTTACACATTCTTGAATGGTTCTTTATCAATCTCCTCACACTCTTAGCTTAGAGTTAAAATTTATTGCCAGCTAAGTATCTCCCACCTTCCCTTTGGCATGATACTGGCAGCCAAATGTTCCTTCATATCTCAAAAAGGTAATTTATTCACTTGATTTAGGATATACAAGTAAAATAACAATAACCTTATTTTAAAGCTTGTTCCTCCTATCTAAAATATTAATAATAATAATAATAAAGTCAACAGTTCTTTTAACTACTTTAGAAGTGGATTCTACTGAATAGAATATTCAGCCCATGACCTATTGTATTGTCAGAAAGTGGTAACTCATCTTTTAACTTTCAACAACTATTATTTGATTTGTAACAGTAATATGCTTAATAATGGATTTGAAGTTAGAGACATTTTTTAAAATATTGGCCTACTACTTTTGAATAACATTTAATAAGCCTCAGTAAGATAGAAGATCAAAACTGTAAAGGTCTTTCAACATAATTTGTGGCTATTGCTAAAGGTAGAGGACCCTCTCACTGCCTTGTTTGAAGAACAATGACAGCTAAAGCAATATGCCCAGAGGAACATCAAGGAAGTTTTACTCTTGCAGTTGGGAGTCTAATCCCCAGTAATTTAGACATTACTTGAGCAACGTCTGTAAACTGAGAGAGCCAGACTGTGAACATAAAGAAACAAGATAGAGAAAGCTTTTGTTGGGATGTTGATAAGCCTAACTGAGGTAAGGCTGGCACCATGCACAATCAGGAAGGAGACAGAAAGAAAGTTGGATGAATGCTGTGTGGTCTCATGATCAGGGAGAAGAGGACTCCTGCCTAGCAGATGACACAGCCCCTACCAGTGCATCCAGGGGTATTTTTAAAGCAGTTTCATGTGTTTAAGTGAGTGGAAATCCTCTCATATTTCACACAAAATAGCCATCAAAATATACATTGCTCACTTATGTTTTGAGAAATGTGAGTAAATGTGGGTGTGTGTGTACATTTGGGTGGTTGTAGAGAGGTTGGTTAAGTTGACAAAATGTTGAGTTTTGCTTCAACTTTGGACTAAAGGCTGTATCAGAGGATAGTCACAAATGGGTTGATGTGAATAGAATAATCATAAGTGATCAATGGCAACATTTAAAGTTACTGGTTATAAGATCTATGCTTGGGCACCTGGGTGGCTCAGTCAGTTAAGCATCTGCTTTTGGCTCAGGTCATGATCTCAGGGTCTTGGAATCAAGTTCCTCATCAGGCTCCCTGCTCAGCAGGGAGTCTGCTTTTCCCTCTGCCCCTCCCACTGCTCATGCTTTCTCTCTCTCTCAAATAAATAAATAAAATCTTTAAAAAAATAAAAAAATCTAAAAAAATAAAATAATATCTATGCTTAATTCTTGCAATACCTAGTTGACTAATAAAGCAGTGCACATTATGTTCAAAGAAAATGAGGAACATCCCATATGGTTCAAGTGGAGAAAGTAGCCATGGTGTAATAGAATCTGCAGAGGAATGTAAGAGCCAAGTTGGACAGGGGTTTTAGGCTATATTAAGAATTTTGGAAATATTAATTGACTTTAACCAGGGAAGAGTTAAGATCAGATTCACACTTTTACTCAAAGTAAAAATATGAAAAATTTATTGAAATGAGCAAAAATTGATGCAAAGAGATTAGTTAGGAAACTATCACAGTATTTTAGGTAAGAGAGAATGGTATCTTGGACCAGAGTGGGAGGATTAAGGTTAGTGAGAAGCAGATATATTCAAAGTGAGATAGGACATGATAATTTGAGGATGGAGGGAACTGGTGAGAGACAAGTGAAGATGATGCAGAAGTTTGGGCTTTAACTAACTAAATGATTCACCCAATCATTTCCCGACATTGGAAAATGGGAGGCAGAAGTAAGTTGAGTGGGAAATATCACTGGACTAGTTCATTTGAGGTGTTCAAAGGTATCCAACTGAGCATGTGAAATAAACATGTCGTATATTGGTTTAGATTTCCAAAATCAGATCAAGACTGAAGACACGGATTTGAGAATCACTGTCTACCAAATATTCATTCTCCATTTCTCTACTGCTAACAGCACTCTGATTTTGTTCAAAGAGATAATATGTCCAACTAAAAATGCACACATTTCCAGACTTATTAACAAATCAGTTGGCCATATGACTCAGCTTTGTTCAATGAGACATAAAAGGAACTCTTCTGGGAGCTGCAGGGATGGTGTTTGTCTTTTGTCCATGTGCCCTTCCCCTTTCTTTCTGCCTGAGAAACCACGATACAACTAAAGATACAGCAGCTATATTGAACTACATTCTTAATATAAGTGGTAATCGAAGTGATGGGACTAGATAAGGTGTAGGAGAAACAGAAAGGCAGAATGTAGAGCAAGAAGCAAATATGTCCAAAGAAAAATCCTATGCAACTTTAAAATTGAATGTTTCATTAGAGGAGAAAGTGTTAGAAGAATAAAATGAGAATGAGTAGCCAAAGATGCTGGGGAAGAAAAATGACAGAGTGTGCAGGGCGAGAAGGTGAGCAAAGAGAATGTTTTCAACAAGGAAGGAGTGGCCAATCATTTTAGATTTTGTTAAGAAATTAATAAAAATAGTTAATATTTTCCATCTAGAGAAAGACAAGAGAAACAAGTAAAAATTAATACAATGCATAGGAGAATTCAGCAAGTGGATCAGATAAAGGATAGCAATCAAAATTTGTCCCAGTTGAACCTTCGACCCTTCCTGCAACATGAATGCCTTTTAGGTATTACTTTTTCTCCCTTGACTTGACTGTTCTGTTTTTTGTTTTACCGCCTTCATGGAGACTCATCTCATAGCTATTGCCAGATAGTCAGTGGTACCCCCACAATGTCACTTCACCCTTTCAATGTCATTTGCAACTCATTTGTATAAAAGGGAATTTTTCATGTTTGGGACTTTTAACTGGTGTTTGTTTGGGGAAATATCCAGGCTCTCAAAGTCATTATTCTGCAGAAAATCCTAGCTCATGCTCCCCCCACCAAAATCAGTCCTTATCTGACTGAGAAAAATCTAACAGCAATACTGAAATGAAGTCCATTCCCAACCAGTGTGTTCATAATTTTTCTTTGTATAAGAGAAAATTGTTACTACCTGAGCAAAACTTTTCCCAGCATAAGGACCATCTAAGAATATGACTACAATTATTTACTATCATTACTGCAGAGAGACATGTAAAAAGATGAATCATTGAATCCTTTTATGGTTATAGAAAATGCATCTTATAAAGATGAATGTCATAGAACATTTATTTTTATTTCAGGCCATGCCCACTGTATGGGAGCCAATAAAATATTCATTTTCTGCTGTCCTCCTTTTTTGGGGGGGTAATGGGCTATCATAAAGGGCCATAAAACATCATTACTCTGAGAAGCTTTGAGACAAAGGGAGCCAACTCACCTCATCCATCCTCAAGTCAGGAATTAGTCCCTATGTGTCATTATTGTGCTCCATATGTTTGATAACCAGGCCAGTCCCCAATAAGTGGTGAGCCAGGCCTTGTTTAGCAAGGGGAGGGCCCTGTGTCAATGAAGGACCTTGTTCTGGCTGCCAGGTATTCTCCAGTGCAATTATAGAAAAAATATCCATGTGAGCTTGTGGTTGCTCTGCCTTCTCTTTTCCCTTGGAAGTGAAATTCTGGAAGCTTGAGAGATGGGATTTGGTGAGGAATGTTAGCAAATTGTTTGACTTGCCTTTTGGGAAAGCAAAATTGCAACCTGCTAAGATCATGCTATATTGATTTCCTATCACTTCACAGCAAATTGCCACAAACCTTGTGGTTTAAAACATCACTTATTTATAATCTCATTTTCTGTAGGTCCGAAATCTAGACACAACATAACTGAGTTCTCTGCTCAGGATCTCGTAGGACTAAAATCAAGGTGTTGGCCGGCTGAGATCTCATCTGGAGCTTGGTGTCCTCTCCCTAAATTTGTCAGGTCCTAATGGATGTAGAATGAAGACCCTCTTTTTTAAACTGTCAACCAGGATAGCTCTTAACAACTAGAGGCCACCTCTCAGCTCCTAGCTAATTGGCTCCCTCCACAGATGGTTCATAACATGACGGTTTCCTTTCTTCCAGGTCAGCAGAAGAGAACTTCTGACTTCTAGGATGCCCTGGACCCTTTTAAAGGGTTCACCTTTAAAGGGTTAGATCATGTTTACCCAGAAAATTCTCCCTTTTCATTTACTCAGTCAACTGATTAAGGATCTCAATTGTATCTGTAAGATTCATTTTGCCACATAATATAATCTCAGTAATGAAATCCCAACACATTCACAAATTCCACCAGCACTCAGGAGTGAGGATTATCCAGGGTGTGTCTATCAAAAGGAGGGGATCTTGGGGTCAGATCTGCCTCCCAAGCCATTCTGACCCAATTAGGTCTTCTTCAGACAAAACTCCTCCTTATTCTGCTTTATATTTTTCAAAGCACTTACAAATATTGTCTCATACAATATTTTTTATTTATTCACTTATTTATTTAATTTTCTCTCTCATTAGAATGTCAGCTTCAGTGGAGCTGGGCCTCTGTCCTGTTTTCCCTGTACGGATGTGCCTGCATGGGAGGCATTCAGTAAATACTGGCTGAGTAAATGAATGAATGGAGTGAATTAATGAACAGGGAATCAAAAATGCAGGTTTTCTGCATCCTCATAGGGTGCCCTTTCCTCCATGTTGCCCACAAGGAAATGAAGAAAGTTTCACTGTCTCTCTCCTCAGGGCTGCAGTCCTGCAGACAGCTCCCCGCATTTATGCTTGGGCCAGAATGAACGTGTTCTCCATCTGGCACTGCTCTGTGATTCATACTTGGCTAACCTCACCTTTCATTTGCCCTCTACTCTTCTTGTTTTTAATTTCTAATGTTAATTTTACACTTTTCTCAAAGTAACATATGCACAGAGCTAAAACTGTTTGATGTCACGAAAGTCATGCGTACAAGCCCACACGCGCGTGCGCATGTGCACACAAATAACCAGCCCCTTCGCATTCTTTCCACACATCCACTTCCGGAAGCAGTTTGACTTGTAATGTATTTATAAGTAATAAACTTTTGCTATTACTTCTTGACATCCCTTTTGGGGACTGTCTGTTGTGGTAGTTGAAGACATGGTTCCAGATTTCAAAAGTGGGGTTGCAGATCACCCAGTGGGCAGCTTCCTTTCTTTGGGATCCTGAGATTCTTTCCGAATAACAGCTTCTGCATGATGGTGATCTCAAGAGAAGGCTGACACTAGCTCATCAGCATTGAGTCCCCAGAAGTGGTGTATGTGTGGTCTCTACCACCTGTAATGAAACAGTGACAGGTTTTTTTTTGTTTTGTTTTGTTTTGTTTTAGGAGATTTGGGTTGATTTGAAAGGTTGCTGTGAAAAGTAGAGGGAATCCAAAGTGACATTGAATAATTGAAACATTTTATTACCTGAGTGATTGCTAGCCTGGTATTTTTTCTGTCTAGCATGGGGCCCATTTGTCACTTTCCTTACTCTCTTACACATTCTCGACTTGTTCTTCAACCTGCTTCTCCCACTCCTAGCTCACTGGTAACTTAGGTACCCTCTTTCCCTAGCCCATTTCTGCTGTCCTTAAGTTTTTGACCCCTCATTTGTTTGAATGCAATCCCAAAGAACACTCTAGCCTCCTTGCTCCTCAGTATTTTGCAAGGTACTTCAATTTGTGTAGCTTCTCATTTGCATTGCAGTTTTGAAATTTAGGATTTTGTGATACTGGAATAAATCACTTAATCTCTCAGATTCTCTGCTCTGTAGTCTGTAAAATCTGGATAATGACCTCACAGTGTTGTTAAGAAGGTGAAATAAGTAATATATGTAAGCACTGTTTGCAAACTATAAAGCACTATTCTGATGTTATTGTTAGAATGCAAAGGGATGAACCTGCTGTTGCTGTGGTTGAAGACCCAGGTTCAAGTACTGCTGCAATCATTCCCTAGGTCTTGGGGAGCCACCTCAAGCGGCCTTTCATCATTCCAGCTTCTATTGCTCTTGCTTTTACTATTTCCATGGTCTGCATTGTTCATTCCCACGTGCAAACTGAGCTCTTGAACTGGACTGACTGAAGGAAGGGTCTGTAACTCCTTCGTGCCTGCTGCTGTCTGGTGAGCCAGCTGGCTTCCTTCTGCTTTCATGGTCAATCCCTCTGCAGAGCACCTGTAAGGGTAGGTGCTATGGTTGAATGTGTCCCCCGAATTCCTATGTTGAAACCTACCCCGTAAAGTGATGGTATTAGGAGGTGGGGCCTTTGGGAGGTGATTAGCTCATGAGGGTCAGGCCCTCATGAATGGGATTAGTACCCATATAAAACAGACCCGGGAGAGCTCCCTTGTCCCTCCTGCCATGTAAGGACACAACAAAAAGTCTGAGATGTGGCAGAGGGACCATGCTGGCACCTGAGTTCAGACTTGCAACCTCCAGAATGAGGAGAAATAAATTTCTGTGATGTAAAAGCTACCCAGTCTATAGTATTTCATTATAGCAGCTTGAATAGCCTTAAGCCAGAGGGAAATAGCCAGGTGGAGTGATCCTCACCAAAGCAGGCAGGTCAGGGCTTGCTTCTCGAAGATGGCCCTTGGCCTGGTGAAGGGCATGGTGGAGGAACCTCTCAGCTGCTCTAGTAGGTCAGCACTGCTGTGCTCCCAGACCACCCAAAACAACCTAATCAAAGTCTCCCTTCCTAAAAGAAAACCTCAGGGGGACAAAGAGAAGGGTGGCCTCTCAGCTCAGGGCTATACTCCTAAGTAAAAATAATCAAACTTCTTTGTTAATTAGGGAGCTTGCTGAATCCTCCAGAATCAGGCCTGGGAAAGTGTGTCATTGTGCCACCCGTAAAGCAATTTCTACCTTAACTTCAAATTCTTTAATGTTTAAAGATGTTTCCCGATTCATAATTCGTATATTTCTTTTCTATTCTGATGTTATTGTTAGAATGCAAAGGGACCTTGTGACCTTGAAACCTTGGGTGGCTGCACCAATACAACTTTCAAGTCCAAGTTGTCTCTGGACACTGAATGACAAAGATGATCCAAAGCTATCCGAAGCTGAATGGGGGAACAAGGATGCGAATAGGCAGACTGTGAATAGAAATATAGTGTGAGGGTCTATTTAAGTTTAAATTTTTTCAAATAGTAAAATTCTTTGACAACTAACTCTCTAATGCAAGTTTATATTGTACATTGAGAACAAACACTGGCCCTTTGCACACATTTGCACTGTAAGGATTTGGTGGCTGGAAATGGTTGGATTAGGACACAGGAGGGACAAATAGAAAGCACACTAACCCCTATCAGTTCATCAACATAGAGAGAGACAAGCTATTAAGTCAGCTAGCGTTCATCTCTAGTGCTAAAGCAGGAGACACCAGGCAGGAACGTTTCCATGGAGCTGGAAATTTCTGGCTGTAACACACTCTGCAGGGTGTGAGCAGAACAAGGGAGCTGGCTGGGGATGGGCAGGATCTTTCAAACCTTTTTGACCATGACTGACTGAAAGAAATGTATTAGACATTGTATTCTGCATTATGACCCAGTAAAAACCACACACACACACACACACACACACACACACACGGATACAAACATACACACACACACACGGATACAAACATACACACACACACACAGATACAAACATACACACGTAACTGAAACAAAAGTTAATACAATACTTAGCCTTACAATATGTGATTCAGGCCTGCATTTTCCATTCTATTCTATTTCATTTTTTATAAAATATGATGACAGATTACGTTGGGTATGACCATTCATTTAAAAAACATGTTACAGGACATTTTCTGAGAGTTATGATAGGTCTGTCTTACCCTCTCAGGTCTTCATTGGAAGTGAAGTTTTGCCTTTTTGGAAGAGATGAGATGGGGTTGGGGGTTGTGATGATTTTGGCACACAACTTCCCCATGTGCAATATGATTTCAAGAAATCAAAACCTTTTTCTCATGACTTTTCTAACACCTGAAATTCATCATCACTTCTATCTGCGGCTTCAGTAGAGGTGAATCAAGTGTCTGGTGTGTGTCAGGCACTTTTTTTTTTCCTTAAGAAGGAACTTCGGATGATGATTTTCTTTTTTCTGCTTTTTGATGGTTTCCTTTTTCCTAATAAAAGCTATTTAGATAAATAAAATTTATCTAAAAAGGAAAACATTTTAGAGTTATTTTCAGTGACTTCTATAAAATAAACATTTGTTTCGATTTGTTCAAAATGTCTTAACTGATAGAAATGAACTTATTTAGATTCTGATATTAATGTTCAAGTTTAGTTCAGTATTTTGGGAAGGAATATAGCTGTACATATGAAGAAACCTACAGTAATGCCATGTGTGTTCAAGTCTTTGCAAGTTAGCATTCAAAATACATAACCCACCACCTAGACCTGCCTGGCCATGAATTTCTTTTTTATTATTTATTTATTTATTTATTTATTTATTTATTTATTTAAATGTATTATTTGTTTCCAGGGTTACAGTTCTGTGATTCATCAGTCTTACAAAACACCCAGCACTTACCACAACACATACCGCCCCCAATGTCCATCACCCAGCCACCCCATCCTCCAACCGCCTCCCCTCCAGCAACCCTCAGTTTGTTTCCTAAGATTCAGAGTCTCTTATGGTTTGTCTCCCTCTCTGGTTTCAGCTTGTTTCAATTTTTCCTCTCTTCCTCTATGATTCTCTGCCCTGTTTCTTAAATTCCTCATATCAGTGGGATCATATGATAATTGTCTTTCTCTGACTTATTTCTCTTAGCATAATACCCTCTAGTTCTATCCACATCATTACAAATGGCAAGATTTCATTTTTTCTAACATCTCACTCTGATGCTGGGGAATATACTTCATTTGTCTTTTGCCAATGGAAAGAAAAAGATGCCAATAATCACTGGATACTTGCTAACTAATAGAAGCCTGTCCTTTCTCAATTTCTAATAGTATGTCAAGCCATCATTCAGAACAGAATCACATAAAATGGTTTGATTCTTTTGTCTCTTGATTTATTTTTATTTGTATATTCAGAAAATCAGTCTGAATGGCTTGTCTTACCTATTGTAATGGTCTGATGTTTTTCAAGGTCCCATATAATATTCAGACTCTCATCAAAAGTGTTCTTCCTAGGGTGCCTGGGTGGCTCAGTTGGTTAAACGTCCAACTCCTGATTTCAGCTGAGGTCATGATCTCAGGGTCATGAGATCAAGCCCCATGTTGGGCTCTGTGCTCAGCAGGGAGTCTGCTTGGGATTCTCTCTCTCTGTCTTCCTCTGCCCCTCCCCCACCCTCTCTCTCTCTCTCTCTCTCTCTCTCTCTCTCAAATAAATAAATTTTTTTTTTTAAATGGTCTTCCTTTCTGCAGCTTTATTTACAATAGCCAAGATACAGAAGCGACCCAAGTATCCATCAGCTGATGAATGGATAAAGAAGATGTGGTATATGTATACAATGGAATATTAGTCATAAAAAAGGATGAGGTCTTGCCTTTTCTAACAACATGGATGGACCTAGAGGATATTACGGTAGTGAAATAAGTTACTCAGAGAAAGACAAATACTATATGATTTCACTTATATGTGGAATCTAAAAAACACAACAAATGAATAAACAAAAAGCAAAAGCAGGCCCCTAAATACAGAGAACAAACTGATGGTTACTAGAGGGGCAGGGGTGGAGGATGGGCAAACTGTGTGAAGGGAAGTGGGAGATACAGGCTTCCAGTTATGGAATGAGAAAGTCACAGAGATAAAAGGTACAGCATAAAGAATATAGTCAGTGGTATCATAAGAGTGTGGCATAGCGACAGATGTGTAGCTTCATTTATGGGGAGCATAGCATAACATATAGAGTTGTTGAATCACATTGTACACCTAAAACTAGTGTAACATTGTGTGTCAACTCTACTTCAATTAAAAAATGTTCTTCCTTCTTACCTCTATTACTACACTAGCTTTCTGACAGGCTTCTTTCTCCTCCAGATTTATCCTCCTACTGTTTAGCCTACTAACGATTCTTGTCAAAATATTCACTTCTCAGTTTCTTATTCATGTTCCCAAATTTTCTAATTCTGTGTGTTGCTATATGCTATCCTTCCTGTTGGAATGTCTTTCCTAACTTGGAGTGTTGAAGTTTACCAATCCTTCAGGGATCAACTGAAATGTTATTATTCATTCAATGATTTATTCTTTCAGCAATATGTGCTTATTACACATTTATTATATGTCAGACTCTCTTTAGAGCCCAGGGATATATATATAATATCTATCACTATTATTATATATTCCTAACCTCATGGTGCTTACGGTCTAGTTGGGGAGGAAGGGGCAGTAAACAGACAATTGCATTTACAATGTGATGACTATCATGTTAGGGGAAGAGTAGGATTTTCTGAGTTTCCATAAAAGAAACATTTAAAACCAGTTTATTGGAATTAGGGAAGGCTTTAGAATAATTAACAGGCTAAAACTGAGATACCTGGAAGACAGTAGGGAAGAAAGGAGAATGATCCAAACAAAGGGAAAAGCACATATGAGAAAGCTATAGCACTTGTAAGGAACTAAAACGCTTAGTAATGGCAAGCTCAGTACTGTGTCCGGGTAGAGTGCTTGGCTTACACATGTGGTTATTGCCATAATTCCAATGTTATTTTTCCCCTATATACATTCAACATAAAACCATATCACAATGATGTAGAAGTAATACGGTGTTTGTAAAGCATAACTCACTGCTCTTACTCTAATGAGGATACCAAATTGAATAAAAATCACAACAATCTCTATGTGTAATAACACTGAATTGGAAAAAAAGTGTTGCTGAAAAAAGCAAAACTGGCCACTTGGAAACTAAGCAAAAACCAGATCATGCAGGCACTCCATCCTGAAAGAAACAGGGAACTCTTGACATATTTTCAGCAGATTGGCTATATTGGTTTTGCCTGTGAGAATAACAGTTTTGGCTGCGATAAGGAAATCTGATTCAAGTAAGGCAAACTTGGAAAGAGAGGCTCTTACAGAAATCCAAATGCAAAAAGATGCTGGCCCGAACTCGACAAGTGGCAGGAGAGAGAGGGAACTGAGAGGATTCCAGAAATTTAATCATGGAATGAAAGCTTTGCTGAAGTAAGGGTGTGCAGGAGGGAATGAGTGGTGGAGCATGGTGCCCAGTCCTGTGAGCTGGGCATTGAGTGAACTGGGAGTATCATAGAGAGCATATAGGAGAGAGAATGATTATGGGTGAAAAATGATTTTACACTGTGACATGTTAATATTCCCATACTGGTTGGAAAGCTGAAAGAAAAGGTAACTGCAGTACACAGTAGGATATTGGGACCTGAATAACAAAAGATGTTTGAGTTTTATTTGGGAATTTGTGAATCAGATCAGTAGATGGTAATTTAAACCATGGGAATGACTGGCATTCATAGGGGCAGATAGGGAGTTGACCTGGAACACACACCCCAAGGAACTTGTGTTATTAGTGGCTTGGGAGTGTAGGAGTAATGGTCAAGAACAACCAGAAAGATGTGGAGAAACCAGAGGTTGTGTTGACACAGGAAGGAGAAGAAAGAGTGCTTTAAAGGAAAGAGGCTTGGAATGTTCAATGCTTAAAAGTCAGGAGAAGATGGAGTTGGAAACACAAAACGATGAGCATTGGAAAGTTAAATGGTAGCTTTTCCATCACATCCAGAGAGAAGGACAAAAGGATGCACCATCCAATAAAGATAAGCCTATAGATATGTTGGGAATTTCTATCAGATGACTTCTTTCTCTGCAAAATTAGAGGCTAGTTTATTTGCTTGAATTCCTTGGTTGTAATATTCAAACTACATTTGTTGAGTGTTGTGAATCAAAGCACAATAGGTTAGCTTGTATCAGCTGAATTTTGTGAGGATGAAACTGAGGACTGGCTATTTTAGGTTAGTCCCAGAGTCTAGAGTCAGTGGCAAGTGGGGGTGAGGGTAAGCTGGGTGCAGGCAGGAAGTTTGGGGGAAGTTCTGTGACAACAAAGCCTGAGTTCTGAATCCTGTGCAAGCCTGCCACTGTCTTTCCATTTCTACACACATTAAACAACAAATTTGTCCAACTTCTAGCCCTTGTTTTAAAAATGGTAGAAGAAAACCCTTCAAATAAGTGTCTTCCTGATTTCTCCTTTAGAGATTCTTCTACATATTAAGAAAGAGAAGAACAATGGTGTATTATCACAGCACTTCTGCATTCTAAAGGAATTATGCTCGTGTTCTTCCAAGTTTGAGAGTAGTTATGGTCATTCTAACCTAACATGTAAAATTAGGGTCAGACAATATAGATCAGACTTTTATACCACGAGGAGGAAGAAGTCTTTATTTAGAGAGAAAGTACCTGAACTTAAATCTCAATTTTGCCACTAAGTAGTTGTATGATTTTACAAAACTTATTTAAACCCAATCGTCTGTTTGCTCATCCATAAAATGACGATATTGAGGTCTGCTCCATTGAATGCACACAGCTTCTGTGAAAATTAGATCAGGCAGTGAATATGAAAGCACAGCTAATCAAATGCAAGTTATAATGAAACCCAAAGAGGTGCCTGGGCAATCTCTGTGTGCCATGAGATCCATCTGGGTCTTCAAAGTGAGCTCATCTTGATGTAAGAGAGTAGAATCATAGATGGAGTAGAAAATATAAAGAACAATCTAAAGTCAACTTTAAAACAATGGAATTCAACTAATCAACACAATTAATCAATCAAGGGTGTGTGTGTGTGTGTGTGTGTGTGTATGTTGTGTTGTGTTTAATGTTTAGGAGAAAGGCACTCCCTGTCCACCCCTACTCCCTCCACACCCTATCACCAAATTCCTAGGATATATCTTGGAATCAAAAAATAGTTAAATATCTGCATCAGCAGTATCAGAGATTTACTCACAGCAAACTTTAAATTACTTTGGGTTCAGTAATTTCTATTATAATATATTTCACAAGGCAGGGGACAGTTTAGAAGTTTATAACTAAGTTAGTTTTCCCACCATTAATTTTGAGATTACCAAAAATATAATGCCATTGTTCAAGTAGTTCAAGAAATTACAATTTTACTTTAGGCCATCATTAGACATTTGACTCTGTTCAAGCTAATCTACTTAAATTTGTTTATAGGAGTGATGGATTCTTAGCTCTAAATTTTGCAATCATCTTGCAGTCATCTCACCCTGCCTGGAGTATCTTTCCTCCTAACTGGGTCCTTCTGATAGCTGCAAGTGAGCACATTTCCAGCCTTTGTTTGCAGAGATATGACTAGAAGTGCATTTGCTTTGAATCTCTGCTTTTGCAACTTAGAAAAAACTGTTGACGTGTTTCAGCAATGGAAACAGTGTCCAACAATCTGCTTCTCCCCCAGTCCTTTACTGTAAAGTCTTATGAGGACAACAGGGAAGGTCAGACCAACTTTCCCCCAATCCCTACCTAAATGAAATACCAACTAATGAGGGGGTTGAACCTTACAATAATGAGAGAGTAGTTTTTCTGAGAAGTTCAATTCAGATGTGATCCTCTTCCCTAACGTAATTTCAAATGACACTGAAACACTCCAAAGACAGACACAAGCAACATGATTGCCATTTCCTTTCCACCTCTTGCCTCACCTTCCCCTCTCATGAGCTCAGGAGTTGGACTTACTCAATACACCCAGTTAGTGAATGAAGTTAGCATAGTCTAGTTGTAGTGATGTTATGCCCTCAGCCAATAATCAGTACAGGTATATGCGTGTGATAAAAATTCTGGTCAACAAGTAACGGTGAAAATCTGCTCAAAGCCTCCTGGGAAAAGTCTTATTCATTATTACAAAAGGGTGTAAGAAGAGGCTCCAGTGTTCTCCTGTTCCTTGGTGAGTTGTGTGTGGACAGTTGTCTAGAGGCAGGATTTCTGAGGGCAAGCTGCCATTTTGTGATCAAGCTGGACAATGATGGCTAAGGTGGTGCAGACAGCAGAGTAAAAATTTAGAAAGGAACTGAGTCCTTGAAGATGTCATATTGCTGAGCAGATGAATTCTGTAATCAGCTGCCTCTAGGCTCAGTGTGATTTGCAGCCAAAAGCACCTTACACCACCCTTAATTAATTTTTCATGAGATGATTTCAAACTTTTGTTTTCATCAAGACAGGGTTCATTGGCAGGCCTTCCGTTACCTTCTTGCTGGAATTAATACCCACAGGTTCACTTCATAGAGGTAGAAAGTAGTGTAAATAGGAAAAAAATAGCAATGCACTATTGTACTATTCTAGACAATAGTCCTAGAATCAGAACTTCATTCACTCCATTTGCTTTATCAGTGCTATCAATCTCCTCATGTGCGGAGTCAGGAGCAACACGTCTGCCTCTTTGCTGCCTCTGTAGGTCTTCCTGAGCGTGGCCACTCAGTGCTGAAACCTCTGCATCCCCCTTGATAGGTCCTGTTTGTCTAGTTTCCCACCCAATCTCAACCTCTGCCATGTGGTCTCATCCTACTGCCATCTACACATCAATGTGACATGTTCTCAATCATGAGCTTGACTCATAACTTTGGCAATACTCAGCAGTATTCTCTGGGTCCTTGGCTTCCACCCTAGATCCCCAAACAGTGACTGAAGATCAGAAACCTGCAACCATAACCCGACTGAAATAAGAGTTTTTCAAATCAGACATTACACTACTGTTACACTATGAATATTGAGACTGCCTAGTTTCAGATTCTCATTAATTATCCAATTAAAACTGTCAGCGAACTTTTTTCCTCCTCTCCTATCTCAGCCTCCAACGTGTTCTCTTAATCTACATTAGAGTGTCTTAAGTCTTACTCTATTCCAATAACATTTTAAAATCAATGATTAAAAAAATAATAAAATGATTAAATAACTTATTCTTGTGTTTTCAAACTCTATTTAAAAATTATCTACACTATTTGTCCTTAAATTTCCTTTTATATTATATGTAACATATGTATAATATATAATACACATGTAATACATATAAATTGTATATATTATAGGGAAGATACATGTATATCTTATATCTAAAAGTTCTCCTGAAGTCAAAATTACCATTATTTATTTTTTAAATATTCATCCATCATTTTTATTTCTAATGTGAACTTTCCTATATTTCCTATACTGTTTTTTGTTTATGTCAATCTTGGTTTTTTTGTTTGTTTAATTTTTTCTTCTTAGGCAAAACCTGTCTCCTTTACCCCAAAACACTACTCTCACTTGCACTATTGCTAGAGAGTGATCATCTTCCACTGTTCTTATTTCATGTGGTGTCTATATGTGTGTGTGTGCATGTGCGTGAATGTGTGTACAGGTGCACATACCTGTGTGAGTTAGGGTGCATGACACTTTAAGAAAGAGAGTGAGGAAAGAAGGAGCTGTTTCCCTTGACACTCTCCACATCAATCATCAACTTCATTTCTTTGGAAGGTCCAGCCAACTCAGTTTTACGTCCAGGATTCCATGACACCCCTACATGTACTTCAGGGGTTTGGCATCAGGCTCCTAGTTCACACACCATGTGAGGGTCTAACTTACTTGGGTAGTTGGACATGGTAGTCATCTGAGGGTTTTAAGCTTGAGTGTGGCAGTGTCATATTTGACTTTTAAGTCAGTCACTCCGAAGACTGGGTTCAAAATGGATTTGAGGGAGACACATCTGGAATCCAAGAGACCCTTTGAGAGACTGTGTCCCATATTCCAGAAAATATCTCATGAGATTTCAGTTAAGAGAATAGAATCAGAAATGAAAAGGGAATACAAATTTAAGAAATGCTTATGGTAAAGTCAGTGGGGGTTAGTCATTGATTAGATACCAAGAGTGAGGAAGGCAGAATCAAAAGTATTCCCTGGGGCTTCTAGCTTGAGTTAATGGGTAGGCAGTAGTGCCCCAACAAAAAAGAGTATAATACTGAAATAGTAATAATAGCTATCGTTAATTGAGGACTTACATGCCAGGTGTTCTTCAACATGAATTTCATCTTTTCCCTTTCATCCTTAGATTAAAATTTATTTTCATTTATAAAATGCATAAATGTCAAACAACTTGCATAAAGTCACAGATAGGGAGTGATGGAACTAAAATTCATCCCGGGAGCACTTTGACTTCAGACTGTATTCAGACTTTTACTAAGCAGGGCTTATGGGGATATGGGGAGGTAAAGAGGGGTCTGATGATGAGTTCGGTTTTATGGATACTGGCTTTCAGGTACCTTGTATGCGATCCTTAAGGAAGGAGTTGGATATAAGAATCTGAAACTTTGGATACACTTAGAGATTTGAGAAGCATTAATAGAGGAGAGATTGAAAATTTTGATGTGGATGACATTATCCAGGGCACTGTAGAACTGTTCTGAGTTCTGAAGACAGAATGTCAAAGAACAGCAACATTGAAGATATGAGTATAATAAGAGAGCCTGTTAATAAGAAGGAAGCAACAGTCAAGGATGTAGAAGCAGAACAAAGAGAATATTCCAACAGTGTTCAAGAGGGAGGCTGAGAGTCTAGTAAGATAAATGCTGAGAACCTCCACTCACTTCTCAACATGGAAGTCATTTGTGGGTCATTTTGATGGATGGACCCATCAAAAATAACTACCCAAAACATGGGGGAGTAGATAGGGCAGAAGCCAGGAGGCCATAGTCTTGAAAACACATGGAAGGTGGCCAAGTGGTAAGTCAAATTTAGATTAATTTCCCAAAAATATAGATAAGAAGAGGAGAGTGATTAAATGATAGGTAAAGATGTAGAATCAAGGGAGTTTATTTCTTTTTATTATTCATCTATTCATTTAGGGTGATAGAAAATTAAATAGGCCATTGCAAAATTGCCTGTGTAGGGGGAGAGGAGGAAGACAGTCTGGGTGGTTATGGAGGAAGACTCCACCCCAAGGAGGGCAGCAGAGAATGAAGAACCCATGGGAGAAGATGGAGAAGATGATGCCCTTACCACGCTCTGTACTTCCAGCCCACCCCCTCCATTAACACTTTCCTCTTGGTCTCTAAGAAGGCCCAAGAAACCCTACTCCCTTTCCTCAATTCTACTTTCCCTTCCAGTTTCTAACCATCTGGCTTCTATTTTTCACTGCCAAGCTGTTAGGAAGACTGGTCTATAGGCAAAGACTTCATTTCTTTCCTGCTCACTCATTCTGCAAATGTTTATAATCAGTCTTTCAATCCCATTGCACTAGTTAGTATACTCTCTCAAACACCCCATTGCTTTCCTGGTTTCCACATCTGGTGAATTGAGTCCTTTACTTCTTTTACAAAAATTAACTTCCATTTTCTTCTGTTTCTCCTATTTCTGATTGTAAATCTTTCACCATTCCAGGTAGTAATAACATTGATTAAAACTTCCTGGGGTGCCTGGGTGGCTCAGTTGGTTAAGCACCTGCCTTCAGCTCAGGTCATGATCTCTGGGTCCTGGGATCATGCCCTGCGTTGTCCTCTGGCTGCATGCTCAGTGGGGAGTCTGTTTCTCTCTCTCCATCTGCCCTTGCCCCCTGCTCTCTCTCTCAAATAAATAAAATCTTAAAAAAAAAAAAACCTCCCTGAGTACTCATTATGTCCTATAGATTCACCTTAAGGACATGACAAATATTAAGCACTTAATATGCATACTTATTTATGAAGTAAGTACTATTATTATTCCCATTTTGTAATTGAGAGAACTGAGATTCAGATTGGTTAATGAACTGATGCAAGGTTACATAGCTACTGAGTGATGTACACAAATTTGCACCCAGGCACTCTGACCCAAACCCTATGCCGTGAATCCCTCATCAATGACACCTGGTAGCAGTCTCTATCAGGATCACTTTATAGGGTGACTATATATCCTGGCTGCCCAGGACCATTCAAGTTTAGCCTGTCATTGCAGCATACTTATTAAAGCATCCTCTCTTATAATAAGAAATGCCCCAATTTAGGTGATAAATTACATGATCACAATAACTTTATAGTCCCCTTTTCCTGTGTTCACCCAAAAGCTACCATTTCCAGAGTACCTACTCGCTGCACTAGGCATATCACATCCATAATCGCTAATCCTTACAGCAATATATTAAGCTTGTTTTCCTTATCCCCATGTGAAAACTGAGGTTTGAGAGGAGGTTAATTGCCTTAATAAAGGCCACATACATACCAAGTGGCTGAAACTGGCAAGATAAAACCATCGGTGTGTCTGGCTCTGAAACTTTCTCTGTACTTTTTCTCTCTTAGAATTCTACTCTTTCCTTCACCTCTCTCTGGATGTCTTCACGTGATCCCTTTTCTTCTACCTTACATTATAGTTATGTAATTGTCTACAAAGTATTGGGAGGATTCCCCAACAACATGGCCTGTGCCTTAATCGTTTTTATATCTGGAGGGTCCAGGGCATTGTTTGGGCCATGTAAAGCCCTTAGTAACTCTGTGTGTGTGTGTGTGTGTGTGTGTGTGTGTGTAACTTATAACTAAAGTTATAATAGATATACATATATATATGAAATATTTACTTTATATAAATATAAATATATATTATATATGTATATATAATATATATGTATGTTTTGTAGTCTACTATTCACATTTATCCCAGGTGTTGGATTTCACTCTCAAGCCCTTCTGGCTTTCCTAGAGGCAGGCTTCTCACATATTCATTCCACGCACTACTCTGGCCTCTGATACAGTTAGACACAGTCTGTTGAACACAATTTCCGCCCAATGATTAGAAAACTCGGTCCAATCTAAAGCACATCTGCCCCAACATCCTCCGTTATAATTTGTTCACTCTGAGTGCCACCTCTTGCATTCTGAAAGCACCAACCCTTTCCTCCTACCCAGGCTGCACAGTCAGTGATATTTCCTCCCTCAGCAAAGGAAATGTGTTTCACTCTTTATGTTCATATGCTGGGAGTGGATTAAAAACATTTTTGATACTCGACTCAATAACTAATGCTTAGTGTTAAAGGAATTTTTCTGTCCCCTTTGAGACTTTGGGGGGGGAAATCCCCAAATAAGAAAATATCAAATAAGATGAAGAAGCCACCCTATTAATAGGCTGCGAATTTGTGGGTATTCATTGATGCTTACATGGTCCTTGCTCCTATAAAAATGCAGGGTCAAATTCATCCTTATTTATGGACATTAGAGAAAGTCTGATTTATTGTTAAGGTGCCTCTACAGCTGTCATCCACAAATCTTTGTTCTTTTTCATCAACAAATATATGATTTTTAGTGAGGATACCTGCATCATCAGCAGATCAACAGACGATGTTATGAGTTGAATTGTGTCCTCCCCAAATTCATACATTGGAATTCTACCCCATAGTACCTTCAGAATGTGCCCTTATTTGCAGATAGGGTCTTTACAGAGGCAACCAAGGTAAAGTGAGGTCATTTGGATGAAGCCCTAATTCAATATGACTGGCATTCTTATAAAAAGGGGAAATTTGGACATGGAGACACAAACACAAGGAGAATGCTACATGAACCGGACAACAGCCATTTGCAAGTTAAGGACAGAGGCCTAGAACAGATCCTTCCCTCAGAGATTTCAGAAGGAACCAATCCTACCAACACCTTGATTTTGGACTTCTAGCCTTGAAAACAATGAGAAGCTATGTTGCTTAAGCTACACAGTTTGTGGTACTTTGTTACAGAAGCCCTAGGAAATGAATACAGTTTACCTTCACTTTACAATCAAGTTGTGTCAGAAAAAGTATTTCTAAGTCAACTGGTTCTATCCAAAAAACAGTTTCCCATAGAAATGTTATTATCCATGGACATGTGATTTCTAGGTGAGCCACAAGGTACATTTACACCTGAAATGTACTTAGGGAACTAGACAAAGAAGCCAGATGACAAACCCTGCAAGAAGAAAGGGAAACGTGGGTGAAGAAAACTTGCAGCGTGGATATATGGGTTTTCTCCCCCTACATGAGGAAGGCTGGGGCTTAGGTAGAAAAGGGAAGCTCTGATGGCATGAGGGGTGGGAAAGACAAGAGCTGAAGGTTTGCCCTCAGGACTGTCTCCGAGCACAGTGAGTGCATAGCAAATTAGGGTATATGCAAACTCAAGATCTGAGAAGAGCTGACCCAAATCCATAAACCAGAGTAGTAACTTTAGGTGAGCTTTGTAAAAAGGAAGTAGGCTTCAGGGACCTGAGCCTGAAGGCACAGGGCTGAAGTTACAGAGAAAAAAAGCAAAGATTGTACAACAAAGGAGTGAGTAGAAGGCTGAGTGATAATGCAAGAGGACAGCCTGGGCCAGTGCCAGGGATCAGGGCTTCTTGGGGAGAGGTTCTTGTATATGTAAGGGTCATCTCCCCAATGTATGGACAGGACTTCTCCATGCAAGGCCCAAGGATATGCACTCTATTGCATTGTTTGGAGAAGACTGTTCACGTTTTTCTTGTGCCAGATCATCAACCACCACTAGTCTAAATATGCATTGACTCTCTTTCTTCTGACCTCAAATCTCCTGCTGGCATTGTACACCTCTCCTCCTGGCAGGCAGAGCTTTCTTGAGATAGGGAATGCTTGTTCCACTGAGTTCTGCTTAAATTCAATGCATTTCATGTTTCAAATCCCTCTGCATCCAAACCTGACTCCAGTTCCCCCAGTGCACGTGAACTCACACCGGACACTGGAAGCAATCTTAAAATTAGTTCATGATGGGTCAGTGGTTGATAGCCCACTAAAACACCTGGAAATGACTTGCATTCACCAATGTGGATGCTTATCAGCCTAAATGAAGTTCAATTTCATGAAACTCCAGGGGAATAGAAGAATTGAACTGAGAAATCTGTCAGTTTGGGCGAAGCTTTTGGGGGTAAAGGCTGTGCAGACGAGGCAGGCAGTCAGGCCAGCCCCTTTTCCTGTTTATTGTCAACTGCTCTCATCTCTTCATAGTTAACCTCTATCCTGATTTCATAGATTAAAAAAATAAAAAAATTTCCCACGCAATTGTTCCTATGGCAGAGAAATCCAGTCATTTCGTTTTTCATAATTTAGTTCATCACAAATTAGAGACTGTCTCTCAACACTGAGTTCTGCAACACTTCTCTGACTTACGCCTGACACATGGGTCTATAAAAACTAAGCCGAGGCGGAAAGGAACAATTCAAGGAATAATTAAAACTAGAATTGATTATAGGGCTCCCTGGGTCCTCCCTAGGAAGGCAGAGAGGTGGGATTTGCAGGTGAGGGCTAGCATCCAGGTCTGTCCTTTCTAGATGTGTGACTCAGGGCCACTTTCTTAACTCCCCTCTGAACTGTTTGCTCTCAGACACACTTAGATATAAATCCCAACAGATGCCTCACCAGGTTCCTGTTAGGACTAAATGCCATAACATGTATTCTATCCAACTTGGTTTCCTTTCTGCCCTTGTAACTCCAGGTCTCAGGAGAAAAACTCCACGGGAGAGGACTCCCTCATTCAAAGCTCTCATCGGTATGTGACTGTGTGTATGGTGATAACTGTTGCTGTAGATGGGGTTTGAAGACAGGAATAAGCCTTCTCTGTTTCATCCAATAATTTTCCTAGTATCATTTCGACTGGAAGTGACACAGGACACTATTGAAAAATGAACCGCCTTCAACATAGATTCCGGGAATAATTACTTGGGAAGGATAGCCTAGTGCTGAAGACCCCTCTTTGTTAATAGGGTGAAGGATCCCAGTTGGGAGCCCTTGCCTGTTACACAGCCTGAACTCTGCAGAGCTGCTTTTGGTGAGTGACCACGCATTTTGTTTTCCACTCTCTCATCCAAGCTCTAGACTTTAGGGGAAAGTCCGTCTCTAGTGATGACCTTGGCTGATGTGTGTCGAAATGACTTAAGTGGTTTCAATGTTACTGGCAAGCTATCCTGGGCCGTCATGACCCAGTCATTTCATTTATGCCACGCAAGGCTGGGCTCGCTGGCTCGATAAGGAGAGCCTTACATTTGGGTAGAATTATAAAAATCATCATCACGTTCCTCCAAGGGCTTAATCCCAATTATGCATGCCATCATTTAGTTCACCTTCCAGAGCATGCTCGGCTAGGCATGATAATTATGTCTGTGTTCTAAAAATGGAATATGAGAAAGTCCAAAAAATCCATATTTCATACTAATACCACATTACATTTTGGGTGGTGTTTTTTTCCCTTGGTTTAAAAGGAACTGGTGATGAAGGTTAATGATTTAATTAAGCCCACTGTCCACCCCCCACCCACCCTGTCACTGCTGGAGAACATGGAGGCTGACACAGTTAACAGCCGACCCTGGAAGGAAGGCATTCACAGAATAGCAGCTTGGATTTTTCAGTTGATGACAGTTTTATGATTGCATCTTGCACTAATGTAATTAGTTCATGGAGTTGCAGGGGGGAAGTTCCTCTGATTGATAAGGTGCAAGTATAGTCCATGCTGGTAAAGAACAGGATTGCAAGCCATCCACAGGGAATCAGACTGTTCTCTTTGACAAGAACAAAGGTCTCATTCTTTAAATTGCTTCACTTTTAATCTAATAGTCCAGTGTTCAAGGCTATTTTGCAGCCAGTGATGTAGTCATGGGCAGCAGAAGTGGCTCAGGCACCGGCTCCTTTTTTTCCCCACAGCCCTGTAGCCCACCTGGGGCCACATGTGATGAGTGAATGGTGGAAAACAACTTGAATGCAAATCCTCTCTCTACCACTCACCTACTGTGTGAGCATCAGCCCATTCATTCATCCACGCGTTCCATTTATGTATCCAACATGTACCATGTTCCTTTGTTACTAAGCACCAGGTACTTGAGATATGTTACTGAATAAAACAAGCAGAGATTTCTATCTTCATGGAGCTTACATTTTAGGGGAGCGGAGAGGAACAAGAAACATAATATGTGGACTACATGGTTTGTAAGAAGATGGCAGAAGCTGGGGAATACAAGAAAAACCAGAGTAGGTATTAGGTAACAGAAGCAAGGGGAAAAGGGCATACAGGTTGTAATTTCAAAACATGAGAGTAAGTTAGACGCGATTGAGAAGGTACCCACTGGGCAGAGACACAGAAGGTTGACAGATGTAGCCAATGGGCATCTGGAAGGACAGTCTGGTCAGAGAGAAAAGACCTTGCAAAGGTTCTGCATGGGTAACCCATGGCAACAGCAAGAGTGGCAGAAGCAGGCTGAGCTGGGCAGGAGGAGACAACAGCCAGGCCACGGAGGGCTTGGAGCCACTGTGAGGACTTTGATGTTCACTCTGAGTGAAAGAGGAGTCATTGTAGGTTTTTAGCAGAGGATTGACCAGATCTGACTTCGGTTTTGAAAGAATCTCTCTTGTTGCCGTGAATAGACTGGAGAGTACAGGCAAGAGGAGAGGTATTTAAGCTCTTCAAGACAAGTTTCTTATTTAGCCCAGGACACAGCAGGTAGTCACTGAGTATGCTTTTGTTTCCCCACCAGGGTAGGGATCTCATGGTTTTCGATAGCTTCCACTGCAGGAATCATTCTTTGCAGATGGTGTTATGAATTGGCTTGGTCTTCAGATTCTCTTTTCCTGAATACCCCCAAATTTCTGTTTGGTCTGGTGGATGACACCAGCCCCAGTCAGCGTGCCTATGTGCCACAACCTTCTCTGAAGGAGCCCACAAACTAAATTCTTGCTCCTTGACCGATAGTCAGGGTCATAGACAAGCTCTGTCTCTTATGATCCACCCCCTGCCACCACAGACCACACTGGCCAGATTAGATGAATTTTCTTTCCCCCAAGAAACCCAGTTTTGCAGTTCCTTCACCCAGGCAACCTGATCCAGCTCTCTTTACCATGCCCAAGGTTGCACTGCTTTCCATCTACTCACACGTTATTAGCTAGCAATGATCCATTTTTCTCTTCTCAGTTCAGTCCCCAAGCCCAGAGTGAATGGTGATTGCTAACGTCTTGATAGATCATGTGACCATATAGAATCTTCTAGTGTTAACTCGTTATTATGAATTGTATCAGCATTGCGAAATGATCCTTTTGACATTAAACATGATCTATATCCTTTTCTCTATAAATGAGAAGAGTCTAAAAGATTAAAATTCTAATAGAAATGTTTCATCTTTGCCTGATCTCATAGAATTCCCAGGGTCTGCTTCATTTGCCATTGATTCAGTATAGTATTAGTATATAGAAATTTGGAGGATAAGATATTTAAGAATTCTGGGTGGTTGTCATACAATGACCTTTACGAGTTTCAGACATTTGTTAAGAAATCAAATCCAGAGGCATGATTTGTAGCTCCAGATGTCCCAGAAGACAGAAACTTGTGAATTCCTTGATCATGACAGCATTGAAATTCTGGGGCAAAATTTCCATAAAGAACACATTATGTCTCATCTTTCCTAAATAACACTTACTCTGGTTTCTGAGTTATACACAAGATACACTAATAAAACTCCATAAACACACATCAGCATTTTATCCCATCTAAACTGAAACCATTGTTTACATACTTTGAAAATAAGATTTCTTCTAGTGAAATAATAATTTAAGCTACAAATTTCCTTAAGAACTGTGAATTCGCATCTCATAAGAAGAATTTAGTAACTGTAACACTAAATTCTAAGCATGTTAAGAATTATTATATGGTTAATGGGTTATAATTCATAACAAGTTTCTCTAATCTCCCTCTGCCTCTCTCTCTCTCTATCTCTTATGAATAAATAATCTCACTTTAGCCCCACTAATGGTCAAAATCAACATTTGTTGATACAGAGCTTAAACAGCATTATGAGGCTGATTCATGTGATTAGATTTCAAATTCCCTACCACATGACAAAATCCATAAAGCCTAGAATTGTGTCTTCTGCATCTTGATTTGGTTTTTCTTTCCAGAGCACAGAAACCAGCCACACAGGGGAGATATGGTAACAATTTTATCCTCTCCTATTTTGGGCTCAACTCACCTGGGAGCTTCCAGGGGGTGATAAGGTGTTCTCAGCACCTGTGTGTGAGCAGTTTGTCTTCTGAGTTCTCTAGAGAGCTGCCATTTGGCCAAGAGAAGAGCACTAGTAAGCCTCATTCTCTAGCACCTGGGTGGCTCAGTTGGTTAAGCATCTGCCTTCGGCTCAGATCATGATCCCAGAGTCCTAGAATCTAGCCCTGCATTGGGCTCCCTGCTCAGCGGGGAATCTGCTTCTCCCTCTGAGCCTCCCCACTCTCATGCTCTCTGTCTCACTCTCTCTCTCTCAAATAAATAAATAAAATCTAAAAAAAACAAAAAACAAAAAAAACTTCATTCTCGGCTGTTGCCTTAATTCACATTGTCTTTGAGCCTCTTTCCTCCCCAGCCAGGGGACTTCTGAGAGACTCAGGTTCATTCAGGTTCATGTGAATTTTATCAGCGATTTAAAAAAAATAATCCATGTGTATTAATATTTCTAATATCTTATTAATAAAACTATACTCTCTCTAAAATAATTTCCTTATGCCATCAAATAGATCCACATGGTAGTTTCTTTCAGGGTTAAGCTTCTGCCTTATGTCTTATGTCTTGATTGATATTCCTTTAGCACAGGCTAAGGGTTGGGAGAGAAAATGCAATCCGTTCCCAAACCAGAATCCAGGCAGGTAAAATCTATTTCCCATATCACAGTTTGGACACCACATCCACATGAACACTAAAATGAAGAGAGGGGAAAAAAAGGTTTGCGGTCTTCTGGTTCACAGTAATATTTGGAGAAAAACATGCATATTGGATGAGTGTAAGAAAAATGTTAGGTGGTGTTTGCATAATTGATAGAACAGAGCTGTGTAAGATTCTGAACAGTTATTAAGTGGAAATATATATTTTGGCCCATCCAGGAGAAAGGCTTCCAGAAGAACATGCTTGATATAGAAAAAGAAGAGCTATGGCATTCATATGACTATGACGTGACCTTTATTGAGAGGATAAAAGGCACCAAATGGTGATTACAGATGAATTACTCCATAGCTTGGGATTTTCAAAAGGAATCTTGTTTCTGGATCTTGAGACAGTGGGACCAAACGACATATCTGTTTCTATTATTAGGAAGAAAGTGAATCTGAGGATGAAAAACAATCTGTGGCTTCAAAGAGAAAGAGCTGACAGCAAAATATTTGAATTAATTAAAGAAATACAGAGTTGTTCATTGGTGGGCACTTTTTGTAGACATATTTCATAACATCTGTGCTTGTTTCCACAGCAATGGTGGCTGGTTTATTTTGTTGTTATTATACCATATGGGCATGAAAGATATTAGAGGAAGCTACCTGATGGAAAGCAAAATATAGACTTTTCTAGACAGTCTGATAGAAGTGAAAACCTCCAGATCTAGGCAGACAACAGTTCAACTCCTTCACGAACTATGCCAAATTAAATGAACATTGACTATTTTCTCAATAATTAACAGGCCTTCTTAGAAATGGTACCGGAAGATATGGGTCTCGATGCCCATTGGATAAAGTACTCAGGTTTTAAGAGTTCTGGAAAATAAAAATCAGTTCATCCATTTCAAAGTTTTTAAAAAAATCATAAATAATAAAATCAGCCCAGATTTCTATACACCTTCTGTGAAAGGCTCAAACACCCAAGGTTTTGTTTGCCTGTATGAGCTTTCCACTGTTTGTTTCAAGGCCAGCTTTCTCCACTGTTGATTTCCCTGTAAAACAGAGAGGTCCTTGCGTACCCTGCATTCTGATCTTCCCACCTATATTTCTATCAAGGTGGGGAAGTGGAGGAGAGGAGAAGCAGTTGCAGTTCCCCAAACTGCTTCTTTTATTTGTTTTCTGTCTTCTTTCCTTCCACTACAATCTCTCCTTTCATTAACGCTACATCTTCAAATTTTGTCCCTTTGTACGACTGGACTATATCAATGTAGCCAAGACCTTGTATTTCAGAGCATGCAAAGTTGAAGGGGATGGAGTAGTAAGTTCTGTGGTATGTTCATTCCATGTCTCAGTTCTTGGCATGTTCATTCAAATTTCAATTTATTTCAGGGGTGCCTGGGTGGCTCAGTCTCTCAGGCATCCAACTCTTGGTTTCAGCTCAGGTTATGATCTCAGGGTCATGAGATCAAGCCTCATGTCTGACTCCTCTATCAGGGTGGAATCTGCTTGAGATTCTCTCCCTTTCTTCTCCCTCCCTCCCCTTCTCCCTGCACTGGCGTTCTCTCTCTCTCTCTCTCTCAAATAAAGAAATAAAATCTTTTAAAAATTCACTTTATTTCAGAACTTCATAGTTTTATTGCTGAGCTAGCAAGCTTACATCCCCATAGCAGCATGTATTTATACCATTAGCTCATGTGAATATACTGTTCCAAGTTTAACCAGTTATGAGTTCTAGAATTTCCCATGAGATGGGCAGATTATCTGCAGATGCCAAACACTTTGGGGTTGTTCATATCTGATTAGCCACATAATGATGACAGCAAATTAATTTCAAGAACTGCTCTTGAAATGCAGTAGTCATAAAGATTTATTAATTTAGAGGAACAGAGGGAAGGTTCTCGATGTTAGAATTGATCTCAGTGTCATTTAACAAATTGTGTTACTTGAGCTATGCATGGCTTTTAAGTTATTTTTGAATTATTTTCTTTTCAAACACCCACCATGTAGTTAAAGGTAGTTAATGTTCCCATTAACTTTGTTGTCTAAAAGTTTACCTCTCATATTTGAAATACACTGGGGATCAGTTCAGTGGGTGACATGAGGAAGAATATATAAAACAAAATATCAAATACAAGGGTAAACTACCCTAAACTCAGCATCGATTTTCCATTAAATTTCCAACCATGCAGGTGGATGGAAAAAACATAATTGACCAGAGGAAATACTTAAGGAACTGATGGATTTTTAACCTCTCAGCCATGCTGGACTGCTATACACCAATAAATAGTGGAGAAAATTTTCTTGAAGGGCCATGATGACATGGTTCAATAAATAGAGCAGGAGACTGAATGCCAGGAAACTTGGTTATGTCCTGGTTTTGCCTCTCACTGGCTTAAAAATGTTTACTTTTTATGAACAATTATATTCATATATATATATATAAATTATATATATCATTTGCTAAATATTAATATGCTAAAAACATATTAGCTAAACTAAAAGTAACAAAGATAAAATGGCACATGCAAATGACATATTTAGCACATACAATATGCCAGGCACTA
This sequence comes from Phoca vitulina, assembly GCF_004348235.1. Classification (NCBI taxonomy): domain Eukaryota; kingdom Metazoa; phylum Chordata; class Mammalia; order Carnivora; family Phocidae; genus Phoca; species Phoca vitulina. The sequence continues at coordinate 10,542,760 of NW_022589704.1, read as the reverse complement.
TGATAGCACTTGGACATTTCATCTTTTGTAGAATCCTATGAAGTAAATACTATCTTTATTCTCACTTTTCTAAGGAAGAAATGGAAACACAGCAAAGTGAAGCAGCTTGTATATGTATAAATTGTAGGTGAGTTCACAGCCTGAAACCTGTCTCCAGAGGCTGTGCCATTAACCACTACACTCCACAGCTTCTTGTCTAAGGGTAGAAAGACTGGTCAGAAAATCAGATGAAACTATCTGCTATTTTTACTTTTCCAAGTTTACTTGTAATTGTGCTCGAATTTTTTTTTAAGATTTTATTTATTACTTGAGAGAGACAGAGAGAGAGCATACACACATGCAGTTGGGGGAGGGGAGGCAGAGAGAGAGGGAGAAACAGGCTCCTCGCTGAGCAGGGAGCCCAGACACAGGGCTCAATCTCAGGACCCCAAGACCCTGGGACCCTGGGAACCATGACCTGAGTCACCCAGACACCCCTAATTGTGCTTAAATTTAACCGAAGCAAAATGAATGGCAGTAAAAGTGAAGGAATTGTTAAAATGCGATACATCTTTCTCCATCAGAAGAGAAAAGAATTCCTGAAAGTGTCCCCAAAATTTAAGTAAAAAGGAGTTCGTATAATATTAAAAGGTTGTCATGTATTTATTATTTTAGTATGTATCAGTTGACTCCCTGTTATGAAGGAAGAGGCAATAGACATACTTGGCTTCTCTCCCTTCTCATCCTTATTTTTAGGCTTATATTATTATTACTTCTATTATTACTATTAATAGCATTTAAATTCTGTTTTGTAATTCCCAAAGTGATTTGAACATAATGCTGTGTTGACCAAATGCTCATGCTCACTGTTTACTTTCTCTTTTCCATTTCTGAATAACTTACTTTGATGTACCTCTTCTGACTGGAATGCATCTACCAGAGCTCCTTTTCAAGAGATCTTTGTTGTTCTAGTCCTGAACCCTGAAGTCTTACGTGCTTGAGAACTGGTCCTTTGCCTTTATACTTGAAGAAGGAAAGCTTTGCTGGGTATAAAATTCTCGGTTATACTTTCCAGGCTACCCTGCTCCCCTCCAACTGTCAGAGTTGGGTTTTTTTATTTGGTTGGTTTTTTGTTTGTTTGTTTTTTGTTTTAGTAAATATCAACTCATGATTTTCCAGCAGGGAGTGTAGTTGTTTTAATTTTTTTTTTAATTTTTGTAGGTGATGTTTTTATTTTCAACCTGCATACCTATATAATTCTTTCCTTTATTCTTGAATTTCAGGATATGCTTCATTGTTGATCATTCCATCTCAATTATTTTTCTCCCAGACATTGTGCACTTTCAATTTGCATCTTTCTCCTATTACATCTTTCAGCCTCTTTTTTCAGGTTCATTGCTCTGTTTATATGTTGGATCCCTGGGTCATAGGCCTATATATTCTCCTTAATGATTGGTATGTCTTTGTTCTTTATTCTATTTGAATTTGCATTGAGAGGCCCAGAGGAGAGGTTTTAGTTATACTTGTTCTATTTTCTATTGCTTCTAGTGAGCTTTTTCATCTCCCTAATATTTTTTTGCTTTGTGCTTCTTGGCTTTCCTGAGCACAGCCAACTTGCTTTTTGTCTCCTGGTGTTGTCCTGTAACCTCTTCTTTGAATCCTTGAGTCTCTTTGTTGAGCTTTCCTTAAAAAAGAAAATAGAGTAATAAATCACATTGCCAGTGATTACTTTGAGACTTTGAAATGTCATTTGAAAACTTTTCCTTGGGATTTTTAAATGAGTAAAGCTCCTTTTTTATGCATATTTCAGCTTTTATTCTACTTTATTATGTTTATTTCCTTTGTATTTTTACTCCCAGTATCTGTGCATGGGTCCTGTGCTGATTCCTTCCATGTCATGGAGAGGGGGATTAAACTGGAAGTCTGTACTCTTACTGGACTTGGTTGTTCTAAACATCTCAAATCAGACATGGTTAGCACACCTTCCCTCACTTTTCTTCCTTTGCTGTAGGAGCACATGTTCCCTCAGTTTGTGGCTTCTAAGAGCCAGGAACATCTTTGAAGTGACAGATTCTACCTGTTCCCTGCTCTTCTCACCTCTCCCATCATTCACCCTATGCTGGGTGGTTGGGTCATAATCAAGTAGAAATGACATTATCGGTGTTGCAGCTTCCTGAAATTTTGTGGTTTCTGGAAGGATACTTCTCAATTCTTCCAAAGGGTGACAATGCTTCAGAGCTCAGAGGTTTAAATCAAGGTTCTGAGATAGGGCAATAATGACTGCTGAATTTAAATCTGTTTCAAGCTCAAGATCTGAGGATATTATATGTAGCCCTGAGTTTCTTTATCTGTTTAAGGATAGCATTTCCATTTCTTAGAAGATAGGCTTCAAAGAAGGTATGACTTTGGGTTATGGCCATTTTCTTATTTCATTGAGGATGGTATTTTCTTTTTTTTTTTTTTTTTTTAAGGCTTTTTTTATTTATTTGACAGAGAGAAAGACAGCCAGAGAGGGAACACAAGCAGGGGGAGTGGGAGAGGGAGAAGCAGGCTTCCCGCGGAGCAGGGAGCCTGATGTGGGGCTCAATCCCAGGACTCTGGGATCATGACCTGAGCCAAAGGCAGACGCTTAACGACTGAGCCACCCAGGCGCCCCAAGGATGGTATTTTCTATTTTCCCTTATTTGTTATTTGGGGTTAGCTTAAGAAGGAGTGAATAAGCATGCATTTACTCCACCATCTTTAATTAGGTGTTGCTTTGAATTCTTGAGCAAGTTGATCAACAAGGCCCAAGTAAATTTGTGCAGAAACCTTAATGCTAATTACCAATTTTCTTTTGTGTTTCTCTCTAATTTTATTTTTCCCCCGCTGTGCTTCCTATTCATTTACCTCAGGACCACACCCCTACCCCTACACTCCTGATTCAAATAAACAAAGAAACAAACAAGCAAATACTATTCTCACAAAATCTTCCATCAGCAAGTTCTACTTTAATGTGATTAATTCAATGGGATCTTGTCCCTGAGATATTTATATTTGAAACTCTATTTCTAGTTCTAAATGAAAGACAGTTCTCATGTAGGAAAAAAAGAATTCTAGTCATCAGGCAGAGGTGGAGAATAATGCTGAAGGCAAGGGGAATTTTCTGGATGCCTAAAAATCACCCCCTGGCGTATACACAGAGGCAGTGTGACCTTTTACTCTTCAATTACAATATGTGCAGAATCAGCAAATAATCTGTCACATTTCCTTAGTCATAAGCATGTCATGAGAAAAATGAGATTTGGGTTAGCGTTTTGGCATAGTCTTCAGTATGTGAAATAAATGTATGTAAAATAATTGTATGCAAATGAGGATTATTAAGGATTTCAACAAGCCCAATATTGCTCCTCAAGAGCATCTTATGAGTATGTTAATGTACTCTGATAAGCTTGGGAATCCTATCAGATTACTTAGAAAATCCTTCCTTTATTAAAAATAAGGCAAAGATAATCTTCTTGTTAACATGAAAATTATTGGACTCAGAGTTAATAAGATTGTATTGTATCATAATAATTATTGTATCAGTAATATAACTTATGATTAAACTAATAATTTTACAGTATATCTCATTGCAAATATACTAAATGGTAAATATTTAATTGAACAGATTTTAGTTGTGATTTGCTTTATGATTTATGGAACTAGCCCCATTTTTCCAATTATTAAAAGTAATGTGCGGGCGCCTGGGTGGCTCAGTTGGTTAAGTGACTGCCTTCGGCTCAGGTCATGATCCCAGGGTCCTGGGATCGAGTCCCACATCGGGCTCCTGGCTCAGCGGAGAGCCTGCTTCTCCCTCTGACCCTCTCCCCTCTCATGCTGTTTCTCTCTCGCTCGCTCTCTAATAAATAAATAAATAAATATTTAAAAAAAAAAAAAAGTAATGTGTATTCAGGGTAAAAAAATATTAAGGTGACATTAAGAAAGGAGATATATAAAAAATAAAGTTAGAATAATTCTTAACCATGTAACCTACATGCAATCACCATCAAGGTGTTGAAGTACATAACCTTTGAGAATTTTCTCTATATCTATACGTTACTATTAAGAATATGAAAAAAAATGGAAAATGTCAGGCCAGTTTTCTAAGAGTTGAATTACCACTGCACCACGCACTTTTGCTGGTATCGACAATCAAATTCGGATTTTCAGAACATGTGTTCTTTCAGCCACAAGAAATGTAGTGAAAACCAATTTCCAACAGTTTGGAAAGAAATCCAATGCATGACAATATGAGAATTAAGATGTCACTGGCAAATTTTTTAAAATGTTTAAATATCAGATAAAAATGTGATCTTTGCAGGGTGCCTGGGGGGCTCAGTCGGTTAAGCATCTGCCTTCAGCTCAGGTCATGATCCCAGGGTTCTGGGATCGAGCCCCACATCTGGCTGCCTGCTTGGCCTGGAGCCTGCTTCTCCTCTCCCGCTCCCCCTGCCTGTGCTCTCTCTCTCTCTCGCTGTGTCAGATAGGTGAATAAAATCTTAAAAAAAAAAAAAAAATGCAATCTTTGACTTGTTTTCAGGATTTAGATTACTGATTTATACCTACAGTTAATTTTGCATTTTGATGTTAAAAACATGGGTAGCTTTCTTGTCTTGCATTTTACATAGATCTCTCAATTGCTGACCAGTAAGATCCGTACCTATGCATCTGTCACAGATTTGTGGCTCACGTGTGTTCCAGAAAGTCACATAAAACCTTTTCTCACACTATATTACCTCAATGGACTACTTCACTAATGATGATTCCACCTAGATATCTCCTTGTTCAATTCCCCAATTATACATGTAAAAATTATAGATTGTAATGTTTGCTAAAATTGGAAACAAAAGCTCCTTCTAAGAAATGATAAAGCAGTTATACTGAGAACACTAATAAGGAACAAGGGGAGGTCATTTTGAGTGTTTCACATCAGACACATAGAAAACATTAAAATTAATGTGAGAGAATATACTCACTGATATCTGTCACCTGTTAACTCATTCAGAAGACACAGAATCAGACTCCACTGGGTTCTTCAGCCCTTGCTTTGGGAAGGGTAGGTACGTAGGAGTGAGCTAGCTGGGTGCTCCAGAGGCTTGAAGTCACAGTCTGGCCATCAGACACCATCTGCTCATTCCAACTGCCTCTGGCTTCCTGCCTCCAATCCAAAGTGAGCGCGTGCTAGAAGCAAGCAGGTTCATTACAGGACAGCATGGTTTCTCCCGTTTTATAGAAGGTAATCATCATTAAATAGGTTATGAAACATTCACCAAGCATGTCTTTCTGTTTCTCAGCAAAAATGACTCAATCAAGAGAGCTTTCCAGTAATTTAATATGACTAAGTATATGGTAAAGCTTACTTTTACTTTTTTTAAAAAGTAAGCTTTTTATTTTAGAATAGTTTTAGATCTACAGAAAAAATACTATAAAGTTGGTACAGAAAGTTCCTACATATCACATACGCAGGTATCCCTTTTAACATCTTACATTTGTCACAGTTAATGAACCGATGCTGATATATTATTAACTTTTTCAGATTTCCTTAGTTTTTACCTTATGTCCTTTTTCTGTTTCAGGATCCCATCCAGAATATCACATCACATTTGGTTGTCATGTCTCCTTAGATTCCTCTTGACTGTGAGTTTCTCACAGTCCTTACATTTGATGACAGCATCCTTATTTTGACAGTTTTGAGGAGTACTCTTAGGTGTCTTGTAGAATGTCCTTCAACTGGGGTTTGTCGGATGTTTTTTTCATGGCCAGAGCAAGGTTCTAGCTTTTGGGGAGAAAAACCAGAGAGATAAACTACCATTCTTCACGCATCATATCAAGAGTGGATACTGTCAACATGATTTATCACTGTTGACGTTGGCCTTGATCACTTGGCTGAGGTGGTGTGTGTCAGGTTTCTCCACTGTAAAGTTACTCTATTTTCCTGCTGTTTCCATACTGTCCTCTTTGGGAAAAAGTCACTACCCACAGCCACACTTGTGTGGGGAGTTTGGGTTCACCTTCCTGAAGATGGGGTATCTACATAGGCTATTTGGGATTCGTCTCTCGGGGAGGTGGATTTTTGTTTTAATCTGTGTCTCTCACTTAATATTTAAAATGGAAGTTGGTAATGACTTCAAAATGGAGTCATTATACATCTTAAACTGCCATTTATTACTGTTTTGGGTCCAAAATTATTTAATTCCTTACATACCTGGAAGATTGAGGCCACAGCAATGTTCCCGTGGGTCTGAGTTGACTCTGAACTCATTGAACACCTTGGAGGAATGTGTTCTCTCTATTTTATTCTCTTTCCATTTGCTCTTCTTTGGATGAGCTTGTCTTGGACTGTTGTAGTTTTTTTTCTGTTTACAGGGCTTTTAATTTTCTACTGTTGAGTGCAAAATGTTTTATTAGCCCACAGGCTGAGTCAGATTGAAAAACACTTTTCCCAGTTAGGCTGTGTACTTATTAAACAAAGTCTATTAAGAAACTTTTTTTTTCTAATCTAGGTGGATCTGGCAAAGATTCTTGAACTCTCTTGGCCTCAGTTTCTTCATCTATGAAATAGAGTTAATACTAATAAATTATTATAGTATATAATATATATATCTATATATATAGTGCTATAGAGAGAGTAGTACAAGTAATTTATTTAAAGTGCTTGATTCATACCAATAAGTACTACATATTACCATAAAACAATGTTTTTTTATGGCAATATAGTTGGCATATGATCTTATATTTGTTTCAGGGGTACAACATAGTGATTTGATAAGCCTATGCATTACAGAGTGTCCACCACCGTAAGTGCAATTACCATCTGTCACCATACAAAATTATTGCAGTATTACTGACAATATCCCCAATGCTATACTTTTCATCCCTGTGACTTATTTATTTTGTAACTAGAAATTTATATCTCATAATCCCCTTCACCTATTGCACTCATCCCCTCCTCCCACTTCCCTCTGGCAACCACAAGTTCTCTGTATTAATGAATCCATTTCTGGGTTTTATCTGTTTGTTTGTTTCTAATTTGTTTTTTAGATCCATATGTAAAAGAAATTATATGGTATTTGTGTTTGCCTGACTTATTTCACTTAGCATAATAACTTCTAAGTCCATCCATGTTGTCATGAATTTAAGATTTCATTTTTTATGGCTGAATAATATTTCAGTGTGTGTGTGTGTGTGTGTGTGTGTGTGTGTGTGTATCTCCCATATTCTCTGTTTTCTATCAATGGACACTTAGGTTGCTTCCACATCTTGGCTATTGTAAATAATGCTGCAATAAACATAGGGGTGCATATGTCTTTCCAAGTCAGTGTTTTCATTTTCTTTGGGTAAGTACTCAGAAGTGGAACTTAAAACTTTCTTTAATGTATATTTTGGGGGAATTTAGAAAAAAATTTAAATATCATGCTTTTAGTAAATTCTTATTGAGTGTTTTTAAGTGTCAAGTCTTGTGTTATAGTGGAGCCATAAGGAGGAATAAACAAGGGCCTGTTCCCAATGAATATTGATCTTGTGTGAGCTCTGTTCAGGTAACAGATTCTCCTTCAACATGAATCCAGTGGAATGATCTAGAAGTAATAACTAAGGACACTAGCTTAAGTCCAGCAGTTCTGCACAAGGTTTCTAATCACTTCTATAAAAATGAAAGACAAAGAATGTAAAAATAGAAATGTGTATGTGTGTATAAAACTTCCTTTAAAAAAAAACAAGAACAAAAATTTCAACTCACAGATAAACTATAAGTTAATTTGGGGATGAAGAAAATCCTTGGTTGTTTTTTTTTTTTTTCCCAGCAAAGGACCCTTCCAGAGAATTTATGATGATCTATAAGTGCTTTGAAATGTGAGCCGAAGAATAAGTACTGAAAGTGGCGAGATTTCTGTGGCCTTTTCAGTATGAATTCAAACCAGCATTTCCTCAGGCCTTTCATCAGAGCTTCAAAGTCTCCCAAGTCCCCCTTACATCCTAGTAATTCTTGATAGAAGTCTAAATGTTCAGCCTCAGATGCAGAAGGAGAAGCCCTGCAGCCCCGTAAAATAAACCCAGGTGGCCCATGGAGGAGAGGTTCTGAAATCCCTCCTGCCCACCCACCCTCTCCCCTTGGACCTGACCTGAACCTGGTGACATTTCAGCCCAGCTCTCTTTCCTCTTTCAGAAACACCAGGTTGCTAACTCCCTGTTCATACACATCAAGATCCAGGGATGCCATGCTGGCAAAGCCAGCTACATAATTTGCCAGGCACGGTGAAAAATGAATATACAGGGCATTTTCTTCACAATTTTTAAGAATTTCAAGATGGCAACAATAGAGTCTTAAACAAGGTACCAGGCCCTTCTGAGTGCCCAGCCCTGTGCACTTGTGTACTTGCATAGTTGCACCCTCCTGAAGCCCCCCAGAAGTGCAAAGCATTACATAGGGAAAGGTTATTCCAGAATTCCAGACTGGGTTTCTTTTCTGAACCATCATTGGAACCAGGGGCGAACTATAATTTCCAGGTGGCTGTGCCCAGTGGAAAAGGTCATGAGCCCCATATTGAGAAGGAGAATGGGGAGCAGTGTGATGGGAAGAGGTCTGCTTGGGAAAGAGAGGGAAGGAGCCTCATGGCTGGGATGCAGAGATTTGGGAAAGCCAAGAGAGGATGACAGTGGAGAGAGCTGGTTGTTGCTATTGTGGTTTCCTCCAAAAGACTGGGAAAATGGAGACAGAAAGGCGATAGGAAGAAAGTCTACTATGCACAAAAAGTAAACTTCCCTTTTAGCATTTTTCCCCTGAAAATTTAAAGATTTGCATTGCTACAACTATAGGTATTATACGACATTACAGTTTCAGTGAATAAAATTCCGTAACAGGACAGGGAAATGCAGAGCCCTGGGTCTCATGTGAGTTACATAATAAAAATACTATTGGTTAAATTCCTATTTCATTACCATAAGTTTATTTGCCTTCAAGTTTATTTGAGGGACTTAGAAATTCAAGTCACAAATGAAGTCTCATTAAGTCAAAGATTCACCCAAAAAGAGAGAATCCTGAGAACATATTGGATTGCTGAGTTCCCAGGATACCATTCAGAATTTTATTCTTGTTGGTGCTGATACAACTCATAGGATCAATAGACCCCTTCTGCTCTTATTGGTACAATATCCCAAATTAGACGACAATAATACCTGGTAAATGACAAGTGTTGTATTAAAATAGTTCTATCAGCATCTTGCTCTAATAATAACAGCTCTCTGTTGGTGTAACTGAATCAAAGATTGATTTTCAAGAGTCAAGAGAAAAACACAAAAACCTATTCTTCAGAAAGTCTCCTCAAATAAGATTCCTGGAACTGAACTTCAAGAGTCAGGTCTTTGGGGGTCTTCAACCAGGAGAAACTTCTGGAAAATCACAGGACTAAGCCTTGGTTCAACATCCTCTTATAAAAGCTGAGAATATATACCTGAATAGGAGGCTGTCTGACCTCCACACAAAGCAGCCCAACTTCATAAATGCCAAGAAAAAAACTGAGGGCTATCCCACCCATGGTTTCATTTTTGTTGCTGAAATGAACCTTTCACAAAGAAAAGGGAAACAGACAGAAGAATAGTAATCTCAGAAATTCTCTATTTAATTCTTTCCTCTGTAGAACTGCTTTCACTAAATTCCACTTTGGCCTTATGGTGCGCGTGCGCTGAGAACCAATAAAAACGACCCTTTGTACACTCTAAGAAAATTGTTGAAAACAGCGCTGTTGAGAAAAGTCATAGCTCTGACCGAGGCCCTCAGGAAAAATGTCCCTTTGTACATATTCCTGAACAATGGATAAGTAAGGGGTTTCTCGTTCCACCTGTGAGGAGATCCTAGAGAGAAAGGCATCTCTTTTCTCATTAGAATTCTCTCTTTGATGGAGATAATGTTTCCTGGGGGTCTGGGCAGAGAGGCAACATTCAGAATTCAGAGAAGAGATTCTTCTTTCCAGCTTCCTCTCGCTTGGAGAGGGATCATGTCATCCATCCCCAGAGAGTGTTAGGTGTCCCAAAAGAGAGTCCAGCCAGAGAAAATCACTTCTATGAAATCGTTAGCCCCCAACTCCTCAGCATCTTTGTATTTGAGAAATATTTTTAAGGGTGAATTATCAAGGCAAACTTGAAGAGGAAATGAAGAAGCAAATGAGCATTCTGAGAAACACGGGAAGAAAAAGATAAAAGGTCCATCCACTCAAAGATGTACATGTATGAAAGAAAAAAAAAAGATGTACATGTATGAAGGTGTACTAATGGGTTGATTGTGTGTGGGGGCTGGGCACATGTACACACACACAGAATTGTATATTTGGTGTGTGGTGTGTACACACCACACATACGCAATCAACCCATTAGCATACTTTCATGCACACACACATATAATTGTATCTGCATATATGTAGGATTGTATATGTATATATTTATATATAATTATATATGATTACATGATTTTATATGTGTATATATATATATATATATATATACACTTTATATGTGATTGGAAATGTATATATGATGGTACACATTTATGTGTTCAGACATGATTATATATGTATGTGTATATATACTCTATATATGTTTGCATATGTATATATGTATAATAAACAGTTTTATTTTGTAATGCATGCACCAGCAGTCTCTCACCCTATTCCTGTACTTGGCTATTGCCTTGACTTACCAACCAGTGAAGCAAAAATATAACCTTGATTCCCAGTATGAGCTCAGAGGTCCCCATGATTCACTGTGAGTTTGGGACTTATCTGACCAAGGTCACGGGGAACTAGATATATGCTAACGCTGCTGGCTCCTGCTTCCTGCAGTACAGAATGTGACAGAAAGAAGAACAGTGCAGCAGTAGTGGTCCAGGTGCCAGGGCGTGCTACTTGGACCAGCTTTCACCCACCCTCAGGATAAGGGTTCATTTGTCTCCTATCACTGCAGGCCCAAGATAGAAAGAGTTCTGTGTCCTCCATGACTGGGGTTCATGGGCAGTTTCTATCAGCATCAGTGAGGATCTGTTGGGAATTCAGAGTCTCAGACCTCATGCCAGGCCTACTAAAGCAGAATTTGGGGAGACAGAACCTAGGAAACACGGTCTCCAGGTGATCCGCACCAGCATTTGGGAAGCGAAGAGAACTTAGAGGTACAAAACTGTTGTCATTCTCCTGAGACTTTTCTGTCTTCCAAATTAGAGCAGGCTGTCAGAAAAATAATGCCATCTCCAAGTGAATAAAGGTCTGGGGCGGGGGGGTGCTGATTTACCTTTGTTCTGGGAATTCAGGAATTAATAAATATGTATAGCTGAGGAACATTTTGCATAAGGAAATCTGGCATTAAGATTCAGTAATTGCCAGAACATCTCGGGAAATGATATCCTGCCAGAGGCAGGGCTTCTCGAGTGAAGTGTTCTTAATACAGTTATAATTCATGCTAGATGCATTTTTTAAAACATGTCTGATTTGGCTAGTCTTTAAAACAAGGCTGCTAAGAATTTGACACTTGTGAGTCCAAAGAGGCTACGCCTGAAGTTATTAATTTAAGAAACATTCAAGAGCCTCAATTCCTCCATTTTGAGATCATATTTTACCTGGATTGCATTTTCCCAAAACGAAACAGCTTTGTATCATCAACAGCTGAGCACTCATCCTGAAATTGTAAGGAACGACTGCCAAAGAAGAGCATCCCGCTGTGTTTTTTATTATTGTTGTTATTGATCACTTATGAATAACCGCAAAAAACCCTGAGCATTATTCTGAACACGGGTTTGGAAATCCATCTGGCCCTGGTGCTCAAATGCAAACGAGACAGATGAGATACACACTTGAAGAAGGATGGTGTGGGGAAGAAAGCCATTCCTGAGAGGCGACCGGCTTTGCTCTACAGACCGGGTAAAACGTTGGAACCATCACCTGTGTTTTCTTGACTCAAGTTTGCGGGCACCTTTGGAAGCTTAAGCTTCTCTCCTATTCTTCATCCTATTAGCATTTACATGGCATTTCTAAACCATTAGGCCTTCCTTACCACTGTTCAGTGTGATGATAAAAAGAATGGCTCATCCTATTTTCCTGGTAAAGAATCCCAGTCAAGTGTTGTGTTTCTGAAGCAGCCGACAGGGCCGGGCAGAGTTGATATAGGAGCGCTTCTTTGTTTACCATCTCCGCTCCTGAACCACAACACATTTTGCACATAAAATACTTGATTGATTCAGTCGTGAAAAGAAAAAGTTTAAGCATTTTATTTTTATTAAACACACTTAAGGGACACCTGGGTGGCTCAGTTGGTTCAGTGTCTGCCTTCAGCTGGGGTCATGATTGATCCCAAGGTCTTGGGATCCAGTGGCTGGCTTCTTGCTCAGGGGGGAGTCTGCTTCTCCTTCTCCCTCTGCCCCTCCCCTCTGCTGTGCTCTCTCTCTCTCTCCCTCTCTCTCTCTCTCAAATAAATAAACTCTTAAAAAAATAAACACGTTAAAAAAAAAAAAAACCTAACCACTGCTCATCTGCTTAGGTCACATGGGAAGGCTTAAGATCAGAAAGCCAGTTCCAGGTTGAATAATGGAAACCAAAGGGGTATAGCTGTCCGTTGCTATATTCTCCCTTGCCTACAGATCCCAATTCTCTGTCAGTGGGAATATTCACCATAATTGCATGTAGTCAAGTGCACTCGTGGAGAGTCGATTTCCCTTTGGTCTAGGTTTGGATAAGGGACCGAGTTCTGGCAAAGATGTATGAGAAAGTCTGCTTGAGCTTGCTAGGAAGTGTTTTCCTCCTGATACAAAAGAAAGCAAGAAGAGAAAAAGCCTCTCTTATTGCTGCCACCTTCCTATCTGCTTGGGACACTGTCCAAGAGAATGCAATGCTTGCCATCCCGAGGTCATGAAGGTGATAAACCATTGAAGGTGGCAGAACAGGATGACAAGAGGAGCCTGGGTCATGGATGCCTGAAGTGGCTGACCTCCCCACAACCTGTTACTTGACATTGAATACCTGTTATTTAAGCCACGCTTGTCAGGTACTCTGTTCCCCACAACCAAATGCGTTTTGCTGATACCATACATAAAGAATAATATTCACAGGCCATTACCAAAACTCTATGTGATAAATAAAAGGGGAAAAAAAATCTAAAGTTGTATTGATTTTATTATAAGATATAGAATACATGGAAATTAAAGTTTCATGTGATTCATATTAGCCCTTCAAAAGTCCTGCTGGAGTGCAGATTAAATATAAAGCAAGACTGCGTGGCTGGGAAACTCACATAACAGACAGAATAAAGCCTTGCACCCCCAGAATGTCACTGCCCATGGACATAGCGAGCTGTGGGAAATATGTGGACACACAGAAAGCAGAGAAACAGGAGATGTGCTATAGGTTACAAATGTGGTCTCATTAAGTGCCAGATTCATAGTAAGAATGTTTAAGAGCAAATAAAAGTATCTTTTCCTCTGAAGTTAAAATGGCAACCACTAAGACAGAGATTTCTTTTTCCATTTCTGAGGTACATCATGACTAATAATGCTTTTTAATGCAAAATGCTCTAATACAATGCATTGTATTTGTGATATTTATCCAAGGAAATAGGAAATCATGAAGTATAACAAAGCATCAGCACATCAAACCTTTCAGAAGTATGTGGTGCCCATGGGGATTCAGAGGAGGTGAACACCATAATATTAAAGGAGGTGTTTTTGCTGCTATTATCACAAAAATGACAGCTACAAGAGGCCTGTAGAGAGAGGGAAACATTTTTTGCAGAGACACGAGATTGCCTTCAGTTGGTTTGTGCCCACATATAGGGTCGAGATAGCGTCATAGAGAAGGTAGTGAGCAGTGAGCAGTGAGCACGCACAGAACAGCCTGGAGAGATGTGTCTGAGGAGGCAAGGATAAATGCAGAGGTGTTTAGCTCAGCTGAATAACTTATCAGGTTCATGCGTTTTTGTTACAGGAATAATCATTCAACTCTTTGAACTTTCATATGATATGAGGACACAAGAGCTTGGAGTCAAGACGATACTAGCTTGAGGGTGGGGAAACCGAGGCTCAGTCATTCCATTGGCCTAATGACTTTGAGAAAGGCATTTAACTTCCCAAGCCTCAGTCTCTTTGTCTGTAAATTAAGATGTTTAGAACAAAAGGATTGTGATGAGTCTAGATCTGTCAAATCTAATAGATGAAGCAAGCCTTGAAGGAAGTACAGGATCTCAGAATTGGAAGTGGATCTAGGGACCAGCTTTTCAAAGTTGCTGAATTCACAGAGGAAGAGGGGAGGCTCAGACAGTTGAACCCATGTGTGCAAGGATTCACAACTGGCAAATGACAGATGGGACGATGGCCCAGCTAGGATGGCCAGCCCTCCCAGTTGCCCAGGGATTGAGGGATTTTCCAGGACATGGAATTTTCAGTGCTAACGCTAAGAAAGTTCCAGGCAAATCAGGATGCGCCTCAATGAGGACTAGGTCACCTCATTTCCTCCTGCATTGGATACCGAGGACTAGCAGTCCTTGAACTGCTTCTGTGCACCACAAAAATATTCTTCCAGTGTCACAACACTCTGGTGGCATATGGGCACTCCATAAATGACTGACTGGGTCCCATTCCACTGTTGGTGACATTTACCTTTATATCTTGCCCTTGAGTTCGCCTTCATGTCTTTGAGCTCAGTTCATTCAGCAGGAACATAGATTTCATGGCAGAGATTCCTTCAAAGCAAAGGTGTGGGGGGGGATGTGACTTTGCGTCCAATCGTTGCTGGTAGCTGACTGTCTGAGGGGCACCAAGGGGCTCACCACACCTCAAGGCTTCAACCCCCTTAACCCCCCTCAACCTTTAACTGTACTGGAACAGTAATAAAAGAAATGCACATTTTAAAAATGAAATCTGATTTTGTCTATAAAAATAGGGATAGCACTGTGAATTGTGTAAGACTGTTGAATCACAGACCTGTACCTCTGAAATAAATAATACATTATATGTTTTTAAAAAAAGGAAGATAGTAGGAAGGGAAAAATGCAGGGGGGAAATCAGAGGGGGAGACGAACCATGAGAAACTATGGGCTCTGAGAAACAAACTGAGGGTTCTAGAGGGGAGGGGGGTGGGGGGATGGGTTAGCCTGGTGATGGGTATTAAGGAGGGCACATTCTGCATGGAGCACTGGGTGTTATATGCAAACAATGAATCATGGAACACTACATCAAAAACTAATGATGTAATGTATGGTGACTAACATAACATAATAAAATTTTAAAAAAATAGGGATAAAGTTAAATAAATACTGCCTAATGCTGCCCAAAGTAAAGTACAATCAACTTCTCCATAATTTGCTGTTAGAATTGTGAATACTGTCAGATTTGCAATTTGGCAAAATATATCAAGAATTTTAAAAATGTTTGTACTTTTTGACTCAGTAATTGCAATTCTGGGAATCTATCCTAAGGAAAGAAGTCCAACTTTAAAAAGCCATATGCCTGGCTATATCTAGTACACTGTTTTTCATAATAACCAAAAAGTATAAATAACAAAAATGTTCAGCCATAAACAAATTGGTTAAATAAAATATTGATAAAATATATCAACTCAAAAAAAAATTTGTAATCCTTTAAATTATAGTTATAAACATTAGTAAGCATATTAACATTTACCTCATCACAGGAAATGCAGAATATTAGATCAAACTTAAACACAGTATATAATTACAGCTATGAAGTGTGTACAGATATAAATTTGCAAGACAAAAGACTAAAAAGAAATACAGGATTTCTTCTCCATTTTTACAATTTTTCAAATTTTCTGAAATATGGAGATGCTACTTTTATAACATAATTCTTTTCCCTACAGTTAAATATTTTCATCATGAAATGATATGTGCTTATTATGAGAAAAATATAAAATTACAACATGTGTACAAACTGACTCGGGCTGCCATAACAAAATACCACAGACTGGGTGGCTTAAACGATAGAAACTTTATTTTCTCACAGCTCTGTGGAATGGAAGTCTCACATCAAGGTCCAGCAGGGTCGATTTCTGGGGAGAGCTCTCTCCCTGGTTTGCAGACAACCACCTTCTCACTGTTGCCCTGACAGGGTGGAGAGAAAGCTCTGGTGTCTCTTCTTATAAGGGCACCGGCTCTATTGGATTAGGACTTGTACTTATGATCTCATACAACCATTTTCACGTCCTCACAAGACCTGTCTACACACTGGGGTTTAGGACTCCAATGTACAAATTTGGGGGAAACTCAGTTCAGTCCCTACCAACACACATATAACGGGGCCGAAGTATGGTCCCTCAACCTCTCTCCCTACAGAACATCATGTGGGGTGCATCCCTGCAGATGATTTCTCCTTGTTTTTGGAAACATTTGAAAAATAATTTAACTAATATATGCAAATACCTGTAGAAATGTCAATGAATAGTAAGATTTCCATTGCAAAAGAGTAAAACTCTGCCTCTAATTTCCCTAAGCAACAGGAGGATCTTTAAAGTTTTAGTTATGCGGCACCTGGGTGGCTCAGTCAGTTAAGCCTCTGGCTTCAGCTCAGATTATAATCTCAGGGTCCTGGAATTAAGTCCCACATCGGGCTCCCTGCTCAGCGAGAGGCTTGCTTCTCCTCCCTCTGCTGCTCCCCCTGCCTGTGCTCACTTGCTCTCTCTCTCTGACAAATAAACAAATAAAATCTCTAAAAAAAATTTTTAAATGAAGTTTTAGTTATATTTCCTGCCATTTAACTCTATTTTCCTAAACCATACATTTATACCACTATTTTTCATGTATTCAACTTAGATATTATCTACCAATTTCCCATTGTTAGAGATGAACACCTAGCTCCCTCATACAATTCCCTTCCCAAACTTTTTCTTCAGCCCTTCCCCCATACTTAGCTAAGTAACCAATTTATTTTGGTACTATTTCTAAAAGTTTTCTTCTGAAATTCTTTCTCCCCTTCAGACTGCCATCATATTGAAGAGAGATCCAATAATGCTGAACTGTGTAGTATTAATTTATATAACCATAGGAAAATGCCATTGCTCCAAAATATGTGAAGATTTTTGTAGTATTCTTGTCTGCTCAGGCAAGGAAAACTCAAAGCCTGAATGATATCTAATCAACGGTGTTAGAATAAGTAAAATGAGCCTTGATATCTACATCACACCATATACAACATTAAATTAAATTTAAATTTTAAATTTTGAGATATCTCATAGACCTAAGCATAAAATTAAAATTTCTAGAAGAAAGCATAGGATAATATCTTTGCCACTTTAACTCAGGCAAAGACTTCTTAAATGGGAGAGAAGAGATACACTAGACTGTGATGAGAGACCATGAACTAAAAAATGGCTCCTAATGACAAATGTGACTTCCACTCACATTTTATTGATGCAAGTAAATCACATGGCTTTTCTGAATTCAACAGGGTAGGAATGTTTAACCCTCCTGCAGAAAGGGTAATGCAAAAAGAGAAAAGGCAATATTTTACCAAGAGAAATATAATCTTCCAAAGAGAAATCTAGAGTGACAAGACATAAGAATGTTACCTTTTCTTAGCTTCTGCAGGCTACTGATCTGAAACAGGGTCAGCTGGGAAGCAAAGCAAAGGAGATTGGAAATAAAAACGGAAGCCCAAATGGCACCTTACTAATGACACTGTCTTCATTAACAATCTTAGCGATGTTGAGAACTTGGAGAAAGTCAGCCAAGAGAAATTTCCAGAAAACAAAATTATTATTAAATATTTTCTTTTTTTGTTGTTCTTTTTTGTTTTGGGGGGCTTGGGGGGGAGTCAGGGGGTGGCAGAGGGAGAGGGAGACAGAATCTCGAGCAGGCTCCACTCCCAGTGCAGAGCCCCATGTGGCCTCGATCTCACAACCCTGAGATCACGACCAGAGCCGAAATCAACAGTTGGACCCTCAACTGACTGAGCCACCCAGGCACCCCTATTTTCTAAAGGAGCAAGCATTTGAACACCATAAATGTAAGAAAGATAAAATAGGAAAATAAAGGACAGTTCTTTAAATTGATTATATTTACTACTTTGAAAAACAGAACAAACCGCATTGGTTTTAAGCCATTTCTCCACAGAACAGTGAAGGCATCATTAACAGAGAAGTAGGATTGAGTAACATTGGGAGACAACTGTCTTAAGGGATGATCCCACCTCCTAACAGAGGACAAAGATTCTTTTATTTTGGATTGCTCTTTGGACTGTTTTACCGCATTGTTAAAACCCTGCCACTGTTTTTCTTTCATAAAAAATAATAGACTATGGAATGAAGGTCTATCTGATTTTTAGCTACATAGCTACTAGAATAATTTGGTTAACCTAGTCAGTGCTGTTTTAGTGGAGGAATGATCTTAAATTTTATAAACCTTTTCTTAGAATGATACCATTCAAACTGTTATTCAAGAAAAAAAAAACAGATATCAGACATTGTTGCAACTTGCTATAAACTGGTGAAATGCAATATACACATCAAAAATACAATATGCTTGCTGATATATCTCTTATTTCTTTTTTTAAAGATTTATTTTTTTATTTTAGGGGGAAGGGGCAGAGGGAGAGAGAATCTCCAGCAGACTCCCTGCTGAGCATGGAACGAACACAGAACTCAATTCCACATTCCACATGAGATCATGACCTGAGCAGAAACCAAGAGTCGGACACTCAACCGACTGAGCCACCTAGGTGCCCCAATATATCTCTTATTTCTTATCACATAATTCAGGAAATCATCTTTTCTTTTTCTGTCCTTTTATGTCAACAGACAATTTCCTTCAGATTCTCTTTTCTTCATGTGACAAAAAAATTGCATCACTGGTGATGCATGTGGACCCTGGGAGAGAAGCTGCAACAGGGGCCTTCATGTTTCATTATAAGCTAGTGGTCTCTGGCACAATGGTAGCCCCAGCTCACCATTCCATCCACCTCGTGGGTCTCAGGTGGCAGAATTATATCCGATCACAGAAGGTTGCTTTGTTAGTCTGCCTCTTTAACTTCTCGCTTTCGAAATATTTTGAGAGATGGATACTGCAAGAGCAGCACAATGAGTGATGCAAAAAGTACACAGAAAACTGAAGAGCATGGTTTCGTCCCAGGGCATGGTCAAGGTCACCAGGTTCTTGCAGATAATATTCTTCTGTTTTTCCTTATAATAATACATAAGCAACACATTATTAAGTTAAATATTTACATCTTTACACTTGAATCAATATATAATATTAATATCAAAATGTTAATCATTCACTTTAATTAAAAATTGAACATCTAAAAAAATTGAACCTCTGACAAATTACATTTAAATAATGAGGTTTCACAATAATGGAGAGGAATTGTTATTGCGGGATGCATTTTTTTTAACAAAGAGAACAATGACTAAACTCAGCATCGATGAGCTGTGACTCCATAAACATTTCGATTCCCATGCAACTCCTATATTTCTCTGTTTTAAAATGCTTCAGAAATACCAGCACATCATAATACCATATGCTCCTAAAGCATAACATCACATTGTACAAACATTACCTTTTGTGCTGTATCACTCCTTGACTTCAGAGGCTCCCACACTTTCTTTCCCACTTGGCATCTTACCACGATCTAGGCCCTAATTTGCTGTTTAATGTCATCACCTAGTGTTCTTCCCTCCTTTGCTCTCTCCCTCCACCCAGTCACACTGGCCTCCACACTGGTCTTTGAATGCACCAGGTACACTCCTCCAGCTTCAAGGCCTTTGAGCCTGTCTCTCTCTTCTCCTTGTAATGCTCTTCCTCTAGATAGCCATGTGGCTCACTATCTCTTCTTTCAGCCCTCCGATCAAACACCACTATATCTGAAAGCCACCGTTGATGTGTATTTGTGTACATGCTATGGACTGAATGTTTGTGTGACCCCAGAATTCATATGTTGAAGACCCAACCCCCAATGTGATAGTATTTGGAGATGGGGCTTTTGGGGTGTTAATGGAGGTTAGATGAAGTCATGAAGATGGAGCTTTGGTCTGATGCGATTCATGCTCATCTAAGAAGAGATACCAGAGAGCTCACTTTCTTTCCATCCACCATGGGAGGACACAGCAAGAAAGAGTCCATCTGCAAGCCAGGAACAGAGCTCTGAACAGGACCCCACGCACACGCGCGCACACACACACACACACACACACGTGTGTGCACACACTCATTCACACACAGATGTGGAAGTTTTATGTTATGGCAACAAACTAGCAAAGAATGACTATCATAAACCTAAAATATGGAGATTGTGAAAAAAATTAACTGCAAACAAGGAAAAGAGTTATAGTCAGCCAGATACCCATGGTTCTTAGGAATCCAGCTAAGAATAAGTGACCATCACGAGCAAATAATCGGTTGGACTCAACTAAAATGTAGATAAAAATGCCAATCTTCTAGGAAAATAGAGTTTGTCAAAAATTGACCTCAGAGAAATATAGAAAATCTACAGACACTAATTACTACGGATAAATTTGCCAAAAATTGCCTCCGGTTCCTCTCCCAAAGAAAATATCAAGATGAGTCAGTTTTACAGTTGAATTCTATCAAAACGTCAATGATGTCAACATAATGCTCTTAATGGCTTCCAAGTTTTTGTAAGAAATAGTTAAAATATTCACATCAATACTTCATGACACTGTCAAAAAAGAAGAAAAAAAGTTACAGACCTTTTAAATAAATGAGACAGACTTGGTAGTGTGAAGTAAATAGTAAAGTAAATGACACTTCATTTTTTCTCTCTACTCTCTGTTCAAAACCAGCTCCTGATAAAGCTCATAGATTTCTCCTTGCTAGCTACAGTTTCGGTTTACAATTATGAACAAGGTGGTGAAGAATACAGTACAACTGGAAGACTATACTTGGAATTTGGCACTGGTGCCTTAAGACTTACTTCAAAGACAAAGAAAGAGAAAGAAAGGTTTCTTTCTGGAGCTTCTTCGATATTCTGCCTTGGGTTATCTAATGTCTCTCCTTACTCTAGCCATCTCCCTCAACCTTTGTGTAATGTCAGCCCCCCTCAGCTGGGTCACTTTGCCTCTCAAGGCATCTCTCTCCAGTGGAATCTCTTCTAGGCTGGCCTCTTCGCCTCCTCCCATTGAAGAGTTCCCACATCCTTGGCTTGCTGCCAGTGTGCGTGCAGTCTGTAAGAGTCTAAATGTAGTCCATGTGTATGTCGGTGCCTAATGCGGGCTGTTGGCTGGGGTCTCAGTCCCTCTCCAGATAGCCTGTCTATGTGGGCTAAGTGGGGCTTCCTCACAGCCAGGGGACCAGCTTTGTCCAGAACGGGCAACCCAAGGAAAAGGAGTCAGGCAGAAGTTATGTCATTTTATGATCTAGCCTTGGAAGTCACACAGCCTCATTCTGTGCTCTTGATAGAGCAGTCCCTTCTCACCCAGGTTCAAAGGGAAGCAAAGAGACTTCTCCTTTTCTTGCAACTGGTCATGTTCTGGAAGAGTATATTACTCTGGCCTTTTTTTGGAAAATACAGTATGCCAAAAAGTTCTTTTTCTCCCCCCAACCTGCTAGGGACACATGTCATATACCCAAGTCCTTACTCAGCTTGAGGTAAAGAAAAACACTTCCAATCTTCTCTTCCATGTGGGGAGTAGAGGGAGCAAAAAAAAAAAAAAAAAAGAAAAGAAAAGAAAAGAAAAGAAAAGAAAAGAAAAGAAAAGAAATTGTGCAAATGCCAGAAATACTCTCCAAAGAAATTCCCTCTTCCCTTTCACTTCCAATGCAGCCCTTTTCCACCTTCAAGGTGGGAGTTGGGTAAGGAAGCAAAACAGACCTTTACTTTATTTGCAAATGCTGTAGAAAGGGCCTGGCACCTGTAAGTTTGAGGATGCATAATTTTTTCACCCTTTTCAAGGGGACAGACTGCTGGAATGGAGACAGTTTCTTATAAACATTTCATTAATTAGAAAGTAGAGTCCGACGTCGCAGAAGAATACAGCCAAATTTAGTGGAGTTAATTTTAGAAATGCAAGGATGGGTCGATATTTAGAAATCTATTAACATAATATTTGTGACTCATAAAATATAGGGTGCTTTTACACGATAATAGAAATAAAGCACAGAATCTCATGAGGAATAGGCTAAGGACATAAAGTGACAAGTCACACAGATGCACAAATACAAATAAGCAATGGATAAAGGTATAGCCTCATTTGATAAACAAAGATTATGTAAATTAAAACAAGTACTATTTTAACTTATTAAAATAATAAATAATATATAATGTTACAGCACAGGTTTGTTTTTGTTTTTTTTGTTTTGGTTTGGTTTTTGTTTTTTTAAAGCTCTGTCAAGTTTCAGTTAAATAATGCCATCACTTTATTAGAATTTTCAATGATTCTGTTGAAGGGAAGGAACTCTAACCCTTCTCCCAAGCCCCCAAGCCAAACCCCCCCAATTGATACCACTCTGGTAACATTTTTTACTTTTCATCCTGGCTATCTGCAGGTAGGTCTTGCCTTTATTAATATTGTCTTTTCTTGAAAAGCAAGGACCAAGTTTTATTCATCTTTTGTATTCTTTTTTTTTTTTTTTTTAAAGATTTTATTTATTTATTTGACAGAGAGAGAGATAGCGAGAGCAGGAACACAAGCAGGGGGAGTGGGAGAGGGAGAAGCAGGCTTCCCGCCGAGCAGGGAGCCCGATGTGGGACTCGATCCCAGGACCCTGGGATCATGACCTGAGCCGAAGGCAGACGCTTAACGACTGAGCCACCCAGGTGCCCTCATCTTTTGTATTCTTAATGGCACCTAGCTCAATACTTTGTACAGCATTTATTGAGTAACAAAGACAAAAATGTTAGTAATAAGCCTGATGTTTATTGAATTTACTATGCAGCCGCATTGTGGAAAGCACTTGATAGGAATCATGTAAGCTTCACAACCCCTTGAGATAGAGACTATTATTAGTCTAATTACAGACTAGGAATCAAAGCATAAAGAGGAGAAGTAATTTGCCTATGCAAAAACAAATCTCTGCATTTGAACTGCGTTCTTTTCTCTAATGGACAAATCGATGAATCCTGGAGGTCTCGCAGAATTCTTTTGGCACATAATGATAGAGAAAGTGGGAAAATGAGAAAAATCTCTAAAGAATAAAAATAGAGGCAAATAAATTGCATATGCATTCAGAGGAGGAACCAAGGATTGCATTCCAAAGTGATCTGACAGTAAGAATTAGAGAAACGGAAGAATGTAAAAGTAGTAAATGCCTAGTTGCTATTTAAAGATTGTCATCTTAAGAAAGAAAACAATTGTTTATATGACTTTTAAAAATATTCATTAAAATAATGGAAAAAAGGAAAAACACTAATTTACACATAGATCAAATGAGTGCTGGAATCCATTTTGTCTTCTAATTCTGTTTGAATGAGTATTTAAATGGAATTTCTCTATTGTTATTGATTACAGTTTTCTGCACCCCCATATATCCTCTTTTAAAAGCCATGTTAGTCTGATAAGAACTAGAATGTTGTGTACTTTCTTAATTCACTTGGCATTTATTCAAACCCCACAGCCCTAGGACTTTGAGGATATTGAATTTGAGTCATTCAAAGGGCAAAAGGACACATTTAAAGAGGTTAGTTGTGGCCTCATATACTTACTGGATACAGTGCTTCTGTTCCAGAACAATGGAAAAACTTGACTGTTTCTGCTTAGAAGTTCATAGACTCGGAAGGCTCCAGACAATGTAAGTATTCACCAGGCTCATATTGTGCTGGATAAAATTGAAACATTGGGTCACAATTAAATGCAAACCTAACCCTTTCTGAATATAAGCATCTAGGAGTGTGTAATTCATGGCAGAAACTTGAATTTGCAAAAGAGGAATGTTAGAAGTATTAAAAACAAGAAGAAATGAAGTGAGAATCCCAGAGCCTTCCTTGCATGCCAGAATAAAGTAGACGTGTGTTATATTCTTTCCTTTTGTGGGTCCCTTCCACACCTGTTGTTGCTTTCCTGGGGAATTAGCCAAAAGTGATCCAATTTCTAAGCCTTAAGTGGGGAGAAATTATTCTGTCCCAGGAACAGGAAGCCAAGTTTCACATTTTCCATCATTCTTCTTTTTTTTTTCAAAACATCTTTGATATAGGAATATTGATTCAGTAGAGTGGCTCAGAGAAAGCAACAGGCCACTATCCTATGCAGGCCACACAGGAAGGTTGGTTAATATGTTCATAGACTGATTTACTAATGCATCACTTGTGACTCAGAGCTTGGTTTGGGTTTTGTTTTGTTCTTTGGCTGGTTGATTGATCATTGGTTGATTGGTTTGTTAGATATGTTGTGTTGGAGAAATGACCCTTGAGAGGTGAGTTGGCTGTCTCTTTTGATGATTTCCTCCATAGTTGAAAATGGCAGCTCTGCTAGACACATGGTCCCCAGACAAAGTGCAGGCTCTGATTTTAATTAAAGCTAAAAATTAAACTGCAAAAATCATAGCTTATGTGTTAAGGTTTATTGGAAGAATATTTAATGCATATATCCATTCATCAGTTTTTGCTTTGAGTACTTATGTGGCCAGCACTGAGCTTTACTAAAAGATTGGAAAGGCAATAATTATCCATAGAAAATCTGAAGGCCAGCATGGAAGATGAGACAGGGATGGTAGCGACGATAGGTGGTCTGCTTGAGATCATTGTCACACATTCTTTTTTTTTTTTTTAAGATTTTATTTATTTATTTGAGAGAGAGAGAATGAGAGAGAGAGCACAAGATGGGGGAGGGTCAGAGAGAGAAGCAGACTCCCTGCTGAGCAAGGAGCCCGATATGGGGCTCAATCCTGGGACTCCAGGATCATGACCTGAGCCAAAGGCAGTCACTTAACCAACTGAGCCACCCAGGCGCCCAGTTGTCACACATTCTTGAAAAAATACTGTATCACCAATGAAATCAATATCACTTATATATGTGTTTGTATTCAAGCAGAGTAGATGGTTGATTTTTTCTTTCCTTCTGTCACAGTGATATTGGAAAGCACAATCATTCATTCATTCCCAGTTTACAATTCAGTACTGCCACTTTCACCAGGTCACTTAGCCTCACTGAGCCTCAGTTTTGTATCTGTCTAATAATAATACCTACTTCCTGGAGTTGGTGTGAGAAGCAAATGGGATAAAACACATATTTCCAGGAATCATAATAGCATACATAGTTCCTTTCAAGTACACAAGCATATCTCTATTACTAAATCATAGACATTGGCACAATATAAAATGTAATTCTAGCAGTTAGAGGTTTCCAAGATAGACTGAATGACACTGGGCAGTTGTAGTTGCCGCCACTGCAGGGTTTGAAGCTTATGATCATTTGGATGGAATGTTGCAGAAAAGATCCAAGCATCAGATGTGTGGTTGGACCAATTGACTTTCAAGATTTCTTTTTTAATTCTACAATGTTGGCCTGTTATTCATGTCTCATACCGTCTTTCTGGATGAAGATTTTATTTCATCTTCTTCCCTAGAATGAATAAAACATGAAAAAAACAATAACTTGTACTCTCTGCCCAAATGCCCTAAAAAGGTCATGAGTCAACCCTCCTGATAGGCACAGCCTATGAATCTGGATGATGCAAAGGAATGCAGCTCTTGTCTCCTGCCAACATAAATAAGTTCATCAGAGATGGTCAGTATTATGTGGCTGTCTTACTTTTGACAAGAAGATCCAGGGGCCAAACCCAAGTCTCTCTGACTCTGCTACACTTTCCAGATGTATTTGTCCACTGCCATGCAAGATTGGCTAAGGTTCAGCAATGGAAATAAGATTTCTCAGCCTGTCAACTCAACTCTGAAAATAGGTACTAATCAATATTTACCACAAACCTTGAGATCTCTACCTTTAAGAGGGAGCCAAGAAATGAAGCTAGCGGGGTTAGGAAGGAGGAGAAACTGACACCACAGGAAGTTTGATTCAGCTTGAAGAAATTTAATTCAGCTGGAGAAATACCCTTATTGAATTTGATTCAGCTGGAGAAATTCCCTGGTCTAGAACTAGACATTTGCTGTAATTTATTTTTCTCAAGCAGTGCTTGCAGTGGGCAATTCTAGACTTCCCCGATACCTGGTCCATTTCTATCTCCAGTTTAATGAAATATTACTTCTCCACAACTATCCCTGCCCCTTGCTCCCAGTAGTTAGGCAAGGCCACAAACCTAGCTTTGGCCAATGAAATATGAGTAGAAGCTATATGTTTCTTTCAGTAATGCTTTGTATAATTGATAGAACTTGACTTCCCAACCTGTCTCCTCCGTCACAAGGAATTCTTATGATACTATGGTGCCACAAACTGGTGTCTAATAAATAAATAGAACAGGGCCTCCTACCAACCTGTGGTGGACAGACACATAGCATAGACAGATAGCATAAAGGAAAAATAAACATTTGTTGTCTTAAGCCACTGAAATTTGGAGGTTGTTTGTTACCGCAGCCAACCTGGTCTATCCTGACTGATACACTGCTCACGTCCACTGGTATGAATACAACAGACCTGGTTGAAGCATTACCACAAACAGACTGCAAGAAACTTGTAATTTTATATTCATTTATTCTTCCAAAGCTATAGCACAAGATTTTATTTTTCTATAAATATTTTTTTTTAAGTTTTTATTTATTTATTTATTTGACAGAGAGAGAGAGAGACAGCGAGAGAGGGAACACAAGCAGGGGGAGTGGGAGAGGGAGAAGCAGGCTTCCCGCCAAGCAGGGAGCCCGATGAGGGGCTCAATCCCAGGACCCTGGGATCATGACCTGAGCCGAAGGCAGACACTTAACGACTGAGCCACCCAGGCGCCCCTCTATAAATATTTCTTAAGTAACAAAATACTATTAGAGAAATCAAGGAACAATCTATAATGTGTTTGATTTGTTCATTTCACAATGTAGCTATTTCTATTAAAGCACTTTGTAATTAGGGGCTCCTGGGTGGCTCAGTCAGTTGAGCCTCTGACTCGGTTTCAGCTCAGGTCATGATCTCATGGGTTGTGGGATAGGCCTGGAGTGGAGCCCCACATGGAGCCCCGTGTTGGGCTCCGTGCTCCCAGGGACTCTGCTTGAGGATTCTCTCTCTCTGCCCCTCTCCCTACACGCACATGCACACACTCTCTCTCTTTCAAATCAATAAATAAATCTTTTTTTTAATCACTTTGTATATATGCATTAAACTATGAGTTTTTGCAGGACAGAGAATGAGACTTCTTCTTTACAGATGTCCCAGTACCTATCAGAGAACTTTCAAAAAAAAACAAATGTTTACTGAATAATTACTACAAAAATTCTTGTTCTAGGCTACTCCTTCGGGTGCAAAATTCCTTTTATTGATATTTTCCTTATCTTAACTTTCAAATTTTATTTGATTTCATTCTTGAATTCCTCAGTGTAGAACATTTTACTGATGCTGTCCTCCCCATTTGAATGTACTCTTTACTTTCCTCTGACAAATTTAATACCACTTCCTCCAGAATCACTTCTAGCCATAATCTGGCCCAAGCAGTTCTCAAACCTTATGATCTCAGGACCACTTTACACTCTTAAAAATTATTGACAATCCAAAGATTACATAGATTATAGTCATTTACATTTATTGTTTATGAAAATAAAAACTGGGAAAATCTTAAAATACATATTTCTGTTTTCTTTAAAATAACAATAATAAATCCATTACATGTGAATGTAAACATTATATGTTTTTATTAAAGAAGACCTATATTTTTCAAATCAAAACCATTTTTACTGAGAATGGCATTGTTTTACATTTTCACAAATCTCTTTAATGTCTGGCTTAATAGAAGACAGCTGGATTTTCTTATCTGATTCTGCGTTCAATTTGTTGCAATATCCCACATCATATATCTTCCGAAGATCTCCACTGTATACTTGTGAGGATATAAGAGTAAAAACAGAAAATGCCATCAGTGTTATTATGGAAATTGTTTTGAATTTGTGCACCCCTGAAAGGATCATGGGGACTCTCAGGGTCCCCTTCTTTCTTCTCTGAAATGCTTTGGCATAGGGAAATTCTGTAGCAGAGTTTACCATTTGATTATTCTCCAATTGTTTCATGCATATTAAATGCGGTTTCCAATCTAAATTGTAAGTACTATGAGGGCAGGAGCAATGAACGCTTACAAAATACAGAAGAGTGCAAAGCCTGCTATAAATACGACCACAGAACTATGACCCTGGATTATCAAGTATTAAAGTTCTATTATTTTTTAAATAAATACAACATTCCAAAATAATCTAAGCTTTTAAATTTTATCCCATTCAACTTCTTCCCACCCTCAGAGACAACCAGAAAAATGAATGTAGACCTTTTTGAGTAAGTTTTTATGCTTTTGCCCAAATATTTATTCAATGTTGATCTGTCGGAGTTTTCTTTACATAAATATTGTTTTATGCATCTTATTCCTTTTTAACTCAGATTCCTGTTTTTGAGGTCTATCAATTCTGCTTCTTACAAACCTAGTAATGCTATGTTTTTATTTTTTTTCATGTTCTAGTGGTAGATGTTTAAACGGTTCCCAAATGGACACACATTCCAATAATGCTTAAATGAGTATCCATGTTCATGTTTCCTCAGTTATTTGTGCAATAAGTATTCTAAGATTAAAATCTTAAAAATGGGATATCTGGCCCTTTTCTGTTGTGCCGGCTGTAGTCGCTCTCAACAGTGTGTACCCGTGCATGTTCCCACCACCAGGGCCTTTTGCTTCACACTTGATATCGTCAAGTTCTATCTATGCTTTATTGTGCCCTTCTGAGCCTAGCACTGTGTTAGAGTAGAGCGGACCTTAGCAAATGCTTGTGACCTGAAGCAGCGCTAACCTGAGGCTTGGGCTGTTGGATGTGAAAGTGTTTTACAAGCATAGCACACTGCCTCTTTCCTTGTCCTCCACGATCCATGCAATGGACTAGCAGGCTATTTCTCAAGTAGACTCAGCAGGGTGTAAAACAAACCCAGAAGCTTCTTTTGTTTTTTTCCATTCCAAGAAGTACTTCGTATTTCACATTCTTCAAGTACAGTAGCTCTATCTTCTTTGCCCGCACCCTTAGCCAGGGCAGCCGTCCTGTCTTTGAGGTCCCCATTACCAAAGCCCCGAGACAAGTGCAGCTGAAATGCTTCAGCCTGGACAGAAGCTGCCAGAATCCTCTTCTGCAAAGCAGACTCTGCAGTAGGATGCATGGTGATGTACTGAGAGGCCACTGTCTGTATTCGATTATACTGCTGTGGGCCTAATGTGATTGTTTCAAGACCCTACAAATTACCAGATGTCGACAACCAGCTCCAGTGTGTTTCCCTGTCCCTATAAGCTGAGGGAAAATGTAAAAATTGGTTATCTCCTTGATTGTGGTTACTCCAACTCTGGATCTTCTCATTTGAGGGAAGTAGTGGATGCGTGTATGAGAAAATGTGATGAGAGCACTGTTGTAACTCGGCTTGGTTTAAATACCTGTGACAGACTAAGCTTGCAACCATGTGCACATTTTATGTCAAGAAGTGCATGCTAGAGATATCAATGGACAGTGTGGGATGACACGCACTAGCTATTCTTGTGAATGCGGTAAAACTCTTGAGTCACATGCCTTTGTGATTTTCTTGTAAAACAAAATTCAAATCTGTCAAGAAAAATTAAACTACATAGCACACAGGACATTTGAAAACACCATTACAATCATTTAAACCATCATTAATGATCATCTTTGACACAGGAGCTGAGGTATGAAGTGTGAAAGTCACTTAGTAAGACAGTTCACAATGAAGACCAGAAATGGTTGGGTTGCCTCTGGCCAAGCATAATCCTTGACTACTCCCCCACTTTCATGTTTACGGACAGAAAGTTCTGGTGCTCATTGCCACTGAGCTTCCGGTCCCTTGATCATTTCCAGGGAAAATTCAAAGTTCACAGAATTTGTGATTTGACCTGATGATTTGCATAGTGCAAGTAGTTTCTGCTATTATTAAATATTCATAGCCATTTCCCCGGGGTATTTAGTGAATGAAACAATTTCTGGACTTGTGGAATTTCTAAATTAGGTTATGGTTTTTGTTTCTTTCAAACTGCATACTCTCTCTCCCCCCATGTTAGAAGTGAACATGTTTATTCAGATCCCCTTTTCTCCAAACCTAGGGAAATATCTACTGGGTTTTAAATACCAAGAATGTCAATTTTAGCCCTGTCTACAATGACTTCCAAAGCTAAGGACTAATAATATTTGGTTTCATTATTATCTTAGAATATTTACAAATAATTTACCACCCTTTCCC
Source organism: Phoca vitulina (assembly GCF_004348235.1). Classification (NCBI taxonomy): domain Eukaryota; kingdom Metazoa; phylum Chordata; class Mammalia; order Carnivora; family Phocidae; genus Phoca; species Phoca vitulina. The sequence goes on along the minus strand of NW_022589704.1, from coordinate 10,512,467 downwards.
AAGAGAAAATAGCATTTGTCAGGAATGAGCAAACCTGGGGTGACTCCACATTTAAATTTCTTACTATTACTACATAAAAGTATTTTTGTATTCCAAATATATAATTAATAAAATATTTAAAATATTTTAAAATATTAACACATTGTTCCTTTTGTAGCAGGAATTAGGGAAAGTGTGAAGCTTTAGTTTGTAAAGTTCATGATTTTTTTGAATTTTGCAGTAGGCATTGGTAAGAACACACCTTTTCTCAGACACTTATCTCAAACTCAGATAATCTGGGTACATAACATTAAAAAAATGCCAAAAATAGTAAACTTGTTAGAATACAACAGATAAATTTTACTTGACAAAAGCAAGCAAGAAATGAAATGGAACAAATATATCCTCAAGCTGGGAAAAATCATTTTAAACTCTCAAATATTTATTTGATATTATCTTTCCAAGAACAATGGAGGAAAAATAATCACATTCCTTTTCCTTTACATACTTTTGTTCAGAGAAACCAGATGCAGAATGAAGCTTTGCTTCCCTGCCAAACTGTCAAGTTTGTTTAATATTTAAGTTCCATACAACATCAACAAAAGAAGCGAAATTATTGCTAGTGCTGGGGGTTCTGAATTTGAATCATTTTAGTCTGATCACTGTAAGTTCTGAAAATAGACATAAATCTCCATATTTCCCAGATCTTTTGAGTGTTCCTCACTGTCATTCCAGGGGTGATGAAAAGTGGAGTGGTTTTATAAGTGTGGGTACGCATACACGCCTTATACATTTTTCAAGTAGTATAGCTTTCCACTACTGAAATATATTCATGTTCTTTTGGCAGAACATCTCTTACAAAGAAATATTTAAAGGTCCCCCAAAAGACTTTCCTGTTCATGACAATCATGGTCACAGTCTAAATCACAAACACTAACACTTATTAATTGCTTACTGTGTGCTCAGCACCGAACAAAGCACTCTACCTCCATTACCCATTTGAGCTTCACGACCACTCTTTAATGTAAATGGTATTTTCATCCTCATTCTACATGTGAAGAAACTGAGGCATAGAGAGATTAAGTAACTTGACTAATTTCATATGAATCATGGGTTGAGTACTCTTCACCTCCCTCCACTAGCACAATGGTAAAAGGCTATATTTTATATGTTCACAATTATTTATCCCTGCCCCATTGTGGCCATGCTTCCCTCCAGATGGGGTATTTTTAACTGCCCTTGTGACTTTCAGCTTGGCCATGTGATTGCCTTTGGCCAATAGTACCTGAGTCAAAGTTTTAATGCCACATTCCAAGCAGAGACTTTCAGTAGACCTATGTGGTTTGACAATGCCTTTCTTGTGTTCCTATTCTCTATAAGAACAGTATATCCCTAGGTACAAGCTCCTCCTTCACCCTGGGTGCCATAATGAGAGGACATGGGGGCCTAACCGAACCAGCATTGTCAAGCAGAACAGTGGCTGACCCAGAGAACTCAGATAACCTAATTGGAAAATAAATATATGTTGTAAGCCACTGAGTTAATGTGGTTGGTGGTTACGGCAACAAAAACTGACTGAAAAATATCAGTGGAGGAGGAAAAAAAGCTGTAATAAGCCCATAACAATAAAAAGCACCAGAGAGAGGCCATCTGCAGATAAAAAGACTCAAAACTTTCTGGAAGGCAGAAAGTTGCTGAAAGAGTGTTGACTTGCAGTTTAGGTAGAGCCATAGCTTACACAATAGGAGGGATGCTATAACCAGGTTGGTAAGCAACCTGCCTTGCAGAACCTGGCAGAAAACTTGGACCCTAGATATGGAAGATTCTCAAAGTCTATGAGCTACTAACCTCCCCTTCCAGTGCTCACACTAAACAAGCTCACTTGGTTAAGAAGCCTCTTTTAGTATACAATGCTCAAGGCTAGCTATCTACCCATTCTTGGCTACCAAGAGATACTAGAGTAAAACCTGCAAGGGAAGCAAGAAAAAGACCAATGTTATCATGGATAAGGCATACCCTTGGAGAAAGAGATTATTCATGTATAGAAGAGAAATGTAATATAATTTTAATTAGTACTCACAGAGATATTGGAGAAAAGGCTACATTTATAAAAATTAAAAAAAAAAACAGTATCAGGGAAAAAGAAAGATCAGACAATAATACAAAGTCTCAGAAATCCAAAATATTGTTCCCAATATTGGTGATGCTGAGTCTGATTATTTGATGAAGCTGGTGAACACTGGATATATCTATTGGGAAGATATATCTTCCCTGATATAATTATGAATGGGGTGGCATTTTGGGACTATGACTATCCTGTTTCACAATTGCCTTCCATCCCGTGAGTGGTTTTAGCATCCATTGACAATGCTTGCCTGAATCAATCTTCATATGGAGAGTAGCAAAATGTTGTTTTCAAATCCTATCATTCCTTTTACATTTATTGTCTGTCATTCTCTCTCTTTAGGTATCATTGAGGACTCATGGATCTTTATTACTTTTTAGTCACATTGTTATCCATTGTTATTTTTTAAAGATTTATTTTAGAGAAAGAGAGAGACAGAAAGAGAAAGAGAGAGAGAAAGCAGCTCAAGTGAGAGGAGGGGCAAAGGGGAGGGAGGGGGATAAGCAGACTCCACACTGAGCCCAGAGCCTGACATGGGGCTCTATCTCACAACCCTGAGATCATGACCTGAGCCAAAATCAAGACTTGGGTGCTTAACTGACTGAGCCACCCAGGTGCCCTCCATTATTATTATATTTACTTTATATACTCATTTTTTTTTCTGAAATCTGACCTCTAGGAGCCCCTATAAGCTGACTCCTATGAATGACATGCCTTTAGGTTAATAGAACATATTAAATGGCTAGAAAAATACAGAAATCTATGTACATTATTGTGAGAAAAGAGCACTGAAAAGAGAGTCTAAATGCTTCCAGAGTAAGAAACAAACAAACAAAAAAAACAAATAAATCAACAAGAAACAAAATTTCCCATCAAATAATGGGAAATAGACATTTTATCAATAATATTTGAGGAAATTTTCTGAGGGAAAAATGATTTTCAATCTTAAATTCTTTATCCATCCAACTATGAATAAAGTATAAAGGAAAAAATAGATATTCAGCATTCAAGATTCAGAAAATTTTTCCTGAAAACACCCTTCTTCAAGAAGCTCTATGGGGTCATACATCAGCAAAATTATAAAGGAAGCCAAAAAGAAGGAAGATGGGATCTGGGAAACAATAGCTCCAATGTGGCAAAGACAAGAAATATCACCATGTCACTTGTGCCACCAGCAGGGAGGACAATGTGTCCAGCATGGAGCTGGGAGCTAGAGGCTTCCCATGGGCAGAAATCTAGGGAAAGGAAGTGTATCAGTCAGCTGGGGCTGCCCTAACAAAACACCACAGACCAAATTTCTTTTCTCACACTCTAAAGTCTAGATATACTTGATCAAGCTGCCACGCAAATTTGGTTTCTTGTGAGGGCACTCTTTCTGACTTGTAGATAACTGCCTTCTTACTGTAGACCTCATATGGCTTCTTCTCTGTGGGTGTGTGGAGAGAAAAATCTCTGGTATCTCTTCCTCTTCTTATAAGGAATGATGGCCCCACCCTTATGATCTAATTTAACCTTTATTACCTCCTTATAGGCTCTATCTCAAAATACAGTCACGTTGAAGGTTAGGGCTTCAATATATGAATTTGGGGGGACACAATTCAGCCCAGAATAGAGAGATTTTTAAGATTTGATACTCTCTGGACAAGGTTATTTTAATAATAATACCAGCTAAAACATATTAAGAGTGTCGTGCATGCCAGATACTGCACTAACAGCTATATAAGCATTAACACATTCAATCCGATGAAGTCAGTGACTACTGTCATTGTTGTTTTGAAATAAAAAGTTAAACAAATAGCCCAAGATTGCATAGCTAGTATCTGGTAAAGCTGAGAGTTTAACCCGGGCAGCTTAATCCCTGTGTGCTCTTAATGATGTTATACTGAAAGACCTCTAGAACACATCAGAATGTAGTAAAGGCAGATAATACAAAATCAATTAAAAAATAAAAAAGCCCAAAAAAGAAATGTAATTATAGTACATTATCTAGTTCCACAGTGAGTAACATGTATACAATCATCATAATAAAAATACTGTTTATGGAATTTCAAATTTTGGAGTGCAGTTATAGACATAACATGGAAGGCTTAAATATGTTTATAGAACAGCGTATAAATTTGATCACCCTTGGCAATTTAAAAGCAGAATACAGAGCACAGATGGTGAGATATGGAAGGTTTAGATCAATTTAAGAGAAGGGCAGGGATGTTAATAGTGTCATCTCGGAATGGAAAGTCCAGAGAGAATTTCTAATCTTGATGGAATGGAAAATAAAGATATAATCATTGTTAAGAGTTGAACTGTGACTCCCCTCACCACCCTCAGGAACTTAGAATGTGACCTTATTTGGAGGTAGGGTTTTTACTGAGATAATTAAATTAAAATGGGACCATTGGGGTGGGCCTAATCCAATACGACAAGTGTCCTTATAAAAGGGGGTTATTTCAACACAAAGACAGATGTGCAGAGAGGGAAGATAAAGTGAAAAAACACAGGGAAAAGAGGGCCATCTCTAAGCCAAAGAGTCATGCCTAGAACAGACCCTTCCCTCACAGTCCTCAGGAGGAACGAGCCCTGCTGACACCATGGTTTTGGACTTCTAGTCTCCAGAACTCCTGACAATACACTGCTGTTGCTTAAGTCATCCAGTTTGTAGTACTTTGCTATGGAAGTCCTAGCAAACTAGTGCAAATATACTGCTTAAAGTAACACATTTATCCAACAGAGATTTGGAATAGTTCTACCCCTACCCTGAGAAAAGGAAGGAGGAGGAGAGAGTGGTTCACATTCACTTGATCCTTTCTCTCAAAGCAAAAAGCAAAGAGAGAACTTCTAAAATTGATAAAGAAGCAGCATTAAACACATATTTAGAAATGGGAGTAACTTTCTCAATTATTAGAAAGAGACTATTAATTTGCTTTGGAGACAGAACTGGGGGTGGGAAAGAATGGGGCAGGTTATGGTTGCTTGTCATCAAAAGTCTTTCTACATGAATAGATTTTTAAATCATGGTGTGCATTCTTTAATTTTTAAAATGAATCAAAAGCAATAGTCACTTCAGTGTTTGGGGAAGGAGTCATAAAGCTCTTTAAAATGGACAGTTAGTCTTATTGAATGTTTTAGATATAGTGAATCATAGTAAGACAGAACTAAACCCAAGCCCATAATAGGGTGGAGCTCTTGGGGCAGAATAGAATAAAATAATCTTGAGAGTTGTGCATAGGTATTAGATTAGTATTATATAAGGTAAGGTGACATGAGGAGCCAATTTCATTTTATCCCATTCAACAATGTAATCATACATAATTCAACTTCCCACCCATAGTAAGAATGCAGCCTGAAGGATTAATGGGGTCAATGTTCAGAGATTAATGGAACCATGTCAAAAGGACACAGAAACTGGCTGGCAGGGGCTCTTACTGGCCAAATGGAGGAAGAGATGAGCATCAAACAGAATGACAGTGATGGATTACAACAACACAAAATTTTTTTAAAAAATCCATGAGTCCATTGTTATAATCAGAGAGAGGGAGGGTAGAGAAAGAAAGGGAGAAGAATGTTTTCCTTTACAAAAGAATATGAAAAGGCTTATCTTGCTCTTAAATAGAAAGACAGCATTTATAAAGATGTCAATTCTTCAAATCTTCATTATTTTAATCTATGAAAAGAATGCAATTCAATACAAATAGCTACATGAATTCATAAAGGATTTAGGAACATGATATTGAGGTTTATTGAGAAAACTAAGTTGAGAAGAATAACTTGAAGAATTCTAAAAAGTGAGTGATTGAGGGGGGTACCTGCTACTAATCTTTATTAAAATGAATTAGAAAGCTATAGAAATTAAAATTTAGATATTTTTACAAGAATACACAGAGCAATCAGCAGAACAGAATTGAGTAGAGAAGCACATCTGGGATTTTATATGTTTAAATTTGCATTTAAAATCAGTGGGGAAAAAAATAGAATGTTTGGTAAGGGAAGCTGGGACAATGTCTAGCTATTTAGGATTTAAAAAAGGAAAAAAAAAGAAGCTGGATTCCCTACCTCATTTGTCATTTCCAAATAAACTCCAAATCATTCTAAAATTTAAAAGTTTAAAAAGTAAGCAGATAAATCATAAAAATAATGGATAAAATATCAGTACAAATCTCAAAAGAATGAGTGCAGAAATTTACTGATCATTTTTTGCAAGTAATAGGAAATAACTGGTCAATTGAAGCAATAAGACTGTGTGAAAACCGAGAATCACTGGGTGAGCTAAAGAAATGGGTTTGGAAAATGAGCAAGAGCAAAGGGAGAACAGGCAGACCAAGCACAGCCTCATTCACTCTATGCAACCAGCCTGTTTGGTCACCATGGCCACCACCCTGAGCCTCACCATGCTGCAGGCACTGAGCATGGCCTCCCCCATGGGCACCACTGCCACAATGGCTCTGGGCTACAAATGTTACTAGAGCTGCTGCTTCCTCAGATTTATGTGTTTTCTTCACTAGATTCTGATGCAAAATCCTGGGCCAAAGGCTCAAACTGACTGAACCTACATTAAGGTGATGCCTTGAGGATAGAGATATAGGTCATTTCCAACTTCAGTCCCCCTCCTAAACCCAACTTGCAACTCTCCATAAAGGAGACACCCTTGTGAAAAGCCCACACCCTGGGGTGGTGGGGGGAGGCTGAGTGCCCACCCCCACTACCAAGATGGAGAAGGACTGCATTAGAAGGGTAAGAGGATCAGTTTCATGTTGACTCTGCTGCGGATGAGAAATGGAAGCAATTCATCCTCTGAAGCAGCACTTACCCAGGAGGCTGATAGGAGCATGGCTGAGTGCCAGAAGGTCATTAACATGCCCTGTGCCAAAAGTGAAAATCAAGTGCCTTCTGGGCCATGCGAGATGGACTACAGTGCCTGCAGGCACCCGGGAAATACAGCACATGACTGAGAGAGCTGGGAATCGAACAGTGAGTGGACTGATTCCAGACTGGGAAAAACAGGATCTTGAAATTGAATTTTTACCTGAGATTATGTCCCATATGTGTTTTATTTTTGAGCTAGAATAGGTGCTTGTAAGGGAATAGAGATCTGTGAGCTAATTGAAAAACATTTTGGTCGACACTTCTGACTTGTGATGATTGTGGTCCTGAGACTTCTCCTCTATCTCATTTGGTCCTTTTCAATCTTGCTTCCCACTGGAGTCGTGGTCATCTTACCTCCTGGAAACAGGGCACAATCTTCTTTCACGTCATGTCTCTACTGCCATACCTTACCTAGAGTTTGTTCCCAGGATGTATCTACTGAATGCTTGCGATAAAGACAACATAACAAGACCAAAGGCCTTCTCATGTACACGTTTGTACAAGAGTTGACTCAAAGGCAAGGAATCAAGTCTCCATTCACTGCCAGAACTGATTTGGCTCATTGAGCTCACCTGAGGGGATTTTGTCTCTCTTCCTCACTATACTATATATATACCACAAAGCTGGTCTTCACTTAACAAACAAACAAATAAACAACCCTCAGTTAAAGAACTCTTCCTCAGTTGAGGATGTGAGTGAATTCATTCCCCTGCTAGAATCTCTAAAACCATTAGATTTTTAAGCAAGTATATCTTGGAGTTAGAGTAAGTCTTTTACATAAAGTTTGGTTAAATCAACACCTCATTAGTTGTTGCAAATCTTAACTTATCAATGCGATTATGAAATCCCGAAAGTGTTAGTTAGTTATGATGACCATAAGTGAATGTCTTCTCTGTAATCTGTTGAATCAAAATCATGTCCTCATGATTCACCAGCCAGATGATGCTTGCTGCAAGCCAAATTTTGCTTTGGCCTTAATAAGAGATAATTATAATTTAGTAAAAACATCTAATAATTTAAACAAGCTGAACACCACCAGCAAACACACGAGACCCTAATGCACAGTCCTTTTTTCCAAAACAGATTGAGAAGATGATAAATATGGAGCATACAATACAAAATACTTCATGCAGCTTACAGATGTGTATCACATAACCCACATTTACAAACAGCCCACAGAAAACATTTTCTATGTCCTGCATTATTAAGAGAGCTTTCAAAAAATACTTTTAGAATACATTAGAAACAAAAGAATTCCAAACAGAGTCCAAATATCAATAGATTCCAGCTGCTTTATTTTGATGGCTAATATATCAGTGGTAGTAAGTTCCAGCGGTTACAGCAGGATTCTGAATTCCGACTTGGGTTGTATGCCAAGTCATTCCTTTGATTTGGAGTGTCATCTGGGACAAGTCACTTGCCTCTCATGGGTTTCATTATTACTTAAGGATTTCTGATGTTTATTAGCATCTTGACGATGTTAGAACTACAAGGAAGTCTTTCACAGCCCTGGAGATGAGCCCTTCCCCTGCTTTGTCTATTGGCTCTTTCACATACAACTTTTATTGGACATCATGTTTAATGAATGTTGGATTGTTAGAACAGGAAGAGGTTTTGGAGATAAGAAAGTCCAGGGCAGTCATGTCACAGACTACAGAATTCTCCTACTAAAAGGAAAAAGTAAAGTGATAAGATTAAGTATTCTAGAGGCAGGGAGCCTAAAGAGGAAATCAGGTTCCCTAACTCTTTCCAATACATCCTTATGCATCTCTGAATTGGTAGAGAGTATATCCAAATTAAGGCTGGAATAGGAATATAAGCCACTCACTCCCGTTGTATGCCTGGTAGAGTAGCTGACTTAGAGCCAACTGGTCAACTCAATCAGGTGAAATAAAATCTGCATCTACTATATGGTTGTCCTGGAATCTTAGACAATCATTTAAGCTCACTGAACCTAAGTATCTTCCTTTATAAAGTAGTTATAACAGTGCTTAATTCACACAAATATTGTGAAATGAGTTAAGGCATATCAGAAGATTCACTGAAATATGACAAGAGGGGAGAAATCATGGCATTATTTTTTTCTCACTCTCTATAACTCACCATCTCTTCCTGCCTCTAAACACTTTTCTCTGCTTTTTCCCAAAATCCTCTTGTCAATAAGGCTTCAAAAGGCTGCACTGATGCAAAATTGTCTTTCATGACTATCTCCATTCTCTCCTCGTTAGTTCAATAGAGGTGTTCATTGAAAGTCAGCAGTTGAGCACAGGGGAAGTAAGGTCAATATTTGAGATGAATAGGTCCCAAAAGATCATGAAACAGGTGTGAATCAGGAGCCAGAGTACGTCCCAAAGATTCCTGGACAGATGGAATGATGAACTCAAGGAGCAGCAGAACAGGAGAGTTAATGGCAAGGTCATCTGCTTGAATCCCAGAGAAAGAGAGCTCACTGCAAGTGCAGATGACCTCCATTTAAAGGGGCAAGATCAAAGCAGAGCAAATTGAAAGACCTTTGAAGGTCAGAACTCTGTGTACCTTATTAACCTTGCCCACTGTATGTATTCATGAAGGTGAGCTGCACAGAATATAAAGACTACTTAATATACTGGATTCACAAGAACTCTGTTTCCTTTTTCTCTACCCCTTCATCCACTCCTTCAATAAACATTCATTATGATGTGCCAACATATAATTTGAAGGACTAAAAATGATGCGGAAAAAACATGAGACAACAGAGATCCCTTTCTTCCTAACTTTATTTTTAATGTATTTATTCCATTTTTGTTCCTAATCTTTTTATGCATGCCTTGAATTGTCAGAAAAGATGATCCTGTGGTTGCCTGTGGACATGCCCTGTTGGCATACACACGAGGATAGGATTCCAGGTTGGGGGTTACAGTGAAAACCACAAAATCTAGAGATGGGGAAACTGGCTGTTACCACAAGGCCTAGGATGACTTAGGACAAATCCAGTCTGACTCTTACCATTCAGAGGTATAGTTTCCCAGACCCCCTGTTGATTGGGTAGAATATCACGGGAATTAACTTTGGGAGCCTCTGGGAACAAATGGGTGGAAAATAAAAAAAAACAAAACCAATATTCTTCCAGAAGCTAGTGTGTACCCAAGTAGCTGAAGACCTAGGCAACTATGACGCCTTTTTTTTTTTTTTTTTTAAGACCATTTGTTTACTGCAGCTCATGTCTCAGCTCTCAACTGAGTGGAAGGACCTCTTCTCCTATGGATCTTCTTCTCCATAAAGTACAGCTCCAGCTTCCTGAGGAAGTCTTCCTCCTAGATCATTCTACTCTATAGTGATCCCATGTTCACCTAAACTTCTACAGCACTTATTTTGTTTATGTGTCTAAGTGACAATAGCTAACATTTATTGACAATAGCTTACTATGAGTTGCTGCATTTTGTATTCCATACACCTTAACTTCTCTAATTTTCAAAATAACACTATGAAGCAGACACCATTTTCACCCTCACTTTACAGATTAGGAAGCTCCAGAGCCCATGCTGTCCCTAACTACATGCTGCACTGCTTCTCACTAGAAGAAAATTTAAGAAAAACCCTACTGACCTGCAGGCCAAATACTCATAGTCTTAATAACACAGACAATTGTTTTCCAGTTTGGGTATGTTTTTTGTTTTCTCTTTATATACAGGTATGCCATTAAATTCCCTCATGCTACACTTAGCTGTCCAAAGAAAATGTAGTTTTATTTCATAAAACTGTCCTGATCTCTCAATAGTCCCTAGCCCACCAAATAATAAAAAAGTTAGACTTGCCAGTGTGTAGTATTTCAATGCTTTCTGGCTAATCTGTGCCTCTCTTTCAGTCTTTTCCCCCTGTCCTCTCCAGATGATGTCTGGCTATGTGGGGGGGGGGGGGGAGGGTTAAGGTTACATGTGGCAGGGAGCGAAAAGTAGAAATAGATTTTGCCTTCTCTGGATCCTCTCTGAAGGGTACTGTGCAGCTACTGGTCTAGCTTACTCTCTGGAATGGTGAGCACTGGGAGGTAACTGGTTGGCACTGGCCTTTGAGGTCTTTTTTGGTGGCCATTGATGGATTCTGTGGTCCTGGCCAATTGATTGTCCACTTGCAAATTCTTACAAGTAGAACCTTCTCTGTCCTTAACCTAGGCTCTTATTGGTCTGTAGTCTATGGGTCTCTGCACCTTCTCACCAGGGAGTCAGTAAATTTTAAGTTCCATGACTTCTCTGCATAGGCCATGAAGAAATCAGCAGCCCTATCTCAGGCTCAGAGGCAACCACCTCCTGATACCAACCCTGAATTAGTTCCTGTGCCATACTGCACATGGCCATTAGGGACTTCTCCTGGAGGCATTATTTTATTTTTTGACTTTTCTGCCCTACCTCTGTCCCTCTTCTTACATGATGTCCAAGAAAAGAGTTGAATTTTCCCTGCCTTGACTCTTGTCTGACAGGGACTTTTCCTAGTCTTAATTATAGACGAGGTACTGACAGAGAAAAGTACTCGGGAACACAAATTGGGAGGCATTTAAAATGCAAAATTGAAATCATACTACAGCACATACCATCTCTAACACTCATTTGGCATCTATTATAATGGATTATACTTCTTGGAATTCACTGAGCACATAATCTGGACATGAATTTATTAGATGGGGTTTGTCAAACGATTTTATTATTCAGAATCCAAGATAAGGAGTGTTTGAGGCTTTTCATTTAGTTATTTCCTTTAACTTTATCACTAGAATTCATATCAGCAATGTTAATTCTACATGAAAAAAAATGAAACAGAGAGCTGATCACGATATTTAGACATGATCCTTTATTTAAAACATAGGCTTGGATAGCTTTTAAAAAGGAGAGCAACAGGGAAGGGATAAAAGAGGTGATTGCCTATGACACAAGTCAATATTCCCTGACCAAAAAATATATATAATTTCCAAACAATGTCTTGAGACAGTTATCTAGTCTAATGTGAAAGAAGAATGGCCAAAAGGAAGACATGAGTGGAAAGTAAGGGAATTCTGTTCCTCTCATACAAGATTTGTGATGGAAAACACAAAGAACCCAATTGCTATGATTTAGAGTTGTCGCTACAAATAGGCTCAGGCCAGGCGTAAGTGTCAGCAGTGATGCATAGCATCTGACCACCACCAATGAGATATATCAAATAATGGAAGGTTACCAAGGAAGTTTTCTGTCTCTGTAGGCCAATATAAAATTTGAACTCTGTTAAACTCTTTTCTAAAAACAAAACATTTATAAAGGTCCTTCAGGACACTCCACAAGTTTTGGTTAGCTGTTAATATCAAATATAATTTTTGCTCAAAATAAATGTCTACTTCCCTGCCCTTACTCTTAAGTCTAATGGTTCTACCTGTGATCTGCCAGGACCCTCTCAACCTTAAAACCACCTTCTCTTTCAGAAAGTCTTCATGTTCAGCCCCACTATTTGCTGAGGAGGTACATGTAGCTATTTGTAAACATTTAGTAAGTTAACTTGACCTTTGAGGGGATACTGAATAATAACTATTCTAAATACTGCATTCAGTGACAATTGGTCACTAGCAGCACTCAGCTATATATGAAACTCATCTTCACTTGAGCTTTCATCAGGAAAATTCACCAAGGCCTTTTTTGCTTTAGAAGCTGTCGGTAGAAGAAGAGGATCAGAAAGTTAGAGAAACATTACTCCTTCATCTTGAAAGAAGATTCAAAAGGGTCAAGTCAGTGGAAAGAGAAAATAATCAAGGAATATGTTTTGAAAAAGGATTCCGTTCAAAATCTGTCTATTGATTAATACCTTGTGGTTGTTCATTATTTCCTTGGTTCATTTTAAATTATTGATTAATCCAAGACAAGAATAAAAGGTTGATTTCGGTTGGACTAGACTGAAAATGGGTATGGTTCATCCCACAATATTCCTTCTTTTTCTTTCCAGAAAATTCTCCCTCTAAGCAACCATTCTTCTTTCTTGCTTTTTCCCCCCATTTTTAAATGGAATCATACAGTAAATAAGGTGGAACAAATCCAACTTTGTTCTTTATCTTTAAGGTTTTCTTGCCTACCTAGATCCTTTGGAATTATACATAAGTTTTAAAAATCAGTATATCAATTTCTACAGGGACTGCTGGGATTTTTTTTGAAATTATGTTGAATCAAACTGACACGGTCGCAATATTTAACTCTTCATTAATTTTTCTCAGTAATATTTTATAGTTTTCAGTGTAGAAATGTAATATCTCTCATTGTATTTTTCCTAGAACCTGATTTTTTTTGCTATCATAAATGGTTTTGTATTCAAACTTTAATTTTCCAGTTGATTATTGATAATATATAGAAACATGTTTTCTATTGAACTTGTAGCCTAGAGCTTTGTGAAGTTCACTTATTATAGTGTTTTGTTAGAGGATTACTTTTGATGATTTTATACATATCCAACTATATAGTCTGCAAATAAATACAATTTTATTTCATCCTCTTTAATTTCTGTGCCTATTATTTTACTTTCCTTATTAAACTGGCTTATACCTCTAGCCCAATTTTAACACAACCAGTGAAAGTATACACCTTTGACTTGTTCAAGATCTTAGGGAAAAACGTGTTCAGTATTTCCATTATTAAATGTGACACTAGCTATAGGTTTTGTAGGTACACCTTATCAGAGTAAGGGTGTTCCCATGTATTTACACTGTACTGAGAATTTTTCATCATAAATGGGTGTTAAAATTTGTGAAATATCTTTTGCATTTATTGAACTGAACATTTATCCTCATTTATTCTGGTGTATGTGGGAGTATGTGTGTGTTGTGATTTGAACCAATTGATTTTGGAACGTTAAAAAGAAGTACCTTGGGAAAAACTAAAACAACAAAAAAATCTTTCTTGTATGAAATAAATTTCACTTGTTCATAAGGCAGTACCCTTTTTATGTTGCTGGATTTTTAAGGGATTTTTGCATCTATGATCATAAAGTTGTTGACCTGTAATGTTCTTTTCTTATATATTCTACTCAGGTTTTAGTGTCAGGGTTATTCTGGTCTCACAGATGGAAAGTATTTCCACTTTTATCTCTGAAAATGTTTATTGGTGATATTTTATTATTTTTTTTCTTTAAATGTTGGGTGAAGACTTCACTAACAAGTTACCTAGACCTGGAGAAGAGATTCAGTGAATGATTTGTTCTTTGCAAATGCAATTATCTTTACAACATATAACTTTGTTCAAAGTTTCCATTTCTTTTAGTGTTAGGTTGATAAAATGGATCCAAAGAATTTTCTCATTTAATCTAATCATTGAGGTTATTGTTATGAAGTTGTTCATAATCACTCCTTATTATCTTTTAGAAATCTGGACCATCTATATTCGTTCTTCCATTCTAGAAAATGATACTTATGTTCTCACTTTCTTCCCCTCTCTTTCTTGATCACTTCTACTGGAGGTTTATCAATACTATTCATCTTTTCAAAAACTCAGCTTTGTTTTTGTTGTTTTTAATTTTCTCTCTTGTTCATCTCTATTTTTATTTAAGCATAATGTTTTTTGCTCTTATTATTTTCTTCTTGCTACTTATTTGCATTTAACTTGCTTTTTTTCTAGACCCATGAAGTAGAAGCTCAGGTCACTGATTTTGGATTTATATTCTTTTCTAATATACATACTTAAAGTTACAAACTTTTTACCAAGCACTGGTTTAACTATATGAAACAAATTATAAAATGTTGTGTTTTCATTACCATCTGTCTAAATTTTTTTTTCTAATTCTTCTTAAGATTTCTTCTTTGACCCATGGATTATTTAGAAGTGTGGTTTTTAATTTCCAAGTATTTAGGAACTTTCTAGTTCTCTTTTTGTTATTGATTTTTAATTTAATTTCATTGGTCCCAGAATACATACCTGCATGCTTCAATTCTTTGATATTTGAGATCTGCTTTATGACCCAGCATAAGTTTACTTTGTCGCATGTTCTGTGAGTGATTGAAAAGACCGTGGATTCTGGATGTCAAGTGTTCTACTAATGTCAATTAGGTCAACTTGGTTAAAAGTGCTATGTGACCAAGATTTTTTGCCTGCCTATTATTGAGTTATGAGTGTTTCAAGTAGGACTGTGAATTTGCATATTTCTTTAGTTCTATCAAATATTGACTTATTTATTAGAAAAATGTGTTATTCAATTCATACAGGCTTAGAATTCTTGTATTTTCTTGGTATATTTCCCTTTTATCATTATGGAAGTTAATTTTTATGATAGTATTACTTATTCAAAGTCTATTTTGCCTAATATTAAAATAGCTTTCTTATGATTAGTGTGTCCATGGTTTATCTTTTTCCATAATTTACCTTCGATGTTTATGTCTTTACATTTAAAATGTTCCTATTATAAAGAACATATTTCTGGGTATTTTAAAATCCACCCCTGAAATCTATGCCTTCTAATTGGAGTGCTTGTTCATTTACATTTCATGTGTTCTTCAACTTACAATTTATTTGTTCATTATCTTTCACACTTATTCTCAGTTCCTTTCTTCCTCCATCCCCCCCCTTTGATTAAAGATTAGTCATTTATTTGTTTGTATCATTGGTTTTTTAGCTTTATTGGTTGTGCTAATGTTAATGGTTTTTCTAGAGATTGCAGTATACATCTTACGTTATCACATTCTACCTTAATTATAACACCTGTGTATTATCTAAGACCTTCAGAATAATATCTTTTCCTTGACTCTCTTCATTCTTTCTGGCATCACTGTCCTATATTTTATTTCTACACTTCTTTAAAACTCCACATCACTTTATTATTTTACCTTTAAACAATCAGTGGTCTATTTTAAAAGTTTAACTATTTACCAACATAGTCACCATTTCTGACGCTCTTCATTTCTTCCTGGAGATCTTGGTTTTCTTCTGGTGCTATATACTTTTATTCTAGTTATCTTCTTTCATTTCTTGTAATGCACATCTCTTGGCAAGAAATTGTCTTAGGTTTTTTTGGTGTGAAAATGTTTCTATTTTACCTACCTTCATTAGATGTAGAATTACGAGTTAACGATTTTTTTTTTCTGTGTACTGTCTTCTGGCTTCCATAGTTTTCCTGTCAGAAGCCAGCTGACATTCTTATTATTGTTCATCTAGATATGATGTCACTTCTTGTTGTAGATAATTTTATAATTTTTCTCTCTTTCTTCAGTTTTCAGGAGTTTTGCTTCAATGTGGCTAGTTGTAGTCTCTCTATATTTATTCTGACTTTCTATTGACCTGTCTCTGAGTTTCTGTTTTTTTCTTTTGCTGTCCAGAATCATACTGAATTCTATCCAATGAATTCTTCCTTTCATAGATTTTAATTTTCAGTTCTAGACTTTCCATTTGGCTTAATATTAGGGTTGTCATTTCTCTGCTCAAATTCTCTTTCTATTCATCCATGTTATCCATCTTTCCTGTAAATGTTTTAACTACTTCATAATAGTTATTTTAAAATTCATTATCTGTTTATCCCAAAATCAAGGTAATCCACAAGCCTGCCTCAATTGATTGTCTTTTCTCTTGATTATTTGTAAATCTTATAATTTTTTAATTTATGTAAAATACTTCGTATAAAGGACCAATAGAGACTAAAGCAGATAATGTATTTTTGTATTATTTTGTTTTTCCCAAAGAGAATTTACACTTTTCTCTGCTAGGCAGCAAGGGTGGAGGCTGATCATCTAGATGCCATCATGGGCCACAACTTTAATTCATTTCAGTTTATATCTGGTTTTAAATGAGATTACATAAATCTCTCTTTACCTTATAGCCCAACTCCTGATTTCTCCGCACTGCCTTCTGATGGGCTCCCTTCTTTAATCCTATCAGAATTGGAGCTAGGAGGAGATAGATTAGTTTCAGTCAACCTCTAGATTAAATAACAGTCTTGTGTGTGATGCAAGATCCCCTTTTTAGTGTTCCCCAAAACACATATGTTGACATCATAACCCCTGGTACCTCAAAATGTAACTGTATTTGGAAGTAAGTTTTAAAGATATGATTAAGTTAAAATGAGCTCTTCAGGGTGGGCCTTAATCCAATCTGACTGGTGTCTTTGTAAGGAAAGATTTGGACACACAGAGAGAAATACATCAGAAGGGCATGCACAAAAAGAAAAGCCCATGAGAAGACACAGCAAGAAGGTGATATCTGAAAGCCAAAGAGAAAAACCTCAGAAGAAATGAAACCTGCAGATACCTTGATCTTGGACCCCAAGCCTTCTGAACTGTGAGAAACAAAACTGTTGTTCCAGCCACTCAGTCTGTGGTATTTGTAATGGCAGCCCTAGATAACCTAGATAGTACACCAACCAAAAGTAAAAACTATCTTACCTCATTGCAATCCCAAACCATAGGAATTCTCTAATAAAAAGTTCAAGAGTGTTTAAATAAAGAAACACTGAAATCCACAATTATCCTTTGACCTGGAAGGGAAATTGATGCCTATTTTTCTCCTGAGAAGATGAAGTCTGTTGGTGATGGTAACATGGTAATGAGAATGAGGATAAGCTTTTAGCTCAGACAAGGTGGCCCCAAGACTGGGTGAAATAGCCAAAATCATCTTTTAATCACAGGGAGCATGATTTATGCTGGCTTCAGAGCCAAGAACGTAAGAGCATAGTCCTCTTGGAAATGAAAATACCAGTTATAGGCCAACTGGGATTGAGTATGGCTTTATTTTTCTACCATTGCTTACATGAACTAAGGATGAAATGTGTTTGTTCAGTAGAAGTCAGAGCTGTCCTACAGTTACTATTCAGTCATTCAAATAAAATTATATATTATCTAATGTGTGACCAGCCCTGTTTCATAATTTCTGCTACCATCATAACTTGTTCTAAAAGGTTTGATTTTATCTATTTTTATAATTATTTTCAAAGTTTGAAGGAAAGGAAGGCTATCCAGATTCTTCGTAAGTAGTCAGGAGATAATACTTGGATACCTCAATTCAATTACAGCAGTGCAAGAAAATACCAAACAAAAAACTGTATTATTTAGCTTAAGAAAGCCAAGGATTAAAAAAAAAAAAAAAAAAAAAAGAGTTAAGTTTTTGTAACCTAAATAGGACTTTGAGGTTTAATTTTGGTTTACATATCAAGAAATTCCTTTCATACTGGAGTTTACATCCCCTTTTGGTGTCCAGTGTTTTTAGAATTCAAGTAATATATAGTATCAATATAAAGTTTAAAATATATCTATCTTTAATGTTTGTATTCTTGCATTTTGAACACTTATCTTACTAAAAAGAAAGGAAACAAATCTTCATTACATTGCCTTTTACCCATACCAAATAGTCAATTAAGGCTCACTAAGTTATTCAGTTAAATGAATGCTTTTTGTTTTAAGTGGCTAATTCTACTGTTTTCTCTCCAGTTTTCAAAGGGTATGGCTTCAATTACATATCAAGGGATTTGTTTCCACTGTTGGGAAACATATCCCACTACCAGGTATTGTGTGGAACTTATACTGCACAGTAAAATTTCATTTCCTTCAGTCCAGGACAATTTCAAGGTATAGTGAAAATAACACAAACTGGAGACTCATAAACCTAAGTTTCAATTACCCCTTTATCCTGTACCAGCTAAAAAAGACCTCAAGTAAGTTACTTAATGTCTCTGAATTTGTTTCTCCACTCTTAAGATGGAGATGGTAATATTTACAAGGCTGTTTGACATTCTACATGATGATCAGCACATAGTTTTTACCCAATAAACATATTCTCTTCCTAATTCCTTACACCCTGGAGATCAGCCAGCCACATGTCTGTCTGGCCTTTTTTTTATGATCTTAATCCATTTTTAAATTTCTTAGATTGAAACAATTCTAATGGATCTTTGAGAACTAAGTCAACACATACTTGCCAACTTAGACCTGCACCTCCAAATATAGAATACAATTTGCCCCCCAAAACAACAACGACAACATCATTAACAACAACAACAACAAAACATTTTTTTTTTCCCTAAAATAAACTTCTCTCTTATTTTGGGCCATTATTTGCTCTCTCTACTTAATGTATACAAAATTGATTTTCACCATAAAAAGGTGAAATGTCAGATCCTTGAAGAGATAAAGATGTATGATAATGTTTTAATAAGGCATCACCAAGAAACTGATCTCAAAATAATATAGGACATGATGTTACTGTTCTGAAGATAGCACTTCCTATGGCACTTTGAAGCCAGGAAACTTAGCAGGATAAGGCTCCTCCAGAGAGAGAGAGAAATGTAATAGAATAATATTAAGCTCCAAGAGATGAAAGACAAGGAAAGCTTGACAATTACAGTCCCTGCTAATAAATTACATCTAGAACAACTGCAGATATCATTGTGTACAAAATCCAATAATGATGAAAGCTTCAGCTTGGATTTCCAGATTAAACAATAGGTTAAACATACATATATGTATTTTTTATTATTTCTGTTATCAGTCAATATTGAACTTACAGAAAAATTTAAGTATAATACAAAGATCTCTTTTTTCCCCTGAATTATTAAGAAATAAGTTGCTGGCCTGATGTCAATTACTTTCAAATACTTAACTGTGTATTTCCTACAAACTAGGACACTCTGTTGCATAACGACAATACCACCATCAAAATCAGGAAATTAACATCAGTAAAATACTACTACCTAATCCTGATAGTCTATTCAAGTTTGACCAGTTATCCTGGTAAAGTCACTTATAGCAAATGGATCCAGTCCAGAATAATATTTTTTACATTTAGGTGCCACATATTTACAATAGTTTCTCAGTTTTACGTTTATTTTCATGTTCTTGGCACTCTTCAAGATTACAAGATAGTTATTTTCTAGAACAGCACTCAATTTCAGTTTATTAGATACTTTACTGATATTAGATTCAGGTTATACATCTTTAGCCATAGTATTAGAAAAACGATGAGGTGTTTTCTCCATTGCGTCCTGTTTCAGCTTGTCCTGTTACTGATGATGGTCATGCAAATAGTTTTCCTCCCCAAATTCTCACTACAACAACAATGCCCCAAATCTTAAGATACAAGGGCAGAAGAACACATTAGAGACAATGGCAACAACTGGAAGCTCAGAACCAATCATGCATGTGGTATCTAATTTGGCAGACCAAGAAATGAATAGTGGTGAGCTGAGATAGAATAATCCTTGAAAGGCACATGAACAGGAATCACTGGGAACTCCTGGGGCTGGGGTTGAAGAGTGAGGACTAAGATGAGAATTAGTGAGAACCTCTTGAGAAGCAGTCAGACCCTACCTCATCCCCCATGACTACATGCGTTTGCACATCTTCATTTTTACACTTTCAACAAAACCTGGAAGTTTGTTTTGGGGAGAAAGTAAAACTGAGAGACTCTGATGGGGGTTCCAAGCACAGGGTAGAGCGCAGTTATCAGAAAAAAAGCACAAAAAAACAGAAGGATGAAGAAGTGGCTTACATAATGAATATCTAATGCTGAAATCCTTGGCCCTTCATCCTCACGGGGCTCTGGTATCTTTGGCAACCAGACCCTTATCTTTCATGCAGGAATCTGCCATCCCCACAGATAGTTTACTGGGATCCCCTTCCAGGGAAATCCAAAGTTGATAAATTCTATCACAGAGTCAACTTCTCAGTTTGCTATTTAGTCATTAGCAGACAACCATTGCCATTGGACAAAGAGAAAACAAAACAGAACAAAAACCTGAAGGACACTGACACTATGCATGGTGAAGAAAACATAGTAAAAAGTATTAATGAACATATGCAGAGCAGTAAGAGAAGACATTATATTACATTCATGAAACAAGAATAGGATGCTATAAAATAGGACATCTAGAAAACTGCAAATAGTTCTTAGAAATTGAGAACATGATAGGAGAAAATTTTTTAAGCCATCTATTTAAAAAAGGCTACAAAATATATTGAGGAAACCTCCCAGAAAGCAAACCATGGAAGAAAAAAAAGGTGGACATAGAATAGATAGAAAATTAGAGGAGCAATCCAAGATATCAAATATCTGAGAAATGGGTGTTCTAAAAAGTAAGAACCCAAAAAATATCCCAATTAAATATTTAAGAATATTTATCATAATGGGACTTGAAAAGCCAGATGGAAATGAGACAGCATGACAGAATGAAATTTATCCACGTAAAAGAACACAGTTGTGAAATTTCAGATTGGCAGGGACAAAGACAATTCTACGATCTTCTAGAGAAGAAAATAAAAAATCAAATTATACAAAGAATCAGGGATTCAAAAACCTTCCTCAATAGTAACAAAGGAATAAGACGATGGAACAAGGCTTTTACAATGTCAAAGAAAAATTAATCCCAACTTAGTATTTTATCTTCGAACTATCTACCACCTGCCAGAGTAGATTAAAAGATATTTTCTTAATTGAAGTTCTCAAAAATTTACCTCCAATGTCCCCTTTCTAAAGGAGCTACTGGTTTCTACCTTAAGAGGGAGCAGACCAAGAAAAAGAGATGATGTGAGCATGAGAACAGAGGAGGGAAGTGATGAGTACCTTCAAGGTAATGGGTGGAGGGAGATCTCAAGGAAACAACTATGCCCCTGAAATCGACATCACTGGTGCAGTGTCAGGCAGGAAGCAGGTACAGCAGGTCCGTGCCCTCTGCAGGGATGCCACCTTTCCTGATGGAACTACTGGAGGATAAGCTCTACTGCAAGTGAGTGAACCAAGAAAAGGAAAGGCATGACATTTAGAAAACAGACAATCCAACTCCAGATTAGTAAATTCCCAGGACTACAGCTCAGAGAAGTAACCCGACAGCAGAGTACAGCAGACCTGGGGCAAAACCAGCCTGGAGAAGACAGTGAGGTGTCCAGGTTCTCCTGGAGATCCTGGGATTCATGAAGAAAGAAAAGTCTAGTAGATTAATTGATATTGTTGACCTTATAGAAAATTGTCCTGTGAAGCGATTAGAAGGTTGAAAGAATTGTCATTAGAACAGACATAGCCTAGTAAATGAAAAACAAAACAAAGCAAAAATGACAACAACAAAACCAAAGCAACAATTTTAATTTCAAGAGAAACAGAAAGGGGGGGTGGAGCAAGATGGACTAGGAGACCTGGATTTTGTCTGGTCCCAGGAATTCAGCTGGATAGGGATCAAACCATTCTGAACACCTACAAACTCAATAGGAGATCGAAGAAAGGAATAGCAAAAACTCTCCGAACAGAAAAGCGACCACTTTCTGGAAGGTAGGACGTGCGGAGAAGTGAATCCGAGGCGATATTCGGGAGGATAGACAGCGGGGGAGGCCTCCGTCAGCCACTTCTGGCAAGTGATAGAGCCGCGGAGCACAAAATCGGAACTTTTAGAAGTCTGCTCCGCTGAGGGACGTCGCTCCAGTGGCTAAGCGGGGGGGTGGAACCCTCGCGGGACAGTGTGGTCTCAGGACCTTCGGGGTCACAGGAAGACCGGGGGTGCCTGAGTGCGGCAGAGCTCCCAGGTATCGGAGCGGGGAAGCCGGCTGCAGAGACAGAGCAGGCGTGGGTTCTCAGCTCGGGGTTGTCATAAACCATGATCCGCAGCACAGTCGGGCCACTGCTCCTCCAACAGGGACCCAACAAGCGGCAGATCTGCGGAGACTCCCCTTCCTCCCCTGGGAGGAGCAGCATGGGAGTGCACTGCAGGGATCTGCTGGGTTTGGAGACTCCACACGGGTCGGGTGCCAGAGATAGAAATGCTCCGTCACAGGCCGGGTGAGCATGGAGCGCGGCCGGAGACCGGGGAGACGGGAGTGACTGACTGCTTTTCTCTGGGGGCGCACTGAGGAGTGGGGCCCCGAGTTCTTGGCTCCTCCGGGGCGGAGACTGGGAGGCCGCCATTTTCACTCTCCGCCTCCAAAGCTGTACGGAAAGCTTGCAGGGAACAAAAGCTCCCGAGAGCAAACCCGAGCAGATGACTTAGCCCGGACCGGGCAAGGGCGGGGCAATTCCGCCTCCGGCAAAGACATTTGGGAACCACGGCAACAGGCCCCTCCCCCAGAAGATCACCGAGAACAGCCAGCCAAGACCAAGTCTACCGATCAATGAGAACGGCAGAACTCCAGCGCTAGGGGAATACTGCACATAGAATCCATGGCTTTTTTACCATGATTCTTTAGTCTTTCAAAGTGAATTTTTTTTTTGAATTTTTCTTTTTCCCTTTTTCAACCAACATCTTATCAATCCCTTTTTTAAAAAACATTTTTTTCATTTTTAGAGTCATATTCTATCCCTTCATAGTAGTTACCCTTATTTTTGGCATATATATATAAGTTGTTCTCTCTTTAAAATTTTGGGATACAGTTTCTTCTAATAGATCAAAATATGCCCTAAATCTCTAGTGTATGGCTTTGTTCTAGTCTCCTGCCTGATCACATTCTCTCCCTTTTTTTTCCTTCTTTTTTTTAAATCCTCTTCTTTCTTTTTTCAAACAACTTCTTATCTTATCAATTCCTTTTATAAAGTCTTTTATAATTTTCATCTTTACAGTCATATTCCATCCCTTCATCGTATTAACCCTTATTTTTGTACATATATAAGTTTTTCTTTCTTTAAAATTTTGGGAAGCACTTTCTTCTAACAGACCAAAATACACCCAAAATCTAGTGTGTGGCACTGATCTATGCACCAGCCTGATCATATTTGATCATATCCTGTTTTTTTTGTTTTGTTCTGTTTTTGTTTGTTTTTATCTTTTTCTTTTTCTTTTTTTTTTTTTTTTCTTTTTTCTTTCTTTCCCTTTCTTTTCCCCCAGTTTCAGGTCTTTTCTGATTTGTTTAGAGTATATTTTCTGGGAATGTTGTTACCCTGTTAGCATTTTGTTCTCTCATTCATCTATTCTCCTCTGGACAAAATGACAAGATGGAAAAAATCACCTCAACAAAAAGAACAAGAGGCAGTACTGACTGCCAGGGACCTACTCAATACGGACATTATTATGTTGTCGAAACTAGAGTTCAGAATGATGGTTTTAAAGATACTAGCTGGGCTTGAGAAAAAGCATGGAATTATTAGAGAAACCCTTTCTGGAGAAATAAAAGAACTAAAATCTAACCAAGTCGAAATCAAAAAAGCTATTAATGAGGTGCAATCAAAAATGGGGGCTCTAACTGTTAGGATAAATGAGGCAGAAGAGAGAATTAGCAATATAGAAGACCAAATGATGGAAAATAAAGAAGCTGAGAAAAAGAGAGCTAAACAACTACTGGATCACAAAGGCAGAATTCAAGAGATAAGTGATACCATAAGATGAAACATTAAAATAATTGGGATCCCAGAAAAAGAAGAAAGAGAGAGAGGGGCAGAAGGTATATTGGAGAAAATTATAGCAGAGAACTTCCCTAATTTGGGGAAAGAAACAGGCATCAAAATCCAGGAGGTACAGAGAACCCCTCCCAAAATCAATAAAAATAGGTCAACACCCCAACATCTAATAGTAAAACTTATGAGTCTCAGAGACAAAGAGAAAATCCTGAAGGCAGCTCAGGAGAAGAGATCTGTAACCTACAATGGTAGAAACATTAGATTGGCAACAGACCTATCCACAGAGACCTGGCAGGCCAGAAAGGACTGGCATGATATATTCAGAGCACTAAATGAGAAAAATATGCAGCCAAGAATACTATATCCAGGTAGGCTGTCATTGAAAATAGAAGGAGAGATAAAAAGCTTCTAGGACAAACAAAAACTAAAGGAATTTGCAAACACAAAACCAGCCCTACAAGAAATATTGAAAGGGGTCTTCTAAGCAAAGAGAGAGCCTAAAAGTAACATAGACCAGAAAGGAACAAAGACAATATACAATAACAGTCACCTTACAGGCAATACAATGGCACTATATTTATATCTTTCAATAGTTACCCTGAATGTAAATGGGCTAAATTCCCCAATCAAAAGTCACAGGCTATCAGATTGGATAAAAAAACAAGATCCATCGATATGCTGTCTGCAAGAGACTCATTTTAGACCCAGACACCCCCAGATTAAAAGTGAAGGGGTGGAAAACCATTTACCATGCTAATGGACACCAAAAGAAAGCTGGGGTGGCAATCCTTATATCAGACCAATTAGATTTTAAACCAAAGACTGTAATAAGAGATGAGGAAGGACACTATATCCTACTTAAAGTGTCTATCCAACAAGAAGATCTAACAATTGTAAATATCTATGCCCCTAACATGGGAGCAGCCAATTATATAAGGCAATTAATAACAAAAGCAAAGAAAGACATCAACAACAATACAATAATAGTGGGGGACTCTAACACCCCTCTCACTGAAATGGACAGATCATCTAAGCAAAAGATCAACAAGGAAATAAAGACTTTAAATGACACACTGGACCAAATGGACTTCACAGATATATTCAGAACATTCCATCCCAAAGCAACAGAATACACATTCTTCTCTAGTGCCCATGGAACATTCTCCAGAATAGATCACATCCTAGGTCACAAATCAGGTCTCAACTGGTACCAAAAGATTGGGATCATTCCCTGCATATTTTCAGACTACAATGCTTTGAAACTAGAACTCAATCACAAGAGGAAAGTCGGAAAGAACTCAAATACATGGAGGCTAAAGAGCATCCTACTAAAGAATGAATGGGTCAACCAGGAAATTAAAGAAGAATTAAAAAAATTCATGGAAACCAATGAAAATGAAAACACAATTGTTCAAAATCTTTGGGATGCAGCAAAGGCAGTCCTAAGAGGAAAGTATATAGCAATAAAAGCCTTTCTCAAGAAACAAGAAAGGTCTCAAATACACAACCTAACCCTACAACTAAAGGAGCTGGAGAGAGAACAACAAATAAAGCCTAAACCCAGCAGGAGAAGAGAAATAATAAAGATCAGAGCAGAAATCAATGAAATAGAAACCAAAAGAACAGTAGAACAGGTCAACAAAACAAGGAGCTGGTTCTTTGAAAGAATTAACAAGATTGATAAACCCCTGGGCCAGACTTATCAAAAAGAAAAGAGAAATGACCCAAATCAAAAAATCATGAATGAAATAGGAGAGATCACAACCAACACCAAAGAAATACAAACAATTATAAGAACATATTATGAACAACTATATGCCAGCAAATTAGATAATCTGGAAGAAATGGATGCATTCCTAGAGATGTATCAACTACCAAAACTGAATCAGGAAGAAATAGAAAACCTGAACAGACCTATAACCACTAAGGAAATTGAAGCAGTCATCAGAAATCTCCCAACAAACAAAAGCCCAGGGCCAGATGGCTTCCCAGGGGAATTCTACCAAACATTTAAAGAAGAATTAATACCTATTTTTCTGAAACTGTTCCAAAGAATAGAAATGGAAGGAAAACTTCCAAACTCATTTTATGAGGCCACCATTACCTTGATCCCAAACCAGACAAAGACTCCATCAAAAAGGAGAATCACAGACCAATATCCTTGATGAACACGGATGCAGAAATTCTCACCAAAATACTAGCCAATCGGATCCAACAGTACATTAAAAGGATTATTCGCCACAACCAAGTGGGATTTATCCCTGGGCTGCAAGGTTGGTCCAACATCCGCAAATCAATCAAGGTGATACAATACATTAATAAAAGAAAGAACAAGAACCATATGATCCTCTCAATAGATGCAGAAAAAGCATTTGACAAAGTACAGCACCCTTTTTTGATCAAAACTCTTCAGAGTATAGGCATAGAGGGTACATACCTCAATATCATAAAAGCCATCTATGAAAAACCCACAGCGAATATCATTCTCAATGGGGAAAAACTGAGAGCTTTCCCCCTAAGGTCAGGAACACGGCAGGGATGTCCACTATCACCACTGCTATTCAAAATAGTATTAGAAGTCCTAGCCACAGCAATCAGACAACAAAAAGAAATAAAAGGCATCTGAATCGGCAAAGAAGAAGTCAAACTCTCACTCTTTGCAGATGATGTGATACTTTATGTGGAAAACCCAAAAGACTCCACCCCAAAACTGCTAGAACTCATACAGGAATTCAGTAAAGTGGCAGGATATAAAATCAATGCACAGAAATCAGTGGCATTCCTATACACCAACAACAAGACAGAAGAAAGAGAAATTAAGCAGTCTATCCCATTTACAATTGCACCCAAAACCATAAGATACCTAGGAATAAATCTAACCAAAGAGGCAAAGAATCTGTACTCAGAAAACTATAAAATACTCATGAAAGAAATTGAGGAAGACACAAAGAAATGGAAAAACGTTCCATGCTCATGGATTGAAAGAACAAATATTGTGAAGATGTCAATGCTACCTAGAGCAATCTACACATTCAATGCAATCCCCATCAAAATACCATCCACTGTTTTTAAAGAAATGGAACAAATAATCCTAAAATTTGTATGGAACCAGAAAAGACCCCAAATAGCCAGAGGAATGTTGAAAAAGAAAAGCAAAGCTGGCAGCATCACAATTCCAGACTTCCAGCTCTATTACAAAGCTGTCATCATCAAGACAGTATGGTACTGGCACAAAAACAGACACATAGATCAGTGGAACAGAATAGAGAGCCCAGAAATGGACCCTCAACTCTACGGTCAACTAACCTTCAACAAAGCAGGAAAGGATGTCCAATGGAAAAAAGACAGTCTCTTCAACAAATGGTGTTGGGAAAATTGGACAGCCACATGCAGAAAAATGAAACTGGACCATTTCCTTACACCACATACAAAAATAGACTCAAAATGGTTGAAAGACCTAAATGTGAGACAGGAGTCCATCAAAATCCTAAAGGAGAACACAGGCAGCAACCTCTTTGACCTCAGCCGCAGCAACTTCTTCCTAGAAACATCACCAAAGGCAAGGGAAGCAAGGGCAAAAATGAACTATTGGGATCTCATCAAGATAAAAATCTTTTGCACAGCAAAAGAAACAGTCAACAAAACCAAAAGACAACCAACAGAATGGGAGAAGATATTTGCAAATGACATATCAGATAAAGGGCTAGTATCCAAAATCTATAAAGAATTTCTTAAACTCAACACTCAAAGAACAAATGATCCAATCAAGAAATGGGCAGAAGATATGAACAGACATTTTTCCAAAGAAGACATCCAAATGGCCAACAGGCACATGAAAAAGTGCTCAACATCGCTCGGCATCAGGGAAATCCAAATCAAAACCTCAATGAGATACCACCTCACACCAGTCAGAATGGCTAAAATTAACAAGTCAGGAAATGACAGATGTTGGCGGGGATGCGGAGAAAGGGGAATCCTCTTACACTGTTGGTGGGAATGCAAGCTGGTGCAGCCACTCTTGGAAAACAGTATGGAGGTTCCTCAAAAAGTTGAAAATAGAGTTACCATATGATCCAGCAATTGCACTACTGGGTATTTACCCCAAAGGTACAAATGTAGGGATCCGAAGGGGTATGTGCACCCCGATGTTTATAGCAGTAATGTCCACAATAGCCAAACTGTGGAAAGAGCCAAGATGTCCATCGACAGATGAATGGATAAAGAAGATGTGGTATATACATACAATGGAATATTATGCAGCCATCAAAAAGAATGAAATCTTGCCATTTGCAATGATGTGGATGGAACTGGAGGATATTATGCTGAGCGAAATAAGTCAATCAGAGAAAGACCTGTATCATATGACCTCACTGATATGAGGAATTCTTAATCTCAGGAAACAAATTGAGGGTTGCTGGAGTGGTGGGGGGTGGGAGGGATGGAGTGGCTGGGTGATAGACATTGGGGAGGATATGTGCTATGGTGAGTGCTATGAAGTGTGCAAGACTGTTGAATCACAGATCTGTACCTCTGAAACAAATAATACATTATATGTTAAAAAAATTTAAAAAAAGAAGATAGCAGGAGGGGAAGAATGAAGGGGGGGAAATCGGAGGAAGAGATGAACCATGAGAGACTATGGACTCTGAAAAACAAACTGAGGGTTCTAGAGGGGAGGGGAGTGGGAGGATGGGTTAGCCTGGTGATGGGTATTAAAGAGGGCACGTTCTGCATGGAGCACTGGATGTTTTATGCAAACACTGAATCATGAAACACTACATCAAAAACTAATGATGTAATGTATGGTGATTAACATAACATAATTTTAAAAATGTGTAAAAAAAAGAGAAACAGAAAGAAGGAAAACATCATAATTCACTACAATGTTCAATTGTGAATAATATTTGCAAAGGCACAAAAGAAACACTGAATATTCATTTAACTAAAAATTTTGATATAACTCCATTAGAGAAGCAGGGGGATGGCCATGGAAAAGAGCTAAACCCTCATCTAACATAAGAGGAAATCAATATGAGACCTACATGTGCATATGATCTAAAATACATATATTTGTAAATTTCAGGAGAAGAAAATAGAAGAGAGGGACTTGGAGTGAGAAATGAGAAAAAGAATTTCCCCTGATATCCAGGAGTTAGCAGGTGTGGTATTCTCTCACTGAACATAACTTCCCAGAACATCAACGTCAGACAAGGCATTGGTGCCCGTGGTGGATCAAGACAAAAAAAGACCCTTCCATAATCATGCCTGAACACAGACAGAACATGAGTGTTGTTCAAGCTATGGACCAAATGTCTTCCCTCCTGGAGAATATGGGCAGCTGCTGCTTTTTACAATTACAACCTTAGCCTCACTGTAGGCGTCCCTCCTTCTAGATAAAATTCATTAAGATGGGCAATTACAAAATTGCCCCTGCTTGTAACAGGAGCCAATCCAGAGCAAAGACGCAACTTCCTTAAACTTTTCCTCAAATCACCTAACACAACCTCAAACACTGTAGGTTTTACTAATCCCCTTTCACAGAGACTTACCATAGTTCTCCATGGTGTGTGGTCTCCCTTGCTGCAAGAAATAATAAGCCACCTCTTTCAACCATAGGTGTGTTCCTGATGGTCTTTGGCTGGAGGGAATTTATTTGTAGCAAGTATGGGGAGGGAAAGCATTGGGTTTTGTTAACATTGTTTTAGTTACTTTCAGGACATGTTGATGTGTATACACATATCATTATGATAAAATACAAATTAATTTTAAAATTAATTTTTAGAAAACATATTGTATATTACCTACCATGGTGGGAAAGCACATGTACACTCTGACTCATTTGGGGTTTTTGCCATCATTGTTTTAGGAGGTGTCATCTTAAGGAGCAAGTCCAATAACTTGCAGTGAATGCAGAAAATAAACGGAACAATAACAATCCGTCTCTGGTCCATGAAAGGTAATAGTTTCAGATGCTGGGCATGGTCAGCAGCAGCAGGAAGGGGTTAACTTGCAGAACCGAAATTAAATCCCTTTCACTTGCTTCACTTTGCAAAAGACCAAATATTAAGGGGAAAGAAAAAATGAGTAGAGTTATTCCACAAAATTTGGATTGCTGCTCAAAATAAGCTTGCACATATTTATTCATTAGTGATCCATGAAAATAAAGTACTCACTTTAAAAAGCCTAATTTAAAATGTCAAGCGTTGGATGCACAAAAATGGATACATTTTAAAAATCTAATATGTGGCAATTTGGTTGATGTCAAAATCAACCTTGTTTCTAAAAATCCATCTACTCCTGTGGTTAATCTTAATGGTTTCTTTTAATTACAGATTCTGATTCCTGGATGTAATTAAAATAGCCAATAACTTTTTAACTGCCATTAAACCCTGTCTTAAATTACGGAGGGGAAATGGAACCACCCATCAACATAATCACTATCCAAATAATCCCTTAAAAGGCTTTGCAGTACAGAGGCCCATGAGTCAAATAGAAAGTCACAATTTTAGGGTCTGCCAGGATGTCATAAACAGACTTTGGGGGAAGAGGGAATCTCAAACATCAATTTCAATCATCCTATTTTAATAACTTTCAACATATTATCAATCCTGTTTTATTTTTCTTCCCACCCACTTCCCTACCTCCCCAGAGTATTTAGAAGCAATTTCAAGATAAAGTATCATTTCATCTGTAAACACTTAAGAAACAACCTATAAAAAGATAAGAGCACTTTTTTTCTAGCATAAATACAGTATCATTTTTTTATACCTGAAATTACTGCCAATAAACCTATAACATCCTCAAATACCCAGTGAATGTTCAAATTTACCCCAAATAGCTCGTAAATATTCTCTCATAAATGTTTATACAGTTCATATTTTTCAACTAAGATCCAAAAAATTCCACATATGGCCTTTGGTTGATATGTCTCAGAAGTCTCTTCAGTTCTCATCAGTTTTTTTCCTGCTTTCATTTATTATTTTAAAAAATAGGTTTTATGTCTTATAGAATTACCATATTCTGGATTTCTGGATTTTAGTGTTAGAATCCATGTGGTGTTTTCTTTTTTGTTCCCCTCTATGTCTTCCCCTCAACCCACCCCCACGCCCCAGTCTCTCTTAAATGTTAAGATTGATCAGTGGGAGTGCCTGGGTGGCTCAGTCGGTTAATCACTGGACTCTTGATTTCAGCTCAGGTCATGATCCTAGGGTCCTGGGATCCAGTCCCACATGGGGCTCCCTGCTCAGTGGGGAGCCTGCTTCTCCCTCTACCCCTGTCTGCTGCTCTGCCTACTTGTGCTCTCTCTCTGTCAAATAAGTAAATAAAATCTTCAAAGAAAAAAAGAAGATTGATCAGTAGGTTCAGGTTTTATCAGCTTAATTCATCCATTATAAAGATTTCCATCTACTTTTTACCTAATGATTTGGGCAGCCACTCATGATCATTATCTCTAGACATCCATTATCACATTAGGGGGAGCAAAATGGTTATATCCTAATTCCATTTTTCTGTAATTATCAGGTAGAACAATTCTTATAACCAAGACTGTTTCTTTTATTAATTACCCTGAGGATAGAAAAGAGGGTAAATGCTTGATTCCTCCATTTATTTTCCAGTTCTCTAACAGAATGTGATTATGCATTTTCTCAAAAGGCTGTATAGGAAGTATTTTTTTTTGTTATTATAAACTCATGCACATTTTAACATAGGTATCGTATTTCAAACTCTTGAGGTTGTATTTATTTATTTACCTACTTATTTTTATTGAAGTATAATGACGTATAACATTATATCAGCTTCAGTTGTACAACATACTGATTCAATATTTGTAAATACTGCAAAATGATCATCACAATACATCTAGCTAACATCTGTTTCAATGTATAGTTACATTTTTTTTTCCTATAATGAGAAGTTTTAAGATTTTATCTTTATTTATGATGCCCAAATATTCCTGTATTTTGCCAGGGGGAACTCTTTCAGATTGGCTCCCAACTACTCCTGACACAACCCACAGTCTTTAGTAGTGTCCCTTTAATCTGGTATGGAGAGATATTCCTGGCTCATCTTGTCCATTTCATGTCTTAGACCTGGAATCAGCCATTCTCCAAGGTGCTCGAATTTCCTGTCGAGAGACAAATGACATTTAGAGATCATAACCTAGGTTCTACAGGGTGTTCATTGCTGCAGATCGACCATTGTTTCTATGCTTTTTTAGTGGACAGAGATAAAGAAAAAAAATCATGAAAATACATTATAAATTCATACTGTTATTTACAATTCACATTTAAGATGAATTGGTTTTTACTTTATTTCTTTGATCTTGTAATATGTTTCTTTTCTCTTATACTGAAAATTTGGATTCTAATGATATTAGCATATTTACTTATTTGCTTTGTCGTGTGTGTGTGTTTCAGATTGTATTCAGGGTAATTTGTTTTAGAAATATTCATATTTACATATTTAAGTATGTTTAAAGATGACAAACCAGCTAACTCAAGTATATACATAGTCAAAAAAATCTCATTTTTTAGAGATTCCAGATAAGAAGAAACCTCATTTCACAGAAAAGCCATTAATAGAAATTTTGTCATTTCTATAAAAAAATATGGAGAGAAAAATCTCAAACTAGGTGAAAAAGACAGATATACCTGTCCAGATCTCAAGCTGGATGACCAGGACTGGTGATCCTTTTCCAGATTAAAGTGAGAAAGACTAGAAGGTTAGGATAATTCACAGTGGAGTTGGGGTTTTTTTGTTTGTTTGTTTGTTTGTTTTCACTGTCTTGAGAAAGAAGGTAAATGAGGTGGTGAGGGACTGTGCTCAGTGATGTCTGAAAATTTCTGAACTAGGGGTAGTAGAATGAGTTAGCTAAATAGGGAGAAGTAGAAAGGAGCCATGTGACATTGAGATTGAGTGATGACAATAATATCTAGGACATAACAATGTTAACACAGAGCCAAGGGATGATGAAAGGAGAGGTACTGAGGCTAAAGAGTTCAAGGAAATGAGAATCTGGGTTTGGGTGGATCATCTGTGCTTACCTCTAAGGTGGGGCATGATCAATTTAGGGGCACCTTGATGAAGATACAGGAATACATTATTAGAATTTCTACTTTAGCAGTCAACGTCCTGTAAATATTTGTTTCTAGTTCATGCCATATTGCACAGTAGAGTGCATGATACTTTGGGGAGGGACTGATTCACAATAAAAAGCAGCCAATCAAAGACTAGAATTAACTTGATTCTCTGCATCCTTTTGTAGTGGCTAAATCATACTCAGTGGTATGACTATGCTACCATATAGGTAGCCCATTCCTTCTTAAGAGTATTTGGTTTGTTTTTAATCTTCACTGTTATAAAAATTCTGAAATAAACACTTCTACTTAAGTTTCCGCATAGTTATTCAATTAGGATAATTCTTAGAAATAGAAATGATGGGTCAAAAGTTATGCATCTTCAAAGGCATATTAACTTAGTTGGTACACATAATTGGAGAATGTAATATTTATTGCCAAAATATCATTGAAAATGCTACTTGATTTTATATATCAGGAAAATTCTTATCAAGTCATTAATAAAAATAATTAGTAGGAGAAGGGCAGAGAAACAAATTTTATCAGTATAAACACTGAGTAATCTGATTTTAGGAAACCAAGAAAAATAAATATTTTATATCATGGATTATATTTTTTTCAGGGCTTTGTGTGTTTATGTGCATGTGTGCGTGTTCTTAATAAGAATTCCACTTTCCTGATTTTTTAAATTTATTTTGTTACATAGACTAATTTGTGTGACTCTACTAAGTGGCCAGTTTATGTCTCCAGGATCTTGGAAATTCACTAAGCAGCATGGAAATCAGCTTTTGGCTGCCCTTTCCTTCTAGATAAGGTGGAGCCAAGATAGGAAAAAGATAATACCAAGCATATTGTGTCAAGCTCACAGTAGCTAACTGATTCCTAAAACAACAACAACAACAACAAAAACATCATGGAAAACCCTCAGTCTAGTTTTTATTGTTTTTCCTATTTTCCTATTTGTTTTTGGTTTTGTTTTTTTACGATTTAATACTACTTAATGTTCTTCGATTTTAATTCATTGCTCCAGTTTCCAAATCTGGAAAAAGCAAACAAGATTTAACTGGGAAATCAAGACATTCAACTGTAATATCAAGTTGACCTCTAACAAAATTATCAGAACTAGTGTTTTCTATAGAGGAGGAACCATTCCACCCATCCATGCAAAATCATGAGAATTAGCTTCTGTTTGTTTCTTTCATTAGGCATGTTCCCTTCTTCCAGACTGACAATGCACAAAGGGAAAGACAGAAATCTGATCATGCAGATGAGAACAGTGGAGTGCTTCTTAAAACATATTAACCAAGCCATGGAATTTCTGTGGTCAAAGTCAGAAATAGTCCCCAGAGAAGCCATTGATAGTTGCCATTTTTGACTAAGGGAGTTCTGAAGTCAGTGTCAATGCATGCTGGGGTTTGAGTTTTAGGGTTTTGTTTGTTTGGTTTTTGTTTGTTTGTTTTTAAATTTCTTAACTGGTTCACTATTTTTGCTGTTGTCCCAGGTGGCTTTGCCTTCTCCCATGGAATTTTCTTGACTAGAGTCTCATTAGATGACATTTCTTCTAATTAGATTTCTTGGCTGTTAGAGATTATTATGCTAGAAAACCCACATTCCTTCCTCCCTCTTTCCTCTTCCGCTACTTCTATCCTGCTCTTGTGTTTTTATTTATGCAAGATGCAAGCCAGATGTTATATTAATAAAAGAGCTGATTTTCCTCAAGGAGCCATTCATCAGCATAGAAGTATTCTGTAGACCATGCTGCAATTTCTGGGAATTCTTTAAATTCTTTCCTTACTTTTTTTTTTTATTTTAAGTAACAAATTCTGGAAGATATACTTAAAAGCAATATAACTGTAAGTTTAGAATTACTTCTGTTTACTGTGAATGCTAATGTAAATAGGAATTTTCACAATTGAAATTTAAATTTAAAGAAGGAATTAAAAACAGGTATTATATCTTACTATAAATGTAGGTAGCATATCATAATTGATATGTGTAAACTTTTTGAAAATTTTATTAAAATGGGGCAAAGATGCTTTATCAAAGCAATGGAGTATCTCACACAATGAAGTTCAGATTCTGTGTGATTTAAGGTATATAATTTCAAACATACAGAATTAGATGATTTTTTCGTTTCTGCCCCCAAAGCCCTTTTATAAAATGAATGATATTAAACCAAGAAATGAAGAGCTTCTTATATTCTTCAAATTCAACTTTTAAAGCACAAAAAGATAAAAAAAGAAAAGAAAAACCACAGTTAAATTCATTATGATTCCAAAAATAATCTCTTAAAATAGACACAAGATCCTTAAACTACCAAACATCCCAGGAACACTCAATAAAAGCTTTGGAAGTATTTTTTCAATCCTCAAAAAGCTTAGTTCTGAGTCTTCCCTTCCTGTTGGTTTTGGTTCTGTAGCTTAAATTAACTGACCAGACAAAAGAGTTACCCTGAAGTCCAAGATGACATAGGCAAGAGTTGAACCTGGGGAGTAATGCAGTACTTCTCCCTTTCACCAGGTTGTCTAGGCACTCAGATCTTGTGTGTATTATTTATAAGTTGATTTTTATTTACAGTGTATTTTACAGTCCAAATGTATGGGTGCCTCAACAACTACTATCAGCTCCCCTAGCATTGTAACAGGTAGGAGCGGGTAAGACTCATTTTGATTTCACTAAGCCAGTTCTAGTAGCAGCTGCTTGCAACTAAAAATCAAGTCCTCATGGTCTCAAGAACTACCAGAATTTTTTTCTTATGTCTGGCTATACTGACAGCCATACCATTATCCTTCAGTCATTCTTAAAAACCCCAGCTTCGACCTCATGTCGATCCTCTTTACACACTTTTACTTCCCAAGACTCTACATTCTCTGGCATTCTTCCTAACTCACTGGCTGCTCCTCCTTGGTCTTAGCTGATTTCTCTTCATCTGCCTGACCTCTTATTATTGGAGTATTCAGGGTTCAAGCCTTGGACGTCTTCCCTAACTACAACATTCCTTTTACCCAGGCTCATGTGCCATCTTTACATGCTGACCCCAAAGGGAACTGCAGACTTGTATCTCCAACTGGCCAACCCACATCATCATGCCAATGTCTAGAGGCTTCTCAATAACAATGCTCTAAATGCCACCTGATTGTTCACACTTCTCACCTCTCCCCTGATGCCACCCAGTCCCTTCTATGAATATCTCCCTTGCACCGTTACACTAGACTCCCAATCAATCTCCCTGAGGCCCCATTTCCCTCCTACAGTCTATTCTTGACACTATAGCCAAAGTGATCTTGATCAAAAATAAGATCAATCATATCACTCATTAACTCATTATCTTCCAATATCTGCCCAGTTCACTCTGAGTGAAGCCCAATATATATACACTGACCAAGAAAACCTGACCTCATTCCTTGACCTCAGCTCCTACCACCTTGCCCCTCACCTTACTTCAGTCACACTGGCCTCCCTGATGTCATCCAAGATCCTCCCTGCCAGAGACTCTCCCACCCCAAGTACTGTGCGTATGCTTCTTTCTGTCTGAAGTGTTCTTCCACCAATGTCTATGTGGCTCGAGCCTCATCACCATACTTTCCTACTTTATTGTCCTCCAACACACATGTTGCCATGTGGTGTATCAGATGTTTTACTCATTTATTGTTTTTACTGCCTACTACCCCCCCTCCCCACTAAAATTTAAACTCCATCAGGGCACTTTGTTGGTTGCTGGTGTTTCTATGTTCCCTAAAACAGTACCTGCCAATGGAGGGTTTTCTCAATAAATACGTGTTGACTGAATGAATTTTAATAGCCCTGAATATTACTGTTCAAACTGCTGGCAAACATGTAATGACAGCCTACAGCATTCTTGGCTGTGCATTCAGTGCTATAGTGGACAAAGATAATGAATAAATGCCTTCAAATAAGTTATAATTTATTTGTGCAGTTTGAGATATGTCTGTATGGAACCCAAGCGACCTGATGTAACACAAAAGGATGACAAATGAAAAAATACACAAAATTGCTTATGTCACTGTCATCTTTTGAGACAGGACATGTAAATATATCATTCTGAAATCCGTTTTTTAAAAACAAATTCCAGGTCTATTCATTTGTCAGGAATAATTTCACATGTCAATATTCAAACATTCAAATATTCATTTATTCAAACATTTATTCAAAAGCCAGTTATTGTGAGCCTCTTTCATAAGAGACAGTCACTACCTGAAAGACAGAGGCTCTAATTGTGAATGAAAGGGGCCAGATCTCTTGCATTTACAGAGCTTATCATGATTTACTTGAACTTTGACTTGACTAATGGTGGAAAACAGGAAAGTTTTCTCTATTCTTGTTTATCACATAGACATGTTTTCCTTCTTACCTGGAATTCCTTCAAAATCTATTTGCCAATATTATAAGTTATATGTGAAAGAGAAATAATGGCCCAAGGAAATTGGGGCACAGAAAGACAGTTCATAAATATGTTAAATACGTATTTATCATATGACCCAGGAGCTTCTCTCCAGGATAAATGACAACAGCCATGGATTTTGTAACAGCCAAATTAATAATGTCCAAATACTAAAAGCAATTCATGTCCACTAACAGTTCAATGAATAAACAAATTGTGGAATACCCAAACAATTGAATACTAATAAGTAATAAGAAGGACAAACTGTTGATGAATGCAACAATTTGGATGGGTCTCAAGCCTGTTATACTAAGCAGAAAAAAACAACAAAAACAGCGGCGCCTGGGTGGCTCAGTCGGTTGAGTGTCCAACTCTTGATTTCGCTCAGGTCATGATCTCAGGGTCATGAGATCGAACTCTGCATGGGGCTCCATGCTCAGTGGGGAGTCTGCTTGAGATTCCCTTTCTCCTTCTTCCTCTGCCCCTCCCTCTACTCGCGTGTGCACTCTCCCTCTCAAATAAGTAAATTAATCTTTAGAAAAAAAAAAGCAAACACAAAAGTGAATGGTATAATTCCATTTATGTAAATTCAAGAAAATTCAAACTAATCCATAGGGACAGAAAGCAGATCAGTCATTACCTGAGACAGGAATGGAGGAAAGGATAAATTGCAAAAGGACTCAAGGGAACTTTGGAGAGTGATGGAAATATTTGTTATCTTCATTGTGGTGGCATTCTATGGGAGTCTACATCTGCCAATACTCATCAAGTTGTACTCTTTAAATATGTGCAGTTTCCTTTATACCTCAAGAAAGTTGTAAAAAAAAAAAAGAAAAAAAAGAAAAAAAAGAAAAAGATACATCGTACAATTTATCAAAAAAAAATTTTGGAACCTCACCTCACCCCCAGAAAAAGCACTGGCTGAAGCACCTAGTATAGTGTTTGGTATGTATTGGGCTGAAAGCATCATTGTCAAAAAATATAATTTGTAAATAAGTTAGCTGTTATATAACATAGCAACATCATTTGTTAATTTAATTAAATTAACATAAAATCCCTATGAGGTAAATTTTATTATTAGCAGCCATACAAAAAGAATACTAAGGCATGTGCCCTGGGTATTCTAGGTTAGGACATTGAGAAAAGTCACCAACATAACCCAGTTGGTGACTTGCAGAACAGGCTTCAATGTGTGCAGTCTGTCTCCCAGATGTGTGTATTTATCCCTCACAACACACTGCGGTAAGAAAGAAGGAAAGAAGGAATTCAGAGAAGAGAGACTTCACCGTGTGCTTGGTAGTCAGAGAAGTCTTTTTAAAAAGACAGGATGTTTGGTGAGCTTTGAAAGGTAGGGAAGTTTTGGAAAAAGAGGAGGGAAGAAGTGCATCTCAGACAAGGCTGATGCGGCCAGGCATTGTGGGGCCTGGGAAGGTATTTGTCCAGTTTTTGGTGACATTCTTTACAGGGTGAGTTAGATTAAAACCCACTGACATTTTATCTTATAAATATTGCATGCAGGATATGAATAGCTCAATAAGTGGGGGGAAAGGACAAGGGAAGTGACTTCTCCCCTGGCAGAGGTCTTATGACAGGAAAGGAGCAGAATATGGAACAAGAGCTGACTATTTAATGATTAATAAGGCAATCCTTTTATTTAATGTATTATATGACTGAGAAAAGGGGAGCTGATGAAGCTTGGCTGCTCACAGTGACAGGGAAAAGGAAATATTGCTCTCACAGGGTCATTTGCCAACATCAAAACTGGTTGCCAGAATTACTAATTAGTAACAACAAAAATATTCCTCTTGTGATTTGACCATGGCGGTAAAGACGATGTTGGCCAGGCCTCCAGGAGAACCAAAAAGCAGCACATAGATTCACATCTGAAGAAACCAAGAGATATCTGTCATACCAGAGAAAAGATATGAGGAAGGGACAACCACTATCTGCTTGGAAGAATGATGGTAGGAGAGCAGGCTTTTGGTGGAGGTTTTCTGAACCCAGACTGATACCCAGAGGATGAAAGAAAAGTGGGCAGTGGGAGACATCACCCAAAGACAGCCCGCTTGAGCAGTCTGCCAGTGGGGATGCAGTGGGAGAAATTCTCAGCATTATCAATATCCCTGCTGCCGCCACCTTCATGGTTGGGCAAGTTCACCCTCACTTACAACCATGTGTCACAGAGAATTTCTGCCAGCTGAAAACATGGCTCTTGCCCTTATTTCCATGAGCCTCCTGAAATTTGAATTTAACTAATTCAAATATGTGCAGTGATCAAAAATGACCCACCTAAAAAGATACCCAGTCTCTTGACTCAAAGGAAAAAGGATAGGAAATAAGTAGCAAATTCTATATTATGTGAGAATGGAACAACTTAAAATCATGATAATTATATCACTGTGAGCTATCAAACCTAAAATCAGTAAATTTCATGAACCAAATGCTGCCCTAAAATCAGAGTTTCAAGAGGACACAGAAGACACAGAAAGACATCCAGGAAACAAAGTTCAGCAGAAACAGCAGAGGAAAATAAACACCACTAAATACCTGGCGAAGAACTTGGTGACATAGATTATGAAAAGCAACCATCAAAATGTAATGGGAGTGAACAAAGTCAAAAATAAAAGAGAAAAATGGTAGTTATCAAAGTAATGTGAAAATATTCCCACAAATGGTGATTTGGTGTCCTTAATGAAGACAACTATGATAATAAAATATTTTAAAAAGCTATCTAAAGATAATATAAAAAAAATCTAGAAATTACCAAAATAAATCTGCATCTATCAGAATTCAAATATGTAGAATACATTTTGGAGTGCAAGGCTAAGAGATCAAGTTGCCACCACTAAGAGGAAAAATGTCACTCTGACTTGAAACTTCTCCACAGCAAGATATCAAACCAGGCAGTGATCAGCATTCACACAGTCTTCAAAGAATCTTATACCTGTTCAAGCCACCATTTAAGCATATAAGCAACAAACCGCAGGTCTACCTCAGTGATATTATGGTTTCCATTCCAGACCAAAACAATAAAGTGAATATCACAACAAAATGAGTCAAATGAATTTTTTGGTTTTTCAGTGCACATATAAGTTGTGTTTACACTATACTGAAATCTATTAATAATGCAATAGCATTATGTCTAAAAAACCATTGTAAATACCTTAATTAAAAAATACTTTATTGCTATAAAATGTTAACCATCCTCTGAGCTCTCAATGAGCCCTAATCTTTTTTGCTGGTGGAGGGTCTTGCCCAGATGTTGATGGCTGATGATGATGAGCATGATGGTGGCCAAAGGGTGGAGTGAGACTGGCCATTTCTTCAAATAAGACAATACAGTTTGCCTCATCAATGGACTCTTCCTTTCATGAAAGATTTCTCTGTAGCATGTGACACTGTTTGATAGCATTTCACCCACAGAACTTCTTTCAAAATTGGAGTCAGCCTTCTCCAACCCCGCCGCTGCTTTATCCACTAAGTTTCTGTCGTATTCTCAATGCTTTGTTGTCATTTCAAAAGACTTCACAGTGTCTTCACCAGGAGTAGATTCTATCTCAATAAACCACTTTAGCAACAATTAATCCATTAAAGTTTTATCATGAGATGTCAGCATTTCAAATATAATAATAATGAAAAAGTTTGAAATATTGTGAGAATTACCAAAATGTGAAACAAAACCACAAAGGCAACAGCAAGTGCTGTTGGAAAAATGGTACCGATAGATTTGCTGGATACAAGGTTGCCACAAACCTTCCATTTGTAAAAAGCACAATAAAGCAAAGCACAATAAAAACAAGGTACGCCTGCACTATGTTTCAGACATAAAACAAATCAAGAAATACGGTTTTTGAGTCTCTCATAAGGAAAATGAAGGACCACCTTCAACCACCTAAAAGATAAACAGAAATGCTATTAAACCCACTTAACTCTCTGAACAAGACTAAAGTAAAATAAACATAAGTACTATGATTAACGATAAAATAATAATGAAAAAGCTAATATTTATTGTTTACTAAGTATCAGGCACTGTTCTACAGTCTCATAGAATTTCTGTGAGGTAGGGACTACTATTTATTATTATTTGTTATTATTGCCAATTATGTCACTTAACCTCTGTCTGTATATATAAATAGGCTTGTATGTACATAGATAGATGATAGATAGATGATAGAGAGATGATAGATGATAGATAGATAGATAGACAGATGATAGATAGATGATAGATAGATACAGATAGATAGATGATAGATAGATAGATATTCAGAGCTTATAGCTTATGTAACAATAGAACACAGTCTTTTCATCTACTTAGTGTGAAAATAACATGTTTAAAAGACTTAGAGAAGACAGTGAAAGAAGTTGCTGATATCCTCATCTATAACTATAGGGGAAAGGCATGATTTTAAATTGATAAATAAACTAATATCATTATGATTGTGGTTAAAGGTATAAAAGAAATCACTAAGATAAAGAATATAATCTACTAGAATCAATCAGTTGAAGAAAAATGAAGAAGAATCAGAAATATAATTATTCCAATGATTATATAAAATAAAATAATGTATGAAATAACATTAAAGAGAATAAATGAAATATAAATGGTATTTTTAAGACAAAGTAATATATTGATTATAACTATGCAGAATGCTTGTATATACGTAGTAAAGATAGATTATTAAGAATAATAAAAGTGGTTTAACAATAAAAAATAGTTATTCTTATGAC
Source organism: Phoca vitulina (assembly GCF_004348235.1). Classification (NCBI taxonomy): domain Eukaryota; kingdom Metazoa; phylum Chordata; class Mammalia; order Carnivora; family Phocidae; genus Phoca; species Phoca vitulina. The sequence goes on along the minus strand of NW_022589704.1, from coordinate 10,470,032 downwards.
TGATTATAATAAAAAGTTACTTTTACTTTAATTATGAAAATTTTTACAAAAGCAAAAACTCAAACTCTCTAAATTATCAGAAGAAATACATGTACATGAATCAAAACACAGACCACACACACCACAGAGTGATATAAGAACTAAAAATGCAATTGAAATGGAACACATAGAATAAAATGTACTTCTATGACAAAATAAGTCTGTAATATAACTGTAAGATGGTTAAACTCACATATCTAAATAAATAAAACATCTGATTGAATCATAAAATTAAACTATTTTATCTACAAGAACAAAGAATCAGTGTTATGTTCAATAAGATGTTATACACAACAAGCATACAAAATTACAAAACAAAATTACAAAAAAATATTAAAAATAAGTGTCTTCAAAATGATTCCTGGAAATACAAGGCCAAAGAAAATAAGAGCGGTAATCATCATATCAAACAAAATTGAACTCAGGATAAAGGGGATTAATGAATTAAAGAATATTTCAGAGCCATAAAGATTACATTCCATGATATACATCTAATAGTCATGATTATTTATTAACCAAATAACATATACAGTTGACATTTGAACAACATGAAGATGGGTGCTGATTCCCCGCACAGTCAAAAATCTACATACAACTTTTGACTCAAAAACTGAACTACTAACATCCTACTATTGATCAGAAGCCATCAAGAAAATCATAAGCAAGAGAAAATACATTTACGGTGCTGTTTTTACCAAAAAAAAAAAAAAATCCATGTATAAGGACCCGCACAGTTCAAACCTGATTTTGTAATCAAAATTCAGAAACAAAGATGACAGAAAATTCAAAGAGTAAAGGGAAGTTTTATTTATCCCTTCTGTTTAATGAAAGACTGATCAATGGAGAAAGATAAACAAAGATATAGAAGATGTAAATAACAAGTTAATCATGTACATCAAGCTAATACGCATGTTAAGAACTCTATATTTCACAAATAGAGACTACATGTATTTTTCAAGGACCCTTGGAACATTCAAACTATATTAGTGCATAAAGAAACTTCAATGAATACTGAATTATAAACATAATTATTTTTAAAAGTTGGCATATAAAGTCATAAAATTGTAACTTCATATAAAAACTAGGGGAAAAATCTTAACTGCCTAAACTTTAAAAAAATACTTAATTCTTAGGTCAAAAACTCAAAACCAAATTTCAGCATATGTAGAAAATAAAAACAATAAAATTAACCAGAGGGAAAGATAAAAGGAGCAACCAGATGTGAAAGTATACATAGAGAAATCAAGTTTCACTCAGGCCGACCAATACATACACAGACAGAAAGAAAAGCAGACATGGGGAATTAATGATGAGCTGAGATTATTCCATTTGAAACCTTACCAAGCCTTAATTAAGCAGTAATTACAGTGCTACTTAAATTATTTGAGAGCAGTGGTCTACAGAATTTTTCTGTAAAGGACCAGAGAGTAAGTGTCTTTGGCTTTGTGGACTATCCATTCTCTGTGGCATCTGCTAACCTATGTCCACAGAGTGAAACTAGCCATAGAGGGTATATAAACGAATGAGCGTTGTTGGTTGTGTTCCAATAAAACTATAAAAACAGGTGGTTGGCAGTGATTTGTCAACCCCTCCTGTAGAACATAGGGCAAAAAATCTTTCAAATTATTTTTCTAAAATAATGAAACATTGATAACAAAATGCAATAAACCATAACAATAATGTTAGCTCTTTCTTATGAAGGTCTGCAAAAATTCTCAACAGAATATTAGCAAATGAGGTTCAGCAGCACATTAAGAGTGTAATAATATAAAATAATCTAGTGGTCTTTATTCTAATAATGTATGACTTAGTGTTAAGAATATATTAGCATAATTCACTATATTAATAGTTCAAAAGCTAAAATTTCAACATCCATTATTTATGAGAAAAAACTTTTTAAGCATAGTGATAGAAGGATAAGGCTTTAATATGTCTTTACCAAACTAATGGCCTGAGTTATACTAAATGAGAAGCAGTGGAAAATATCTTCCTAAAAACTAGGATGACGGTTATCAATGGAAAAAGAGAAGGGGTATAAAAATTGGAAAAGATGGGGATACAGGTATCATTATTTGCAGATGATATGATCATTTACTCAGAAAACTCAGAAAACCATTGTAAGTAATAAAAAGAAATCAGTATAATGGCTGGGTACTTTCCATATCTATATTTATGTATCTGTAGTTGTATCTATAACACATATATAAATAAGAATCAGTTGGTATAATGAAAGAAACAATTTCAAAAGAGGAAGTATATTACCGAAGACCAAATGTTATAAGCAATGTGCAAAATCAAGGTGCCTGGCTTGCTCAGTTGGCAGGCAATCTAACTCTTGATCTTGGGGTCGTGAGTTCGAGCCCCACGTTGGGTGTAGAGATTACTTGAAAAAAAAAATTGGTGCAAAATCTATATTAAGAAAACCTTAAAACATTATTGAGGTACCCAAAAGTCTTAACTGAATAAATTATTTACCATAACCTTGGATAAGAAAACTCAATGTCATTAAACTACCAATCCTTCCCAATTTAACCTATAAATTGATAACCTTCCCAAGAAAGTGACTACGCCTTTAAAAAAGAATTGGCAAGCTGATTCTACAGTTGATAAAGAAAAATCAACAAGTAAGAACTTCCACATCATATCTGCATGAGGAGGTTATTGAGCTGAGACTAGTCTTATAAAACCAACTGATTACTACACTGCCTTATTGTAAATGGATAGATAGATCAAAGAAAGAGTATTTAAATAGGCCCAAATAGCATAAAGGATTTTATTTTAGGTTATTCCTATCAATAGAAACAATGGAGATTATTCAATAAATGGCTATGAGGTGTTAGATGGCTGGTCATCTAACCAATATAGGATTACTCCATCACTTCAAAATAAAGTTCAGATGGATCAAAAATGTAAGTGTAAAAACCAAACCCATAAAATTACTAGTTTGTATACCAGTAGTAAAGGCATTTCTAAATCAGACACAAATTCCAGGAACCATAATGGAAAGCTGATTATTTGAATATATAAATCTCAAAATGTCCAAAATGACAATTATTTAAAAAAAAAATAAAAAAGCAATAAGCTGTGATCCCTAATGTTTAAAGTACATTATGGTAAGTAAAATAAGTCAGACAGAGAAGGACAAATATGGAATGATCTCACTTACATGTAAAATCCAAAAAACAAACAAGCAAACAAACAAAAAAACAAGCTCATAGAAACAGAGAACAGACTGGTAGTTGCCAGAGGTGAGAAGTGGGGGATGGGCAGAATGGGTGAAGGAGGTCAAAAGGTACAAACTTCCAGTTATAAAATAAATAAGTCGGGGCGCCTTGGTGGCTCAGTTGTTAAGCGTCTGCCTTTAGCTCGGGTCGTGATCCTGGGGTCCTGGGATCGAGCCCCGCATCGGGCTCCCTGCTTGGCAGGAAGCCTGCTTCTCCCTCTCCTCATTCCCCCTGCTTGTGTTCCCTCTCTTGCTATGTCTCTCTCTGTCAAATAAATAAAATCTTTAATAAATAAATAAATAAATAAATAAATAAATAAATAAGTCATGGAGATGTAATGTACAACATGGTGACTGTACTTAATATTGTATTACATATTTGAAAGTTGCTTAGAGTAAATGTTTAACGTCTTTATCATAAGAAAAAAATTAACTGTGTATGGTGATGGATGTTAACTAGACTTAACTGTTGTAATCACTTCTCAATATATACAAATATCAACTTATAATGTTGTAAACTGAAGCTAATATAGTGTGGCATGTCAATTATATCTCCATAAAAAATTTTTTTGAAGATAGTAAGCTATGTTCCTTAATGTTTGAAGAGCACTAATACAAATCAATACAAGGATTTCAAAATGCCTAAGTAAATCAATAATTTAGCATAAAGAAGTACAAATGACTCTTACACACATTGAAAAAAATGTTCAACCTCACTCTTCTATTTCATTGATTATTGTTTTTTTTTTTTTAATTTTTTTTCCTTCTATTTTGAGCTTAGTTTACTCTCCTTTTCCTAGCTTCTTGAGTATAATCTTACATTAGTAATTTTAGGCTTTTCTCATTTTCTAATGTAAACATTTTGAACTCTAAATTTCCCTCTAACTACTTCTGTAAATCCCTTTTTATATTGTATTTTTATTATCATTCGGTTCAAGATATTTTATTTTCTCATGTAATATCTTCTCCAACACATGGTTTTTATAGATGTGTGCCACATAATTTCAGATGCTGGGGCTTTACAGATCTCACTGTTAACTGGTTTTTACTCTGTAATTTGTCCATCTTTACAACTTTATGGAGACTTGTTTTATAACTCTGGACATGGTCCATCTTGATAAAGGTACTATGTGTCTTTGAAAAGAATGTTTTGGGTACTCTGTTCTATAAATATCAGCTAGATTGTTTTGATTAATAGTATTGTTACGATTGTTTATGCTCTTATTGCTGTTTTGTCTAGCTGTTCTACCAATTACAATTACTGAGAGAGAAGCATTAAAATCTCCAACTATAATAGTAGATTTGTACATAAATACACAAAAAATTGATTTTGTTTATTTTAATTCTCTCAATATTTACTTCATAAATGTTGAAACTCTACCATTAGGTACATACGCGTGCATGATGGTCATGGATTACTGATGACTTACCATTTTCAATATAAAATATCCCATTTGTTTTGAAAAAAAACTTTGCCAGTAAGTCTACTTTATCTAGTATTTTTATTTATTTTTTTTTAAGATTTTATTTATTTATTTGACAGAGAGAGACACAGCGAGAGAGGGAACACAAGCAGGGGGAGTGAGAGAGGGAGAAGCAGGCTTCCCGCTGAGCAGGGAGCCTGATGCGGGGCTCGATCCCAGGAGTCTGGGATCATGACCTGAGCCGAAGGCAGATGCTTAATGACTGAGCCACCCAGGCGCCCCTACTTTATCTAGTATTAATATAGACATTCCAGGTTCCTATTATTAGCATTCACAGGTTTATCTTTTTCTGCCTATTTATAGTCTGTGTCTTGATAAAGCATGCTTCTTGTGGGCCACATACAGTTGCTGCATGCTTTTCAAAAAAAAAGAAAAAAATTCAGTTTGACAATCTTTGTTTTCTAATTGAAGTGTTTAGTTCATTTGCATTTAATGTTATTGTTGGGATGATTGGCTAAAGGTGTACTATTTTGCTATTTTTTCTGTTTGTCTTATCTGAACCTCCTTTTTGTTCTGGCTCCTCTTCTGCCTTCTTTTGGTTTAAATGAATATCTCTCAGAATTCTGTTTGTGTCTATTAGATTTTGTGCTTAATTTTGGTGGTTAATTGAGGTATTATAATATCTTTTCCTAAATTTTTACAATCTATTTAGTTACTATCACAACACTTCAAGTAAAATGTGTTCTGTGACCATACAGTTCCATATATATCCTGATCCTTTACGCTATATGTAGTTGTCAGATACATTCCATTTATATATGTTAAATATTCCGAATACAGTCCAAATTCTTTTTCTTTTAAAGAGCCATTGGATTTTAAGGAATTAAGAGGAAAAATAGTTTAAAAAATATGTATGCACATATTTATCATTTCTGGTGCTCTTCACTCCTTCCTGAAGATATATGGCATCATTTCTCTCCAACTGAAAGAACTTCCTTTAGCATTCTGTATAAAGCAGGCAATAAATTCTACCTGGAAAATGTCTCTATTACGCCTTAATTCATGAAGGACATTTTTGCCGCATATATTGTGCTAGATTGATAGTTTTATTTTTTTCTTTTAGCATTTAAGAGATGTCTTCCCACTGACTTCTAGCTCTCATTATTGCTATAGGAACAATAATTCTTACCATTTGTATCTTTGTTCCCTTATATGGAATGTGTGGTTTTTCCCTAGTTGCTTTTCACATAGATTTTCTTTTTATCTCTGCATTTCAAATTTTGAATAAAATGTGTCTAGATGTGATTTTCTTTGTATTAATTCTGTCACATTTGGGATGCGATTCTTGTATCTTTGTTCTTCAGCAAATTTTGGAAAATTTCAGGCATTATTTCTTCAATTTATTTTTGCCCCATTCTCTCTCTTTCCTCTCCTTTTTGGATGCAGTTTCACATTGATGTCACTCTGATTCCTCCACAAGCAGATCACATTATGGAATTAGATAGTCAAGAGGTTTACTGGGGAAAATGCCTGTGAATGATGAAGGGGAGAAGGAAGTCTACTCAAAAGTATACTTGGAAGTCTACTAAAAACAACAACAACAAGACTGGTGCTTGAGGAAATAACTGGGTCGCTAGAAGGCACGGGAGCAAGGGAGACCTTTCACTGCATACTGCTTGTGTTTAGAATGTTATGCCAGGTCATGTTTTATGTCACCTATTACCTATTGAAAAACATGAACTAAATCCTCTTTATAAAATAATGTGTTTTTAGTGTTTCGTGCAGGACATGGTTTATCATAATCCCTCTGTTTGTAGTGGAAGTGTTTATGAAAAGTGAAATGGCCAATTGTTTGCACATAGGCAAAGAGGGAAGGCTTGGGACCTGCATTCTAGCTGCACCGCCCCCTCCCCAACCCCGTAGCATGCAGCCAACACAGAGCCCAGGCTAGAGTAGACCATGAGTAAACACTGCCCAGAAAATTCCATGAAGTTGGGCACACGAACTCCCTTAACCCTTAGGCTGACACCTTGGGTTTTCCTTTTTCCCTTCATTCTTGTCTTCTGTCTTTTTTCTGTCTCTATAATATTCATTTAAATGTTACTTCCTATGTTGTAAACTTCAAATCATTTTTGAGTAGAAGATACAATACTTATAGTTAGCATATGCAAACATGTATTTCTAAATGCCTGTTTACCAGAGCATTTCCATAAAATGGAGCAAGAGAATGTGCTGCTCTCACCAGGCAGCAACATTCAGGCTGTCCATTCAACTTGATGAAATCGTTCACCTATTAATAGTCTGTAATTTGCTATTTTTATCAGAGCATTTTGTTTGTTCCCTGTGTTTGTGAAATAGTAAATCTCTTTGTTTCCCTGAATGTGAACTAAGCTAAATGATCCACCAGTGTGCTCCCTAAAGCTTAATTTGGAAATGATAATCGCCTTCTAAAACCATCACAAAATAACAAGATCCTGCCTTAATGCAAAGGCTGAAATGTAATGAAAGATTTGTGGTACTATTTGTGAATTGCTTGAGCATCTGCCACCAGCCTGAGTTTCATGCATTCCCAGGCTGCTGAATTATGTCTTTATATGCACCAAGAAAGCACGCCTAACATTTTTGCATGGGGAGATTAAACCTTATTTGTGAGCTCTGCTGTGAGTGAGACTGAGCTCAATACTTGTTTATGGCCCCCGAGATTGTTCACCGAGCCTGCAATGTATCAAATAATTATATGGTAGAAGTGGAAGGTGGAGCTGTGTGCTGTGGGCTCAAATCAATTAAAATTTCCTTAAAAACTGTCCCATCAACTTCTGCTAATTGTAGCATATATCTCCATGACAGAAAGGAAGCTCATCTTTCATTTACATTGCACTTTTTTCCAAAGCCTAAAGATAGAAATTCTGCCCTGACTCATAATAAATACCCACCCCCTTGGGATAATGACAGAAACCCATGGATCTCCACTTTTCTCTCTCTTCATTAAAAGGGAGTCTTGTCATTCAACTAAATTGAATTTGCCTTTCATTTTCCATGGATGAGTTTACTTTATATCTCTGCAGGCACATAAACACATCTGAGTTGTTGCTTATCTGGCTACTCAAGGCAGCACTGTAGTTTTGTCAACCAAGAGGAAGTTTTGGGATCAATCTGGGACAGACTCATTATATGTGGAGATTTATAATTTTCACACTGTCTTTATCCTGCTTCCTGACCACCAGGACACTTATTCCAGGACCCATTCAGACTGTGGATCATATATATACATCGTTTCCTGTCTGTTAAAATTTGTCTTGTTTCTCCTCTCAGGTTGCTAGATACCAACAACTCATTCCAAACTGGCCAAGGCTAGAGAAGTGAACGGCTTCTGGACTACAGCAACAACTACAGAAAGGGCTAGGACTTGCTTTTTAGCAGCACGAGTATGGAAACTGGTTAAGCATTAGAATCACTATATTCTGAAGATGTAAAAGACCTCAGAGATTGTGTAATCTCCATAGTTTAGGAAATGGGTGCTCAAAGAGGCAACCTCATGTTACAGAGCTAGTTCATTAAAGAGCTAGAACCACGAGGTGCCTGGGTGGTGCAGTCAGTTAAGTGACTAACTCTTGATTTAGGGTCAGGTCATAATCTCAGGGTCATGAGATCAAGCTCCATGTTGGGCTCGTGCTCAGCGTGGAGTCCACTTGAAATTCTCTCCTCTCTCTGCCCCTCCTCCCTGCTCACATTCTCTCGGTCTCTAAAATAAATAAATAAAATCTTTTTTTTTTTTTTAAGAGCTGGAACCAGAACTCAGATGTCCTTTTCTTCTAAACTAATATGCTGACCTCAAATCTTTGACAGTTTTGAAGCTTTGAAATGCAAGATAGCCTAGAAGAGAATTATTGCTATTGGAGTTTCTGGTATATATCTATCAGATTAAAAAAGTACAAGAGAGTAAGAGAAAATATATCTATATCAATATCTATAATCTGTAGATTTCTACAACAGAATAATAGAAGGTATTTATCAGATAATGAAGAACATTGGCCATGGAGCATAAGGTAAAAATTGCCATGTGTCATCTTGTGGGAGAAGAGAACTGGCAGGAAGTAGGACCTTTCCTTCTTAGGGGTGGTGAGGTCCATAAAATATTTACATTTTGGATCATCCTCTTAACATTTTAATCAGGTAAAATTGGGGAAAAACACAAACATGGTTGTTATTGGCAAGAGAGTTTGTTGCTTTCTCTAAGTATCAACACTCAGGTATTCATTCAACTCTGTGAAATCTTTTACCTATGATAGCCTGAGATTTGCATTTTTACGAGGGTATACTAGAAGAGGAAATGTCACAAAATGTCTAGCAAAGTGCTTTGTAAAGAGGGCAAAAGAGTGTCAGTTGGAGAACACAGACTTTAGCATTAAATAGACCTGATTTTGATTCCCAGTTGCACCAATTACTAACTAAGCCATCTTTGGATTTACCCTCTCTAGGCATCAGTTCCATCATGGGTGAAAGGGTCATCATAGTAAAAACCACCTCACAGAGGTTTTCTGATGATAAAAGGAAAACGGATGAAAGCACTTAGCTCTGTGCCAGGCTCATAGTAAACCCTTAGTGAATGCAGCATGTTATAACCAAAGGGTTGGTAGGGATGGAGACGGGCTGTCCCAGATTTGTTTCGGTGATAAGCACCTTTGGAGAAAGGAAGAAGTCTTGAATAGAGTTTTTATATGAGAGGACAAAACAGAGGGGCTCTAGAATGCCATGTAATGTCAACAATGGATGAGTCACTTCCAAAATCACCCCAAGTCCTCTCACTAAGCCCCAGTCATTTGACATGGTTTCTCATCAGTGCCTTCCCCCCTACTGTCCTGACTCCCTGAAATGTCTTCCATCCCAACTATCTTGGTAAGGCCAGATGTCCACCCTCCGTTCATTCCCACATAAGTCTCTGTGGCAATGCTCACCAATTTATAGTGTTATTTTCTGTTTCCCAGTCCATCTCATCAGTGAACTGAGCTCTTTAAGGGAACAGACTATAACAATTATAGATATTTTAATGTTATTCATTTTTTCATTCTTAGGACCTAGAAGAATGCCCAACATATAATAGCTGTCCAAACAGCATTTGATGAGTAAATGAGGGACAGAATCATTCATTCCTCAGGCTACCTGGATTAGGACCCTGAAACCATTCTGCTGATGTCTTACTCTCTCAAAGCAAAGAACTATTCAGTTTGCTTTTAAATGGGTGACCAAACATTGGGTATTCTTAGCCTCTGTTTTTTTTTTTTCAACAAGCTTGCCTCCTCTCCCCCCAAAAAGTAAAAGAAAAAACTGGATGGTCACTTCTTTTCACTTAGATATGAGTAAGTGCATTCTAAGAAACAACCCTTTCTAATATATACAATCAAAGCAAAAAAAAGAAATCTGGTGCCTAACCATTTTCAAGGATTAATTTTACCCAGTCTCCAGAATTCACTTGTCTAAGTAAACTGTACATTATATAATATTATTGCAGCAATGTCAAATTGCTTGGATGTAATATGTCCTTCATCTTCCAATACACTCAGCTGCAACAGTCTCTTCCTAGAAACTTCTTTACAATCTTTGAGTAAGTTCCTCCTCTTCCCCATGACTCATTGTTCACAGCTATAAAATTGAGATGATAGGGCGCATGGGTGGCTCAGTTGGTTAAGCGACTGCCTTCAGCTCAGGTCATGATCCTGGGGTCCCTGGATCGGGTCCCGCATCGGGCTCCCTGCTCGGCGGGGAGTCTGCTTCTCCCTCTGACCCTCCCCCCTCTCATGTGCTCGCTCTCTCTCATTCTCTCTCTCTCAAATAAATAAATAAAAAATCTTTAAAAAAAAAAAAAATTGAGATGATAGTTGGACCTACCTAATAGGAAAGCTTTGAGGAATAAATGAGTGATACAAGTAAGACATTTAAAACAGCACCTGTTAACAATGAACAATTAATAAAAGTCAAGTATTATATTAAAATATCCTACAATAATTTAGGGGATTTTAGGGTTATAGGTACAGAGTTACAAGTTTGTAAGTAAATGGCTCTTGTAGGTATTGGAAAACTCCTCTAAGAACTGAAGAAAGTTGCTTTAAAAATAAACATTGTATACAATGTATTGGCTACATTTCCTCATGCTCTTTGAATGGTGTGTCAGCAAGTGTACTCTCTGAATTAAGAGTACGAATATTTAAGTCTACCAGTGACCGCCTAAAACCTTACTCCTTCTGTCCTTCTCCTATTCTTTCATTTTCTCTCTTCTTAAATTCCTGCCACACATGCTCGTTCAGAGTTGAAATCCCATGTGATCAAGAACATAATAAAACGCTTCAGTTTGAGACTCTTACATGCTGTACTTGATAAAACATCCTTCTCCCCTCCGCTCTCCCTCTGCTTTCTCCACCCCTAGCGGAATTGTTCCCTGATCCCCAGCTGCCACCTTGACAAAAACTGAGAGTCAGAGCCTAGGATGTAGACCTATAATTTGCTATTTATTCTTCCATCTCAGCAGGGTGCTTCCTGTTGCCAAGGATTTCCCACTTTGAAATGTAAGATGAAATAGACACCTGCAGGATTCTCTCACCACCGGCCCCTCATCCTGGTGAAGAGCCTGAATAAGGCAGCGGAAAAGGCTTACAGGATGATAGGGGGAAAATATTCAGCGCTAGAAAGAACCCCTGAGGTGAATGCCAAGATGATTGTTTTGTTCAAAGGGCAGTGCTGTCCGCAGGGGAAAGGAAGGAGACTTAGTTCTTCTAAGAAAAAAAAAAAAAAGATTTTACTTTGGGATACTTTTTTCAGTTTATTTGGCCAGGTCACATTCTTCCAGTTTTTATTTATTTATTTTTTCTGAGAGATCCTGTTGATTTAGGATGACAACACATTAAAGTATACAGTTTGAGATTCAAGTTGGCACAGAAGTGACAATTCAGGTTTTCACGGGACCCAACCTCAGGATCAAATAAATGGCTTTTCACCTGAAGTTTTCAGAGACAGTAACCATCTGCTTCACTCTTACAGCTTCAGTCCCTTTCAAACCCAGTCACAACTGCTCTTGATTTGTGCCGTGAAGTTTGCAATCAGATTACCAGAGTGATTTCTTCTTTTTTCTTAGCACTGGGAAATTTTTCTCCAGGCTCAGCAACAGGGAGAAAATGCACCAAATGACATCTAAACATAGTATATTATGCTGCAAGCATTATTGAGGCAGACCATCCATCCACCAAGAAAGTTGCTGTTACACCATCGTTTTGCCTAAGAAACTGAAAAATATTTCCCAAGGGAATGTGTTTTGTCATGTATAACACCAGAGTTTCTCCTCAAAGACATTATGCACTTGTTAACCTCACTTCCTTCCATCCCTGTATTTTTCCATACCTTCTCTTCTGGCTGTTTTTTTACACCTATTACAGAATGCAAAAACAGAAATATTCTGTGCCCACTCAGTTCAGAAGGCAGGCGAGGAAGAAAGGACACCAGCATGAGACGCATACAATTTTATTCATTTTTTTTTCATTCAGCAAATGTTTATGGAGGGTCTACTCTGCCAAGTGTGGTAATAGGGACTGGTTTATAACAGAGGAAAAAACAGAATTCCTGCTTTATGAAATATCCATTCATCAGCAGAGGGAAACAGACAATAAACAAATGAATACACATAAATGCCAGATTTTAGATTATAGATTATCACTGACAATAATAAGCTCTCTGAAGAAAATAAGACAGAGTAATGTGAGTGGCTGGAGGAAGGAGAGGAACTTTTGATCAGGATAATTTCCCACCGAGATGATGTTAAGCTGAGACATGAAGGTTAAGAAGAAGCCAAATGTGCAAGATCTAGGAACAAAGTGTTCCCAGTGGAAAGGACAGGGAGTGAAAAGGTCTGAGGAAAGAAAGATCTTGGCCACCATATCTGGAGCAGAGCCAGCAAGGGGGAGTGGCGTGGGAAGAATTCTGAGAGGTAGCCAGGGGCCAAATTGCATAGCCCAAAGGAAGAATATGGCCATAACTTTCTCTGTTTGTGAAAGGTGAAAGGGCAGAAAATTTAGCATGGGGGGAAGGGAGTGAAACAGTCTAAAGGCGCGTAAAGACTGTGCAACTCAAAGGGAAGATGAAGTCATCAGATACAACTCCTACTTTCAGTCTATCTTTAAAAATAGGACACTTCCACCTTGAACAAAGTCACTTTGCAAACCGTCCCTCTGAGAGACGAAATGCCAGCCTCTCTAGGCATTTGTGTACTAGAAAGACAATATCCTAAAATACCGTTTGAAAATAATATGTTCACTGTGGTTATACGAGCACAAATACACATGTATGGAGCAAAGAGTGGAAGAGAATGTGCAAAATAAAACATTTCATTTAGATGGTAAGATAAGGAAATATTTGGTTTTCTTCATTAATGTTCACTTTTAGAAAATGAAAACATACACTTACAGCTAGGAAGAAAAGCTTTCGATACCTAAACAATAGAAAGTAACTTTGATTTTTATTTAAAGTATTTCATTTGGTCCAGGTAATAAATAGCACCGTGAGATATGATCCTTGTAATTTGAATTAACAAGTTATAGTGTTACAGAAGTCTAAGAGATTTCACGAAAGGGGGCAGGTTTAAATGAACATCCAGATATCCTTTAGTCAACTGAGTTCTTGAAATATCCAGTAAGTGTTAGATACTATTATAAAGATTCTCAGTATAAACCAGCTATAAGGAAATAGCACATAAGATCCCTGCTTTATGAATTTTAAGCTCAGCATGTTTTTCAGCTGACTTATATTCCATAGGAGATAAGTTGTTCCCTAAATAATTAAGCACTTACATCTTTAATGTGGTTTTGCAATCTGGCCTAATGATGTGACAGAGAGAATGAACAAAGTGTCATATGGCCTATGGATATGAAAATTCCCCCGGTGATCTTCTGTCCTTCTGTCAAAACTGCTCCAAATTGTTTATCAAGTTGTGTGTTTAGTATACCAGTTTTTGGAACTCTGAATATGTTTAGATATTTTCAGAAATGTTTCTATCAAGAGTAGGAGTTCTTCAGGGGCATAAATCTTTGTACAATGATTTCTTAGATATGACATCAAAAGGACAAGCAACAAAAGGAACAATAGATAAATTAGACTTCATTAAAATTATTATTTGTTTGGTTTTTTTTTTTTTTTTTTTTTTTTGGTGCTTCAAAGGACATAATTTCCAAAGTGAAAAGACTGGGAGAAAAGATTTGCAGATCATGCAACCAATAAAGGACTTAATCTGGAATATGTAAAGTACTCTTACAACTCAATAAAAACAAGACAAATGACCCCTTTTGAAAATGAGCAAAGAATCTGGACAGACACTTCTCTGAAGAATATATAAATATGGCCAATAGCTACATGAAAATATTTTTAACATTATTGACCATCAAGGAAATACAAATCAAAACCACAAGATACCACTTTACACTCATTAGGTGACCACAATAAAAAAGACAAACAATAATAAGTGTTGTCAAGGATGTGGAGAATTTAGAACCCTCATACACTGCTGGTGGGAATAGGAAATGGAGCAGCCTCTTTGGAAATAGTTTTGTAGTTCCTTAAAAACTTAAGCATAGAGTTATGATATGGTCTAACAATTCCAATCCTAGCTATCTAAGAGAAAAAACAAACAAACAAACATGTCCACACAAAAACACATACATGTATGCTCATAACAATATTGTCCATAATAACCGAACATAGAAACAATCCCAATGGCCATCAATGGATGAATTCATAAATAAAATGTGGTACATACATATAATTGAATATGTTGTTTAGCAATAAAAAAAAGGAATGAAATGCTGATTCATGCTATAATATGCATGAACCTTGAAAACATCATGCTAAGTGAAAGAAGCCAGTTGCAAGAGACCACATACTGTATGATGCCATTTATATAAAATGTCTAGAATAGGCAAATCCATAGATACCAAAACCAGATTATTGGTTGCCTAAAAGTGGGATGGGGGGATTTGAAGGGAATGGGAAATAACTGCTAATGGATATGAAGTTTTTTTGTGGAATGATGAAATATTCTAAAATTGAGTGTGGTGATGGTTACACAACTCTGTGAATATATTTAAAACCAATGAATTGTACACTTTCCAAGGGTGAATTATATGATTATGTGGTATATGAATTATATCTCAATAAAGCTGATTTTTTTTAAGTAAAGTTTCTCGACAGAGATTACTACAGTATATGATTTCTACCTCTGCACATTTTCTCCCCAAATGGAAGAATCCCACATACTAAGAAAGAGATGTCCAAGTAATAAGATTAGAATTAACTGATCTCTCTCATTGAGTTCCTACACTACTAAGTAAGCCCTCAACATGGATGTGGAAACTAAAGAAGGCAAAAATTAAGTAATATTCCAAAATATACAGTGGTGTCCAAAATGAAATTTATTCTTGTATATTAACTCAATTACTGTATTTACGAGGACTCTGGAATTGTAGCTTCAGAAGGCACCTAGGTAATCACCTAGTCCAACAACCTCCACATTGTAAAATAGGGAAAAAGAGGCCCAGAAAAGTTAAACATTGTGCCCCCAGGTCACAGAATAAATGATAGACTGAGCAAGGAACAAAAGCCAGGTCTCCTGAATTCCACTCCAGTAGAAAGACAATTAGATAAACTGTTTCTTTAACATATAAGGATCTTAAATAACAGGTTCAACCATTATTTTAAAAGAAAAAAAGAAAGTATGTCTTCCTTAAAGTAGTGATTTATCTTAATGACAAACACTAGATTTAGTGGATAGAAGCTATTAAATTTAGTATGCAATATTAAAAGAAGAGCAAGAATTTATTTCTACTGGGAGTGGTCAAGAATGTTGTCCTGGTGAATTTTGGCATATGGGATTAAAGCCAAGGACAAAAATTTCTGTCCCCAGATATATGTAAAACACACATTTTGTCATCTGTTTTCTAAGGGAAAAGACCTGGGTTGTGAGAATTCCTAGGGAGGGTTTTTTTATGTTTTGATCCAATCAACATTTGAGATCCTTTCAATGCTCTGCTGTCCCTTCCATCCCCAGGGTTCACAGCAAACTTCAGGACAGCATTAACATCAAATGAGGCCAGGGGCAGGAAAGGCACAAAGAGAGTAAGAAGTTGATGAAGGAGAAAAATGCTCTCTTGCCTACTTTGTGATTGGGCTAAGAGCTGAGAAAGAGTGGTCGTGGATGGGCTTCCAAGTTGTCCTGTTTCCAATGGTCTAGATCATTAAGCAAAGTAGGGACCAGCATCACTTTGATGGAAATGCAGATGTCAACCCACCTCAGAATCTGCATTTCACAAGATTCTCAGGTGATGGGTATGCACATTAAAATTTGAGAAGTGCAGAATAGTGATCTCCATCAGTTGTTTCTCTGGAGCACTGAGCAGGTGTCTGCATCTTGGGGATCGAGTTGCCAAGGAGGCTTAGACAACTGGGTAGCACCTCTAGATCTTTGAGGAGCTCTCATTTCTGGGTTCACATGAAAGTCATTCACTTTGGCTCCAACCAGAAAAGAAGCTGTGCCACTATTAAGAAATGTTAAATCAGCTGCCTCAGGAACTCAACTTCCAGTCCCAAGTTAATTTTCCAGTTTTCTCCCTCTCTATGCTGACCTTTAAAAGTCCCTAATGAGTTCCTACAGCAACTCTATGAATGCCTTTTCATCACATTTCTGTGCTTTCATCCATGTAAAATAAGGAGGTTCTCCTTTCTCAGAAATTAATGTCATATCTCCTGTCAAGCTCTTCATTTTCACAAGTTCAAACTAATTATGGCTGCAGATGGTACCGCTAAATAAAGTTCTCTATTGTGGACACTTAATCAAATCAGTATTCCTGACAGAAATGTCTGTCTTGTGGTAGAAACCTGTTGCTGTGGGTTAGTTGTGATTTTAAAGTTATGTTGAGGAAGCTCTTTATCCTACTTTTACTCCAAGGCAAAGATTGCTATGGAAACTTATGTGCAGGCTTAGAAATATCTCATTAGGGTTTCTTTTGTATAAATAGTAAAGAAAATGCTGGCATCGCATTAGCATTTAAACACTGCACAGCTTGTGAAGAGAAGCAAAGAGAAGAATGGGTGAAATCACATCCAAGTTCAGCTGGCCAGTCACTGCATGCTCACTTTCCCCATCGGCAGTTGATCTAGAACTCTTCTTCCAATCACTGAGCTGTCTTGTGACAATCTCATTACCTCCCAGCATCTCCTCCAGAGGGTAAGTGGCTCAGACAAAGGGGGGAAAGAAATGAATAACAAAACAAAACAAAACAAAACAAAACCAGTTACAGGGTACCTTGGTGGCTCAGCCAGTTGAGTGTCCAACTCTTGGTTTTGGCTCAGGTCATGATCTCAGGGTTGCGAAATTGAGCCCCAAGTGGGGCTCCGTGCTCAGCAGCAAGTCTGCTTGAAGATTCTCTCCCTCTGCACCTCCTCCCCTCTCAAATAAATAGAGAAATCTTTAAAACAAAACAAAACAAAACAAAAACCAAAAAACTCAGTTGCAGTTCTTTGTTAAGGACTGCATTTCTGAGTAATGTTTTACTGTAAAAGGTTAAAACCAAGGGCTAAAATGTATCTTTAGGTGATTACAGATTCTCAATTGGTCTTTCTTTCCTCTCATTATCCACCTAGATAATAAATATCTGTGTTCCATGACTTAAAGAAATCAGCATCAATGGCACTGAATTGTATCATATTTCAGGGCAAGACACTAAAAACTTGGTTTCAGCATTATATTTTAGTGGCTTGTGATGAACCCAAAGAGAGAAGGGAAATTCTGTAGCAGCTGGCAGCTCTGAGTGAGAAAAGAAAATGTCCAAAGTTTTCAGTATAGCCAAACAAAGAATTTCCAGATTCAGAATTTACTAGTCTTTCTCAAGCTCTTATTTTCAATGGGATGGACTTAGATGACCTGATAGATAGGTGGTAATTTATAGCTCAGGTGGAGCCCAACTCTAGCCAATATAAAGATCCCCATTATGAACAATGACTAAGTGTGTTCTTCCTCTCACCTAAGTGACCTTACCTTTGGTGTCATCTTTGCCAGAGCCACATTGGTCCACTAGGCTATCCCTGAGAGTTCCAAACCTCCAGGGGTGCTCTTAGACATCCTTACACTCCAAAGGATGGCCGCGAGCCTGCAAGAGATGTGAGTGTGGTAAACCCAAGCAGTTTTTATTTAATTACAATTTATCTGGTTGTTTTCTCCCTAGTAGTTAACTAGAAAAACCAGTGTTGAGCACCACACAGTCTGTATGAAAAATTAATTCTATCTCATTTATTGAGAATAAGGCACACTGGCTTCTACTTCCATCTCTAGCACTTTTTCATTAATTGAATTTTTAGAAATCATTCATTTTTCTGGGCTTCAATTTCCTGTTCTGAAACATGGTGTCAAGCA
Organism: Phoca vitulina; assembly: GCF_004348235.1. Taxonomy (NCBI): domain Eukaryota; kingdom Metazoa; phylum Chordata; class Mammalia; order Carnivora; family Phocidae; genus Phoca; species Phoca vitulina. Next base: position 10,451,905 of record NW_022589704.1, on the reverse strand, counting down.
TTGTGGTACAAAGAGCTCTGCCTACATTTGCTGAAGGCAGACGCTTAACCATCTGAGCCACCCAGGCGCCCAGTTAGGGGCGCCTGGGTGGCTTAGTCGGTTAAGTGCCCGACTCTTTTTTTTTGAGCTCTGCCTACATTTGAAGACAGATACCCCATCTGGTTTCTAGACATATCTGTCCCTAGTATCAGCTCTGGTCAAGTCACCAAAACTCTATGTATTTCCACTATGTTATAAAATAATTCTTATGCTTATGTAAAATATCTACCATGTTCTTTCATGTGCAACAGTCATTCCCATATGTCAGACTATGCACATGTATTTCATTTTAAGTGACCCTGTGATTTCTGTGCCCTCACTAGACTCTGCATTTAGCTTGTCTTTCATTGTGGTCATAAGTTTGAAAAAAAGAGATGGACTGGCCTTCACTTAGGTTCATACAGAAGAATAAAATGTTTGTTGTACAAAAAAGATTATAAACCCACACAGAGAAGTATCTACCTTCACATCTTATCTTGATCTCCCTCCCTACCCCCGCCTCCATCTCTGTCTCTATAATCTGTACTCTAACTAAACTTCCTTGGAGCATGCAGATCAGGCTCCCCATCTACACTTTTCCTTTTCTGATAAAGACTCTTCCTGGAAAATCAATCTTTAAGAATGTACAAAACACTTAGGCAGAAGCATTTTTCACTGCTATTAAACTGGCTCCGAGATAAAGCCTTGATAAGAAATATAATTACCAATGTTTCCCATTTAATCTGAAATGTATTTCTTACCTGCCTGAACATAACAAGATTGCTGATAATTTACAATTGAATTAAAACTCTTAATTTTTCTGCAAATATTGTTTTTGTTTATTCAGTTTGGCCGATTGACCAGCTCCTCAATGTTAAGTGCCAAGATGAGATGGTTAGGTTTAACATATGTGCCTGTAGACACAGATCTGGATGCAGACATATCCAGCAAAGGTTTCAACTTAAAAGAACACTGGAACAATATCAGAAAAGCAATATTTTCATGGGTAGGTGTTATGGACTGAATCGTGTCTCCCACCCCCCAACAAAATTCATATGTTGAAATCCTAACCCTCAATGTGACTGTATTTTGACTTTTAAAGAGTTAATTAAGGTTAAATAAGATCATAAAGGTGGTGCCCTAATCCAATATGACCAGTGTCTTTATAGGAAGAGGAAAGACTATGTGAGAACACAGTGGAAAAAACAGCCACCTACAAGCCAAGGAGAGAAGTAGTAGGAGAAACCAACCCTGCCAGCACTTTGATCTTGGACTTCCAGACTCCAGAACTGTGGAAAAAAAAAAATTTCTGTTGTTTTAGCCTCACAGTCTGGGGTATTTTGTTATGGCAGCCCTAGCAGACTAATACAATAGGCTAACATCACCATGGAGTAGAGGGAAGAACTGGAAACGGGGAGTCCTTCATTCTAGTACAGACTCAGGGAAAAACTATTTTGTGACCTTAAGCAAGTTGCATACGGTTATTAGTAAAATTTTATGAAGTAGGCTAAGAGAACTCTGATATTCTTGCTCTTGTATTATTTTGTCCTAAAGTAATCATAATGAAAATAAGAAGTAACATTTGTCTAAAGCATTCTATGAGCGTGACATTTTTCTATCAGTGCACTGGGACACAAGGATGATGAAATCATCATCCCCTACAGCAGTCCCAGGCTCCAAGGGAAAGGCTGTGACACTATTCATTGAGATGCTCTAAGCATATTGAAGAAAGTAAAATGCAGTTGCTCTGATTCTATCAACTCTGCAAGATCTGTTTACATTGTGTTAGAATCTCTGCAGATTTACAAAGAGACTTTATTTACATGATTTTGTTTATTCCTTTCAACAGCTCCATAATGTTCCTAATCATCTACCTTTCAAAGAATACCCAAAGATAAGAGTCTGAATGTTGTCATGTCATAATTTTAAATTTCCTAAGTTCTCACCTGTACACACATACATACTCCCTCACATTGTGTAAACATGCTTTTGTGTGACATATTTTGAAAAAACAGTCTAAACCTATTCATATTAATAATAGCTAATATTTTATATACTGGAATCTTTGTCAAGAAATTTACATGCATTATCAGTTTTTAAAAAATTTTCCCAACAATGCCGTGAGGCAGGGATCAACTTCAGTTTAAGCAAAAAAAAAAAAAACCCAATTCTTAACTAAAATAATTCAGGGGAAATTTACCCAGCAAAAAGCAGAGCAAGTACCTGAACCCAGACAGTCTACTTCCAAAGCATGCACGGCCTCATATATTATGCAATTCTGCTTCTCTGGAAAACTTCTAATTTCTGTGCTAAACCACTTTCAGTTAATATGTAGAAACAAACCTTCAACAACAATAAAACTATAAAACAATACATTTCCTTCCAAAAGTTATCTCTTCCAAAAGAATGCTTAAGCTTTTCCAGGCTTTGACAGTTGTCAGTTAAGGCTCTACAAGAAGTTCACACGTAGTTCTTTCTATATCCTCTGTGTGCAAAACCAAGCTCTCTTTGCTCTGATTTTCAACAAAACCTCAAGCTGACAGTTGCATTTAGCACTTCATCTCCATCCAAATAATGTAGGTCCTGCTGGAACTTCTAGTGAAACCAGGTCCAGATATTGCCGTGGAAAACAGAAATAACCCGTCTTTACTCAGCCCTATGAACAGCCAGCCAAATCATGTTTGGGGTAAAACTGACCCCTGACCTTTTCCCCCTGGAGTAGGAGCTGCCTGCTCAGGTTCTGGCTTCACCAGAAGAATAATGTCCCTGATATGTGATATGTCCCAAGTTAGCATGCAGGCCATTAGAGGACTTTCTGTAGCTCTTGGGTCTGACAATGACAAGCTTGAAGAAATATAGCAATACAACCAATGAAAATGTTCCATTTCTTTTGAAAGTCATACCATTATTTTTAAATATACATTCAATGCTTTAAATCTGCACTGTAAAGATTTCTAATTTACCTGAAAAATGATATTCCCTTAGCACCATTGCCCTAGATTTCTTTTTAAAGTAACACTTGAACAGTCTTTTAAAAATCAAACAGTATTGGGGCACCTGGAGAGTGCAGTCAGTTAAGCATCCAATTCTTGATTTCAGCTCAGGTTATGATCTCAGGGTTGTGAGATCAAGCCCCATGTTGGGCCCTGTGCAGAGCATGGAGCCTGCTTAAGATTCTCTTTTTCCCTTGGCCCTTTCCCTCTCTCCCTCTCTCTTGAAAAAAAAAAAAAAATCAAATAGTATTAAAAGGCTTATAAGATAAATAGTAGTATCTTATCATACACCATTTTACTCTTACTTTGCACTCTAAGGAAATCATACATGGCTTCTAGCTATCTCTTCTAAATAACATGTTCATATTCCTAATATTTCCTTAACGTTTTTACTTTTAGACATTATGTAGGATTTTCTGTTGTTAATTCATCACCATCATTACCATAACCATTTAAGGCCAAGAGCTATGTTTTCCACAGTCACCTATCCTATCCTATATGGTTCAGGCTAGAGCTTGCCATCACTTGAGATGTGGAAATCAGAAATATACTAGAATCCATTACTCTGGGGAGGCAGAATGCTCAGATGTGTATGCAGACATGAGCTCCACACTGGCTTCCTGATGTGTTTATAAAAGTTGTCAGGGATCACACAATTGTTTCAGACATATCCTGTCACAGCCCCCACCCTTCTGCAGTTGCCCCCTAAATTTTGGTAGCAGCTTTACTGCTGGTTGCTCTCTCCCACCCGATTCAGCTCTCCCAAAAGTACCACAACCTCCTAATTCTACATAAACTTTTATGTCCAGAATTCAGAGAGGGGTTTCGGTTTCCCTGACCAAACCCTGACTGATATGGTTCTTAGTAATGAAATTGATTTCAGGAAAATAGAGCCTTAAGGATGAGAATCTGGATGGGATTCTCTGATATGACTAGATTCAAAAGTAAAAGTAATATTGACCTACATCCAATGACAAATGGGAAATCCTATGATGTGCAGAGACAAAGCAACAGCTAAATTATCACTTCTAGTCACCTAAAATGAAGTGCCTATTAGAAGATATGTCTTTGAAAGATAAAATAGCTAATTTTGTAGAATACTAGAGTAGTACTAAAACATGTAAGACTGTGAGGTTGGTTGATTGCTTCTGAGCCAACCAGTGAATGGAGTGAGGAAAGCATGAGCTCAGGGCTGGAAATTTCCAGGCTGGGTTTCAGACAAAAAACTCCTGCAGCTCTTCTATGATTTCCTTGAACAGATTCCTTATCCTCCATAGCCTTAGGGCCAATATTTCTAAACACCAAACTAAAAATATGATCCTACAGGTGGACAAATTAAATTTAGAATCTCATGCACCTGTGTGCTGAGGTTAGGGCTTTGATTAGAAAGGAATGAGATTCTGAAAATTAGTTTGAGATACATGCAGATGAAGGCCCTGAGCCCATAAATCCACCATTTCACCTTCGCTGGTGGCTGCAGCCCTTCCTTTCTTGGCTGAGAATATTAGCCCTCTTATCTTAAGAATTTGTATTAAACTGGGGCTCCTGAGTGGCTCAGTTGTTAAGGGTCCGCCTTTGGCTCAGGTCATGATCCCAGGGTCTTGGGATCGAGCCCCACATTGGGATCCCTGCTCAGTGGGGAGTCTGCTTCTCCCTCTCCGACTCCCTCTGCTCGTGTTCCCTCTCTCATTGTGTCTCTCTCTGACAAATAAATAAACAAAATCTTTTAAAAAAAGAATTTGTATTAAACTATCCTGATGTAGCTGACTTGCAGGGAAAATAATGATCCTTCTCAAGACTCTCTCGCCACCACTAATCGCTTCTGGACTTAACCAAACTCAAATCCCAGAAAACTCTAGCAGGACAGGAACAATGTATGAGCTAGCCAGAGGTCTTATACACATAAGAATAATTTAAAATTTTGCTAGTGTATATTGGAAGTACTGTGGATAATATGTATGGGAATGGACCCTAAAGATGATAGACTACAGTGGAAAAAAATGAAAATAATGGGTTGGACTGAATTTATTGATATGGTGCACAATCCAGATAGTTTAAATTCAGTGAGATAGTTTGAGTGGCAGACAGTGTCTCCAATAGTTTTCTTGAAGACAACAGTGGCCTATACTAAATGAAGTTGTAATGCCAGAAATTTCTTGGTATACTCTGTCTAGAGGAAGGGATTCTTAAGGCTTTAGGAAGATGTCTAAATGCTTAGGGAAATAAGAATGTTGAACTAATATTATTACCTACTTACTCACACTTTAAGCATAGACCCAGGAGATACCCCGTTACCAGAACTTTGAGAAATACATTTATTAGGGGAGCACCAGAATCCATGAAAAGCTTTTTAGTGGATGGTATCATTAAGCTAGGAATAACAGTGAGAGATGTTACTATAAAAATGAGGTTTCTGAATCTCATGGGATTGATGGCATTCAAGAACGGCAGAAGCCAAGTGGTGTGACTTAAGATGAGTATGGTTCAATGTGTAGCAGGACTAAAGCAGTAATCAGAAGAATTTGACTTGCAAAATTATTGGTGGTGACTCTAGGACTGAAATATATGGGCAGTGTGCTGAAATCTTACTTGACTTCTACAAGTGATGAACTCTTAAGTCTTGTGAACAGAAATCTGATTTGAATCACCACAAGAGAATCAAGATGCCTTAGTGTATTTCTGGACATGGCCCAGTTCACTGACTCAGAGCCCACTGAATGGAAACCTGGCTTCCCTTAAAGAAATCTCCTGATAAAATGTCAAAAATATATACTGCATATTTTCTTGTTAGCCTTCTCCAATGGGACCTTGAATCACTTAACAGGAAAGTAAATTGAATAAAGGCAAATACTCAGAATTTCGGAGGGATTACTAGACACTGACTTAACTGACTAGACTTAATTACTAGACTTAACTGATGATAATTTTTAAGGACTCAAACAAGATTAAGGTCTATCAGTCAGAGTAGGGGCTATGAAATCCAGGTGATTAATGGACTTTGCCTTTGATCTAGCTCACAATGGGTCTCTTGGGTTGCTAAATCCACTGTATGATTGTTTTTTCAGTCTTGGAAAACATAGTTGGAAAAGACATACTCAGCAACTGGCAGAATCTCCATATTGTTTTCCTGCCCTACAATGTGAGGGCTATCATAGTAGAAAAAGCCAAGTGGAAGCCTCTAGAACTGCCTCTGCCTGTCAAAAGAGTAAATCAAAATAAATGCTGCCTTTCTGGAAGTATTGCCAAGATCCCAACCACATCTTCATTCAATTACTCTATTTAGCCTCTGTGCAAAAGAGATGGCTCTTGAGGAATAAAATGGATTACTTTAAACTTAATTAGGTGGCAGCTTAAATTGAAGATGATGTTCTGGATGCAAGTTCTTTGCTGGAGCCAATCAACCCAGTCTCTATCACCAGTACACAGCTGTTGGTACACAGCTATGTGTGCCTTTTCCCCTCTCTATCTATTAATAGAAATAGTTAGCTTTCACCTGACAAAGACATTAATGCCCTTTCACTATATTCCTTTGGAGATACATCAAATCTATACTCCTACGTTATAATTTAGTCCAGAGATACCTTTATCATCTTGCACTCCACAAGCTATTATGCTGATCCATCACACTGATGATGGTATGCTGATTGAATGGGGTGAAGAGGAAGTAAAAACATCTTGGCAAAACACACACGTACCAGAGAATAGAAATAAATCCAACAAAATTTGAGCAGCCTGCTACCTCAGTGGAATCTCTGGGACTTAAGAGAACTGAAGCAAATTTAAATATATCCTCCAAAGTGATGGGCAAGTTGTTGTATCTAGAATCTTCTTCCACTAAGAAAGGAGCACAGTGCCCAGAAGGCCTGTTTTAATTCTGGAAGCAACATATACTCATATATGTTGAGTATGAAGCAAATCATTTACCAAATATTCTGTAAGGCTGCCAGTTTAGAATGTTTGAGTGGGGCCCAGAGCAAAATAATTCTCTGGAACAGGTCCATACAATTGTGCAAGCTGCTCTGCCATTTGTACCATATGACCCAGCAGATGTAACAGTACTTGCAATACATATGGCAGATAGGGATGTTCCAGTCTTTTCGATCAGTGCCTTTTGATTCCTTTACTTTCTTTTTAGTGGACTCTTGAGGGGGAGAAAGAGCATGTGTTCAGTCTGTCCTGTGTGAGTATGATTTCCTGCCATAGCATTTTAGAAGGGATGATCTTGTGAGATTTCAAGGTTAAGGATTAAAATGCACTTATTTATGTTTATTTTTACAATTCTTATAACCCTCTATAACAAATATTTGACGAATTTGACAATTCAAAGTCAGGCAATGGATTGAGTGCTAATTTGACCACCTACTACACTGTGCTTGTGACAATTGCAATGCTTGCTACCTTTTCTAAGTGGAACTCCACTGGCTTAACTCACATTTTGGAACCTGAGTAGCGAGTTGGTCTCAGGCTTGACCTATGAGGTCTGCTATTTCTTTATTATAGGACCTTGGAGAAATCACTTGAATTCTCTGTAAACCTCAAATTTCTCTTATCTAATGAGTAAGTGGAGTACTCACCTTTGCAAAGCTGATCTGAGAATTAATATAAGATAATGCACAGGAAACTTTCTTTACATACTAGCCCCTCAAGTTGGTAGAATTTAGGGGGTTTGTGGAATAAATGGGAAATGGCCAATAGAACCATTGAGATGGTGCCTAAGAGAAAAAGTTCTCTTTGCTGGTTACCTCCACCTCCTGGAAAATACCTAATAGAGAACCAGGATGTGCAAAGTGCTCCAATAGTTACTATTAGTTCTTCGAATGAGAACATTAGCAGTAACAAGAGATCCAGCAATAATCCCCAGATGACGCACAATGTGAAACCAAACAAGACCAAAGACCCAGCCCTTCTTGGCTTACAAATAACTACAGCTAACAGTGGTGGATGCTGAAAAGGGAGATGTGTTTTGGAATCAAAAGTTCAGAAGGCTGCCAACAAATGGAATTTTATTTTTTGAAAATGAAATATTGAATATTCACAAAAAAATCCCTCAGCTCTGATACTGTACTTAAAGAGAACAAAAAAATCACTGCCAAATTTGATATTACAGAAGAAGTTGTAGGAAAGGCTCATGAACATATTTTTGGCAAATTTCAAAACTTTTCTAAAGTGAAAAATGAAAAAAGGCTAATCCATTAAAATCTATTGTTAGAAAAAACAGCTGCTGACAATTTGATAAATTATTCATCCAAGAGTTTCAATAATCTAAAACAACTTCTCCCACATATGTTGACAGGGGAAGAACTATCTAGCAAAAATGATGAAACAGAATAATTTTAGGGTATTTCTAAAATTATTAGAAAACCCGTTTGTCGTCTAAAGCCTTGTTTGCTTTTAATTTTAAACTAAAATTTCTGACAAGGACTTGATGTGACTTAAAAAAATATTTGTTATACACAAAAATAATATTTTAGCAGTAAAGCAGAATTTAACATATATCACAGTGATTTTTTTTTTTTTTTTTGTAGCAGAAATAAAAAATCTAGAAGACAAAGGCAGAATGTGATTATGACATTGCCTCAACCAAGGTTTTGGCAAAAAGAAAATGCAGAGACAACAGACATAGAGAGTCAGGTCTCCTGCAAGGAGGGACATCCTGTCAGCTCCTTCAGGAATTCTCTCAGCTGCAGAAAGCCACTGGGCCCCAGGCCACACCCTTCGCACTGGTTCAGGGCCAATGGCTGACTCATGAAAAGGGGTCAGAAAGGCCAGGCCATTTCAACCCAACATGGGACAACTCTGACAGGTCATTTTAACCTCAGAGCTCTCTGCCGGAGATTGGCTGAGGATACCATAACTCAGCTCTCCCTGGGCCCAATCCCCCTCACCCTTTCTCCACTCTTCCAACTAATAAACATCCTGTACGCTAAATTCCATTTCAAAATCTGCTTCCCAAGCAAACAATCTGCAACAAGGAGCAAATAGCAGAAGTTAAAAGTCAACTTTTCCATCATTCATTCATTGACTGAACAAGCACTAATCGGGCGCCAATTATATAGCAAATTAAACTGTGATTGTTTGCAAGGAATGAAATGGAGTCCCAGCCCCAAAGACTTCACAACCCAACGAGGAAGACTGTGAATTGGAATGGGAAACTGTGACTCACAATAAAATAAATGCTGAAAAGTCCATATGAATAAACCTCCAAAGAATCTAAAGTTTATGTGGAAAGACCCCTAAAGACCTCCAAAGAATGGTGGACCTCAAAAACATTACCCTAAGTGAGAATAGCCTGACACAAAAGACTGCAGTGTATAGGATCCATTTAAATGAAATGTCTAGAAAAGGCAAATCTCCAAAAACAGAGTAGATTAGTGGTTGTCTGGGACTGGGGGTAGAAATAGGGACTGACTGTAAACGGGATCTGGGGTGTTTCAGGGATGACAGATATGTTTGAAAATTGATTATAATGATGGTTGCACAAGTCTATAAATTTGCTAAAATTCACTGAATTGTTCACTTCAAGTGGGTGCATTTTATGGTATATAAATCACAATTCAATAAATTTGTTAATAAGTAAAGATATTTGACATTATTTTTCTTCAATACCATGCAAGAGGTCAGATGACTGACAAATAATTTCTTAGTGCCCTCATCCTAGTCCTCAAAATTACCAGAAGAAAAGTATATTTCTTCCAAAGAACGATCTGATATAGTCATGGTCTGGGACATCTAACAAGAAAAATAGCAATTACAAACTAAATGTGAAAAGTCCTTTTGCCTCAAAATTGAGCATGTAATTTACAGACAGCTAATTCTCAATTAGCAGAAAAGACAGCTTTAACACAGTCTAAACATAAAAATGGTCATGCTGTCTTGCCAGATTAGTTCTTGAACAGAGAGTATTATTTGTTCATTAATCTCAGCTCCGTTTCTTTCAGCATCTCATTTAAGACCAAGCTGTACAAAGAATACATCCTGTCCATGAGGAAGTTTTAAATGAGAAAATTAAACCTGAAGTATTAATTCATCCCACTAGTAATTATTCAGGATGGCCTGTGTGCCCATCATTTAAATCCAAAGATAGTTTAAAGAGAAAGAGCATTCCTATATATTTAGCTGTCAGACATTTTGTTACCAGACTTGGAAATAACTTCAGGGACATGAGGACATATTTCAACTCATCAGAAAAGAAGTGTTGGTAATATTACCTAGAATGTGGTTTTATCTGATACTCTCACTCCTTCTCTCCTGCTCTCTCATAAATAATACTTGACAGACTACCACCGTTATATGAATTTACTCCAAAATATTTGCTGAACTCCTACTATATGTGAGGTGCTGTCACTTAATACTGAATGCTTAAAATGATATCTCTGACTTCAAGAAGTTTTCAATTTAATGATTTAATTTTTAACCCAAATATTCCTGGAGAATACATGTGTAATAAATCAATTTAAAATGTATGTCCATTGGACAGGGATAACTGATTTTTCATGTTATTGTATTCTTAGGAAAATTCCAAGTTATATGTATCCATGGCTATCTTTTGTTAAGAAAGTATTTTGATGCTAAGCAAAATAAGTAAATCAGAGAAAGACATGTATCATATGATCTCACTGATATGAGGAATTCTTAATCTCAGGAAACAAACTGAGGGTTACTGGAGTGGTGGGGGGTGGGAGGG